>NC_064622.1:263865502-264490502 GCF_023898315.1 Schistocerca nitens
AGCTACAATGAAGGCAATCATGTTGATTGATGTTCCCCTAACGGTTAAAGAACATATGCTTGAAACAATTTGTAATTTGCATCTGGGCAAACAGTTATTTAGGGTGGTCAAGATAAATGGGACACCCTGTATATGCCTCAAGAGGCTAAAATGAAGATGATAAAAATATCTGTACCTATCTGTGTTGGAATCATGGAATGTGTTAGGATAAGGGTTTTGCACTATATGCAGTCATTGGTGATTGCAATGTGCCTGTCTATAAATAGTCTGTAAAACAGCAGATTTGAACGGCATCCAGAATCTCCATCAGCAAAAGCTGAGTGTTTTCTGTATGATGTGTAATCAGAAAGAATTGGAACTGGCTTGATCAATAAGCAACAGTTACCATAGCCAATGGATGATGTCATGAAAATACAGTGAATCAGCTGTCTTCATACTGGGCTATGTTGCAATGACTAAATACAATGCAACATTACAATGACGCTCAAAAAGTGTGCGTAGTGACAATAAAATGATATGACATGTGAAGACTTTGTATGAGCCATATGTGAGATGATTCAATAAAAGTAAAGTAACCTACTAAATTCGAGAAGGGACCATCTATCTAAAATAAACCAGATGCCAGAATTTAGTTTTCCTTCATTAGGGAGAGTAACAGAATTACTCTTCCCATCTTGTTATTTAATCCAGTTGCGTTATCCCATATCAGGACTTAAATGTGTTCTTGATTAGTTAATTTATTGTTTTGGAATGTCTGATGTTATTTGCCATCAGATGTAGGGTGGTGAGCTAAAAGTTTCAAGCGTGACCAATGTACACACAAGGACTTCACAACAGAAGAAGCTCTTGCATGTAATCCAACAATCTGTTCCATTCTACCACATCTAATCACATCTGCTTATGATGTACGGCAACTATGAAACACAAACTTTTTTTCTAACCATTGTAGACCAGAATGTTTAAATAACACAGACAAGGCACCTTATTCTTCAATGATAAATTATTTAGTTCTTATTCTTAACTTCATAAAACAAAAGTTCAAATATTCAATCGAAAATTAACTAAATTTAGAATTCAAGTTCAGAATTCATAAAGAAACTTAATATTCATATCCAACTTTAAGAAAATGAAATTTAAATTCATAACAGAAAATTCCACTGTCTGTAAATGTCTCTTGAGCTGAAGGCCTCATTGATGGTTTTAGGAGGTTCTCCATTGGAATGTATTATTTTTCGAATACTGACAGAAAACGTTTTTTAGCAATAAGCTACAATCTGACTCAGAAAGAAAAGTATCAATTACTATGTAATATTTGTGTTATTGTATGAAGCAAAAAAAAACATTTACCATGAAATAAATTTGCACCAACAAAATGTATCCTATAAGAAAAGCTAATTAAATGTCATAAGTCAAAAAAAGGTTGCAATAATGAATGGAAGTAAAATGGCTTGATCCTTGGTTACCTGATAATAACCAAAGTCTCTCGCCATTGGGAGGTGAATGAAGTGAAACAAGGAACAGTATTCCTTAAAATTCATTTAAAATGAGTACACACCTAGCTTGGCAGTGATATCTTTGCCTTGAGCAACTGATGTCGAGAAAAACTGTTACTTTTACATTGTATGGATTCTATGCCACTTCTGCATCCACTCTCTGCTTTCGTTATTACTGAAATGATTCATTTAGAGAAATGATATTACTCATACTGCTGACAATCGTTAATTAGATTATGACTCTTACAAGGTATGACTGTATTTCGTTAAGAATTAAACAGAATCAGGCATTCACTCAGTTAATATAAAACATTACACAAATTAATGCTAAAGAATGAGTGCACAGCATTATTTAATGAGTCTTCACCGCTATTTTAGTTACTATTTACAGCCTATCATGCCTCCTGTTCCTATCTGGTATATATTTTTAGTAAATAAGAGTAACTATTGATCCTTCTGTGGCACTCTTTAGAACTTACATTTTAACTAATAAAGACTTTTTTATTTTTTGTATCAGACCTTTAGTGTGACATATGCTTTTGTTAGCATACACAACACCAAAAAGCTGATGCAAAAATTCTCACACCAACATACCTGCACAGCCACACTCACATTATTCGACACCACATACATGTAAATGGATAACCCTACCACTGAAACCAACAGCTTCATCAAACAACTATTCAAACAACAGAAAGACATTCCTCAGCCTCACATACAAGAAATAAGTACCAATTCCACTCACAACAAGATGCTATTCATATAGAGTCAGCAGACAGGACTCCTGGCCAACATGTTTATCAGTCACATTAAGAACAAAATGTTTGAAACCATAATAAGCCCCCATGCTGTGTAGACGATGTCATATTTCTTCTAGACAAATCATCAAGTAACACCTGACAACCCCAAAGTGATATAAATATAGTTCACCTCAACATAAATTTCACCATAGAAATAGAAAATCACAAAATGTTAAATTTCCGTGTCTGCACAGTACACAGGCACAACTAAAACCACCAACTCCAGTTCTACTCAGAATAATCACCACCATTAGCACTGTCATACTCAAAAACTCAAATCATCTGTGCACAAACTAGCTGATGTATAATATATGCTGCACAGGGTGACTGAAACTCTGCCCCATCGAAGACAACTGCAAAATGAATTACAGATAATCGACCACTTAGCTGTAAAGAAAGGCTATGGACACAAACATTATAGACAATCTGTATCACAAAATTGAAACAAAAGTAAAGGGGAAGCCCAGCACATAGAAGCAAGCAGTTTATCAACAATGTACACAGACAGACAGACAGACAGAGAGAGAGAGAGAGAGAGAGAGAGAGAGAGAGAGAGAGAGAAATCCCCCACATAAATTAAAATGTTAAGCCTAAGTACAACATCCATACACAATATTCCCAGTTCTAAAATTTCGAGTGTAATTATCTTTCCAGCTTTAAGTTATATATGGTGGCAGATGACACTGTCAAAAGAAAACAATTGTAATGCAAAACACAAAAAAAGCACTTGGTAACAAGGTAAAGTTGTCTGTTTTTCAGATTTGTAAATGCTTTCTTAAAAGCTCGACTTTACAGGTGTAAAGAGCATTTTTCTGTTCTTTAATAGAAAGAAAACAAAAGCTCCCTGATATTGAAACTTCAACGAAACATTTCTAGGTAATAACCAGAAAGACAATAAATATTTTTTTGCTCAAAGTGGGCGTCTTCTAAAAGTATATTTGCATATTTATTTTGTAAATCATTTAATTTTTCTTCTACAGCCCCATTAATTTTATTAGTTAGTGTATCAGTACAATACGTAACACTTAACACTTGAATGTAAACACGCTTAAATTATGGCTCATTATATGCTCATGAAACAAAGAGCAAATAATAAAGAAAAGATTAAGCTATTTCTCAGCGAGATGGTTATGTAACACATTATTACTTTTGATTTCGTTGTCCTCGCGTCTTACACTTTGGTCTGTAGCGAAAAAAGAGGGGCACGCTAGGCGCCAGCGTTAGTGCCGCCAGTGTTGGGGGCAGCTGCTGGCGCCAGTCAATATTATCTGTGGTGCTGCCGCTGCTAGGCGTACTCCCCTCGAGACGACGCACCGAGTGGACCCGCCCGCGTGTCACGTGATCTCCTCTTCCCTCCCCACCCCAAGCCACCCCAGCCGAGAGCGCCATGGATCCCGGTTGCGGGCGACACTAGCGCCGCAGCCGACGCGCGACCGCCATTGCCCTGACAAACGGCAAAGGAAGCCAGTTCCGACCCGACCGTCAAAGGGTGCACTTGTACCGGCGGCCGCGTTTGCGGAAAAGTGCTCGCTTCTCTCATGTGCGGAGAACGGAAACGGCCGCGCTGTGTTCCTAGCTCTTCATATTAAATCTCATGTGTTTTATTTCATTTGTTTCTCCTCTCCCGCGTCCTAACCCACTATCCCTCCCCAAACGTTTATATTTTATTTTTCGCTGAAATATACTGTTGGAGGCGGGAACCTTACGTATTTCTTATTATTTGTCTTTTTTTATTTTCCGTTCATTAAATTAAAAATATCGTCCAATACTGAAATAATTTTGATACTGCTGTGTGTCGTGTGTTGCATTTGAGAAGAGCACTTGCTGCCCATCGTTATAGAACTGTTGTACGCTGTAATATAGTGAAGTATTGGGTATCCGAGACAGCGCAGAACACGCCCTACGCCCAGCTTTAATGTCCTTTCATCGACCGTCTAACTGCAGTGTAGAGGGCTAATTATCAAGGTAACTGCTCCGACTCATTTTTCCTGTTCTGTTCCTGTCTCTCTTAATTGCAGCCCTCGGCACGACGGCTAAAAATTGATCTGCTTTCGCGTCGCTCATATTGTTGTAGTTACGTGACGGTTGGCGTGGCGCTGCTGTTTTGTTTTGAATGCTTCCATTGCGGTGATGTACCGCCTCTCCCTATTTCCTTACAGACAGCATAGATATTACCTAAGCGTCATATCTGTCGTAACGTTCATGATGTCGTCATCGATCGGCATTCATTAAAGTAAAATAACAGATACTACTTGTACTGATACGGAATTTTCGCCGGTCGTGGTGCTGAAAAATGCATGACGACGATAGCTGTAGATGAAATGTTTTTCACCTACCGTATGAAAGTGACGCAGCTTTATAGATCTATGAAGCGATGAATGATGGTATACAGTCATGGTGGAACGAAGATAATCTTAATTCCTCTCTTATACCTCTTCACGTGCAAAAAAACGTTTATTTTAAAAACTTGCGCAAGCAGTGACAGCATTTGATATTTCCATGTATTTATTCTATAAATCATAATCAAATTCGATGACGGTAATGTTTATCAGCACAACACGATTTTGCAATCAACTCGAGATTTGTCTCCCACTGCTCTTTTAATAAAGCTGTGTTTTAATTTTATTGCAAGTAGTTTTTACAGGACAGATAACTTCAAACGTGGTAATCACAGTAATTCAGCGAACTGTAATCACAGCCTGCTATAGTTTTCAGCTACAGAACAAAGAGAGGTATAATTACGAACCTTCATTAAACATGAAAGTGAACTCCGAAATGCAAAAATACTGAGTTCTTTTGAACTCGTTATAAAGTACGATGAAAGACTGTGGGATAATGGAATGTTCTTAAAAAGGAAAACAATGAACGGTAAGGACGCCTTTCCAAACATTATAGATTAATCTAGATTTATTGACTTTGCGTCTGTGTTCCACACACAGCTCACAAGAAAACCTCAAACGATAGTCATCTGCGAAAGTGAACTTGGACAGATACTGAAATAAATTGCAGTTTCTGTGATCAGGGTAAGTCACAGAGGTATTGCATCAATGCTGCGAAGCAGCTGATACGTATGTGTGATCGAGAGAACTTACCTTCCAAAAGTATCTGATTCCTGCTTCCGAGAAGGTATATATTTACAGACTTTCTATTATAGGTAGAGTATGACTAGTGCTATTTATTAACATCGCAGGTAAATTGATGATACCTTGATGGCATAGGAAATATAGCATTTTATTTCAGCTGATTCGTTCTTCTGTTGTCAATGTAACTCGTTCCGTATTCTTGAATGTTCCCCTTTATAATTTGTAAGACGGAACACTATTTGCAGAGAAACCTGTGAATAAATGAATGAATGGGGTGGAAGAAATGGATATTCACCAGCTGTTTTCCTCTGCTGTTTCGGAACTTTACATACTTTCGTCGAAACAGCATCTGCAAACCCTACTAATGCAGTTAGTAAGTCAGTTTACAGTATTGCAGAATACGCAAATCAGTCGTAGAATGTGGCAAAAGAGGAAGAAATATTGTAATTTAAAATCAGTTTGCCAGCAGCTGTGCTTATAGTATTTCGAGGAATAAATCCAATGTTCAGTTTCACACACGGCTTCACTCCAATGCCGGTGTATAAACAGTTCCACATTGCTACCGTCTCAAACGACGACGCAGAAACCATGAGATTTCGAACATCGTTAATTCGGGGCTCTTAAGATGATTTTGGTGAGCGTTGCTACGATATTAACAAATTGGTCTGTACATCCCATAGAAAATCGTAACATAATGCTCAGGGAGCTCAAAGGGGATCCTTTACAAGATACGGGCACTGTATTCAAAGGCGTACCCAGATAGTGGCAGCAACGGTGACCACAATGCCCCCCCCCCCCTCTCACCCCTTCCGACTCATATGCTACCGCACTACAAACAGATGTATCAATTTATAGGCTGTTTCAAGACAGCCAGGTTATGTTACGGATACTGAGTACAGTACCCACAGCTCTTTTCTCGAAATGTGAAAAGTAGAACGTCGTTCATCGCTATTCTCAGTTGTCGCATGCTCTATCAAGAAAACTCAATCTTGTATTCGCCTTCCTCACTTCACCATCTTCGTGATGGTTCCAGCTTAATTTATTTGTAATCATAATGCCTAAAAAAAAGTGTAAGGAAAGAGACTGAAAAATTCGTGTCGTTTGAAGAAAAGCAGTTGTTTTTAATGACACGCAGAAATCTATATGCTCACAAACCAAGTGTTACTCCGAGGTTAAGATATTTCGGCATCAGAATGATGAACTCCTTAAGATTTAAGGTGCATTATTGATACAGAACAAATTAAAGAAACAGCGTCTTTTCTGCATTAAACGTAGTTTACTTGAATAGTTCATTTTAATATTACACGTAAACAATTCTGATACAGAAGGAAAAATCAAGCCTGAAATAATAGTTGTGCGACTGGATTCGGATTTTCTGTTAGCACAATCACAGTTCGTAACAAGTAACGTGAAGTCATTTAGTCATACTGAAGTGAGGTCTGGGGTTCCACAGGGAAGTGTTACAAGCCCTCTGCCGTCCCTTATCCACGAGAGTATATGCAACACTTTTTTCTGATAGGTTAGTTTTACTCAGGATTCCGGTACACAATATTATTCCCCAACCCCTTGGCTACAAAACCCTACTTTTCAACATAATCTGCGTTCACTGCGAAGGCTTTACGCCATCTTAGCGGGAAGGCCTGGATGCTCGCATGGGACCAATCTATTGGTGGACGTCGGAGCCAGAGTCTTGCTGCATCAGTATCCTTCCCATCCATCAGCACGGATGGTTCTTCGGTGGTGTTTATGGTTTGCTGTCAGGCGGCGAGGAACCCAGCAAGTACACACTCTGAGCACCCCAATTAGTGGACGAGTGTGTCAGCATCGTCAACAGAAACGTATAGTTGTGCAGCGAGGTTTTTGTGATCGAATGAGTGTCCGCACATTTCAATGTTGCAGAAGCCACAGTGGCCGGCTGGCACGCGGGAAGACAGGCTTAGGCGACTTCTCTGCGATGATGACCGACACTTCGCCCAACGACTCACCGTGCTTTTGTTTACCTCCAGGTCTCCGCAGACATTCTGGAAGCGCCTATGAATATCTGCGATGGTCTGGTTCTCCGCCAGAAGGAACTCAGTGACTGCTCTCTGCTTGGAACGCACCTCTGTTATAGACACCATTGCGAAGGCTACGTATAGCGCCACCACCTATTGGAACTTATGAAACTCTAGGGACTGAAGCGGAAACATTCCACGATGTCCCTAAATAAATTTGCCATTGGCCGAGAAAAAAAAAGATACTGCGTTACCTACTGAACGCCCCTCGTATACAAACGATGCAGGATAAATCTGAGTAGACCTCTTAGACGGTTTGCAGGTGATGTTATTTAACGTCTAGTAAAGACACCAGTAGATCAAAATCGCAGGTCACCCTACAACCGGCTTTGTAACTAAGTTAAAAGACAGGATGTAGTTCAAAAGTAAGGTCTCCCATTTTTTTTACAAGTACATAGACCATTTTATTTCTACAATGGTTCACATCAGTTTACGGCTTGAACATTTAGCTCTTTTTCGACATAATCACCATTTCTGTCGATGCATTTTTGTAGATTCCGTGGCAGATTTTGTATGCCCATGTCATACCAGCTCGGCGCCATGCTGTTCAGAAAGTTATGAACCTCTTCTTTCACCTCGTCGTCGGAGCTGAGTCGCTGGGACCACGATTAACGCTGATAGGTACTGTGAGACTCTGAAAAAACTCGAAACGGACAATTCAGAACCGGAGAAGAGGAATGTTGAGAAAGGGCGTACACATTCTCCATGACAACGCTTGCGCACACATCGCTCGGCAAACCGTTGCTCTCCTGCAACAGTTTCAGTGGAACATAATCACCACCCACACTATGGTCCTTACATGGCTCCCAGTGACTATCACCTGTTCCCTAGGTTAAAAGAACATTTGGCCGGAAAGCGATGTACTTATAAAAAAAATACGAGACCTTACTTTTGGGTTACCCTCGTAGGGTGCAGTCAACGGCATACCTTCGTCAGTAGGACCATAGTTCCAATTAGTGGAGTACTGTGGTGTTCAAACGAGTGTGCAGGTAGATGACAGTTTCACCTTTTAAGCCTCCCTATGAGTGTCAATTCACATAGCGTCAATGGACGTAGACATTTTGTGAGATATATATGAGAGGAAGTAATACGTTCGCCGACTGTCGTTGCAACGGACGTTCTGGGATTATTTCCAGTACAAGCATCTAAGTGACTTTGACATCATATTTTAATCCTATCTGATCAGTGTCTCAGGCCGAGGATCAATACTGAAGAATCGGTCGAATTCAGGTTTTGTGAACTCCTTTTTTGTGGGTGAATTACTCGTAACATTCCTTTTAGGGTAAATCCACTGGCTGTAAGGTTGACACCTGGTTTTCCTAGAAATACGCTGCCTGATCAAAAGCACCGTAACACCTACTAGTGGACATTAACGTGGAAAATGTCCATCCTTTGCCTTTTTGACGGCTTGAGGCCTGCTGGGACACTGAATGTGGAGAAATGGCAGTGTGTTCTTCTTAAAGATCCGATACTAGAGACTCTACTGATGTTGGTTGCTGGGGTCTGGAGCGAAGGCGACGTTCTGACTCATTCCAAAGGTGTTCTATTGGGTTCAAGTCGAGACTGTAGGCAGACCAGTCCATTATAGCAATGTTATTGTTCACAAAGCATTGTCTCGAAAATGCTGCTTTGTGACGAGTGCATTGTCGTGCTGATGCACTATCATCTCAGAACATTTTCTCTACTGTAGTCAATACAAAGAGCTGCAAAATGTGGTCACATCCTTCTGCATTTAGCGTACTTCACTGTTAGCATTACACATGAAAGCAATTAACATTTTCTAGGCACTGCCCAACCCAAATAATTCCATCGGATTGCCACGTGTATACTGTATTTTACACACCAAATCCCTCGTTATCATACCCAAGCTGATCTCTTAAACCTGTTATGCACACAACTGAAGTAGTCCTCCTAACTCCCTTCAGATATGATAGAAACTAGCATATTTTTCCATGTGCAAGAATCGTAGCCGGTCCTGTATCTGCATCATGCAAAGCAGGGCCTAGAAGACAAACTTTTTTTGTTTCTTTGTTGTTTTTTTAGTGTAGGCCTCTCTTCTTGCGTATATAACGGCGACGCCTGGCATGAGAGCCGAACTTGGTAGTGTTTACATCATAACTGATCCCGGCCTATTTGCCTTTCAATTTTAGTTCATTTCGCGCATACTTTTCCGAAAAGTTGCAATCCAAGTATCAACAAGCATTACATCACTGTACTTACAAAGAGCTTCCCAATGCCGTTAAAAAGTGTATCGTTCCATTTTTTAGAGAGACCGTACTTCTCAGTATCTCGGTTGATACAGCAACTGAATGGATTAAATACGCAGAACAATTGTGTACACAGAGGGACACACATTACCCTCTGAAAGCCGTGCTTCGGTATCATGAACGCTCCAAGCAACAAAAAGTTCGTAAGTTTCAGATGATTCAGCATGTAGCAAGGGCTGGAAGCTAGACGCACTGCGCTACCAATCCTCAGCGCTATTTCAGGGTGACCCAAAAGCCCGTTAACATTAGAAAACTCACTAATTCACGGATTAATGTAGGCTTGAAATGACACGGGATTTTATTGAAACCAAAAACGAGGGCAAAAACCGGCCAACGGATGGCATTGGCCATCAGCCTTTCGTAAGGCTGCATGAGAATCATGCATTAAATGAGCTGGAGAGCGAGAGAGAGAGAGAGAGAAAGAGAGAGAGAGAGAGAAAGAGAGAGAGAGAGAGAGAGAGAGAGAGAGACAGGCAGACGCGCCAGCATTCGCGGCATGTTAACTTCACCAGAAAAAGTGCAGTTAGTGAAGCTTTACTATGACTGTAGAAACCGCTACTGCAGTTTTGCGATCCTATCGTCATAAGAAGGGTATTCGAATGGGTAAACTTTCTGTGACAAGTATAGCTGTGAAGGAAACTATCACGAAGTTAAAAGCCACCGGTTTTTTTGAACGATCGGTCCCTTAGTGGATGACCATACACAAGTGCCACTGCTGCTCGCACACTTCGGGAGGAAAAGAAGACTTCATCGGGTTCATTTCCGCATGCTGAAGTCAGCGCTCGAGAAGTCGCATCGGCATTCCATGCACCAAGTCTTCGAGAACACAAAGGCGTACCCTCCATTTCTATCAGTACAAAATCCAGCTTCATTATGAACTGTTAGCCACAGTTTGTCTGATGCGGAGAGCGATTGCGTGAGGGCACTTAAAAAAAGGGGAGGGGGGGAGATAACGACAGGTTGCTCAATGTGTAGTGGACCGTCGGTGTCAATTTCACATTCTGAGGGTCTCAAAGCATCCACAAATGCAGAATTTGGGCTACCGGAAATCCTAGAACTGTCGTGGAAACCCTACTACATGAGGAAAAGTCACGGTGTGGTGTAGATGTACCACGTCGATCGTGATCGGACCCTTCCTGTTCAAGGAAATGCGGGGCGCTTCTTTTCAAACTGTCAGCATGACAAGTGTGAGGTAAGCCGATATGTTACACAATTGAATCGTCCCTAGTCTGGCTGATAAACGCCTGCTAGAAGGTACTATCTCAGTCCGTGTGATTATTGGTTGTGAGGATACCACATGTCTCAAGTCCATCGCATTAGGGATGCTAAAATACAACATCCGACGGCATTTTCTCACCATACCTACTGATATGCTGTACATTAACACTGTACTTGAACTACAGGTATTTCTGAAGAATGACGACCGACATCTTGTGTATTAGCTATAAAGAACACCGTCTTTGCTAAAAATCGATTGTGATATTAATTGCTGTTGAATCATATGAAGCGCCAACTGTTGATCAGTTTGTGCTCTTTTTTCTGGTTTCAATAAAAGACCTCGTCATTTCAGGCATGTGTGTCAATTTTTAGCTTCTACCTACATTCTTCCGTGAAGTATTCAATTCTCAAATGTTAACGAACTTTGGGGTAACCCTGTATATCAACAAGGGACTATCCCGGCCGGAACCCAAAATCCAGTTTGGTTACAGGGTGCCTACCTAACGACTTCCAATGGCAACAACAATTTTCATTTATCGAGTTTTCACGTAATTATTGATCGAATTTAAAAATTTAAGATAGTGTCATAATCGACCCAGTAAGAGGAATAATCTTGTGTTAAAGGTTAACAGAGTGAGACATGTATTACAGTTAGAAAACTGTGTTTATCTTGAGGCGGTGTAATTGGCGGCGAGCAAGTATCAGGACTTCATTCATCCAGTATTTGAGAATGAGAGCACTTTGCGACTTCCTTTCTTCATAATTTTAAACCATTTCTAATCTTCTCTCGCTTACATGCTTTAATCACATGTTTAAAACATTAACTCATTTGTGACGTAATCAGAAGTTTGAAGCCGTTTTGTACAACGGAGTTAGTTTCTAAAGAATCAAGGCTTTACTGGTGTTGTTCCCACTGCGACATGTACTTGAAAATCATTATGGCCTGATGAGCACTAATATACCAAGTATATGCACAAGATTCCAGAAAGCGATGAGCCAGTGACTCAGCTGAGAATGTTTAGGAGTCTAGATAAGCGTGCAGAGAAACTAACCAGTAAAGAAAATAATTTTGGCACAGGCAATCGCCAAGAAGGTCGTCCCTCCCATGGGGCAACGTTGTGAACAGTCGCTTTCGAGGAAAACCCACTTTTCGGACACTGAAGTAGCTAGTGCTCCTTAGTCTACGGCATCACAGTAAGATTTTCACAATTCCGCAATACATTTCATATAATTTAGAACAGTAATATGCAGGCAGTTGTTCAAAATGACCAAGAGCTTGTAAACCTTAAACGTTTCCACTATGTGTCATTCATATTTGAAAAGGCCTCAGGGACTGTATTGTCCAGTCCCTTATAAAGGCTGAGTATTTCATTAACTGACTAATAATTATTTCCAATCAGAAATTCATACAAGTGGAATAATTAAAAGACGAATGACAGTAAACACGGTCCTGTTGTTGTTGTTGATAGCATAAGTTAGTTTAAGTAGTGTGTAAGTCTAGGGACCGATGACCTCAGCAGTTTGGTCCCTTAGGAATTCACCCACACAGTACACACGAGCCAACTGCAGGAAATTTCAGTAAGTCAGAAAACTTAAAGGTTCAAATGGCTCTGAGCACTGTGGGACTTAACATCTATGGTCATCAGTCCCCTAGAACTTAGAACTACTTAAACACCGAGCGACGTGGCGCAGTGGTTAGCACACTGGACTCGCATTCGGGAGGACGACGGTTCAATCCCGTCTCCGGCCATCCTGATTTAGGTTTTCCGTGATTTCCCTAAATCACTTCAGGCAAATGCCAGGATGGTTCCTTTGAAAGGGCACGGCCGATTTCCTTCCCATCCTTCCCTCACCCGAGCTTGCGTTCCGTCCCTAATGACCTCGTTGTCGACGGGACGTTAAACACTATTCTCCTCCTCCTCCTCCTCCTCCTCCTCCAACTACTTAAACCTAACTAACCTAAGGACATCACACAACACCCAGAAAACTTAATGGGCGAATATAATTCATGATACCAATTTCTCTCAACTTTTCAAACCCTGCAATACGTCACTTAGATGATCGAGGAGAATCAATATTTGTAGAAGCCAAACAATTGGTTCAATTACGTTCCAAGCTACCGTAAATCAGTAAAGACAGGGCCGTTACATTCGAAATGGCATCAGAGACGTTAGAGTGCAGAAGAAGACGGCTTATTTCATGGGAGTCGCACTCGAGGCGATACTGGATAATGACCAACCCAAGCAGCAGGGAGTCTTGTTCTTCCTCTCTAGCCAAAAGCCACTTGACCTAGCCCCAGCGACCCTCTGCCCCCTCCCCAACTCCCTCTGCCAAACAAAAGGTTGGCTAGATCAACAACTTTTTTTTTTCCTTCAGGAGTAGGCACTGTGTTTGCTCTGAGCCCACTTCTGTGGCGGGGTCCATTCGGTGGCGTATGTGCGAAGTTGATAAAGCGTTACTGTGAAAGTAACCGCTATCCTGTTACTTACGTTACTTCGGAATCACTGTTTCGTAAAATCACATCAGCAGAGTTCTTCTCGTGCTATGAGAGAACGTACGCTCGCAGCTTGACCTGCCAGCTGTCTGCACATCACTTTCCAGTGCTGAGTTGCCGCCCTCTGTATTCAAATCTCTCGTCTCTCGTGGTGAACGTACATTTCTTAAGATGACTTCAGACGTTCCTTTAGGCAGGCTGCTCTAGGACGGGGTGAACAATTCTTTTTGTTCGATTGTATTTCTCTCTTGTTTTCAATTCCAGGGGAGTAACTATCCCAGGAGTAATTCTGAATATTGTGGATTGATGCTACACCATTTGTAACAAGGTTACCGCATATTTGAACTTATTTCTTGAAGATAAATATTCATTCTTAAAGAAAAAGAAAAAAAAATCGCATCATGAAGAATTACCAAACGAGGACGGAAATTAATGGATGTAATTTAATGTACAAACAAATAATTACAATTTCATAAAAATTGTGTGTTTTATTTAAGAGAGAGTTTCACAAACTCAGCAAGCCAGTAGCGCGTTGGTCCATCTCTGGCCTTTATGCAAGAAGTTACTTGTCTTCGCAACGATTGATAGTTATTGGATGTCTTCTTGAGGGATATTGCACCAAATTCTGTCCAACTGGCCTGTTTGGTCGTGAAATTCCGAGCTGGTTGGAAGGCCCTGCCCAAAAGACTGCAAATGTTCTGAAGTGCGGAGTGGCCAAGGTAAGATATGGCAGTCACGAAGACAAGCAGTAGAACTCCCGCAGTGTACCGGCGGCCTTCATCTTGCTGAGATGTAAATCGGGGCTGGCTATCCCTAAAGGGCACCAAAACGAGTAGCATATCGTCGACGTGCCTCTGAGCTTTACGGTTACCACGGGTGACGCCCTAGACTATCACTCCTTGTTGCATGGACGTATGGCGGACAACAATCGGCTTGTTACCTCACCACTGTCCGGACCGTCTCCAGAAACGTCATCACTGGTCATTGGGGCTCAGTTAGAAGCGGGGCTCGTGACTGAATGCAATTCTACTCAAAAAAAATATTACAGGCCGAAGATGTGTCTGGAGACGCTACCCTTTGGCTGTCATCTGCGGCACCCTTACAGCATAATGGTACGTCGACGATATTCTACTCGTTTTTTTCTCTTCATGGAAAGCCATCCTGAGCTTAAATTACAGCAAGATACTGCCCAACCGCAGACCGCGAGAGTTTCTTATGCTTGTCTTCGTGGCTGCCATACCCTGCATTGGTCAGAAAGGTCACCGGATCTCTCCTGAAATGAGAACGTTTGGAGAATTACAGGCAGGATCCTTTAACCATTTCGGGATTTTGAAGACCTGATGCGCCAATTGGACGGAATTTGGCACGGAATTCCTCAGGAGAACTTCCAACAACTCAGCCAATCAGTGCCAAACCGAATAACTCCTTGCATAAGAGCTATAGGTAGAGCAACCCGTTATTGGTTTGCTCAACTTGTGAAACTCTTGCTCTTGAATAAATCACCAAGTTTTTATGAAATTGTAATCATATGTTTGTCTGTACATGTAAATCATGTCTAATAATTTCCGTCCCATTCGGATAATTCCTTCGTGGTGCGTCATTTTTTTCTTGTCTTAAAGTATATAATTTTTCCGTTGATATATCGCTTGTCTGTTGTGGCTTTGCCACTGTCCGTTAATATATAACTTTTTCTGTCCGAAACACCTGCTGCAGATTTGATCTCCGATGCCGCCACGGTCAGAGGACAGAGTATCTGCAGGTAAGATTTACCAGAGTGAAAGTGATAATAGATAAGACAGGTAACTCTACAGGATGGTGCACGAAATGCCATGCACTGAAATTAGTTTATGTAACTTTTAAGGAAGAGAACATATCATTTTTTTTTCTTTTTTACATTGGTCATCAGAGTGCGCATGCTCAGTGATCGTGCAGTACATGGTCGATATGTCCACCTTGTTGACGCAGAACTTCTTCGAGACGAAATATATTTCCAACCATCCTACGATACACGTCTTCTGTGACTCGCTGGAAAACTGTCCTGATAGCTTGTCGCAGTTGCATTAGAGAACATAGTTTGTTGCAGTAGACTGTCTCCTTCGAACGTACCCATAAGAGACGTAAAAACATCGTGAAATTGTCGTGGATATCGATGGGAGATCATACGGTGCCCGAAATGTTCGTGCAGGAAATGGAATATTATTTGCAGTATGGTTCCATCTTGAATGCAACATTATGTCTCCATTAGTAACACTGTTGCATAAAGTTGCGGAAGAAAATTATTCCCTTACATGTCCATGTAGCGCGCACTGTTAATTGTGTCGCTGGAAAAGATTGCTCCAATGATTCCGTACGTGGAAATGGCTTCCTATACACTCACTTTTTTCCGTAATATTCAGTCTGGTATACAACATTAGGAGCTTCTTGTGTCCAAAATCAAATAATCTACATATTGACGATACCGTTCAGATGAAACTACGTCTGTTAGGGAACTATGCGCTATGAATCATGGCATCATTTGCAAGAGCCAAAGTCGCAAACTGTAATCACAGCAGCTTGTCATTAACCATCAGCTTCTGCAACACTGTTTTTTTGTATGGGAATAATTTCACGTCAGAATGAAGTATTCCTTGAGGAGAACGACGTCAGATGCCCAGTTTGGCTGAATCTCGCCTTGTGGATTTCCTAGGACTTCCAGTGAAAGTCTCTTACAGGCCCGATATTCTTTAGACTACTGGTTGTGTAAAACATAAGGCCGGTTGTGCTCTAAATTAGTGGCGTCAGTTTGGAATTTTGTGGTTAATAGATACACTGTCAGTGGGGGAGGCTCACTTCGTACGAAAATGAACATGAAAACGTCGCGGGGTCTCTGCTTCAGTCTTCGTTTCCGCGAAAATAATCTTCACTTTCTGTTCTACCGCCAAATGGCCGTTGTCTGCCATTTTACTAAAGTAAGGTGGTGGCTACACGCATGCGTGATATTAACAAGTACCGAGCGAGGTGGCGCAGTGGTTAGCACGTTGGACTTGCACTTGGCGAGAACGACGGTTGAAACCCTTGTCCGGCCATCCTGATTTCTGTTTTCAGTGAGTTCCCTAAATCGCATCAGGCGAAAGGGCACGGCCTACTCCCTCCCCTCATCGGATAGGACCGTTGACCTCGCTGCTTCGTCTCTCCCTCCAAATCAACCACCCCAACTATTAACAAGAGCTCTCTTCTAGTGGACCGTGCACGACGTACGGCTGCCCGTCACAAAATTCCAATGTTACAAACCTGCAAATAAAACCTGCGGACGCATTCATCCAAATATTGCACGTTTTTCTAAGCCAGGGAAAATGTAGTTGTATAATACGTAATTTGCATTCCGAATGCGCTGCGTCGACAAGGGTTTATCTGTGTTTACCTTTTGTCGATAGCGAAAGGAATATAATATTACGAGAAGATACTTCCCTGATTATGGGAAGTTCGGAAACGGGTCATTTCTGTATCTTTATGGTACTACCAATATCAACCAATTAAGGAACTATCACAAAACACCTCGAAGAGGAAGTGAATTGGCTAAAATGGCCTGATGAAAGTCTCGACCTGAACACACGGAATGCCTCTGGGACGAACTAGAACGTCTCTACAGCGAGAGGTGTCGCAGTGGTTCAGACACTAGATTCGCCTTCGAAAAGTCATTGCTTGAAATATACCTTCTACCGCCGGGATTTAGGCTTCTCGCAGTTTCCATAAATCACTTAAGGCAAATGGTTTCTTTGAAAAGGACATTCAAAATTTCTTTCGCTATCGTTTTGCCATCCTAGCGTTTGACCCTCATATTAATGACCTCTTCGTCGGATGAACGGTAAAAGCTTTCAGATTTTGTTAGAACGTCTGTTGCGTGCGTGATAAGTTATCCCATAAACACGGAAACATAAGTCTCAGTACTTCAGAAATAACGGAAAAGTCTCCCTTCGGACTGTGAGAATGTAGTCGAATGTCATTTCTAAATACTGATGATTTCATTCGCTGCACTTTCACATTTTTGAACGACCATCAATTGGTGTTCGTAGAGTTTTGATACAAAGTGTACGTCCGTAAGATTAGAAGGTAACGGAGTAAATGAAAGGCGGATACAAGTCTGCTCGAGCAGCAATCCATTACGCGGATGCGCACAGTGAAACTGCGTTCTAGTTACCCTGTGAATAATTTGAGGATTTTCCTCATATTGATTCCAACCTACCGCATTCAACTCCTGCACACCACTCCTGTGACAATTACCAGTTGAAAGAAAGCTGGAATATACAATGGGTATTGACATGTTAGTAGCAGTATAACTAAGTCTATTTGTAAAGGTATTTCAAAACCATTTCAACTAACATGTTTCTATTCTTTATTAGCCTTTCTTTGAAATTACAGTATTCAATAATGTCTCCCCATATTCTATGACTGTTAATCGCCGCCGGTCTCTCCACGTTATTGTCCCATGTTTCTGTCCTATGATGTTATATACTTTGAATAAATACCCAGTATAAGTATTTCTTTATCGAATTCGTAATAATTCATGACCACAACACGAAATTAATTTAACTTACAATTAATTTAGGCTGAGATATCCGTCCTAAAATTTCTCTCTTCTTACGAATAGGCATATAATGCTTCTAAATACTTCCGTTCGTCACAGGAAATGACATGTAGTCATTCACCTCTACATACCTGTTCTGCCGCGTTGCTGTCACATATATTATTTTACCAAAATTTGCTTTCAGTTCTGCCTTTCAATTTCTATCCAGTATTTTCGTCTTCATGTGTTCCACAGAAAAATCATCCGGGATAAAGTCATTTAATTTTCCAAAAATAGCAAGTCTTAGAGATTTAAGTTACGTTGCTAACGAAAAATACTCTACAGCAATATTATATGAAATTGAATATTACAAAAACGTCGCGTGCTTCTCATACATAATGCTTAAAGTATAATACTAACAAGGGAACCTCCCCATCGCACCCCCCTCAGATTTAGTTATAAGTTGGCACAGTGAATAGGCCTTGAAAAACTGAACAAAGATCAGTCGAGAAAACAGGAAGAAGTTGTGTGGAACTATGAAAAAATAAGCAAAATATACAAACTGAATAGTCCATATGCAACATATGCAACATCAAGGAGAGTGTAGGCCCAGTAGTGCCGCGGTCTGGTGGTTAGCGTGAGCAGCTACGGAGGGAGAGGTCCTCGGTTCAAATCTTCCCTGGAGTAAAAATTTACATTCTTTATTTTCGCAAAGTTATGATATGTCCGTTCGTTCATTGACATCACTGTTCACTGTAATAAGTTTAGTGTCTGTGTTTTGCGACCGCACCGAAAAACCGTGCGATTAGTAGACGAAAGGACGTGCCTCTCCAATGGGAATCGAAACATTTGATCGCAAGGTCATAGGTCAACCGATTCCTCCACAGAAAAACACGTCTGATATATTCTATACGACACTGGTGACGGCATGTGCGTCACATGACAGGAATATGTTGTCTACCCACCTAACTTGTACACCTGGCGAATGGGTAAAAAGATTCTTCTACCTTGCCCGATTTAGGTTTTCTTGTGAATGTGATAATCACTCCCAAAAAACTGATGAAAACATAATAGTTTGTCACATAAACTGATAATAAAAATTAAACTTTTCACTCGGTGGAAGATTTGAACCAAGGACCTCTCGTTCCATAGCTGCTCACGCTAACCACGAGACCACGACGCTCCCCTCCTTGTATTATCCTTGTTGTTGCATATCTTCCACATGGACTACTCAGTTTATATATTTTTTTCATTTTTTCATAGTTCCACGCAACTTCTTCCTATTTCTCGATTGATGTGTGTTCAGTTTTTCAAGGCCTATCCACTGTGCCAACTTATAACTAAATCTGAGGGGGGTGCGATGGGGAGGTTCCCTTGTAAGAACCAATAGGGCAGACAGTTCTTACTGCCGACGTATTCGTCTCGAGAGATTATGTGAATGTGTTAATATTTAAAATTTACTGTTAACAGCCGCATAGTTTCGTATGGACAAGGGGGTGAATCAGGCAACGGAATTGATCTGAAAATGACGAACCTGGATAGAAACTAGTCATACCATTACAAAATATGCAACTCAGACGACAAAATAAACGATAAATTTTGGAAACTAGTATTTACGTGTATGTTGAAACGTAGCTGCGGCCGACCTGCAGCGATTTCAACCATATTTGGTAAACACACGACTCATTAGCACAAGACAATTACTGTGGGAATAAAACGCACCTAGCGTCACTATTTTGTGGGAGATATGGTGGGAAATGATACCATGGAAGCACAACTCAGTAATTCCTAGAGCAATTTCAAGTGCATTTGTTGCGTACATAACTTCTCTGGAAAAGATATACTTTGCCGAAAAGACACATTTGGCGGAGATAGCACAGTGGTAATACACTGGAGTGTTATTTGGGAAGACGGACGTTCAAATCCAGATTTAGATTTTCCGTAATTAGTTGAATCGTTTAAGGCGAATGTCAGGATGGCTCCTCTGAAAGATAGAGGCTAATTTCCTTCACCTCCGTCTCTAATGGCATCATCACCAATGGGAGACAGTCCTGATCTTCCTTTTCCTGACACAGTTGGGGTGAACCCATGAAGTATGTGATACGCAGCAATAACTGGAAGAGAACTACACCATTGGAAAGAAAAGCAGCACCTTCAAAGACAAGGTCATTTTTTGGCAATGAGATGACGGGTACTTCATCATTGCAGGAGTACATGATAAAATCAGACCAAATGAAACAGTAAATCACTATAGAGTAACGCAGGTGTGTGTGTTCTTGCACGTGAAAGAAGATAGAGGTGCCGAGGGGCACTCTGCGACAAATTGTCCCCAACATCTTGCGCTTTCTGTTGCGATTCGGTGACTAAGTTTCTGTTTCATCGTCTCCTGTACGTGTTCTATTAGTGAGAGGTCTGGTGATCTTGAAGGCAATGGTAATTGTTGTAAACCACGAAGAGCAGCAGCATATGTGGAATAGAAATGGGTCGTTCACGAACTAACGGGTCCAAAGGAACGGTTCACCAAGATGAACGGAACGAGCGAGGAAAACGAATTCTATGGAACGGTCTCTCATAGTTCACTTCGGTCGCGGCTTTCTGCTTAGAGTTCTGGGGAAAGGCACGTCGGCCAGTCTCGTTCCTGCGTCGGTCCCGTTCCCCTCGGTCTCGATCTCGTTTGGCTGGACTCGTCCTTCTTCAAGTGGCTGCTACTCGCAGTTCTACTGCCGATTGCTCATAGTTAGTTCAGTATCGAGTTGATCGTTTCGTTCGCTTCACACGCCCATTCTAGATCTGTTTCAAATCTTTTTTGAACTCTGAACTTCTCGTTCTTTTCGTAATCTATTCAGCGTCCACGACCAGTAGTTAAAATGTATTTTATAATTACTTAAATTACGTAAAAATTACGTGGTATGTAATACATACATCTTTTCATGTAACAAAAAGGCATATCAACTTATTTCACTATTTCGATAAACAGCAGAAGAAATACTTGTAAAAAGGCAAGATTTTTTGTTTTTACACATGCAAAGGAAGTGGGCACGGCACACGCGAGTGGCCATTTTCCATCTTTTTTTGAACCAAGGTAAAAGAACACGTTCATTGTTATGGAAGGCAGACAGAGTTACAATCGAATGAAGCCCCCGCTCCATAATCGAGTGCCTGGTGTCACATTTGGTAAAGAGAATACGATAGCTGGCCGCTGTGGTAGAGCGATCCTAGGCGCTACAGTTCGGAATCGCGCTGCTGCTGCGGTCGCAGGTTCGAATCCTGCCTCGGACATGGATGTGTTTGATGTCGTTAGGTTAGTTAGGTTTAAGTAATTCTAGGTCTAGGGGACTGATGACCTGAGATGTTACGTCCCATAGTGCCTGGAGCCATTTCAATTTGAAGAGCGGGCGCGGGGGGCATGGTTATATCCTAGAATGCATGTTGTCAGTACTGTGCTTTTCAGCAGTTACTGCCTGCAGAATCAAATCAGAGGACGCTCTGTCAAACCTCCTTAGTGCTGACTGATCGCCGATGACCGCGACGAATGAATCCCTAACAGTACAACCCCTCAGTATGCACATATTTTGTGCTGGTGCCATTGAACACAGCCCGCGAGGATGATGAATTTTTTTCCGGCAGTGAATATTAGTCCAGACTATAGTTATCTTGTTCGTTGGACTAGTTCATGATGGTCCCGATGACGTCCCAGATTTTGTAACAAGTAAGTCGTAAATCTAGAACGATAGGAGAAATTTAAACCTAACTTTGTACAAATATGACTCAATAGATGGCAAAAATGGTACTGTGTGACTAGGATATCCGTAACACTTCTAGTGATAGGTGTAGGGGAGTGAAGGGGGAAGGGGGGGGGGGGGGCGTAACAAGTAAGCGTACCTCTGAAACTCAACTCGCTCTTATAACTGCATAGGCTTCCATGACCAGTGTCAGTCGACATAAAAGTTTTCTGGGTATGGTACCGCGTCATAATGTATAAAACTACTGCTGCAGGTTTCTCTCCAGCAGTAATATTATACATTGTAAGTAGGCTGTTTATGTTTTCTTGTTGGCAACGTTACGTAGCGCTCTGTATGAAAATCACTGGCTGTGCTGTGTGCAGTCTGTGGCTAGTTTGCATTGTTGTCTGCCATTGTAGTGTTGGGCAGCGGCAGCTGGATGTGAACAGCGCGTAGCGTTGCGCAGTTGGAGGTGAGCCGCCAGCAGTGGTGGATGCGGGGAGAGAGATGGCGGAGTTCTGAAATTTGTGACTGGATGTCATGACCTGCTATGTATGTTATGAGTTTTCAACACTATTAAGGTAAATACATTGTTTGTTATCTATTAAAATCTTTCATTTGCTAACTATGCCTGTCAGTAGTTAGTGCCTTCCGTAGTTTGAATCTTTTATTTAGCTGGCAGTAGTGGCGCTCGCTGTATTGCAGTAGTTCGAGTAACGAAGATTTTTGTGAGGTAAGTGATTTGTGAAAGGTATAGGTTAATGTTAGTCAGGGCCATTCTTTTGTAGGGATTATTGAGAGTCAGATTGCGTTGCGCTAACAAAATATTGTGTGTCAGTTTAAGCACAGTCATGTAAAATTGTTCTAAGGCGACGTTTCAACATTATGGCGCGGTACCATATCCAGAAAACATTTATGTCGATCAACTCTCTCTGTCGCCCATGAGTTCGAAGTTGATACACTGTTTCTCTACTTAGGGTAGGCATACAAGAGTCTCCCGCACTGTCGTTTACTGAACAAAATACTAGTTCACTGGGTATCGGATGAGATTTTTGATTGGATTCAGGACTTCATTGCCGATAGGACTCAACTTGTCATCCTCAAAGCAACAAAATCGACAGATACAGAGGTGATTTCAGGTGTACTTCAAGGGAATGTCATACGAATCCTCTAGTGGTTAACTCTGTGAGGCTATTCGCGGATGTTGTTGCTATCCATAGGAAGTTTGTAACGACGCAAGACTGTAGCGAAATGGAGCAATACTTGGAGTGGATCGACGATTGGTGCATGGACGTGTATTTGACTCCTAACGTAAAATAAATGTACCGTATTGCGTATGAATAGGTAAAGATATCCGATACTGTTCGATTACACTATTGGTGACTGATTACTGCATACAGCAACTACTAAAATATACGTAGAAGCAACTATCCGGAGTGCTGTAAAGTGGAATAACGACATAAAACAAATAATAGGAAAAGAAGATTCCAGGCTGACATTAACTAGGGAAACCTGAAAAAAAAATAATTCGTTCACGAAAGAAGTGGATCGTGGAGCACGTTTTCGACCGATTGCTGAGTACCGAGCATCAGTCTAGACCCTTACTATGTTGGATTGTCTGGAGATCCAAGTAAGAGTGGTGCGTTTGTCACATGATCGTATAGTCTGCGCTTAAGCTTTACAGATACGCTCAATAATCTCCAGGGGTAGACGCTACAAGGGAGGCATTGAGCATCGCAGAGAGGTTTGCTGTTCAAATTCCTGGAACGTACGCGGTAAACGCTTTACCCCCTGCCACATACTTGTCTAGAAACGGCACGGGGTCCTGGATTTGATTCCCGGCCAGGTTGGGTTTTTTGCTCTGACTGGGGACTGGTTGTTTGTGTTGTCCTCATCATATCGTCATCATCATCATTCGTGACAGTGGCTAGATTGGACTGTGTAAAAATTGGGCCTTTTGGGGGTGCTGATGATCGTGCAGTTGAGCGCCCCCACAAACCAACCGTCATCATCATCATCGAGAAATGACCACGAGGAGAAAATAACAGATATTAGGGCTCATATGGAGGTTTACCGACAGCCGGTTGCTCACGAATTGTAAGGTGAAAAAGGGTTGAGGGGTGGGGGGGGGGGGGCGGAGGAGGAGAAGACATAGTCGTATCAGAAGTACCTTCGTACCTTCCAACATATAACGTTTGCTTGCAATGTATACAGCGTGGTTCATAGGTCCTATTAGAGGTTGCTAGTGGTTATAGAGGTGACCTAGTAGATAAAGTTTTCAAAAGGACCCCACGTCCGGAATTATACAGTTGGGATTTAAATTTGGTTTGACGATCGGATCACTTTATTTTCCGCTTCACGGTACGCACAAAAACTGATCGGTCCATGTATTATTTAACCACGACATACAATTTTCGTCCAACTACCAGAACAGCTGCGAGAAATTTGTACGCTCGCAACTAGAAGGGTTGACTGTGGTGCTCCCCGGACGCATCTCACTCTCGCCTTTGAAGAGGGCGTTGTAGAGAACAGGACGACACGCAGGGACTACTTGAAACATTACTACGCATGGCATGGGCTCCTGCGGACCGCTGTGTGAGCACCGTGAAGCGCGAGATATGAAAATGATCCGATCGCGAAACTTACTTCACAGCCAAACGGTACATTACCAGACAAGGGTTCCTCGGCAAGACTTCATCTACTAAGCCGCCTCCTCTACAATCTATAGAAGCCTGTAATAGGAATTGTAGCACACCCTGTACATGCACAGAGATTGGACAAAAATGTGGAAAAACATCGAGAAATGCACGTTTGAACATAAATGCAGATGCTAGCCAAGCCTGCAGATTGTTCTACGATAGACACCTGTGCGATTTCGTCAAGACATTTAAAGTGCCAGTCGTGGTCATAAGTGTTCTATATAGTTGAGTGCATTACGTCGGAGCTAAGTGAATCCAACGTCGGCAAACAGTTAGATCTCGTATGCTGGGTGCTTCCTTTACCTAAAATTAAACTAAAAAACTCCATCCGAACAGGCCATGAAGGTCCAACGGTACCGACCGGCCGCCGTGTCATCCGCTGGATGTGGATATGGAGGGGCATGTGGTCAGCACACCGCTCTCCCAGCCGTATATTAGTTTACGAGACCGGAGCAGCTACTTCTCAGACAAATAGCTCCTCAGTTTACCTCACAACGGCTGAGAGCACCCCGCTTGCCAACAGCGCTCGGCAGACCGGATGGTCACCCATTCAAGTGCTAGCCCAGCCCGACAGCGCTTAACTTCGGTGAACTGGGGGAACAGGTGTTACCGCTGAGTCAAGGCCGTTGGCATTTCGCTTACCTAGCAAGCCAAAATGTTTGATGTTTCAAGGCACCGTTCCATATATATATATATATATATTATTATTATTATTATTAGCGAATGTCCCCATGGGAGAACGATAAGCAGGTGATTAACATTTCTTAATGTTCTTCTTATTTTCCCAGTATTTCTTCATTGCCTCCCCAAAGGCCTTCTTCCTTTCTTCGGTCCACTTTGGTCGGAAAGGTTTAGATTCCGTCTCTGGAGTAAACTTCCACTTGTCGATTTTTCTTCTGAATGTATCCCGGTCTGATGTGTTTGTTATGTCAATTTTTGCCTTTTTCAAATCCTTCTTAACTTCAGTTACCCAGGGTATTGTTGCCTTAAGTGATGTCATATAGTCCAATAGACGTTTAGTTAACCTGTTTCCAGATAATCTGTCTATATGTCCATAAAACTTCATCCGCCTCTTCCTGATATCTGCCTCGATGTTTGATATTTTTTCGGTTGTCTCGGTAGTCTGCAGCCTGTATCCATCTTGTGTGTATCGTGGTCCTAGGATTTTTCTAATAATTTTTCTCTCTACTTTCTTAATTTCGTGTAAATCTAATTTTCTATTCAGGGAGAGTGTTTCACTTGCATATGTGACTGTTGGTTTGATGACTGTGTTGTAGTGTCTGATTTTAGTGCCTTTTGATAGACATTTCTTGTTATATATATTCTGAATAAGTCCGAATGCTTTCTTGATTTTCTGTAATCGGTTTTTTTGTGCTATTTTCTCAAGTCCTGTTGGTTCAATAACTTCACCGAGATACTTAAAGTGCTTGACTCTAGTTATTTCACCATACTTTGTTTTTAGTTTCGAAATATCTAATTTTGAGCAGATGAATTCTGTCTTCTCAAAGGAGATTTGCAGGCCAACCTTCTCAGCACATTCTTTAAGTGTCTCAATTTGTTTTACTGCTGTTTCTTCACTGTCAGTTATAATTGCGAAGTCATCTGCAAACGCTAAATAAGGGATGTTCAATTTTCCTTTACCTCTTCCTAGTTCAATTGGCTTCCACAAGCTTTGTTTCCTTAGTGTTACTTCCCACTCTTTCATAACTTTGTCCAAAACTATATTGAATAATAGTGGTGAGATCCCATCTCCTTGTCTTACTCCTGTTTTAATTGAGAATGGTTCCGAAATTTCCCCTCTGAATTTAATTTTTGATTTGGTTTCTGTTAGTGTTTGTTCAATTAGTTTTCGGGTTTTAGTGTCTAGGCCTCGTTCTTCGAGAATGTGACATAGAGACTGTCTGTCTATGGAATCGTATGCCTTTTTGAAATCAACGAATGTGCAGATTATTGGTTTTGACCTGATTGCTTTAATCTTTAAAATAGTTTTAAGGTTGAATATCTGTTCCGGGCATGATCTATTAGGACGAAAGCCTGCTTGGTAATCTGAAATTGTATGTTCTAGTTGTTCTTGTGCCCTCTTTAGGAGACATGCAGATAGAATTTTGTAGGTAACTGGTAAAAGTGAAATGCCTCTGTAGTTGTTTACGTCTGATCTCTCTCTCTTTTTGTGCAATGGGTGAATTAGTGCACACTTCCACTCCTCTGGGATATTTTCTGTCTGCCAAATTTCTTGGATGATGCTAGTGATCTCTTTTAACGAATTTGGACCAAGGTTTTTCAGTAGTTCAGCTACAATTCCATCTTCTCCCGATGATTTATTATTTTTGAGTTTTCTAATGTGACTATAAATTTCTTCTTGAGATGGTGGTAGTGAAGTCTCATTCGTGTGTTCTGGTTGTAATCTGGGGAATCTTGTACTTGGTTGTGGGCAATTTAGGAGTTGTGAGAAATATTTAGCTAGTTCTTGGCAATTTTCTTTGTTAGTTAGTGCCAATTTTCCATTCTGTTTCCGGAAGCAGAGATTTTGTGGAGTGTATCCTTTGATTTGATTTGCGAATATTTTATAAAAATCTTGAGTGTTGTGGTTCTTAAAGTTTTCTTCAATTGTGTTTAGCTGTTCATTAAGGTATTTTCTTTTAGTTTGTCTAAGTATTTTAGCTGTTTGTTTTCTCACTTTGAAAAATGTTTGTTGTGTGGTTTCTGATTTGTCACAATTGTAATTTAAAAAGGCTTGTTGTCTCTCTTCTAATGCGTTATCACAATTCGAATTCCACCATGGATGCTTGGATATTTTCTTTAACGGAATCAAATCTCTTGCTTTCTGTACAATTTTCGTTCGGAAATCTTTCCAGTTGTTTGTTGGTTGTTTATCCCATGCTTCTGTAATTTCTGATTCCTTGATATTTTTCAAGTCAAATTTGGGAATTAGTGGTGATTTCCTTTGGCGTTTCCTTTTTGGAGTGAATTTAATTTTAACTCTGGTAAGGTAGTGGTCAGAATCTATATTTGCCCCTCTGCGGACTTGAACGTCGTGTATTTCTTTCTGGAAGTCATAGGAGATCGCAACATGGTCTATTTGAAATTCACCAAGCTGAAGGTTTGGTGATCTCCATGTTTTTTGTTTCTTGGGGTCTTTTCGAAGTGATGTTGTCACGATTTTTAGGTTGTTTTGCTGACATAACTCGATGAGTCTCATGCCGTTCTTGTTTGTGAATTTGTGTGCAGGGTAATTACCGACTGTTTTTTTATATTTCCTCTCTTTGCCAATTTGCGCGTTGAAATCCCCTAGAAGAATTTTTACATCCTCCTCTGGAATTTTGGACATTTCAGTTTCGAGTTTTTCCCAAAATTTTTCTGTCTTCTCCGTTCTCCGGTTCTTTTTTGTTGGCAATGTTGGTAGGTGCATGAACATTAATAAATGTATATATTTTGTTGGTGTGCTTGATTCGCATGGTCATTAGTCTGTTACTGATTTGATTTATGTCTATATATGTCTATATATTTATGTCTATATATATATATATATATATATATATATATATATATATGGTGAGTCACCTAACATTACCGCTGGATATATTTCGTAAACCACATCAAATTTTGACGAATCGATTCCACAGACCGAACGTGAGGAGAGGGGCTAGTGTAATTGGTTAATACAAACCATAAAAAAATGCACGGAAGTATGTTTTTCTACACAAACCTACGTTTTTTTAAATGGAACCCCGTTAGTTTTGTTAGCACATCTGAACATATAAACAAATACGTAATCAGTGCCGTTTGTTGCATTGTAAAATGTTAATTATATCCGGAGATATTGTAACCTAAAGTTGACGCTTGAGTGCCACTCCTCCGCTATTCGATCGTGTGTATCGGAGAGCACCGAATTACGAAGGGATTTAAAGGGAACGGTAATGGACCTTAGGTACAGAAGAGACTGGAACAGCACATTACGTCCACATGCTAACAGCTTTTTATTGGTCTTTTTCACTGTCGCACATGTACATTACCATGAGGGGTGAGGTACACGTACACACGTGGTTTCCGTTTTCAATTACGGAGTGGAATAGAGTGTGTCCCGACATGTCAGGCCAATAGATGTTCAATGTGGTGGCCATCATTTGCTGCACACAATTGCAATCTCTGGCGTAATGAATGTCCTACCTGCCGCAGTACATCTGGTGTAATGTCGCCGCAGGTTGCCACAATACGTTGTTTCATATCCTCTGGGGTTGTAGGCAGATCATGGTACACATTTTCCTTTAACATACCCCACAGAAGGAAGTCCAGAGGTGTAAGATCTGGAGAACGGGCTGGCCAATTTATGCGTCCTCCACGTTCTATGAAACGCCCGTCGAACATCCTGTCAAGGGTCAGCCTAGTGTTAGTTGTGGAATGTGCAGGTGCACCATCATGCTGATACCACATACGTCGACGCGTTTCCAGTGGGACACACTCTATTCCACTTCGTAATTGAAAACGGAAACCACGTGTGTACGTTTACCTCACCCCTCATGGTAATGTACATGTGCGTTAGTGAAAAAGACGAATAAAAAGGTGTTAGCATGTGGACGTAATGTGCTGTTCTAGTCTCTTCTGTACCTAAGGTCCATCACCGTCATACAGGGAAAGTGGGAAAAAATGACCCGCTAAGTCACAACGCGGATGAAATTGTGTGATCGTCACGGACGGTCGTCGAGGAGGATTGTAACGAAAAATAAGGGAACGACGGGTGCAAAAGTCATTGCAGAACTGTATATCGCACTCTCGAACCAAAACAAAAGGAAAGGCGGTCCATAAGCAGGGAACTGCAGCGAGAGCTGGAATTGCAAAACCAAACATCAGTGATACAAATGCCCGAAAAGAAAATGTGGTGTTAAGGACTATGCAACAATAGAATGAAGTAATTTGGTCGGATGAGTCTGGATGCACAGTTTTCAACCTCTGGCCGAATTTCCGTCCCAAGAATGAAATATGGCTGCGATTAACTGACGATTTGTGCAGTCATACAGTGGTATTCCAAGGGCCCCATGGTTACTGCGTACGGTTGCATTACTGCCAACAATCACGTGACCCTTTTGGTTTATCGAGTCCATCCCATGGTACAATGTTCCCCAATAGTGATGATTTATTAGATGACGACAGGGCCCTTCCCAGCTCTTACCGTCCATGACTGGTTTTGAGAGATCGAGAATGAATTGTAGTATCTCCTCTGCCAATACAGTCACCGTAACTCAATATTATTGAACCTTTGTCGGCTACGTTCGATTAAACTATTTGTGATCGCTATCCACCTGCATCATCGTTATTTGAACTTGCCACAATCTTTCGGGGAAGTCTGGTATACGATTCTCCTCGAAATACTGCATGACCTGTATTTATTCATTCCAAGACGACTACAAGCTGACGTCAGTGTCATCTACTCTCCTACACCGTGTTAGGCTTGGTAATGTGTTGTGACTTTGATGTTTCCATACTTATGTCCGTCCCCAGTAGATATCCACGTAAAATTGTGGAAGGTATGAGTAATTCACTGTCTGGAATAAAACACTGTGGGATTAAAACGTCCCAAGTACTCTGAGGGTTAACGGTAGGATAGGGGAGGGAAGTGGGGTGACATGCAAAAAATGGCCCTGCAATTTGTGAAGCAGTTTCAAACTTAGTGTACGTAAGGCTTTTGCTGTTAAGGAAAAAAGAAAAAATACCCATGTAAAGGACACAGCATTTCTAGGAGTGGATGTAGGGGTGTGGTTGAGGTGGGACGAAGTTTATTTTTACAATCAAAAAGGTTAATTATTTTGCCTGCGTAATTTATGACCAGATAAGGAGGTAGCTTGCTAATCTCGGATAATCATCCTGTTATATGTATATGTTCAGTTCTTCTTTCAGTTATATTCCCCCACACTGCTTTTGCAGATCTTTTGCAATTTCATTAATGTAAGTCTTAAAAATGGTCTGTGGATGAGCAACAGCCCAGACTCAAAGACGGCTTCACATTGAAAATCTGTTCCCTTTTTGCAGAGATTCGGCCGTGTTATTGCGCCGCAACTTGGCCTCCGTTGCGGGGCAGGTAGTCGCTACGAGCATTGTCTGCGACCTCCGCCCTCCTCTTTACCTCTGCCCTCCCCCTTGCCCCCCTCTCCGAACCTCTCCACCACTGCCGAGGCGCCGTCGCGCTGTGTAGGCGACACTCTCAAGACGCCGCTCCAAGCGCTTTAAGTGTAATTCGTTAATGGATTTCTGCTCGCCGGGAGCTGTTTATTAACGCCGTTCCGGGAAGTGGACGCGACAGGAATGCCGCCGCCATTTTAATCATGCCTCCCCCACCTCTCCCCTACTCCTACACCCTCCCCGCCTCCCATCACACTCCAGCCTCTGTCGTGCTTTCGTCATCTATCTTGGAGGACACGACGGAACTGTGTAGGACAAGGCGGGTCCGTGTTAACGGCAGAGTGACCTGAGGGACAGGATGCACGTACAGCGGCTTGTAGGTTTTGGCTAGAATCCGGCTTGTCGTGCGTACTGACGTGATCACTGAGCATTGCGAGTACGAAGGGGTAATTTCTTTTCTTTACAACTTTTTAGATAAATGAAATCCATTTATTTTTCAATATTGCTCCTATCTTAGATTAATGTATGTTGGTAATTTTTTTTTCGCCTTAAGGCAAATTGTAGAAAGTCTCCAATATACCTGGCTATTGCTGCCATGATTATTTCTGTACATGAAACAAACAATACGTAGAGATCAAAGAGTGACAAACCAGGTGAATGTTTCGACAATCCATAAATCCAATCCCTCAGTTCATCTGCTACCAGAGTAAATTCCAAATCTCTTCACATGCCTATTTCCATCTACCTGATCCAAAGGAGATACCGCTATTGTCTTGCCATTTGATGTGTTTTAAGCAAAGAATTCTCCCAGAAAATTGTTATATCCTTAACGTCAAATAAATCGACTTTGACTTCGACTATTTTGATTGCTTATTTTCTGGCGTGTAATCCAATGAATGACTATCCAACATGTGTTTGACTTTTTCTTAACGTCGTCCAAACTTTAGCAAGAAGTTACTTTCCTCATGATCAGCATTCAACACGTGTGGCACCCGTCTAGCACAGAGTGTTCTCGTGGTTAATTAAGCACATCGAATGTTCGAAAACTTCGCACCTCGAGTGTTACTGTTAAGTGAAGCACTGTGATCGTATCCTGGAACTAAAACTGGAACCAAGTCTGTTTATAAACCATTGTGTACTCTATATAAACGTAGTTGTAAATTAATTGCAGATGTTATATTGTGTATTTGGCTGAAAGGTTGTGGAGAAGTTGCAAAATTGCACTTGATGACTGATGGGTACTTCATTTCTAAAATATATATAATTGTTTAAAATACGATTTCCTTTGACAGCAACACACACACACACACACACACACACACACACACACACACACACACACACACACACACGCTACGCACATTCTTTTTTCTCTTGACTAATTGTGATTGCGAGTTATTTGTTTATTTTATTTTTTGAGTTAGCAGTTGCGCCCAACGCCCTTAATAACAAGGGTCAGTTAAATAAAAACCGGGCACCCGCCGCTATGGGACCATGGAATGGTTCCATTCAAAAGTAGTCACCACACTTATTAAGAGACTTACTCCACTGGGAGACAAGATGATCAATTCCTGTTTCGTGGAACGCGTTCGGCGGCTGACGGATCAACAACCGCTCCCATTCCGGCATTTAGTCGTCCGACAGAAACCGGCGACCAAGCATGTCCTCCTTCAGGTCGCCAAATACGTGAAAATCACACGGTGAAACTTCTGGGCTGCACCGAGGATGTTGCGGTGTTTCCCAACCAAACAGCTGTGGCAGAGTGGCGGCGCGGGTTACCATGCAATAGGATGATTCCGTCCCACAGCTATCCTGGGCGTTCTGACTTTATGGGTCAACGCAGTTTCTGCGAAATGTTCTTCATAGCGCTGCGCATTGATCGTCGTTCCACGTTCTTAGAACTCGACGAGCAGAGAACCCCTGCTGCCGAAGAAAGTAATCTTGACCTTACTGGAACGTGGGTGAGCAGCTCTGGATATCTTTGGCTTGGCGCATGTGTGACGTTTCCACAGCTGGATTTGCGATTTCTCCTCTGGCTGTTGAAGTGTTGTCGGACGGAATCATCCTGGAAGCTGGATATGTATCACCACACTTGCGGAAAATATCGCCCATACCATCTCGAAGATAGAAATGTAAATAAGAGTGAGAACTATCGGAAAATAAAGTTAATGTTTGCATCGATCTCACAGACAACAGTGATGCAAAGAACTATGGAAAATAACACTGCACGGGGGATCGCCTTTCTTTGGCGGGTTCGTGCTAGCCTACCACGGGGCCCCAGCCTTAGCAGCATCTTTTCCCTTCCGTGCTGCATGTCTATCCTCTTGCTATTCTTTTTCCCTTCCTTAGGAAACATGCCCAGGATGTTTTTGGGTCTCACTGAAGCCTTCACAGACCGTAATTATCCTCCTGACCCTGTACAAAAACAAATCTCCTGTGCCTTATCTTTCCAGTCACTCACCACCTTCAAAAGTCTCACCATGCGGCCACAGAAGAGCATTCCCCTCATAACTCACAAGGGAACCTCCCCATCGCACCCCCCTCAGATTTAGTTATAAGTTGGCACAGTGGATAGGCCTTGAAAAACTGAACACAGATCAATTGAGAAAACAGGAAGAAGTTGTGTGGAACTGTGAAAAAATAAGCAAAATATACAAACTGAGTAGTCCATGGGCCACATAATGGACTATGTCAGCTTAGGAGCGCCGTGGTCCCGTGGTAGCGTGAGCAGCTGCGGAACGAGAGGTCCTTGGTTCAAGTTTTCCCTCGACTGAAAATTTTACTTTTTTTATTTTTTCATAGTTATTATCTGTCCGTTCATTGACACCTCTGTTCACTGCAATAAGTTTAGTGTCTGTGTTTTGCGACCGCATCGCAAAACCGTGCGATTAGTAGACGAAAGGACGTGCCTCTCCAATGGGAACAGAAAATATTTGATCGCAAGGTCATAGGTCAACCGATTCCTCCACAGGAAAACACATCTGATATATTTTATACGACACTGGTGACGGCATGTGCGTCACATGACAGGAATATGTTGTCGAACCACCAACTTGTACACTTGGCGAATGGGTAAAAAGATTCTTCTACCTTGCCCGATTTATGTTTTCTTGTGGATGTGATGATCACTCCCAAAAAAGTGATGAAAACATAAGAGTTTGTCACATAAACTGAAAATAAAAAATTAAACTTTTCACTCGATAGAAGATTTGAACCAAGGACCTTTCGTTCCGCAGCTGCTCACGTTACCACGAGACCACGGCGCTCCTGCGTTCCCATCGTCCATAATGTTGCCTATCTTCCATTTAACTACTCAGTTTGTATATTTTGCTTATTTTTTCACAGTTCCACACAAGTTCTTCCTGTTTTGTCAATTGATCTGTGTTCAGTTTTTCAAGGCCTATCCACTGTGCCAACTTATAACTAAATCTGAGGGGGGTGCGATGGGGAGGTTCCCTTGTCAGTAACACCCAGGACTGCAGCAACTGAATTACATTCTCTGCCAGGGTTTCGACTACCTCTCATCGTGCCCTGAAATGAGAAATGTCCTGCCCACTATCCTTCGCACCCCTCCCAAAGTGGTATTCCGCTGTCCACGGAACCTACAAAATACACTCGTCCATTCTTAAATAACCCCTGCTCTCAACCCCTTACCTAATGGCTCATACTCCTGTAAGAAACCTAGATGCAAGACATGTCCCATACTTCATCCCACCAACGCCTACTCCAGTCCAGTCACAAGCATCACCTATCCCATCAAAGGCAGGGCTACCTCTGAAACCAGCCATTTAATCTAAACGCTAAGCTGCAACGACTGTGCTGCATTCTATGTGGGCCTGACGACTAACAAGCTGTCTGTCCGCATGAATGGCCACCAGCAAACTGTGGCCAAGAAGCAACCAGATCACCCTGTTGCTTGGCATGCCACCCAACACGACATTCTTCATTTCAATGACTACTTCACAGCCTGTTGTGGCGAAGCAAGCTGGTAAATTTTTACTTCACCTCTTGTTTTGCAGCTGCCTCCTTAAAATTAATTTTTTCATGTCTGACTAATTAACATTAACATACATGAGTGTAATCCGCATTTTCATAAAAGAGAAAGGTTGGCACTCAGTTTTAAAGAATACAACACCAGATCTAATATTGTGCTTAGTTTTATGTATGGAACTCATTTTCTAATTTATTTCAACTATTCCTAGTTAATACTTTCATTATAGGGTGAAATCAGTAACTGCTTCGTAATTCGTAACTTAAATTCTATTGTTGACTTATAAACAACAGCCGATATCAGAACAGTCTCTCCAATGTTTTTCGTTCCTTTTTTCCTTTCTTTGTTCCACTTCTCCTATCCTTCCTCCGCTCCGACGTCTGAGATTTCACTTTTTCTTCTTTCTCGCTGTGCGCTCCAGAGGCCCGCCCACGCGTTTGACGTGTAACAGGTGACGGGGTGACGCGTAATTCCCAGCCCCGGGTCGACAGATAGGATTCGCGCCTACCCCCTCGTACAGGCCAGGCCCAGGGAGGGGTGATTGCCGGAGCCGCTACCTTCCCAAATTTCCGATTGGTCCCTCTGTCACGTGTTCGGGAGGTGTGACTAGGTGTGAACAATCACCTAAGGTGGCTGCGCCCCCCCTCTGAGAGAGGGGGGGGGGGGGCAACTTCGAAGGAGCGCGCCATTGGAGACTCTGGGAAACATGGGGGATTTTCTTGCAATGAGCCAATATTCTTCTTCACAGTCCACGTGTACTAAACATAAACTGAATCCGACTAACGATTCAAGGACCCTCCTGACTGCACCATGGATCCTCATGGTTTCACATACTGAAGATGGTCAGTCCTTTGCTACGGTAAATCCGTGTATTATTCAGAAAGGTGTTGATGCAATTCCTGGCCTATGAAATCCTCTCTTTTGTGCACTGTCACTTTGCTTCTGGAGACTACCTCTGGTTCTCAAACACAACTACCGCTTGCAGCTTCGTTCCTCCATGGCTATCCTGTTTGTGCCGAGGCCCATCGATGCTGAATTCTTCCCGTGGTGTTACACTAGGTTGCTCGATAATCTGACCGACGCAGAAATCGAAACGTACCTCTGTGATCAGGGTGACATTACAGTCCATCAGGTGATCTAAAAAATAGATGCATTCTTAGTGCCCACACGCACTCTTTTTTTCACATCTGACCGATCAAAGCAGGCTATGAATTTATCACAGTCCGACAGTATATTTCGAACCCGTTGCTCTGCTACCATTGTCATCGTTACAACTACAGTCGAAAATGCTGTTGACACACAGCCAAATGTGTAACCTGTGGTAGGGATGCATATCTCCTCCTCCCCACTGTATCAACTGCAATGGCGACCATACCGCCTCCTCCTGCTATTGTCCTGTGTATCTTGGTGAGCGGACCGTCCAGGATATATGGATGAAGGAAAAAGTGCGTTAACCGGTTGCTAGAAAGTTGTTGGCTAGTTGGAAACCCTGCGTTCTACCATTCGGCACTTAAAGTATTGTTCTTACTACACATCGCTCCATGAAAGGACATGGCCATGCAGACATGCTACCTCAAATACAACACCGCGGTTGTAAAAATACCCAGAGTCATAGTAGCATCCCTGTCTCCTGCTCCAGTTGTGCAACAATCCACCAGACTTTCACCTCATGGGGCGATGTCACCTGCTACACAACTGGCAGGCCGGAAATGACAGAAGGAATACTTCCTCAAAGATTTCCTACATCCCTCCAGCCACCAAACGTCTGAGTCTCCGTCTACCAACGGGAAAGGGTACAAGATTCCATACAAAGGAAAACAGTCTTCTCCTTCGCTGACTTGGAGATACTCTTTGACGTTGTTGCCACGACATACCCTCGTCCGGCCGACCGCCATGTCCCCATGTGGCAGGGCGGGGTCGGTTCTCTGCGTTTTCGTTAACGCTATCGTTCCGCTCACCTAACTCGATGAGATTCTTGCCGATGTCCCGCCACTCAGTGATAGCTAGGCAATGTAAAGCGGGGTTTATGAAACTACCACCTAATACCTACCACACAGAGGCCGCGTAACTCTTGCTGAAAGTCAGTTCCTGAAAGTTCATGATTATAAATTCGGGCGTTCGGGATCTTCAGTCTACTTGCAGAAAAGTGTTTGAAATTAGATTAACGCTGCTTTTTATTCATATTGAAACACATGAAATGGCTATCAAGTCCGTATTTAATATGGTAAAACTTTGAATGATAAAGTTCACTGTCTGTATAATAAATATTCACTCGAAAAGCAACCAGAATTTTAGTAAGTCCGACCCGACTAATTTTCACGTTCTGCCTGTCTCAGAGCCACGACTATTCGCGAGTTAAACATTCGGTCGTTTCAGGGATCTTCTTCGTAAGAGGTGCTTGCCAAAATATTCCGTAAAGAGCACGAAACACGCCACGCGGAATTGTTACTACGACCAGAAATTTCAGACGGTCATATCTCTCAAACTATTTATTTAGAAACACCAAACTTTCATTAAAATGTTCGTAACTCCAGTCGCTTCAAACACGATATGCTCGAACCGAAATTAGGTCACTATTTCCTCATGTTACCGAGTATTTTTAAGTAGCGCTCTAACATCATGTTATCCGTATGCCGGCTAGCAAGGACACTTCTCGAGGTACTCTCCTATACAGGGTGATACAAAAAGGTACGGCCAAACTTTCAGGAAACATTCATCACACACAAATAAAGAAAAGATGTTATGTGGACATGTGTCCGGAAACGCTTAATTTCGATGTTAGAGCTCATTTTAGTTTCGTCAGTATGTACTGTACTTCCCCGATTCACCGCCAGTTGGCCCAATTGAAGGAAGGTAATGTTGACTTCGGTGCTTGTGTTGACATGCGACTCATTGCTCTACAGTACTAGGATCAAGCACATCAGTATGTAGCATCAACAGGTTAGTGTTCATCACGAACGTGGTTTTGCAGTCAGTGGTGCAATGTTTACAAATGCGGAGTCGGCAGATGCCCATTTGATGTATGGGTTAGCACGGGGCAATAGCCGTGGCGCGGTACGTTTGTATCGAGACAGATTTCCAGAACGAAGGTGTCCCGACAGGAAGACGTTCGAAGCAATTGATCGGCGTCTTAAGGAGCACGGAATATTCCGGCCTATGACTCGCGACTGGGGAAGACCTAGAATGACGAGGACACCTGCAATGGACGGGCAATTCTTCGTGCAGTTGACGATAACCCTAATGTCAGCGTCAGAGAAGTTGCTACTGTACAAGGTAACGTTGACCACGTCACTGTATGGAGAGGGCTACGGGGGAACCAGTTGTTTCCGTACCATGTGCAGCGTGTGCAAGCACTATCAGCATCTGATTGGCCTCCACGGGTACACTTCTGCGAATGGTTCATCCAACAATGTGTCAATCCTCATTTCAGTGGAAATGTTCTCTTTACGGTTAAGGCTTCATTCCAACGTGATCAAATTGTAAATTTTCACAATCAACATGTGTGGGCTGACGAGAATCCGCATGCAGTTGTGCAATCACGTCATCAACACAGATTTTCTGTGAACGTTTGGGCAGGCATTGTTGATGATGTCTCGATTGGGCCCCATGTTCTTTCACCTACGCTCAATGGAGCACGTTATCATAATTTCATACGAGATACTCTACCGGTGCTACTAGAACATGTGCCTTTACAAGTTCGACACAACATGTGGTTCATGCACGATGGAGCTCCTGCACATTTCAGTCGAAGTGTTCGTACGCTTCTCAACAACAGATTCGGTGACCGATGGATTGGTAGAGGCCGACCAATTCCATGGCCTCCACACTCTCCTGACCTCAACCCTCTTGACTTTCATTTATGGGGGCCTTTGAAAGCTCTTGTCTACGCAACCCCGGTACCAAATGTAGAGACTCTTCGTGCTCGTATTGTGGACGGCTGTGATACAATACGCCATTCTCCAGGGCAGCATCAGCGCATCAGGGATTCCATGCGACGGAGGGTGGATCCATGTATCCTCCTAACGGAGGACATTTTGAACATTTCCTGTAACAAGTTTGAAATCACGCTGATACGTTCTGTTGCTGTGTGTTTCCATTCCATGATAAATGTGATTTGAAGAGAAGTAATAAAATGAGCTCTAACATGGAAAGTAAGCGTTTCCGGACACAGGTCCACATAACATATTTTCTTTCTTTGTGTGTGAGGAATGTTTCCTGAAAGTTTGGCCGTACCTTTTTGTAACACCCTATATGCCCACTCCTCTTTTCGCGCGGGAACAGTTTAATTCTGATTGGCTGTTGATCTAAACGACCAATCAATGTTGCTTGCACATCATTCTCGCGGCAAAACGTGCCTTATCCAATCACTAATTTGATAGTAATTGATGTCAGCAAAACTTCAATTTCTTGTATATTGTTTAATCAAAGTAAGTGAGAAATATTTTTCAAACTGATAAATAAACTTATTGCACCTCTAACTTTCATTCTGGCTGCTTTTATACCAAAGCAAGCACACACCGACATACGTCACCTGAATCGTGGTTGCAACGTAACTTTCCCACGGTTCAATTACACAAGGTTTTACGAAAAATTAAATATTAAATTTTAGCGTATGTCTCACATACATTCTCTCAATCATTCTCACGCACTCACGCTGCAAAAAGTAATCAAATAATAATTTTGACAGATTTTTTATTACGTAATGGACAGTGACTGAAGTTTTAAAAAGAAAATTGTAATGAATTGATTTTCATGCACTGGTAACTTTGGAATGGCTTCAAACGATAATGAAAGTCAATCTGTTATTGTTCCTAACTTTGTTTTCAAAAACAAGCGTAGGTTTTATGAGTTTTAGGTAATTATTTTTATCTCCGGAACTACAATAAATAAAAATCTGAAATTTTGACAGCATCATTCCATTAATAACAAAAAGGCTGTGTACCAAATTTGAGCAAAACAGGATAATAATTCGTAGAGGGTATGAATCTTCATATAGACTGAATGTGACGCTATGCAGTTCTCACGGTAGGCAGCGTCAGCTGTGCCGCGGTGAGCAAAGCGGCAAAAAAACATAGCCATCCTGCAGGCACCCTACAAGACGGTTACGTGCCTTACTGCAACAAATGTCATCTCGTAATAACTTGCTGCGTTACACCCGTTGCACACCGCCAACAACTTTCCTGCCCTGGACTCTGCAGACCGACCAGAAGGACGACGCCGACTTCTCTGTACATTTGATGGAGCAGGATCATTCAGCGTCTGCACCCTGTAGCAGAGTGTCTTCGAAGGTTGGCTCTCTGGAGCCGCCGTGGTGTCACCCCCTTCATTTTTACATCCTCCCCTTTCCGTGTCATGACACTCCAATCGAATGTTCGCAGCCTTGGATCCAACGAAGACGGCTTAACGCTGCTCTTGGAATCGCAGCGTCCACTTGTTCTCCGCCTCCAAGAAACAAAACTGCATCCTCATGACCGCATTGTGCTCTCCCATGTCTTCCCAGTTCGCTTTGACCTTCCCTCTGAGGACGGCATTCCGTCTCATGGGGGTTTCATGCTGCTCTTTCGGTATGACGTTCATAGTCAGCCCACCTCCCTGACTATCTGGCTCCCAACTGTTGCACTCTACATTCTCCTTCCTCACTTGATCCTTTCCCTTTGCACCGTTTACATCCCTCATCGTTCGGCGTCACCATGCAGATTTCTTCCAGCTTATTGGGCAACTCCCTAACCCCTTTCTGCTTTAATGTGCACCGCCTCCTTTTTCGGGAGCACCCACGTTCGTATCAGATTCCATGGACTCTTACTCCCCTTTGGACCTCTCCTTCTGCGATGCCCAGCTTGCCCATTATCTCGAATGGTCTGCTCTGTTCTGTTCTCTCTGACACATACTCAAGTGACAATTTCCCGTGAACTATCCATTTGATGACTCCTATCCCACCTGTGTACACACCCAAATGGCAGCGTTGTAAGGCTGACAGGACCTTCGACGAAAAACATTCCCCAATTGTGATGATCAGGTAGAAAACTTTACAACCGTTATCCTTACCTCCAACGAATGTTCCAATTCTCGTATTTAGACTTCACCGCACTGTATCCAAGTCCCTTTGTGGACTGAGGCGTGCTGCGACGCAATTCGAAGGCGGATACGTGCTCTGCGCGCTTTAACCGTCATCCTACGATGGAAAACTGCATTCGTTATAAACAGTTGCATGCACAGCGTCTTCGCGTTCTTTCAGGATAGTAAGAAAGCTAGCTGGATTTCCTTTACTTCTGCTTTTAACAGCTGCATTCCCTCTTCTGTCGTCTGGGCTGGCCTTCGACGGCTCTCTGGGATCAAGGTCCATTCCCAAATTTCCGGCCTGATAATAGCAGATGGTGTCATGGTGGACCCTATTGCTGTCTCCAACAGCTTTGGCCGCTATTTTTCAGAGATTTCGAGCTCCACCCGCTATCACCCTGCCTTCCTCCATTGGAAACGCGTGGCGGAAGCTCGTGCGATGCCCTTCTCATGTCAGAATTGTGAATGTTACAATGCCGCCTTTACTATGAGGGAGCTAGATCACGTTCTCACTTCATCCCAATCCTCCATCCCCGGGCTGGACGATGTTCACATTAAGGGAAGGTTTACTATCTTCGGCCCGAAAAAAAGCATGTTCTTTCAGAATTTTTTTCGGGATGTGTTATAGATATCAAAGTCAAATTTGCTTAAAATGTTGATTAATATTTCCTCTCCAAACTAGAATTTTTTCGACGGGAAATGTCGAAGGGAAAAGGCGGAAGTGCCGTCGGAACGAAACAAACTTTCGATGTAGACCTCCACGCGCGGTATGTCACAGGTCAGCCGACTCGCCTAAAATCAAAATTGAGTTGACGTTAGCGAAGTATATAAGATTCTTTAGGAGTTGTAACTCGCTTACGTTATTTGGACCATAGGAAACAAAAGGGCAGCCATTTTGAGTTTTTTCATCGATTTTTAGACTTTGTCAACCAAGTAAAAATATTTATAGTTGATGGATCGGAATAAAAGTGGTACAAATTCTAGACAATTTAGTTAGCTTCGTCGGAAACAAAGAATCATGCCAATCGGTTCAGTAGATTTGAAGTTACCATACCGCGCGATAAAAAAGTCATTTCGAGAAAAACGCTTTTGAAGTTTTGACTACATATAAATGCAATATTATGCAACTTACGTTCGATCTGCTATTCCGGGTCCATAAACTAGTCTTTCCTCTTCCTCATAGAGGGCGTTCTGCTCGATCTGGGATCTCCTGCGCTGCTCCAGAGCCGCTCGTACGGCCGGTGACAAGCGGTTTTCGGCCACTTGAATCCGGTGGTCGTCCGAATGCTTGGCAGACTGCGTTGAATAGTCCCAGGGTGACGTCCATCGTTGTCATGGTCTTCAGAATTGCTGAATATCCTTCGTTGAAGCTGCTCACTGCCAGGAAAGTCGCAATCTCCACAGTTTTCGCCCCAGAATGCAAATGCTTGGGGGCTAACTTCCAAACACTCGCTTTTAAACTTTCATTTGAATTTTGTGTGTTTCCTCCCAAGCACCGGTACAATAACTCGTCCTCCGAAAGAAAACAACTGGTGCGTGGAAAAGGCCGATTTCGGACAGGTGCATTTTTTGTTCAACCGCGAATAACAAACATTTCCGTTCCGTATTCGGAAAAACCGTTTCAGGGGTGGATTCTAAACACTTCTATGGACCAAAAAATGCAATTTTTAAAAAATCGATTTTTAGAACCAAAAGATAGTAAACCTCCCCTTAAGATGTTGTAGAACATTTCTCTTGCTGGCAATCAGTCTCTCCCTCATATGTACAGTCGCATCTGGGCAGAGGGCACGTTCCCCAGATGCTGGCGTGAAACCGCTGTCATACCAATACCCAAGTCCGGTAAGGACAGACATCTTCCTTCTAGATATAGCCCCATTTCTCTCACTCACCCTATTTGCAGGGTGATGGAATGTATTATTCATATCCGGCTGGTATAGTGGCTTGAGTTTTGCAATTAACTAATCAATGCACAGTGTTAATTTCGAGAGCGCCGTTCTGCAATTGACCATCTCGTCACTTTGTCAGCGCAAGTCATAAATGATTTTCTGTGGAAGTACCATAGTGTAGCTGGGTTTTTCGATTTGGAGAAAGCCTACGACACCAGCTGGAGGACTGGTATCCTCCATAGTATTTATACATCGGGCTTCCGTGGCCGCATGCCACAGAGTTTTCAAAGTATGTTCGGGTTCTGACTTGTCGGGCACCTTTATCGAGGATAACGGTGTGCCCCGGGGGTTCAGTCATCAGCGTCGTCCTGTTTGATATCGTCATTAACCAAGTAATGGCCTGTCTACCGCCAGGCATATCTGGCTGCCTTTTCGTTGATGATTTTGCCATTTACTGCAGTTCTCCACGGACTTGGCCCTTGGGTGGCGTCTTCAGCGATGTCTCGATCGTCTTAACTCATGAAGTATCGACAATGGCTTTCGCTTTTCCACTGACACAACCGTTTGTTTGAATTTCTGGTACCACAATTGGTTTCTTCCACCGTCTTTTCATCTTGAGCCTGTTGCTTTTCCTCCCATGTGTCTTACCTGGCCGCCCTCTGTACGCAGTCCCTCAACGTCCAACTTGTCAGCGATATTTCCTGGCATCTGATCGGACCATTCTCCTTCGTGTGAATGGTCCCTTCTCTGTGTTTCGTTTATGCATCTGCACGTCTGTCCTTACACCGTCTCAAAACTATCCACCGTTATGGCATCTATTTGGCCACTGACGAGCTTTACGCTAGCCCAGTTGGGAGTCTGTATGCATAAGCTACCGAGCTGCCACTGTCCTATCGCCAAGACTTTCTACTCAGCAGATACACATGCCGTTTGTCTGCTATGCCTATGGCTAATTCTTCGATGACTCCTTTGATTGCCAGTATGGGGCGCATCCTTCTTCTCTGTTCCCTCCTGGAGTTATTTTTCGGATCTTGCTCCAGCACCCTAACTTTACACTATTTTCCACTTTCCCTATCGTTGTGAACCCTTCACCATCTTCCCTCCGTGCTGTGGCCTTTCCCTTGGCAACCCATAAGAGCATTGTGTAATTTGAACGCTGGGTGTCGCCGTTCTGACCTCAGTTGCAGAGACTTCAAAAGGACTGTAATGACTTGCCCATTGTGTGACATAACCATGATGCCGCTGGACAGAATTGTGGCGAAATCGTCACACGAACTTCTTAGCTGTAGCCTTTTCTTCTCATGGCTGTTCGCAGCATCGCTGAGCCGAAGGGGACGTTGCTGGACGCCACGCTTTTGAGCCATTACAGAGGATGGTCTTAGGCACCTTTGATCCCAATTCGACTTACACGTCGCAATGGTAGAGAATTACCGGTTTCCGAAAATGTGGTCCTTTAACTGCGTTGCGCAGTGTAACTTTTATTTGTCCATTCCCAACAAGGTTTTCGCGAGGTTCCATTGGCTGTAAGGCAAATTCGAACACAGCTTCAAAGCCATTGAGAATATTTCCAGTTTGTGTTCTGCTCTGTCCCACTGCTAGCTGATAGGAAGTAGCCTTTAAAAAGCGTCGAATCCCAAGCTGTCTTCTCCATACTTCGGGATAAACATCGAAAAGTATTTAAGAAAATGTAAATAAAGTATAAAAATACTATTTTAAATGGTCATCTTCGTCGATATTTTCATCGAAAAAATGTATCACTTGCTGGAATACAGTTGAAATTTTCCGCGTTACACCATAACAAGATTGTACGAGTACATCCCCTGACTGGCGCCGGTTTGCGTACTGAACGACAGTACAAACAGAACCGAATTCTGACTTGTAGGAGACAGCGGTCTGGGAAAGCACACCGTGTGTCAGTGGCGGCAGAGACTTGGCCGACCAGCTCGAGGGTAATAATTCATTATTTCCCGTCCCTTCCCTTGCCGTTCCTACTCCCCCGTGGGTCGGGACAGAGCAGAACGCTGTTGCAAAATTACCGAGGCAGGGTGGCGACGCCGCGAGGGTAGTCTGCCGGTGTCAGCTTTAGAGGTCGGGAAACTGCGGCGGGGAGGCTCGGAATCCGGAGGGGGCGCTAGGAAGCGGCTCTGTCTGGGGTTGGAACCACCCCTCATATTACGTCAACGCTGTCCAAGGCCGGCGTGCGTTACCGGCTCTTTATCTGTTTCCGCGTGCACCCACGCATCTCTTCAAATTTCTACGTACCAGGTTACGTTGCTGCACCTCACGGGGTACTCTTACCCTTTTGTCTCTTTAACTCTCGCCCTTTCTCGGATTCAGTCTACGTCGACATCTGTATCCGTACTCTGAAAGTCTACACGGGTTGGAGAAAAATTTGGAAACACCGAAAAAACAACAAATTACGATACCTAATAAGAAGTAAGCATTCCGTTGGCATTCAAAACCGCTTCCAGTTGTCTCTGTATGGTTTTCAAGGGAATGGTTTTAAGGCAATGTTAAACCATTCCTCAAGCAAAATAGTAGCAAGTTCAGGTAACTACGAGGGTGAGTCAAATGAAAACCTTAAATTTGTAATAACAAATCGAAATTTCGCGCCGTTATCCTGTAAGTTGGTAATCGTGCTACAAACAGCGTGTAGAATGGCTTGTAGGTGACAGCATAGTGCAGATGCAAACATACCGTCACAGTATCAGTATAAAGATGGCTGCCCCACTTGCGACTTGCACCAGGGAAGGAGAGCGTTCTGTTTCTCGGTTTTTACGTAGTGAAGGTGTGAAACCTACTGAAATTCGTCGACGAATGAAGGTTTAGTACGGCGATGCATGTTTGTCACTGCAGCAAGTCTACAAATGGAGTAGGAAGTTCGCAAATGGTGTGACTTCACAGGAGGTTGCTCCTCGTCCAGGTCAGGCACAACGAGTTGTGACTCTACAGAACATTGAAGCAGTTGAAGCCATAGTGAAGGAAAACCGCCGAGTGACACTGAATGACATTGCAGCATGTTTACAGATTAGTCATGGGCCAGTACACCACATTGTGCATGATGTGCTCCAGTTTCACCGGTAGCTGACTCCTGAAATGAGAGAACGACGTGCTGATGCTTGTGAAGAACTACTTCGGCGCTTTGAACGAGAAGATGATAGCTTCCTTGCAGAAATCGTTACTGGGGACGAAACTTGAGTTCACTTCCACCAACCGGACACGAAGAGAGCGAGCAAGAAATGGCGCCATTCCTAATCACCAAAACCAAAGAAGTTTCGAACAGAACCATCAACAGGGAAGGTTATGCTGACTCTCTTTTGGGACGAAAAAGGCGTCATTTTGGAGCATTACATGCCTAGAGGGACCACTGTCACCAGTGCATCATACACAGATCTCCTAAAAAATCATCTGCGGCCTGCAATCAAATCAAAGCGACGTGGATTCCTGTCAGCAGGTGTCCTTCTGCAACATGACAATGCAAGGCCCCATACTGCCCATACAACAGTTGCAACAATCACAGACCTGCATTTTGATTGTCTTCCTCATCCACCACACTCACCACACCTTGTCCCAAGCCCAAGTGATTTTCGTATGTTTGGACCACTCATAGACGTAATGGGAAGAAAGAAGTTCCGTTCTGATGAAGAGGTACGCCACGCGGTGCATGAGTGGTTGCGCGGACTACCAAATGAATTTTTTTCTAAAGGAATTTGTGCACTTTGTAAGCTCTGGAGGACTTGCATTGGGGGTGGGGGAGATTGTGTTGAAAGGTGATACAGCTTTGTTCCACTTCTGCACAATAAATAATATTTAAAAAAATATTTAAGATTTTCATGTGACTCACCCTCGTATGATATAGATGTACGAAGATCACGCATCCTTATCTCGAAATTAGATCACAGAAGCTCAAAAATGAGACCCAGTGTCTGTGGTACACAGGCGAGGTGCGACAATTCTTCCTCGTGTTTTCAAAACCAGTCTTGGACCGAATAGAGGTACAGATATCTTAGAACACAGCATCGCCATTGAGAAACAAACATTGTACCCAATGAAATGGACCTGATCAATCAAAAAGGTCACATAATCCTTGGCAGTAAAAAGGCGACCGTGGGGCACATGAAATACCACGATATGACTACCAAAACCATCACCGAACCCCTGCTCTGTTTCTGTTGGTCAGATGTGTGAAACCAGATTCATCCAACCAAAGAACTTCCTTCCATTGCTCCATAGGCCAGGTGTTATGCATTCGACACCACGTTTACCTGTTACGGACATTCCCTTCACTGAAGAGTCGTTTTGGAATTCCTGCTCCCCCTGTAATTCCCTGCTTACGCAGCTCCCTTCGTGTTGTTTTGGTGCTATTGCGGTCCGCGACTGCGACATTCAGTTCTGCAGTGGTTTTTGCAGTTGTTGGCCTCTTATTTTTCCCTAGTCGTCTTCAGTGACCTGGTGAGATGTAGAGTACTACACTCGTTGAAAGGTTACGGTAATTTTCACGATTAGACGTTGATGTTTTTTCGCTTTCCCTGTGTGCGGTGTAGATCTTCGGTACGGTGCCTCTTGTCTCACCAAACACTTTGGCTCCCTTGGTTATGGAAGCTCCCATCATACTAGCACCTGCGTTCGAATTCACGTAGCTCACACATACGAGGTCTGTTAGAAAAATACCTGACCCTTCTTTTTCCTGATGGATGCTTGCATGAGCCAACCTTGAACCTTCGCGCGCATGTGAGAATTTTTTCCCTCTTTTCGATATCGTCAGTTGCTGGCAAGCAGCATTTGAGTAAGGTAGTGTGTATTGCCCTCGTCGATTTTCCATTGCAAGGGAAATGACGGAACGAGTGGAGCGGTGCTACTCCTTCAGATTTTGCCAGAAACTGGGTGATTTCCCTCTTCTACCTATTTTCCGGGCCCCTCTGCGTCCACCCCCGTGGTGTGTCCTGCCCATGCCTTCTCTCCTGAGGCCCTCCGCCGCCGCTTTCTTGCAATCCTTGCCGCGTTCCAAGGCTCTGACGATGTCTGTAGTGACGGTTCGATGGTTGCTGGTCGTGTCGGTTATGCTCTTACTCTAGGGACTCATTATGAGCAACACTCATTGCTGGCTGGTTGCAATGTTTCCACTGCCGAGCTGGTCGCCATCTCTCGCGCCCTAGAGTATATCCGTTCCTGTTCAGGTGAGTCCTTCGTTATATGTAGTGACTCCCTGAGCGGTTTACGGGCTATCGACCAGTGTTTCCCTCGCTCTCGTCTGGTGATGGCAATCCAGGAGTCCGTCCATACTCTTGCCCGTTGCGCCGGCCGGAGTGGTCGAGCGGTTCTAGGCGCTACAGTCTGGAACCGTGCGACCGCTGCGGTCGCAGGTTCGAATCCTGCCTCGGGCATGGATGTGTGTGATGTCCTTAGGTTAGTTAGGTTTAAGTAGTTCTAGGGGACTGATGACCACAGCAGTTAAGTCCCATAGTGCTCAGAGCCATTTGAACCATCCTGCCTGTTGCGGCCCCTTTGTGGTCTTTTTGTGGACATCGGGTCATGTCGGCATCCCGGGAAATGAACGTTTACACGCTGGCCAAACATGCTGTCGGTGCAAAAGACTTGGAGATGGGCCTTTCGGCGAGTGGCCTCACGTCAGTTTTGCGGCACAAGGTACTTCGCACCTGGGGTGAAGAATGGCGCACCCTTCCTTCTCCCAACAAACTTCGGTCCATCGAGGAGGCTACCGGTGCGTGGCGCTCCTCTTTGCGGGCCTCTTGCAAGGACTCTGTTGTCCTTTGCCGGCTGCGCATTGGCCGCACCAGGATAACACACAGCTATTTATTGCACCGCGAGGAGCCACCTTTACGTCGCTGCGGGGTCAGCTTTGACGGTGGTCCACATCTTATTGGACTGTCCGCTTTTAAGGGGCTCCGGAACGCCCTATACTTGCAATGTTAAAATAACGCTTATAAATTACATCTTTCCTCACAAAGTATTTGAGGTAGGAAGTTGAACTTTTTACAGATTATTTATTGGAATATGGGCTACAACTTAACACAGGGATTTTACAAAATTTTAGTTCAGTTATTAAAGATGATTTTTTTTCAATTGTAATGAAAATTCACAACATTTTTTGCAATTTTTTATTTATATATTCAAAAATATACAGTTTTTTGGAAAAAGGCTGTGTTAAATTATGCAGAAGGTACTGTGTAACATGTACTGAAAGTTTGAAACAAATATGTTTGGAAGATCCTTAGAAAACATGTAATTAGTATGAGAAAATAAAAGTTTTGGGAATCGAGCGACAAAGATTGGATTAACTTTTTAGTGCATTCCAGTTCCATAGGATGGATTATCTTCATCCTCTGCAAACTCCTCCTCCAGCTTCCTCTTGTTCCTCCTCCTGTTTACTCTTGCTTGTATTTCTAGACTCTTTACAGCCCTGTCTGCAGCCCGAAGGCGTTCCTTGTCTAAAGCAAGCATCGCTAGTACCATGTTAGAACCTATCATCATTCCCATATTTCTAAATGCCTTTGGCTTTCCAACATTTCTCCTTTTCTTAAAAGCCTTCAGAGGATTTCTAATAACTTTACTTTTACTCATTATTATACTTCAACAAAACAGAGACTCAAGAAACAGAATTAATTACGAATATTTTCGAGATAACGACAGAGTAAATAAACATGAAACAATCGACAATCACACCAGCGATATATATTGAACCATCTCAGGTTAGCCACAACACATACTTTATCTCACATTACTAAAATGTACCTGATGAACACGGACGTTAATAATAACACCATTTGACAGCAGTTTAACAGCGCCACAGTGAGTCACGCCCATGTAGAACACATTTCAAAAAAAAAATTAAAAATAGTGGTAGTCTTCGGAATTTAATAAATTATATATCTATTAAAAGGTAATAGTCTGCAGATTCAGAAAACGCAAAAAAGTAAAAATTTTACTTTTCATGATTTTGAGCCTTTCCGGAGCCCCTTAACTCCGCTCAGGCAGACGTTTGCGCTGCCTGATAAGCTTCCTACACTTTCATCAGATGACGTTGCGATGGCAGATTTAGTTTTGAGTTTTATTCGTGCAGGGGTTTTTTATCGCTTGATCTAAGTATTTTTCCTTTTTTTGTGTTGAGTCTCGCCTTTGGCCTACGATTTTAGACCGGGGTTTTTCGTGCGGTTCTTGGTGGTTGGCTTTTCCCTTTTTGTTTCTATGGTCGGCCAACAACTGTCACACTCGGTGTGATTTTAATTCCTTTTGTCTGGTCTCTGTGTCTTTCTTGTCCTCTGTCGTCTCTTGTCCTCTCCATTGTTTGTTTTTATTCTTTGTGGGTGTTTCAAGTTCGTGGAAAAAAGGACCGATGGTCCTAGGGGTCTGGTCCCTTCAATCCCGCAAACCAGCCAACCAGAAACTCGGTGACAGCTATGTGGAAACCATTAGAAAGATTCAGACTGCTTACGGGGACGACGCTATGGGCGTCATAAAGGAGTGGTACAGTCGATTTAAAGACGGCTGCACATCGGTGGAGAGCGAGTCACGCTCTGGTCTGCCGTCAACGTGAGGAAATGACCAGGTCATTGACACAGTGAACGCTGTGCTGATGCGGGACCATCGTGAGACTATCAGAGAAATTGCGGAAGAGTGGGTATCAGCACTTTCTCGGCGCATTCCACTGTGACCGAAGATTTGGCCATGGATGGAGTGTTAACGAAATTCGTGGCGGAGCTGCTGACGGCGGAGCAAAAGCAACTTCGTCTTAAAGTCTCACAGGCCATGCTGGACTCCACAAACAGTGACCCAGACTTCGTGAATATGATAATCACTGGTGACGCGTCCTGGGTGAACGACAATGACCCGAAAAACCAACCACAGTTGTCACAGTGGAAGCAAGACCACAGAAGGTCTACCAAATGCATAGAAACGTCGGAGTAATGCTGACTGCTTTCTTTGACTCCCGCGGTGTGGTACCACCATGGGATGTCCTCCGCGCCTAAGTGATACTGCGCGGCGCAAGATACCGGACTTGTGGTCAACATGAAATTAGCGTATCCATCACGACAATGCTCCAGCACATTCCTTGCACCTGCTCGGACTTGTTTTTGGCGAGGCACCAGATTCACGTGCTTCAACAGGATCCTTACTCTCTAGATATGGCCCCCTGCGACTACTGGCTGTTCCCCAAACTCAAGAGCCCATTGAAAGGAATGTGATTTCAGACAAGAGAGGACATTATGGCAGCAACAACAGTTGAGCGAAACACCATTCCCAAAGAGGACTTTTCAGCATGCTTCCAAAAATTGCAGCATCGCTAGGAGGACTGTGTGGATCTCAAGGGAACTACTTTCACGGCGATTAGGTGTCCAAGGCTCCAGGTATGCCAGTTTTTTACCGGCCAATGGTCGCATAATTTTCAAACAGACCTCATAATGTATTCAAAACTTCGCAGAACGCTAGTCTGACCATGATTGACACTTGAAAAGTGTTGAGAGGACATTTCACAGGTGAAGTTAGTGATCAAATACAACAGAATTACCCAGAAGCTTGGCTGGCATCTGCTTTTGTGTTCAAGCATTCGTTTCCCGCTGTATTTGCGTACTTTCGTCCAGCATCTCCAAGTGCAGTAAATGGCACAGTATAGGCCTACTTTCTGTAGTGCCATATGTTAAGGTTTCTTCCCATTGAATTCCCTTAAGGGGCTCCGGAAAGGCTCAAAATCATGAAAAGTTCAATTTTTACTTTTTTGCGTTTTCTAAATCAGCAGACTATTACCTTTTAATAGATATATAATTTATTCAATTCCGAAGACTACAACTATTTTTAAATTTTTTCTGAAATGTGTTCTACATGGGCGTGACCCACTGTGGCGCTGTTAAACTGCTGTCAAATGGTGTTATTATTAACGTCCGTGTTCATCAGGTACATTTTAGTGATGTGAGATAAAGTATGTGTTGTGGCTAACCTGTGATGGTTCAATATATATCGCTGGTGTGATTGTCGATTGTTTCATGTTTATTTACTCTGTCGTTATCTCGAAAATATTCGTAATTAATTCTGTTTCTTGAGTCTCTGTTTTGTTGAAGTATAATAATGAGTAAAAGTAAAGTCATTAGAAATCCTCTGAAGGCTTTTAAGAAAAGGAGAAATGTTGGAAAGCCAAAGGTATGTGTTATTACTGTAAACAATAAAGACGATAACCAAGTGAGTGAACCTAACCTCTCAAGTACACCTGCCCATAGCAGTCAAAGTGGGAAAGAAAATACTTCACAGAAGAAGCTTGGTTCAATGAGTGAAAACTATGAATGTTTTATGGGCGAATCGGATGTGAATGGAATATTTGATATCTCGGTTCTCAAAGGAATTTTTTCAAGCTGTGTAAGATGTATTCATTGTAGTGAAGTTGGTCTGGAACTCTCCATAATAAAGCACGTAGGACTTGCTAGTGAAATACAACTGAAATGTGATAAGTGTTCATACATGACCACCTTTTGGAACAGTGTTGCGGTAACTGCAACTGAAGAAAATGGTAGCAAAATCTACGAACACAACATTAGATTTGTTTATTCCTTGCGTTCAGTTGGTAAGGGTGCTACTGCAGGTGCAATTTTCTGTGGCATCATGAATCTTCCAAATCCCCCAACCAAGTTTACGACCTATAATAAATTAATAGGGTCTAAAGTAGAAGATGTCTGTATAGAATCTATGAAGAACGCTGTGGAAGAGGCAGTAATGGAAAATAATGGTAACAGAGATTTGACTGCAGCGTTCGATGGTACCTGGCATAAACGGGGACACACATCTCTTCATGGTGTAGTATCTGCCACCAGTATGTATACAGGGAAAGTTTTAGATGTAGCAGTAACATCAAAGTATTGTAGATGTCCACAAAAATATAAAGGTACACATGAAAATAATTGCAAAGCTAACTACAGTGGCAGTAGTGGAGGAATGGAACTGGCTGGTGTTGCCAATATATTCCAGCGTTCTGAGGCGTGTGATAAAGTGCGATATGTTAATTACCTTGGTGACGGTGATTCTAAAAGTTTCAAACATGTTCAAGGACTGAAGCCCTATGGTGATGATGTTGTAGTGCAGAAATTTGAGTGTATTGAACACGTACAGAAGCGAATGGGAACAAGACTTCGGCGACTGAAAGCTTCGTACAAAAAACAAAAACTCAGTGATGGTAAAGGGTTGGATGGGAAGGGAAGGTTAACTGACAGTGTAATTGACAAAATACAGAACTATTATGGAATGGCTATTAGGCAAAATACACAAAGTGTCGACGAAATGAAGGCTGCTTGGGCTCTTTTTTTTCATACTTCTTCAACTGATGAAAATCCCCAACATAGCTTGTGTCCCAAAGAAGAAGACAGTTGGTGTAAATATAACAAAGGATTGCTAACTGGTGAAGTGTACACTCATAAGCATAGTCTGCCTCATGCAATAATGGAGGTGATAAAACCTATTTTCAGAGACTTAGCAGCACCTGAACTGTTGAAAAAGTGTATTCACGGAAAAACTCAAAACCCCAATGAAAGTGTAAATAGTGTTATATGGTCGAGAATCCCCAAGACTGTATTTGTTGGAATAGAAACACTTCATTTTGGTGTGTATGATGCTGTTGCGACTTTCAATGATGGCAACATTGTAAGATACAAGGTATTTAGAAATATGGGAATGAAGATAGGTTCTAACATGGTACGAGCGATGCTTGCTTTAGACAAGGAACGCCTTCGGGCTGCAGACAGGGCTGTAAAGAGTCTAGAAATACAAGCAAGAGTAAACAGGAGGAGGAACAAGAGGAAGCTGGAGGAGGAGTTTGCAGAGGATGAAGATAATCCATCCTATGGACCTGGAATGCACTAAAAAGTTAATCCAATCTTTGTCGCTCGATTCCCAAAACTTTTATTTTCTCATACTAATTACATGTTTTCTAAGGATCTTACAAACATATTTGTTTCAAACTTTCAGTAAATGTTACACAGTACCTTCTGCATAATTTAACACAGCCTTTTTCCAAAAAACTGTATATTTTTGAATATATAAATAAAAAATTGCAAAAAATGTTGTGAATTTTCATTACAATTGAAAAAAAATCATCTTTAATAACTGAACTAAAATTTTGTAAAATCCCTGTGTTAAGTTGTAGCCCATATTCCAATAAATAATCTCTAACAAGTTCAACTTCCTACCTCAAATACTTTGTGAGGAAAGATGTAATTTATAAGCGTTATTTTAACATTGCAAGTATAGGGCGTTCCGGAGCCCCTTAAGGAGCGTTGGAAGGAAGATTGCATAAACGCCTCTGTGCGCAATGTGAGTAGCCTAGTCTTGCCTTGACATGCAGAAGAGGATTTGTTCTATACGAGATGCTGCGAAAAATTTCCGAGGATATCCCCAGAAAAGTCAGGAAAACTGTCTTATATTTTAAATTCCACCTTCACCTTCAGACTAGTCCATTCAAACTTGTATGCAACGCTTTCATCAACTTTCCTATTGTTAAAAGCAGTGCTGGAGGACTACTGGCTGAATCGTGTCCGAATTAATTCGATTCCGCTTCTCTCTCTTCTGTAGAGTCAGAACGCCCTTTTCAACTTTATTTTCAGTTTCTAGAACAGAAAGAAATCGGAAGTAGCTAGACCAGGCGTCTAAGGTGGATGTGAGACAGTTGCTATGTTCATTGCAGGGAATACCCTCACAGTGATCGAGCTGTGTGTAGGTGCACTGCATGATTTGTTCACTCATCTCTCAGGCCGTTTCCATCTAACATCTTCCCTCACTCTCCTCAAAATACCGCAGCATACTGCCCCTGTGAATGTCTGACCACACGCAATATATTCCCTATACATAACTTAAAAAAGTAGCATTCAGTCCATGTCCCTATGAACAAGGCGCGACTTTTACGGCTGCAAAAAGGATGATTCAAGAAGTAGGCTAATGTACCAGAGGGGAATTTGTTGCTGACAAACTGATAAAACTGACATAATCAAAGTGATAAGTGAAACTACGATTTTTTTTATCGTCTAACTACAACAGAATGAAACACAATTTTCGTGCCATAAGCGTTTCGCTTTTATTCTTTGCAAGACATCTTTCGTTTACACTATTTAGTTGACATTTTGGGACGAAGTATGTGTAAGATATAAATAGTTCCAGCAGTTTTCTTTTTTATGAAGCAGTAATAATTTAAAGTTCTACTTACAGGTTTCGTGGACGCTGTATATCATTTTATTGTACATACATTCTCTCTCTCTCTCTCTCTCTCTCTCTCTCTCTCTCTCTCTCTCTCTCATAGCACACACCCTAGCGAGGTGCGTCTTTCCTATCCTTCCCTAATCCAATGGGACCGATGACCTTGTCGTTTGGCCCCCTCCCCCGAATCAATCAACCAATCAACTAGCCATCACACACACACACACACACACACACACACACACACACACGAGAAAAAACAAAATAGAAACAATGGATGGCAATAACATTCGACAGTTAAGACCAGCCAAAACATAACATCGAAACAAGTGCTTAGTTTCTAGTGCTGTGAAGTGTGAAAAACAAAATTTCAAACGCAATTATAAGAAGAAGAACAGCGCCAAAAGTGGAACAAAAACACACGTGGCACAGCATCCACAAAACCCGTAAGTAGAACTTCAAATTACTTCTGCTTCATGGGAAAGAAAACTGCCAGAACTGTTTATAACCTATATATAGATCAAAACAAAACGCAAACTAAATAGTATAAACAAAAGTATGTACATATTCCAGGCCACTGAAGATAGGTTACAAAGAATAAAGGCAAAACACGTGTGGCGCAAAAACTGTGCTTCATTCAATGGTAATTAGACGGTTCAAAAGTAAAAATTATCAACATACCGTAATGTTTTGGACGACAGGACTACAAAAGCTGAATACGATAAGTGAAATGCTGTCTTCAGATTTTATTTTAGATTGAAAAAAAAAATCATCGTTTGGTAGACTCGTGTAGCATTCAAAGTGTGACACCATTCTAGGACGGTACGATTGCATTACACGAAATACTTAAGGACTTCAAGTAAACAAAGTTTCGGCGGCATTGCAGGGATCTTCCTCACTTCGTAGACTGCTTGTAGTGGAGGTGAATCTATCTACATACTTTGGCCATACTGTTATCAGTACTGTAAGTAGACTTAAAACAGTGATAGAGACACAGTGCAAACGATCAACGTCTATAAAAAGTATGATGATGTATGGTAGAAACCTTGAGTACTTCGCTGTTTCAATAATTTAATGTTATGAGTTGGCCTATCCCCAGAAGGACGTTACCGTAGTCGAGGCGTGTTGTTCCTGTTCAGTGGTCACGCAAACAGAAAAGTGAATGACACACTGATAGATAATGTTAATAACGATATTTAAAAGTACCTGAATCGTGAAAATCAAAAAGGCCCTAGATGGTAACAGTCTGCGTCTGTACGGAATTTTCATCTCTGGCAATTGACATCGGTGACTGGAAACAGCACAGTTACGCCTGTCTACAATAAAGGTATCAATGTCTCACACAGCTGACATCCCATATAATTTACTTCTGTGTGTGGCATAATTATTTTAAAAAATGCTGAGTTCAAATTCAGACAATATCTTAAGAGCCATTCCTTCTGGTAACTTAGCTATTCAGTGTATGTAGAGTTTCATATGCATAAGCAATATTGGGGCGCCAGAGATGTGTTTGATGGTACTCAAATTATATGTTAATGCCTTAATGGATATGATTATTTAGTATCTGAAACTTTTCTCAGATTGCGAGGTCAGATACAAGGACGTGTTATATGACGTAAATTCTAGTACCCAATTAGATGATACATCAGCATGTTCCAAGGAGAGGAAACTTGGTACTAATACTGAGAATCTTAAGGTTGCGTGCTTGATTAAATGTCAGAATGTAGTAGTCTTTGGCAACTGAATTAATGTCACGTAACTGGATACAGTAACTAACGTCATATGTAGTAGTAACCAAGTGTGCGAATGTTAAGTGCGAGGACAGCAGACTATTCTCATTAGCAGACAGAACAAGTGGTCATCTTTCTAGGTAAGATTTTAGGAAATAGCAGATCGCCTAAAAAAACTTTCGCTTTCGTCTCAGAACATAAGTACAGCAATACTGATCTACAGCTACAGTGTGTGGTGTTCACGTCAGGTTAGATGAACAAAGGGTATTGAACGTGTTCATTGAATGGAGAAGCTGTTCGGGATTAGCCGAGCGGTCTAAGGCGCTGCAGGCATGGACTGTGCGGCTGGTCCCGACGGAGGTTCGAGTCCTCCTTCAGGCGTGGGTGTGTGTGTATGTTTGTTCTTAGGATAATTTAGGTTAAGTAGTGTGTAAGCTTAGGGACTGATGATCTTAGCAGTTAAGTCCCATAAGATTTCACACACATTTGAACATTTTGAATGGAGAAAATATTGTACATTGCTGACCACTGAAATCGCATAATCAGCAAACAAGTAAATAACGATATTTTAATAATTGTGGGTGATCAGTGTACAGGATGTTTCAAAATATTAACAACAAAGGCCTGGGATGATAAATCACGTCATGCGAAAGTCAAATTTTGCTATACAAAATGTTCACTGACAGTTGCTGGCAGCGCAAAATATCCTCTAAGTCAAGCTATGTCTGAGACGTGGCAGGGCGCATTCGTATGCAATGTATGTTGCTTATCATCTTCTCTGTGTGAAAGGCGATAGGCGTAGCAAAGCTGATGTTTCTGACCCGTTTTTACAATGTCCTTCCCTGCTTGGAGCCATTCACTCTTATGGTTCTTCCTGTTGAAAATCACTCGCTCAATTTTTATGTGGTAGGTAATATGTAGACCCTGCTGGTTCGGTGAAATCTCATCATCCCAGGACGCCTAGTGTCACAGTGAAACATCAGTAAACGTTCTGTGTTCAGCAAAAGCTCTTCCCCGTAGATGTTTGTCGCACACTGTGCTAGGGAACATGCATGGTTAAATTTGCAGGTGTTTATAATAGGTAGTGAAGACATATTAGTCTCTCAGCAAGCCATGTCCAGTAGTTTTCTGTTGGTGAGAGAGCTGGAGAATATGCTAAGGCAGCAACGGAACACCTTGTGTATTGCGGTAGGTCAGAATAGCACAGCTATTTTGTGATACCTTGTTCAAAGGTAACGTTACGGAGGCGTCGAAAATAGGGCTCAGCCACCTACCTTAACATGTCAGAAGTTTGATAGCAGCCGTCGACATTACCAGCTATACGAACCATTCAGCTGTGTCCCAAATGGCTCCCCACAGCGTTACACCAGCGGCTGGGCCCGTATAATGATGAATGCAGTCTGACTTCGTTGATTCACCTTAGAGCTTTCACACTTGGATATGTCCATCGTGATACTGTGTAGACCTGGGATTGGTTTGAAAACATGACACAGTGACACTCCTATGTCCAGTGCTGTCAGTGGCCCCATTACCCTCCGCTACCACATCAAGGGAACCCATATCAACGGTCCCTATGCTGATAATGTGCGGTGCTCCAGATATTGTAACTTTGTCTGTGGATACTTCTCTAGCTGCAAACAAACTCTTTCTTGACTCTTGTGTGTCCTATGATCTTACACACCCGAGTAAATAATGTATCTGTTCTCTCGTGTGCTTGTCACATAGAACCACTGAGACACTGCATTGTATTAAGTAACGCCTCTTGAAGCCATAGATTCCAAATTCGAAGTACAGTTGTGGGATATCGACCAACACGAGCAGCAATGTTACGGACCGACAAAACACCGCCACTGCTGCTGTCGGATTCCGGCCAGTGCTTGTAGATGTTCCTCCTCCTTGCAAGAGGCTTAACACAATCTTCTCAGAAATAACCCCATGTTCAGTTCTTCATTCGTGTGGCCATAGTATCCGTAGTTGATTTATAATCCGTTAGGGAATTTTGGTCTGTCGTTGCAAGTTAAGAAATGCGTGATTTTTTTTTTTTTCACCAGACGCGTTTCGCTTTATTGAGGTAAAGCATCGTCAGTGGTGGTAATTTTTCGGCTGATTTCTCGCTTACATCGGGAAATGCCGTCTGCTAGCTTATGCACACCACAGTGCAAAAAGTGTGTTGCGAATAACATAATAAATGCATAGTACTTCAGAACATCTAAAAATTAGACCCAAATAATCAGTGTCTAACACAGAAAAACAACGAGGTGCTAGCAGACGACAGTTCCCGATGTAAGCGAGAAATCAGCCGAAAAATCACCACCACTCACGATGCCTTACCTCAATAAAGGGAAACGCGTCAGGTGAAAAAAATTACGCATTTTTGTAGCAGCGACCAAAGAACAAAAATACCCTCAAGAACCCTAAGTTCTAATACAATTTCTAAATGAGACACCTGCTGTGTAATATTTCCTTATACAAGAAATGTATGTGACTCTACCTAATTTGTGAAGTTGCACTGAAATGCTAAGTATTAGCATATCCAAGAATGTAGTACATTTCATACCAATCTGTCATTTGTTGCATTCTGCCTTCGTGGTGTTGCAGATTTAGTGACCGTCAGGGTAAATTACTAAAAACCTTAACCAGCAGGTATTCGAAGAAAGTCATTTCGGAATTTGGTTGCAATAATTACACGTCTGTTGTTTGAAACTGATAAAAAATATTTTATTCAAAATAACCTCCACTGCTATTTATACATTCCTCCCACCTCTCTGGTAGGCTATGAAAGCTACGCCAAAAGAACAGTTCCTCCTTTGAAGCGAACCAGTCAGCGAGCCATTTTCGTACATTTTCTTACGAATTGAAGCGTTGTTCAGCGACAGCATGTTCCAGTGATGCAAATAGACGATAATCTGAAGGAGCCAAGTCAGGAGAATAAGCTGCATGCCCTGGTATTTCCCAACTGAACGCCACGATCGTTTTCCTGACCAGTTTTTCACATAATTCTCGATCTAACGCGATCATTTGCTGTTGGTAGCAATCAGTGTTAACGGTTTGACAAGGCTTCCGCAGCTCATAATAGATGATGCCCCTTTTTTTGCAGTGGATGTCGATGGTTTGCCTCATTTCACCCTTGATATACGACGCTTAGGATTCTCAAAATGTATCCATTTTCTATCACCTGTCACGATTCGATGCGGAAACGACAGTCTTCTGAATCTGGCTAACAGCATTTCAGAAGTGGTTTTCCGATTTGCTTGCTGTCTCCCATTCAGTTCTTGCGGAACTCGTTTTCCCACTTTCTGCGCCTTTCACATAGGTTTCTAGCGAAAAGAAACGGTTTTCTGTCTCACATTCAATAGACGCGCAAGTTTTTGTCCAGTTTGAGTATCATATTCATCCAATAAGGCCAGCAATTCGTTGTCTTCGAACTTTTCCTGTGGTTTCCTGCTCTCGTCGTTCCTCACATCAGCATGTTCGCCGAAAGCTTCGACGAGCATTCGATGCGATCCTGCAGCAGGTTTCTTCAAATGATAACAGGAAACCAATGCTGTGCGCCAATCGTAGTTCGTAGGCAAAGTACTCGACATGTTCACTGGTTTAATACAGATACCAGTGTACTGAACTTCGGTTACTGTGCCTTAACATTCGTTGTCAGCCGTTACAGGAAGCAGATGGCGCTGCAGACGCGGTCTCCCGGGCCCTACACTGATGGATAGCACGGTCTATAGGGAAATTCCGGTTTCATACTTCTACACCTGGTATAACATCATGACGACGGGATTCTGGAGAGGGATCTGCAGCACCAGTTATTCAGACCACTGTGCATAATTTCTCCAGTGGCCCCGCAAATAAACGAAACTAATCACAGTTCACATAAAGATCGGAGTGGCCGAGCGGTTCTAGGCGCTTCAGTCTGGAACCGCACGACCGCTACGGTCGCAGGTTCGAATCCTGCCTCAGGCATGGATGTGTGTGATGTCCTTAGGTTAGATAGGTTTAAGTAGTTCTAGGGGACTGATGACCTCAGAAGTTAAGTCCCATAGTGCTCAGAGCCATTTGAACCATTTCATATAGAGATCAACAAGTATTCATGCTTCCATGCCCATCAGTGAGTGGGACTGGAAGAACGTTAACTATGGTGCATTTGAAAGTGTACCCCGTAACAGGTCGCATGATGTCTGGCCAAGTTTAGAAGTAGTTATAGAGAGATAAGAACAGGCTCCTTTTGCCAGAAAATTCAGCCTCTGAGCCTTAGCCCTGCAACGGAGATAAGCTCTTTAAAAATAATGCTTCAAAGAAATCATTAATCTGACTGCAGTATTTCAAAGGAGTTGCTCGACCGAGCTACTATCTCTCACACATGACCTATGCTGTTCAGTGTATATGCCAAAAGAAAAAAAGAGGTAAGCTGTGGGTTAGGTTCTACCATACTGGCTGCAACTGTGGACGTAAGCCGACTACATGTGTAAATACTAGCTTGTCATATTGACGAACGACCGATACCTGATGATCATAAATCACAACTGAATAAAACACAGCAGGAGCAGCCATTTGTCAAATTAACTAGAAAAAGCAACGTAACTTGCACTTCGGTGGGGGCCATGTATTATGCTAGCACTCACCTAAATCTGGTGTGAACGGAAGGACAGTATGTGGCCAGAGCCATCTCCCTGTTATTAAAAAATACGGGAAGGTGTATTAAAGACCCTTTGTAGTTTGGAGATATCGTTTTTCACCTAAACACAAATGTGGATATGCATTCAAGGTTAACATCTCGGGTGATGTTTCGTTCGTTGTTAACGACCTCATCAAGCTAAACACCTATATGTAAACCGAACATTAGACTAAGGATACCCCCTCCCTCCGACCCCACCCTTAACTAGTTGTGACATTACGTAAATACTGTTTTCGAAAGAACGGATTTGTTTATCACTTTCAGTGCCAGACATAGATGGAGATCTACTTACCCCAGTGCCAGCCCATTTTCTCAGTCTGCTTCACTCAGCGACTGCTATTTTTACAGTACTTTCTCCCTTTCATATAGATTCAGGAACAAACATAAAAATGTTTTTCTTAGGCAGGAATAAAGATTACAATTTCTTCTTCAAATTCTTGTCAATTATGGTGCCTATATTAGCAATCTTTCATCCCCACAAACAAAATGAAAGCAGTTTTCGGCTAGGAGAAAACTGTTTTTGCATGTTACAGACTAATTACTTTTTCAAATGGCAGACTTTACAGATATCATGACAGCCTCGCACATTTTCTCCCGATTCCGCTTGACACCTGCGAACACTTCAGAGGTTCTGAGCGCCCTGCCGGAGTAACTGGTATCGTGCTGTCACTGTCGGTGCTCGATTCCGAAATACTGTGTACACGCTGAAGGAATCAGAACAATGTTTAGCATAAAGGGAAGAAATAAGAAAAGAAATACCACAATAAGTTATTTCATCTCAGAACATTTGCGGGAAACATATGTGAAAAATATCAAAAATTGCAGCAATTATCTTGCCTGATTTCCTGATTCGGGATAAGCGTCACCGTCAAAAATGTCAGTCGGGAGTGGAGGGGGGGGGGGAGGGGGTAAGGGGAGGCTTAATCTGAAGTAACACAACTGAGTATTGAAGATTAACTGCATGTCCCAGTCATAAATTTTAATAGCATAAAGCATAAGCATTGTACAGGAAGGTTTCCAGAAAACATTTACTTATATGTCGGTACCAGTTACAGGTGGTATATCGGTATATCCTTCAAAGCCAAATGCTTAGTGACACTGTTATCTTTTCAAGTGAAGCGTTGCAGCAGGAAAGTGACTTTCTTCATCATATGGCGTTTAGTGATCAAGCAACTTTTAATCTAAATGAAAAATACACCTGAAGTTCTTATCTGGGGGCCAGAACATCCGCATAAATCAGCACAATGTCAAAGATTCCCCAAAATTAAACGTTTTCCGTGCTCTTTCCTGACGTAAAGTACACGGACGATTAGTTTTCGCTAATGCTACCGTAACAGGGGTGGCTTATCGGCTGGATTTGTTGCAAGAATGGCTCTTTCCCCAATTGGAAGGCGTATCTGAAAATTTTATTTGTCAACAAGATGAAGCCCCTACCCACTGGCACCTGTTCGTGCCAATTGAACGTCGAAGTCCTTGAGCGATAGATTGGTCATAAGTGTCAATAAGACAGAGGAGGCTTTTTCTCTGCCCTCTACATTCACCTGACGTCATACCATGCAATTGTTTCCTTTGTCGCTTTATAAAAGACGGTGTCAACGTTCCGCCACTACCTAATGGTTTCTCAGAGTTGAGACACAGAACTGAAGAGGCTATTGTTTCCATTACTTCGGACTTTTTAACTAAAGTATGAGAAGAATAAGATTTTAGGTTCGATGTGTGCCACATTTATGGGAAAAACTAGTTTGACGTATGATTTGTTGTAAGTGGCCTAAACTGTTACATCATTGAAATTTAGACATTCTTTTTGCACACCCTGTATAATAAAATCGCACCTTGTAGATTCGATTTGCGCAGGACAGATGTCTTCGTCAGTCATTGCTTGCACAACATAATGACCTGAAAATAGAGAGCTTGTGTGGTGAAAGCAATAACTAAGGATGACGTCCTCAACGCCGCCTTCTAACTCTAAGAACTGCGTTACCGATGACTTAACTGGATTGCCTGAAACTTCTTACGGAAGAGAAATAAAAGCATGCGAACTGCAACCGATGAGCAGCTTGTAGAATAAATTGAGCACATTTTGTATAACACAAATGGTAAGATTTCAAAAGTGGACGTGATATACGCGTGGTGGAATTTACGAAGAAGGGAAAGGTGTAAGCCAATGAATCCGTGAACCCCAAATGTATGAAAAATACACTACAATACGTGAACACATCTGATACAGAAAGTAAGCTGTTGCGGTTAAGGGTAAAAATAGATCAGAAAATATAACATCAATCACGAACATCAGGGCACCAAATTACGTAAAAATAATCATAAAAATCTGTTTAGGAAAAGCTTTGCGAGTAAGGGCATGTGCTAGTAAGTCTCTTGAATTTCCTTATGAATAGACACCGATCACAACGTGCTCTAAAGCAACTGAAAACGAGAACAAAGACAAAATATTACGTCGGGTAAACCTACATTTATCATTCAATGCGGAAAGAATACCATTTTAACTACTTTCAACTTTCTCATGCTTTCTGATAATCTGGATGCAGCCGCAATGGTCCCAGCTTGCTGCAGTCTCTGTTGGAAGTTGCTGGTCGAATGTGCCGTTTCAAATACGCAAGACAAGATTCTTAATAATTTCCTGAATAATTTCTTCTCTGGTTTGCTGCGCAGGATGGAAGATGAAACGAAAGTGATATTGTGCTTCAAACTGCAAGCGCCCACTCACCCCAGGGCTCTGATTGGCCGTCGCCTTCAAGGTGCGATTTTATTATAAGGGTGTCCAAAAAGAATGCCAATGTTTCAACAATATAACAGTTTAGACCACTTACAACAAATCACAAGTGAAACTAGTTTTTCCCATAAATATTCTTCCCATACTTTAGTTAAAAAGTCCGAAGTAATGGAAACGGTAGACTCTTCAGGCCTGTGTCTCAACTCTGAGAAACCATTAGGTAGTGGTAAAACGTTGACACCGTCTTTTATAAAGCCACAAAGGTAACAACTGCATCAGGTGAATGTAGAGGGCAGCGAAAAAGAGCTCTTGTCATATTGACTCTTGCGACAAGATGTTCCTGCTCTTTTCTATTCGGCAAATACAGCGATGGAAAAAGTTAGTACACCGTTTTAGAGGTTTCCAATTCACTCAAAAGATACAGTGTTGCAACAGTGCATACGGAGTACATGAAATAGTTAAACTTACATATCAATAGCGCAAGCGGTTTTGAGGTACCAATCATCGGCGCATGCTTGAACACTCATGTTAGTACGTGGTGTATCATCCACAGAAGGCACTTACTCAGGCATCCAGTCGATCGTGTATATGGTGAATACTGTCCTGGGACGAGTTTCGCCACGCCTGCTCGACTTGATACCAACACTGTTGCACTAACGGAGCATTTCCAAATTGTATGGCAGCTCTCCGAAAGGACCACCCCGTCATCCGTAAGGCCACAATTAGACTCCTTTCAAACTCGATCAGTTGGCTGTAGGAAGTACGGGTGCGTCTCCGTGGCCTGCTTGCTTCTCACGTTTGCACTGCACTGACAAGGGAACCTCCCCATCGCACCCCCCTCAGATTTAGTTATAAGTTGGCACAGTGGATAGGCCTTGAAAAACTGAACACAGATCAATCGAGAAAACAGGAAGAAGTTGTGTGGAACTATGAAAAAAATAAGCAAAATATACAAACTGAGTAGTCCATGCTGAAGATAAGCAACATTAAGGAAAGTATGAACTCAGTAGCGCAATGGTCCTGTGGTTAACGTGAGCAGCTGTGGAACGAGAGGACTTTGGTTCAAGTCTTCCCTCGAGTGAAAATTTTAATTTTTTATTTTCAGACAATTATCAAAGTTCAGACACTCACACACAATCAACTTCGTTCTCCAAAATTCCAGGACATGTTCAGATTTGCTTGGACATATGCAGGATTTGACGGTCTACACACGGAAAAATTTGAAAAAGTTAAAAACATATGTTTTGGCAGAGCACAGGGAAAACTGTGCGACTGTGAAACTGTTGCATTCATTTGTTGCAGTTTATGTGACAAACTCTTATGTTTTCATCACTTTTTGGGAGTGATTATCACATCCACAAGAACACCTAAATCGGGCAAGGTAGAAGAATCTTTTTACCCATTCGCCAAGTGTACAAGTTAGATGGGTCGACAACATATTCCTGTCATGTGACGTACATGCCGTCACCAGTGTCGCATAGAATATATCAGACGTGTTTTCCTGTGGAGGAATCGGTTGACCTATGACCTTGCGATCAAATGTTTTCGGTTCCCATTGGAGAGGAACGTCCTTTCGTCTACTAATCGCACGGTTTTGCGGTGCGGTCGCAAAACACAGACACTAAACTTATTACAGTGAACAGAGACGTCAATGAACGAACAGACAGATCATAACTGCGAAAATAAAGAAATTAAACTTTTCATTCGAGGGAAGACTTGAACCAAGGACCTCTCGTTCCACAGCTGCTCACGTTAACCACGGGACCACGGCGCTCCTGATCTTAAACTCTCCTTGTGTTGCCAATGTTACACATAGACTACTCAGTTTGTATATTTTGCTTATTTTTTTCATAGTTCCATACAACTTCTTCCTGTTTTCTTGATTGATCTATGTTCAGTTTTCCAAGGCCTATTCACTGTGCCAACTTATAACTAAATCTGAGGGGGGTGCGACGGGGAGGTTCCCTTGTGAGTCTTCTGGCCGTGAGCTTTCCCTATTAAAGGGTAGACACAGATGTCGCTCTGGTAGCTATGCCACTACGCTATCTGTTGGCAGGCGACGTTAAAACCATTATGAGTACATCCGCCTATACCATCGGGAACAAAATCGAAGGAGCTCGCTACAAAGCGACCGCCTTTAACACTGTAGTGATTTTTGACACTTTGATTTCCAGAGTTCGAACTGCCGGTGCGACAGAATTATTCATAAGTACCTACGTGATTTCAAAAGATAACTACTCGGCAACTACACTGAAGAGCCAAAGAAGAGGGTACATCAGCCTAATATCTGGTAGGAACCCGCGGAACGGAGAAGTGCCGCAACACGACGTGGCATGGACTCCACAAATGTCTGAAGTACAGCTGGAGGGAAATGAAATTCTGAATCCTGTGGGGCTGTCCATAAATCCGTTGGAGTATGAGGGGGTGGAGATCTCTTCTAAATAGCATGTTGTAATGCATCCCTGATATGCTCAATAATGCTCATGTATGGAGAGTTTGGAGGCCAGCGGAAGTGTGTAAACTAAGAAGAGAGTTCGTAGAGCCACTCTGTAGCAATTCTGGCTGTGTGGAGTGTCGCATTGTCCTGCTGGAATAGCCCAAGTCCGTCGGAATGCACAATGGACACGAATGGATGCAGGTGATCGGACAAGATGCTTACGTACGTGTCACCTGTCAGTCGTATCTAAAAGTATCAGGGGTCCAAATCACTCCAACTGCACAAGCCCCACACCATTAGAGAGCCTTCACCAACTTGAACAGTCCCCTTCTGACATGCAGGGTCCATGGGTTCCATACCCGTACACATCCATCCACTCGATACAATTTGAAACGAGACTCGTCCGACCAGGCAACATGTTTCCAATCATTGATACTCCAGTGTAGGTGTTGACGGGCCCAGTCGAGGTGTAAAGCTTTGTGTTGTGCAGTTATCAAGGGTACACGAGTGGGCCTTCTGCTTCGAAAGCCCATATCGATGATGATGATTCTTTGAATTGTTCGCACACTCACTTGTTGATGGCCCAGCATGGAAATTTGCAGCAATTTGCGGAAGGATTGCACTTCTGTGACGTTTAACGATTCTCTTCAATCGACGTTGGTCCCGTTCCTGTAGAACCTCCTTCTGGCCGCAGCGATGTCGGCGATTCAATGTTTTACCTGATTTCTGATATTCACGGTACACTCGTGAAATGGTCGTACGGGAAAATCCCCACTTCATCGATACCTGGGAGATGCTGTGTCCCATCGTTCGTGCGCCGACTATAACTCCACGTTAAAACTCACTTAAATCTTGATAATCTACCGTTGTAGCAGCAGTGACAGATCTAACAACTGCGTCAGACACTTCTTGTCTTATACAGGCGTTGCCGACAGCAGCGCCGTATTCTGCCTGTTTACATCTCTCTGTATTTGAATACTTATGCCCGTACCAGTTCCTTAGGCGTTTCAGTTCATAAGCTATACAAGAAACAGACTTTTCAGTATATAGAACATATCTCCAAGTTCTTAACTCAGGTTGTAGATACTCGGAATGGGTACATTTGTAACATTCGTGCAGTCCACTGAAGTCGCTGCTGCTGCCAAAGAAAGCACAACGACAGCAGCCCATTTTGGAAATATATACACAGAGTTGTCTATCTGCAGGCTCGAACTAATTCGATGTGACAATACAGAGCAGACACTGTGTCTGCATCAAGCGCGGCCAAGAATTGGTCTCGCGGACAGTTCCTGGCATGAGCGACACAACGCTCAGTGTGCCTGCTATGTTTCTGCCCCACCGCCACGCCACGCTGTCCGAGCGTGAGGTGGAGGAGCAAAATGCGAATGCTCCTCATTTAAAAGGTGTATTCTGTCCCACTTCGTAGGACTTCGTTTTATTTTTCACAATCCTCAACAACACAGATAAGCAAAAAATTAACAGTATTTCTTATTTTCGACGGGCTGACGACCTGTAATTTTTACCTGGTACGAATTGTCGGCGTGTGGGCAGACGCGAACCATCTCACAGATTTTCGCAATCAAGCTCCCACGCAATTATGACTTACTTAGACGTTTTTTCCGTTTTGAAAAAAAAAAAAAAACTTTCTCACAGACATTTTGGTAGGCATACAGTAGGACTTCTGCAACCTCATTATGGAGACGTGGAAAGCAATGTAGATGTTCAGAACATCTTAAACGTTTAAAGAATTTGCGTTTAATAAAACGAATTACCTTGCAGATCAATTAGTTACAACTGCTCTTGCGCAGGGGCGCTTTCACTGAAATGGAAAACGTTCTCGAATATAGCTTGGAACCACATTTAAGATTCGGAGTGGCCCCAAAACATTTAGGAAACAATTTCTACAATTATTTCAAGGTGACAATGAATTTTTCAGTCCTCGCGTTTTTTTTTACGCTGGTAAGATTAGGGAACTGGACTGTGTGCCGGAATCTGTCGCTTCTACAACGAGATTTTTTTTTAAAACACCTTCCCGTCAAATCAGAAATACGTTGTTGCTCTCCTTGCAATGTCTTACGGTCAGCTGCATGCAGCCAAGTCCATTTATATCGCGAGGACTGCAATTAAAAAAAAAAAAAAAAAGAGTTCAATTGGCTCTAAGCAAAAAAAAATGGCTCTGAGCACTATGGGACTCAACTGCTGAGGTCATGAGTCCCCTAGAACTTAGAACTAGTTAAACCTAACTAACCTAAGGACACAAACATCCATGCCCGAGGCAGGATTCGAACCTGCGACCGTAGCGGTCTTGCGGTTCCAGACTGCAGCGCCTTTAACCGCACGGCCACTTCGGCCGGCTAATGCATGGCTCTAAGCACTATCGGACTTTACATCTGAGGTCATCAGTCCCCTAGACTTAGAACTACTTAAACCTAACTAACCTAAGGACATCATACACATCCATGCCTGAGGCAGGATTCGAACCTGCGGCCGTAGCAGCAGTGCGTTTCTGGACTGAAGCCCCTAGAACCGCTCGGCCACAGCGGCCGGCAGGACTGCAATCTATTCCGGATGTTCTAATTTTCGTTTCTGTACTCGCTTTTCCTTCATGAATTCAACATTAGCGCGTTACAAATCGAAAAATCGTTCCTGTGATAGTTCCCGACTTCACCAAAGTACTTTTCAGTAGTATATAAAGTCTCCATACTCTTCGTTCAGTTCCATCTAAAACTTGGCAACTGACAGCAGAATACTGCGTGCGACGTCAGAAATTTTGCTACTCGTACCACCAATTTCTTCTTCAAGCGTTCCGTGCCCGCAAATTTACCGCGAAGTACTACTTGATGTACAAAACAATGAACCTCGTTTGCCAATCGTTGTAATTGTTCTTTCACAAACAACTAAATCTTCAAATAGTTTCTGCGTGGTATTGTAATGTCGTTTAATAGCAAATGCCCAGTATCCGTCGCTTATGTGACCGCATAATATATATTGAGGATTCTCATCCCTCTCGTATGTCATTCCTATTAATTTTTAAGGTTTATGACGATAGATCGCTAGGATTCTATTTGTGCAAACAGCCACTGTACGTGTGAATGTCCTTTGTTCCATGCACAAATAGCGAAGAGAAAACACTGCCGACACCACGGTTTTGGCGAACTGCGGAGAGTTGAGCCCACCAAAAAATGGAGTACTAAATGAAGTGTCCCACTGTATCGCGCACTTCCGAGGAGGACGGAGCAAACCCGAGAGGGGCCGAGCCTCAGCTCGCACATACCGCACGCATAGAGTTTGGCACGTCGTGGCTAACCCCGATTTAAATTTTATGACATGCCTCACCTCTATCGGTGTGATCTGCAAACCACGATGCGTATTACAGATCTAAACTTGGAGAGATGCTTTATCCACTGGTATGTATCGTTTTCCTCTAGCTCTTGTACTGTCTCACAGTCGTCTCCCATTCATTTCTCTGGGCTCTCTCATCCAATGGCTCACGTTTACACAGAGCGTCCAAAAGAAAACGTGAGACAAAGAGTAATTTCGGCATTTCATGACAATGTAGAGTAGTGTCGTGCAATATTGGCGGGCTTGCACTAATGGCCACTACTGTGATTCCTCTCTCCGCCCCCAGATGGAAGAAGTGTGTAGTAACCAGAAGTAAGCTTTTGTATCCGTGTGCAGTGAAGATGGATATCTTCTCCCTCTCCTTAGTGCCTTATCTACTCTGAGTGCTTGATGATGTTTCTGTAGCTCTTAGTGCTTGCAAGATACTTCTTGACCCGTTTGTAAAGTACGTGATGATGTTCGTTGTTATACTTCGGTTATGTACGTTATGTACGCAGTGACATCTAACAAACATTTCATGATAATTTTTATAGAACATCATACGATATGAGTAGATCTTACTACGTGTTTGCCGTTCTGTACTGGCCACCCAACGGTGTCTCAGTATGGGCCACAAAAAATTTCAATTTTTAACTTATATTTTCCTCATCTCAGATTAAAATGGAGGGAATGAACTAAAGTAAGAGTTGAAAAGAATAAAGAGTGCACGAAAATGGCTGTGAGCAAGGTTATGTCCAACAAAATTACCGTTATGGACACAGGTGAGCGGGTGCAACAATTAGAAAAGAAAAAGATCGTCATCGAAAAGAGTAAAACAGAAAAATTAAAGTTGAAAGTGAGTTAGACAGCACCAAGTTGGATGTTTGAAAATAAAATAAACACGCAAAGGTTGGCAATAGTCAATTACGAAGGGACGAAGAAAACTGGAAGTTACTGAAAATAATGAATCAACAAAAGAGACTCAACAATGCATTGTGTATTTAGAGTGATGTGAAGAAGTCTGGGTGCTGTGTATAAAGTGTAGAGGTTGTTCACGTGTTGGACGTGTGGATCAGGGGAATATATTTCTTTTGTTAGGAGTCTCCGAAAAACAGTGAGTTAAACATTGACCTGAAATAAAATACTAACAACACTAACTCGCACGCTTACTTGTTCCATTACTATTCAATAAGAAGCAGTGAAGTGTATCGTTAACAACCGAAATTATCACAGAAAAGACAATGGCCGAATCTGCGAGACACTTTCCTTAAGCCTTGCAACAGTAGCTCTTTAAACTTCGATGTAATTAAGTACTGCAAATAACACACAAAAATCATTATACACTGCTACTCATAGTAACATGTCCTGACGTAAGAGAATAGTATATTATCCTGATTAACCACCACAATTAAACAGTAAAACCAAAAACGTTAAGTCGGCAGATACCATACGACTCTTCCCCAATTTGAACAGCACAGGGATTGCTAAAAACATGAAAAGACGTAGTTGCGAGCGACAGACGAATAGGCATTCAATAATGGGGGAAAACAGTTCGTGTTAAAGTTGTAAGTATTCTTGGCCCATTTTTAAAAATGCTCCTATAAACATACAGGGAATACGTAATAAATCATAAAATATTGGCCAACGTCTTTATTGTCCCGTTAGCAGTGTTTTTTGACGCCATTCCACAGGCGGAGTAAGTCCTTGGAGGCTAATTACGCGTCAGTCTCTTTTGTAGCCCTCACACATGAAACCCCGTTATTTAGATAAGCGTCTTTCGTGAGAATGTGGTGGTGCATTGTACTACACGACCGTATCCGACACGCATGTGGGCCTGCTATACTGCCCAGATATAGCAGTTGCATGATGTTTAAGATACAGGACCTTCAGTTTTGGTATACAAAAACCTGACACAAATACTAGGGTACTCACCAACATTCGACTCCTTGAAATAGGAAACGGGTCGTCATAATTATTAGGAATAGATTTCTGTACGGCCTGAAACGAATGATACTGCCAGCGCATCTTACAATCAGTGTAACACATCTGCATTATCATCCTGAAGATTGCCTTCTCCGGATTCAGTTTTGTAGATAGTTCCAAGAACAACAGGAAGCTTTAAAAAAACTTAAATACATTCTCACAAAGCTGCATTCACACGTGAGGTTATCGTCAATATATAGAACGCTCACCACTGGAGTGAAGGAAACCTGTACATCTCTCGCGACTTCAGCATCAGCCGATAGGTGATATCAACAGCAGCTGAAAATGGTATAACGGTAGTAGGATTCGTTATGAATAGGAAGATACGGCTGGGAGTGAGTTTCTGTGAACAGGTCTGTGATAGGGTTGTTCTCACCAGAATCGACAGCAAAGCAACACCGACAATAATAGTTCATGTATACACGCCGAGATTGCAAGCAAAAGATGAAGATGTGCAGCAAGTATGCGAAGAAATTTAACAGATAATTCAGTACGTAAAGGAGGAGATGGAAATCTAAGTTATGTGGGATTGGCATGTGGTTGTAGGAGAGATTAGAAGGAAGGGTTACGGCAGAACGTGGACTTTGTAGTAGAAATGAGGAGAAAGACTAATTAAGTTCTATAATAAATGTAAGTTACTAAGAACGTATGCACTGTTCAAGAAATACAAGAGGAGGACAAGGCTGAGAGAAACGCTAAGATTTCAGTTAGATTACATGACGGCCAGGAAGACATTGTGATATAAGATACTGGATTGTAAGGCGTACCCAGGAGCAGGTACAGGTTCGGAACACAATTTAGTAATGGTGAAGAGTAGGATGAAGTTTAAGAGACTAAACAGAAAGAATCAATACGCAAAGGAGTGGAATACGGAAGTACTAAACAACGAACAGACACTGCAATAATAACTCAGCAGGAAGATCAGTTGAAGACGAAAGCACGCTATAAAAGACCAAACCACAAATTGGAAAGAAAACCGTAGGTAAAAGGGTGGCAACTGCGAAGAACCCACGAATAACAGATGAAATACTGCAACTGATCGACGGAAGAAAGTACAAAAATTATCAGGAAAATTTAGATATACAGAAATAAGAGTAATTTATGGGCGAAATAAATAGAAAATTCGGGGAAACTAAGGTAAAATGGCTGCATGAAAAATGTGAAGAAATCGAAAAAGGAATGATTGCCGAAGGACAACCTTCGTTGAAATTAAAAGCGAGGGCGGTAACATTAAGAATGGAATGGGCATTCCAGTTTTAAATGTAGAGGAGAGAACGGATAAGTGGGAAAAGTACATTGGATTCCTCCACGAGGGGGAAGACTCGTCTGATATCATGATAGAAGAAGAAATAGGAGCCGGCAGGAAAGATATATGGGATCCAGGACGGGAATGAGAATTTAAAAGAGCTTTGGAAGATTTAAGATCAGATAAGACAGGAGGGATTGATAACAGTCCATCGGAATTTCTGAATTGATTGTGGGACTTGGCAACAAGACAACTGCTGACTTTGGTGTGTAGAATGAGACTGGTTATATACCATCAAACTTTCGTAAAACAATCATCCACACAATTCTGAAGATAGCTAGTGCCGACGAGTGGGAGAATAGCCGCGCAGTCAGCTGAAAGGCTCGAGCATCCAAATTGCTGACCTGAATAATACACAGCAAAATGGAAAAGAATACTGAGAATGGAAAAGAAAACTAGATGATAGAGATTCGGAAAGGGAAAGACACCAGAGAGGCAATACTCACGTTGCAGTTGACAATGGAAGCAAAACTGAAGCAGAGACCCGTTCCTAGGATTTATTTACTTCAAAAAAAAAATTTGACAATGTAAAATTTTGAGAGATACTGGGAAAAACAGGGGTAAGCTGTAGGGAAAGGCGGATAATATACAATATGTATAATAACCAAGAGGGGACAATAAGACTGTAAGAGCAAAAACGAAGAGCTCACATTAAAAAGGGTGTAAATCAGGGATGTAGTCTTTCGCTCCTCTTGTTCAATGTTTCCGTCGAAGAAACAGTGAGGCGTATGAAAGGAAGTTTCAAGAATGGGTTTATAGCTCAGGGTGAAAGGATATCAGTAAGATTCACTGATGACGTTGCTATCCGCAGTGAAAGTGAAGAAGAATTATAGGATGTGTTGAATACAATGACCAGTCTGAGTACAGGATATGGGTTGATAGTAAAACGAAGGAAGATAAAATTGATAAGTAGCAGGAACGAGAACAGCGTGAAACTTAACATCGGAATTTGGGATTACGAAGTACTACCTAAGCATCAAAACAACCAATTAGGGACGGAGCAAGGAGGACATAAAAAGCAAACTGACACTGGTAAAACCGATATTCCTGACCAAGAGAATCCTGCTAGTATAACGTAGGTCTTAAATTGAGGAAGAAATTTCTAGGAACGTACGTTAGGAACACAGCATTGTATGGTAGTGATACATCGACTGTGAGAAAATCGGATCATAAGAGAATCGAAGACTTTGAGATACAGGACTGCAGAAGAACGTTGTGAATTTCGTGGAGAAAGAAGGTAAGGAATGTGGAATCGTCGAGGAAGGGTACATACGGAAAACACTGACAAAAAGATGGGATAGGATGATAGGACATCTGTTACGACATCAGGCATAACTCCCATGGGACTATAGGGAACTGTAGAGGAAGAAAGAGATTGGAATACATCCAGCAAATAATTGACGACGTAGGTTGTGCTACGCATTGATTCATACACTGATAGCACGAAGAAAATTACGCATTCCTCAAAAACAGTTAGCCTGAAGGAATAGAAGATATTCGTTCAAAGTTCGGCAGGGGTTGTCGTTCCCACATGCCGACTCACCCGCAGACTTCGCAAGCAATGTGCGACGGTATTTAAGCAGATTCTTTCCGAGAAAGTGGATCGTTCGTGGAGTTCTAATACCCTGGATTTATTCCTGCGGACACATTTGAAGAAACCCTTTGATTCTACACTCCTGGAAATGGAAAAAAGAACACATTGACACCGGTGTGTCAGACCCACCATACTTGCTCCGGACACTGCGAGAGGGCTGTACAAGCAATGATCACACGCACGGCACAGCGGACACACCAGGAACCGCGGTGTTGGCCGTCGAATGGCGCTAGCTGCGCAGCATTTGTGCACCGCCGCCGTCAGTCTCAGCCAGTTTGCCGTGGCATACGGAGCTCCATCGCAGTCTTTAACACTGGTAGCATGCCGCGACAGCGTGGACGTGAACCGTAAGTGCAGTTGACGGACTTTGAGCGAGGGCGTATAGTGGGCATGCGGGAGGCCGGGTGGACGTACCGCCGAATTGCTCAACACGTGGGGCGTGAGGTCTCCACAGTACATCGATGTTGTCGCCAGTGGTCGGCGGAAGGTGCACGTGCCCGTCGACCTGGGACCGGACCGCAGCGACGCACGGATGCACGCCAAGACCGTAGGATCCTACGCAGTGCCGTAGGGGACCGCACCGCCACTTCCCAGCAAATTAGGGACACTGTTGCTCCTGGGGTATCGGCGAGGACCATTCGCAACCGTCTCCACGAAGCTGGGCTACGGTCCCGCACACCGTTAGGCCGTCTTCCGCTCACGCCCCAACATCGTGCAGCCCGCCTCCAGTGGTGTCGCGACAGGCGTGAATGGAGGGACGAATGGAGACGTGTCGTCTTCAGCGATGAGAGTCGCTTCTGCCTTGGTGCCAATGATGGTCGTATGCGTGTTTGGCGCCGTGCAGGTGAGCGCCACAATCAGGACTGCATACGACCGAGGCACACAGGGCCAACACCCGGCATCATGGTGTGGGGAGCGATCTCCTATACTGGCCGTACACCACTGGTGATCGTCGAGGGGACACTGAATAGTGCACGGTACATCCAAACCGTCATCGAACCCATCGTTCTACCATTCCTAGACCGGCAAGGGAACTTGCTGTTCCAACAGGACAATGCACGTCCGCATGTATCCCGTGCCACCCAACGTGCTCTAGAAGGTGTAAGTCAACTACCCTGGCCAGCAAGATCTCCGGATCTGTCCCCCAATGAGCATGTTTGGGACTGGATGAAGCGTCGTCTCACGCGGTCTGCACGTCCAGCACGAACGCTGGTCCAACTGAGGCGCCAGGTGGAAATGGCATGGCAAGCCGTTCCACAGGACTACATCCAGCATCTCTACGATCGTCTCCATGGGAGAATAGCAGCCTGCATTGCTGTGAAAGGTGGATATACACTGTACTAGTGCCGACATTGTGCATGCTCTGTTGCCTGTGTTATGTGCCTGTGGTTCTGTCAGTGTGATCATGTGATGTATCTGACCCCAGGAATGTGTCAATAAAGTTTCCCCTTCCTGGGACAATGAATTCACGGTGTTCTTATTTCAATTTCCAGGAGTGTATTTTGCCAATGAATATGGAAGAACTGGTAGCGTGCGTCCATGTTACATTTGTAACTGGGGACACAGCTGTGTTTCAAAATGTTCTAAGTTCCATGATCCAGCGCGTCGATAAATATTGAGAGATTCATGGAAGTGGACACTAATATTTGCTCTGAAGACTATGTATGATTTTGAAACACAGTCTGTCACTAATGGCACATTTACGAGGTGCATTCAAGTTCTAAGGCCTCCGATGTTTTTTCTAATTAACTACTCACCCGAAATCGATGAAACTGGCCTTACTTCTCGACGTAATCGCCCTGCAGACGTACACATTTTTCACAACGCTGACGCCATGATTCCATAGCAGCGGCGAAGGCTTCTTTAGGAGTCTGTTTTGACCACTGGAAAATCGCTGAGGCAATAGCAGCACTGCTGGTGAATGTGCGGCCACGGAGAGTGTCTTTCATTGTTGGAAAAAGCCAAAAGTCACTAGGAGCCAGGTCAGGTGAGTAGGGAGCATGAGGAATCACTTGAAAGTTGTTATCACGAAGAAACTGTTGCGTAACGTTAGCTCGATGTGCGGGTGCTTTGTCTTGGTGAAACAGCACACGCGCAGCCCTTCCCGGAAGTTGTTGTTGCAGTGCAGGAAGCAATTTGTTCTTCAAAACATTTTCGTAGGATGCACCTGTGACCGTAGTGCCCTTTGGAACGCAATGGGTAAGGATTACGCCCTCGCTTTCCCAGAACATGGACACCATCATTTTTTCAGCACTGGCGGTTACCCGAAATTTTTTTGGCGGCGGTGAATCTGTGTGCTTCCATTGAGCTGACTGGCGCTTTGTTTCTGGATTGAAAAATGGCATCCACGTCTCATCCATTGTCACAACCGACGAAAAGAAAGTCCCATTCATGCTGTCGTTGCGCGTCAACATTGCTTGGTAACATGCCACACGGGCAGCCATGTGGTCGTCCGTCAGCATTCGTGGCACCCACCTGGATGACACTTTTCGCATTTTCAGGTCGTCATGCAGGATTGTGTGCACAGAACCCACAGAAATGCTAACTCTGGAGGCGATCTGTTCAACAGTCATTCGGCGATCCCCCAAAACAATTCTCTCCACTTTCTCGATCATGTCGTCAGACCGGCTTGTGCGAGCCCGAGGTTGTTTTGGTTTGTTGTCACACGATGTTCTACCTTCATTAAACTGTCGCACCCACGAACGCACTTTCGACACATCCATAACTCCATCACCACATGTCTCCTTCAACTGTCGATGAATTTCAATTGGTTTCACACCACGCAAATTCAGAAAACGAATGATTGCACGCTGTTCAAGTAAGGGAAACGTCGCCATTTTAAGTATTTAAAACAGTTCTCATTCTCGCCGCTGGCGGTAAAATTCCATCTGCCGTACGGTGCTGCCATCTCTGGGACGTATTGACAATGAATGCGGCCTCATTTTAAAACAATGCGCATGTTTCTATCTCTTTCCAATCCGGAGAAAAAAAAATCGGAGGCCTTAGAACTTGAATGCACCTCGTAAAATAGTACAACCGTCCAACATTAGAGAGTCTTGTAAGCTCATAGGACAAAGTATTAGTCATTCCTTGAGAAACCATTGCAATCATAATTTAATACTGTGAACTTTCGGCACTGGATTTGAAAGCCGCCTCGATTCGGTTAGTGAGTGAGTCCAGAAGGTTGTGCATGTACGTCGCATCCAGGTTAAGCCATTCACTGAGGATTTGATGGCACAATTCCACTAAATTGCGGGGATGCAGATGTCGGCGTTTCCCTACTGCTCCAACATGTCCCGCAGATTTTCCGTATTTCGAAGTCACAACATGTCCCACAGATTTTCCGTATTTCGAAGTCAGATGATTCTGCAGGCCAATCGAGATGTAATAGGATGGAGGCGTGTTCAGAAAACCATTCACATATTGTTCCAGCCCGATGAACTTCGCTATTTTCGTCTCTATGTGCCTATGTGGGCAATGGTTTCTTTCAAGGTGATAGACTCCAAATGTTCATTGCATGCAGTTCCCTTCGCAATGTTTTGGTGCTAACACATTTGGCTCGACCTCCATTTGCTGCTACTTTAATTCACAAGCCACGAAACACGTTGATCTTTTTCCAACAACAATCCTGAAGTCTTGTATCGTGACTACATGTGTTACACCACTGCTCGCAGAGATAATGAACAGTCCACCCCGAAACACCAAATCCAGCAACTTCCACACCGTGCCATGGGCACAGACAAAAACGATTGCCCCTTTTCGTCACTCTGTTACGTCCTTACATATACCCATGTTTAGGTACAGTGCCCGCTGGAAACACAATGTCTCACCGATTGCTACTGCTTCCTTATACTCACGTAGAGGCAGTAAGCTCGCGGTTGAACATGTGACTCGATCGCTGTGCCATCTTGACGATTCATCTGCGCGTGCGCAGTGGGATGACAAATTTTTGTCTGGTGAGCTCATGTATGTTTGAAATCTACAGATTCGTAAGTTCTGTAGTTATTTCAGTCATATGACATAATTTTTGTTGAAGCAACCGTTAACATGATGTGACTAGTGAATCGTCTGCTAAATGTTTCATATATGCAGTGTCAACGCTTAGATTCTTTCTGCTTCCTCTGAGCTAAAAATAAAAAAATAAAAATACGTCCACTCTTAGCAGTATTTGATAGTGTAGCTTTCAGTGATTGAGATCGCTTGTGGGAACATACCAGCACATGGGAATATTCTATCTGTACTAGCATTACAATAGTACGGTGGCAGCCAACCATCAGTGCTGGTTCTGCATCAGTATGTCGATAGGGGTTATTGGCGACAACCTCTAAGGACTACTCATCCTTCCACATCGTCTCACAAGGATATCTGCACTTGCTACAGGCGACCATCGCTCCCCTCCTGTAAGGCGTGCCTTTGAGGGTATTGCGGGTGATGTGGGTACCACATGATGGTACTCCAGCTCACTTCTACATTTACATTGAGGAGACATCTCAACATCATCTTCCCTGACCACACAATGAGGCTGAACTGGTGCTGAGAAGCTGTCACCAAATCACAAAACATGAGTACAGGCAGAAAATCACCACTTAATTGCTTTGATCTTATGAGTATTCTATCATCGAAACCCATAGCCACCTCAGATTGGTTTCACCACTCATGGAGCACATTTCTGGCCATATGTTTATAAGAATTTTTTGCTCCTCATCCTGTCAAGGATCGTTTTCTACAGTATATTCCCATTTTGGAAAATCACCTTGTTTAGAATGGAGATGCTTTTCTGCCCAGTTGCGCTGCAATGATGATAATCCGTACATTGAAGTTAAAAGGTAGCTGGTTGCTGACTTTACGTAAAGGGAAGTATAAATCCAAGATATATTTGATTATTTAATAGTAGCCATTTCCCCACACCTATTCCTGTGTACATGTTTAATACATATATCTAACAACTGTTTCTCCCCTTCCCTCCTCCCCACATAGCTTCCTACCTCCGCCTCCCCATTCACTCTTCCCCCCCCCCCCCCCCCCTCTCTTTGTCCATTTCTAAAATGGTTCAAATGGCTCTGAGCACTATGGGACTTAACATCTATGGTCATCAGTCCCCTAGAACTTAGAACTACTTAAACCTAACTAACCTAAGGACATCACACAACACCCAGCCATCACGAGGCAGAGAAAATCTCTGACCCCGCCGGGAATCGAACCCGGGAACCCGGGCGTGGGAAGCGAGAACGCTACTGCACGACCACGAGATGCGGGCTGTCCATTTCTTCCACCCCTTCTCTCTGACCATATCTTTCTCCCCCTCCCATTGACCAAATCCTCCTATCCCTCTCTCTTTCTACATCTCCCATCCCTTCCACGTACCAACTACTCCTTTACACTTTCCACCTGCCTCACACATTTCCCCCTATTCCTCTCTCCCCATCCATTTCCTCCTCCTCCTGTCACTCTGCCGATTCCCTCCTCTGTCCATCTCAACCTGTCCCCAGCCATGCACAGCACATGTAGATCTGGCAATCCAATTCAGTAAAGTGGGCAGATATTACTTCAGCAACACGCCAATCATGCAGGGCAGATCACATGTCAGGGGCTGGGAAACCATTTCTTGTCCTGACACGTAGGTTCCTCAGCACAGCAGATTGATTTGGCAGGCTGATATTGCTCTCACAGAACACGCCTGACATGCAGGGCAGCCTGTATTCCATGCCTTTAAAAATCATGTTTTTGTTCCTACCTGTGCTCCCCACAGTGCTGATACTCATGAGGCCTTCTGTTTCTGAGCCAAATTTAGTTGAAATTGATCGGGAGACTTGGGAAGATAAACACTGCTTTATATGTCATAATGAAAATCCCAATAGCAGTAAGGATTCTACAAGTTACTTACAAGTACAGCTTAAAGGGAAATATGAATTTTGAGAAAAAGAAAAAAAAAACATTGTTTGTGGAGGTTTCGACTGACTTATTGTAAGGTATTTTTTATTTACAGTCACTTTTTTATGGTACAATCAAAACAATTTGCAGCCTTTAACGGTCATCTTCTGATGCTATGGAGCCATTGGAAGGCTAAAACCAGTTATAGTCGTACGATAAAAAATGATTATCATAAAAATGATTGTGTTCAAAAATAATGTCCGAATATCAATTAACATCCTAATAGAGCATAAGAAATGGACATAGTACATTGGTAGCTGAGCCGCAATGGAAATTAGCAGGATGGGATGAAAGATATCACATGATATGGGCTTGGCCGAAAAACTATACTGTTTGATGCAACAAAAACAATTTCTTTGAACATATTTTACTATCAGAAGGTTAGTTAAGCATGCAGAAGGTGAATTAGACTTGCTTGGCAATGGGGAAGCAATCAAGAATCTGTTGTATACTTTTCAGTTAAAGGTCAGTGGCTAGCTGAATTAACACAATGAAGCTAATTGAAACCATGCTTCCGTAAGTTCCGTGATGCTTGACATATTCGTCTCTGGCTTAGCGTTCTATTTAGCAACGCAATGCCTACCAGATTTAACACCCACCTTGGTAGCGCTGGGGCGGTGTATCTATAAATCGGACTCTGCACCCAGAGATTTGGTATCAGCTCTACTTGTGCTCAGTCATCAGAATTGAAGTCAGCCAACGTGAAATTCTCGATGACCATTCCTCTCGGAGCCTGTCTCTATAATTTACTTCTGCTCCACTTTGATCGAAGAAACAGAATGGTTTTTGATACTTCTCATCTGAGTTTCACTTAGCCTCTTCTAAGAAAAACATGTAGCTTGATCATCCGATCAAAATCGTACAACAACGGATCCGCCAATCAGCTGAGAAAAACTCAGTGTTGCTGTTCCCTTTGAGATGAAATTTAGTGTCTGGCCAATCAGATTCTACCGCACTTAGGTTTACTTTCAACCAAACAGGGTAGCATGAGTTGCCGCAGTTAGTGACAAACAGCATCACCTCGCCACACAGCCATTATGTAGGTAGGTGTGGTTGCAGACTGGTCAGCAGCAGAGAACACTTTGGGAAATAGTTCGTGAAGGACAGCTTTGTCAGGAACAAGAGCCTCATTTCCTACTCCACCGATTATTACGTAACCAAGTGGAGAAATCCCTTGAGTAACCACTGCTCTGAGGCCAGCAAGTCACGCTGACGAAGACAGCTCCTACATTTGTAAATGTCTTGTCACCTGGCGGATAAAATGGGAAGGGCTTACTCATTATAACTTCTCCTTTTGTGACCAGGCAACGAAAGGGGAGCGACGACTGTGTTCGGTGGGGTTCAAAAGAAAGGAAAGTGGCTCCACACCTTCGATATTCACCCATACCAGATGCTAAGAAGGTGAGAAACCTTGCAAGGTGCTGCAAGCGGTTATTCATCAATCTTGTGCAATTTTTTCTGTCGTTTAAGAAGGTTCGACAAGGGATAGCTGAGCAACCTCACTTTTTAACATATAAATTGACGATACGATTGAAACATGGAAATAACAAATTGGTCTCGGCTTGGTATTATCACATAACATACTTTTTAAGACGAAGCTTTGCACAGACGACCTTTTAATTGTACTGGACAGTGAGACTTCTCTACAAGAAGATTGAGCCAGATTTCTAAAGAACATAATACGAAAATATCCATTCCGAAACAACAGAGATGGCTTTTAAAAATGACAAACCCGCTGAGAGCTACCTTGGAAATATTATAAGTTGCCATAGTGAATCCGACAGTGACAGCAGAAATAGCAAATGATTTGCGGGACAATCAATAAAACATTGAGAAAAGGGACAAAAATAAAGTTTTATAAGGTGATGGCCGCCCCAACATCGCCATTTGAAATTGAATACTGGACAACTGCTAAAAAGCAAAACAGTAGAATCCAAGCGACAGAAACGAAATTTCTAAGGGGAATTAAGGGCTGGACAAGATCAGATAGACTAAGAAACCAAGACATAAGCGCAGAGCTTGGGATATATGCTATAAATAAGATCAAGTCTGATCGACAAGACTGCCTAGAACAACCACAGAGAATGCCGAATTCAGGACTGCCTTCACTACACTTGAAACCTTTAGGTACAGGATCCGCAAGAACACTACGAAAAAGCCGGCCGGTGAGGCCGAGCGGATCTAGGCGCTTCAATCTGGAACTGCGTGACCGCTACGGTCGCAGGTTCGAATCCTGCCTCGGGCATGGATGTGTGTGATGTCCTTAGGGTAGGTAGGTTTAAGTAGTTCTAAGTTCTAGGGGACTGATGACCTCAGATGTTAAGTCCCATAGTGCTCAGAGCCATTTGAACCATTTTTTGAACTACGAAAAATATGGCTGGATATATAGAAGACGGAACAGGCCTATGGCGTAGACCAGTGGTTCCCATCCTTTTTCGACTAGAACCACTTTTACATCGATCTCAGTTAGGCTAATCACTGACTTTTAAATATACATAGAGTAGACATGCATAAAATTTAATTCCATGCAGAAGGTTTAATAACCTTAAATTATCTTAACGGTTAAAACCTTAAGTTACACTAGTTACGGCTTAAAAGTTACATAAAGTGTACGACTAGTTGCAATACAAGCTTTCATTGTAATTACTCATCTCTTCGTTTGAATTCAGTGAGGAGATAGCGCCTGTTTTCCATCGCACACAGCTTTGAAGTCAGAATCACAGAAGATAAATAAGTCTCAAAGCACACCACAAAATCTGTTTCTGTATTTATTTTTTAAACATGCATTTGAAGAAAAAGACTTTTCGCACAAATGGATGAAAAGAGTAATAAAGCCGTTATGGCTTTCTCCGTTAACACTGGGAACTCCTTTAAACTTAACCAAAAACCAATTAGTGTGGATTCTAAAATAGTTGACTCTTTGAAGAGATCGCGAATCCAATTTTATTACTGAACGTATGCAGTAGGGAAATATTCTCTGAAGGTTTTTCTAATTCCCTTCAAATGTTCTTTAACCATGTTCTTACCATTTTCATCCAAAGAAAGATGATTTGACACCAGGAAGTCGTGAACGGTATCAGAGCACACAGTTTGATTCCTGTTGAAACACGTTTCCCAAAAATTAAGTTTTTTAAAGAATCATTCGATACGGTCTTGGCCAGAGGTAAGTTCAAACTTAATTTTTAAGAAAATCTAGTGCAAATAAGCTAAAGTCTGAAGCCAATTTCATCTTCCACGCACTTTGTTCTGTGAAAGGCATGGCTTGTGAAAAACATAACGTTCGTCTTTAAGCTCATACAGTCTGGAAATAGTTCTACCTCGAGATTGCCACTTCACTTCAGTGTGAGACAATAAACACGTATGAATGCTTCGCATTTCTTTACAAAGCATTGCAGAGATGTGGAGAATTTGTAGTGCAGGCCTGAATAAAATCAATTTTTTTCACTGCATCACCCAGCACAGACTTCAGTCCATCGGGCATGCACTTAGAAACAAGAGCCTGTCTTTTAATGTAACAGCCGGCCGGGGTGGCCGAGTGGTTCTAGGCGCTACAGTCTGGAACCGCGCGACCGCTACGGTCGCAGGTTCGAATCCTGCCTCGGGCATGGATGTGTGGGATGTCCTTAGGTTAGTTAGATTTAAGTAGTTCTAAGTTCTAGGGGACTGATGACCTTAGAAGTTAAGTCCCGTAGTACTCAGAGCCATTTTTTGTTAATGTAACAGCGTGTCCAATAAGCGTTCAGCGCAACCGATTTCACTTTGGCCACAAACCCAACGTAACACCCTGTTATAGACTTCGCACCATCTGAGCAAATGCCTACACAGTGAGGCAAGTCTATTGAATTTTCGCCATAGTATTCGTCGGTTAACTGAAATGTATCTCCTCCCGTGGTTCTCTTTTCTAAGGGTCTGCAGAATAATAGCTCCTCTTCTACTGAGTCCCCTTTAATATAACGGACGAAAAGTAACAAAATGGCTAAATTGGCAACAACAGTAGATTCGTGAAGATGAATGACTATAGAAGGACCGGCACGAATACTCTTCAAAATTTCATGTTATAAATATTTTACATTCGAATCAGGCGGTTGACCGTATTGTCCGACAATGGTCCCATATTGACTTTTTTTATGGAATATTCTGCAAGTATGCGCTGTACGACATCATATATAGATGACTGCACTAGATCTTCACCTACTGAATGAGGTTTTGCAATTTTAGCAGTTCTGTACGTAAAGCGATAAGACGCTTCAAGAGCATGTCATTGTCAATGTTCGCATCGGATACAAAAGTAGTAAAATCATTTTTCCACTCAGTAGCTTTTCGTGTGTTAAAACAGCAGATTTAAGTGGATGGAGTATTAAGTCTCTAAATGGCGTTTAAGTAGAGAAGGTTTCAGACTGCCGTTGGCAAAAAAGTCGCTCCTAACAACACACTGTGGTTTTGTATAGTCCTCGTCACCTATATATCAAAATCCAAACACAACGTAATTAACACTTACTTTCTTCTATTTACACGCGGTGCGCTTTTGTCGGAATGACACACATCACAAGAGGCTAAATGACGTGTTGATACAACATTAACTTGCGGTGTTGTTAAACCCTGTTTTCCTATCAAACTTCAAATTTCAAATAATTATCCATTTTAATGTGAACGGGAACGATTCTGGTACAGAACTGACAATTTACTGCATTTGCCACACGGAAAGGAGAAGTAAGCTGTAGTTGAAAATCAAAGCCGTGATCGCCATGTTACCGTTTCTTAGTGCGGTCGCGGTATTGTTGTTAGTACTGCCAAAACACAAAGGTGCTGGCAGACTAAATTACCATTGTAGCACCATCAAATGCGTTATTAATGCTGTAACGCAAGTGTAAATGAGGCGTTTGCGATAAATATTAATTTATTTTGGAAATTATGTGGTAAATTGCCAATGTTACACGTATACACTGAAGCGTCAAATAACTGATTCAGGCATGTGTAAACAAATACAGAGAAGTGTTAACAGGCAGAATACGGCACTGCGGTCGACAAAACCTGTATGAGACAACAAGTGTCTGCCTCAGTTATAAGATTCGTTACTGCCTACAGTGGCAGGTTATCAAGATTTAGTGAGTTAGAACGTGGTGTTATAATCGGCGCACGAGCGATGGGACACAGCATACCCAAGATAGCGATGAAGTGGGTTTTTCCTAATGACCTTTTCACGAGCGTACCGTGAATATCAGGAATCAGGTAACATACCAAATCTCCTACATCGTCGCGGCCGGAGAAAAAGATCCTGCAAGAAAGGAACCAACAAAGACTGAAAAGAATCGTTCACTGTCACAGAAGCGCAACTCTTCCGCAGATTGCTGCAGACTTCAATGCCGTGCCATTAACAAGTGTCAGCGTGCGAAGTTCAACGAAACATCATCGACATGGGCTTTCAGAGCCGAAGGCCCTCTCGCGTACCCTTAATAACTGCATGACACAAAGGTACACGCGTCGCCTGGGCCCGTCAACACCGACATTGGACTGTTGATGATTGGAAACATGTTGCGTGGTTGGACGAGTCTCGTTTCAAATTGTATCTAGCGAATGGACGTGTTCGGGTATGGAACCTCATTAATCCATGGACCCTGGAGGTCAACAGGGGACTGTTAAGCAGTTGGAGGCTCTGTAACAGTGTGGGCGTGTGTAGTTGGAGGTTCTGTAGCGGTGTGAGCGTGTGCAGTTGGAGTGATATGGGCCCCTGATACAGGACAGGTGACACGAATGTAAGCGTCCTGTCTGATCACCTGTATCCATTCGTGTCCATTGCGCATTCCGACGGATTTGGGCAATTTCAGCAAGACAATGCGACACCCCAGACGTCCAGAATTGCTACAGCGTGGCTCCAGAGACACTATTCTGAGTTTAAACACATCCGTTTGCTACCAAACTCCCCAGACATGAACATTATTGATCATATTAGGGATTCCTTGCAACGTGGTGTTCAGAAGAGGTCTCCACCCCGTTGTACTCTTACTGATTTATAGATAGCCCTGCAGGATTCATGCTGCCAATTCCATCCAGCGCTACTTCAGACATTAGTCGAGTCCATGCCACGTCGGATTGCGGCATTTCTGCGTGCTGGTAGGGGCCCTACAAGATTTAGGCAGGTGTATCATTTTCTTTGGCTCTTAAATGTAAAGCAAGGGGCATTACAGGATTAATTTAATTTTAAAACAATAATTGCTATTAATAATAATAATAGTAATAATAATAATACTAGTACTACTACCTCCACCACCACCACCACCACCACCACCACCACCACCACTATTATGAAAATGCCGCAGAAATTAAGGAAACAGTAACAGGCTTAACCTCGAAACCTGCCATTATGGAAAAGGATTTTGGCGACCCTGTAGCAATATTCTGCGAACCCCCTGGGAGTTTCCGAATCACAGGTTGGGAAACGATGGCCTAGACTGTGATGAAGGAAGAAGAAGAAGAAGAAGAAGAGGAGAAAGAATAATAAGTTAAAGGATGGCAGAAATTAGCACTTCATGGAGCAAGGCAGTCAGACAATTTGCGTATTTGTTTCAAAGCTTGTAGTACACTTTATGCCAGTTTGACGTTTGTTGCATTCTGTGTATTAGGTGTTGCAATTTTTATGACTAGCGGTGTAATTAAGTGCTGATTTTTCAGTCATGCAGCTACTGTAGCGTGATCGTGGCTGCAGTCACAATCCTGTGACTGGCTGTCAAGTGGACGTTCGACGGCCCCGCATCGGCCTTCGCCGTCCACGGCTCTGCGGCCGGGCCGGCGGTGGAATGTGCGGCGAATAAAAAGAGGAGGCAGCGCGCGGGCGGGGCAGCTGTCAGGCGTGTAAGCCGTAATGAAAGCGGCGCACTCCTCGCGCCGGGCGCCTATCGCGCCCGCCGGGCTGGGCTGGTCTGCCGGTTACCATATTCATGAAGCCAGCGCCGCCGTCTGGGAGGAACAATGTCGCCGTGTCGTGCCGCCAGCGGTCTCCAGCCGACGTCACAGCGCGCTGCGGGCGCGCACACACACACACACACACACACACACACACACACACACACACACACACACCGCATCCGTCTTTACTTATTTACTGTCGGCGTTACACACCTGCCGACTAGGATCTGCAGCTGGTCGTGAAGAAACATGTGTTTCTTTTATATATCAACAGTTCTAGCAAACGCCACCATCCTCTTATCGGCCAAACTGCAGGCGATTTGTGGCTACCAGACCCCATTATTTCATTAACATAAAGGCTGTTTTCTGTGAAAATGCAGATAATTTTATTGGTTACAACGGACACTATACTGAACAACCGTACATCGAAATTTACTTCGTTCGCAGACTAATAAATACAGCTAATAAGAGTAGGATGTTCTCGGCAAGCAAGACTAAAGAAAAATCAAGATACTTTCATAGGAATTTTTCGACTGGGAAAAGCGTTCGACAATCTCAAATGGTGCAAGACGTTCGAAATTCTGAAAAAAAAATAGATGCAGGAAACACGGGTGATACGTAATATGTAAAAGAAAGAAGGTGCAACAATAAGAACGAAGTGCTCATATTAAAAAGGCTGTAAGACGGGTATGTAACCTTTCGTCCCTACTCTTCAATATGTACTTAAAAGAAGCAATAACACAAATAAAAGAAAGGTTCAGGACTGAAATTAAAATTCAAGGTCAAAGGATATCAATGATAAGATTCCCTGATAGCATTGCTATTCTCAGTGTAAGTGGATAAGAATTAGCGTATCTTCTGAATGGAATGAAAAGTCTAATGAGAACAGAATATGGACTGAGAGTAAATCCAAGAGAGACGAAAGTAATAAAAACCGGTAGAAACGAGAACAGGCAGAAACGTAACATCAGAATCAGCGAACACGGAGTAGATTAAGTTCAGTAATTCTGCCGCATAGTATCAGACTAGCACTGGCAAAAAGGGCATCCTGCCTAAGAGAAGTCCACTAGCATCAAACATAGGTCGTAATTTAGGAAAGAAATTTCTGAGAATATACCTTTGGAGCACAGCATTGTATGGCATTGAAATATGGATAATGAGAGAACCAGAAAAGAAACGGATTAAAGCATTAGTGATGTGTTACATAAAAATGTTGACAATTAGGTGGACTAATAAACTGAGGAATGGGGAGATTCTCCAGAGAATCGGCGAGGAAGGAAATATACGGAAAACACTGACAAGAATAAAATTTAGGGTGGTAGAACATCTGTTAACACTTCAAGGGATGTCTATCGTACTAGAGGGAGCTCCAGAGGGTAAAAACTGTAGAGGAACACAGAGATTGGAATGGATCCAGCTGATAATTTAGGACGTAAGTTGTAGGCGCTACTCTGAGATGAAGAGACGGTGGGCCACCTGAAACCAGACAGAACACTCATGACTGAAAGAAAAACAAATAGCTTTCGATATGATTAGTACCTCCAAATATGTGGGTCAAGAGTAAACCATTAACGCATATCTTTCCCTAGGAAGCAGGTGAGGTGCAGCAGATGCAACAGAAAAAAACACTGGTCAGGAAAAAGAAAACGAAGAAACAAAAATGCTTCTACGAAAAGTGTCAAAGACCAGTGCAAAAGAGGAAGGAAGCCAGGATGCTGTGGCTGCATAATAAGGAGAGTGAGGACAGGAGAGAGACCTTCAAGGCGGTTAGAAGAGAAACAGCAAGAGTTCAACGAACAAAGAAAAGCAAATATCTAACGGGAGTCCTAGAAGCTATAGAAGTGGAAAGCAGGAATGGAAACTCAAAGAAGTTGTTTCAGTATACAAAGAAAAGTAAGAGAGGTTATCAAAGTGAAAATCTATTCATAAAATATAAAAATCAAATTATGTTAACACAGCTTGAAGATATCCTAGAAAGATGGAAAGAGTATTTCTCAGAAATGTTAAATTGCACTGATTCGCACATAACCTTCAATTACGCAATGTCTGAGAGTGACACCATTAATAATTACAAATGTAGAATCACAGAAAACGAAGTGATCGACACCATTCAAAAGCTGAAAAACAAGGCAGCAGGCGAGGACCAGATATCAGTAGAGATGTTAAAAGAGGGCGGAAGCAAACGACACAAAGAAATTCATAACCTTATCACAATGATGTGGAAAACGGAAGCACTGCCTGAAGATTGGAAAACTGCGATAATTTGTCCCATACACAATAAAGGAAACAGAATGGAATGTGGAAATTACAGAGAAATCAGTTTGCTTATCCACTTTCACTGAGGATAACAATGCTGTCAGCGAATCTTATCATTAATATCCTTTAACCTTGAATTTTAATTCCACTCTTCAATCTTTCTTTTATTTGTGTCATTGATTCTTTGAAGTACATATTGAACAGTAGGAACTAAAGACTACATACCTGTCTCACCAGTATCCTAGCACTTCTTCATCTTCCAATCTTACTGTTCCGTCTTGTTTCTTCTACTTATTACGTATCACCCTTGTTTCCCTGCATCTTACCTCTATTTTCTAGGTCGAAAAAATTATACGAAAGGGTCTTGATTTTTCTTTAGTCTCATATCGACTATGTATACTTACCAGCACTTAACGCTCTGAAAAGTCTATGTCGACTATGTATACTTTTGTTACTGTTCAGCGACAACTTCAAGAATAAATTAATCACAGTCTGCATTGTAGCACTGAAATCCACTCCAACTAATACTTTCCTGATGGACACCAATGAGATGCTGTTAGAACTACGCAGCAAATTCACTGCTCTGCAAAACTTAAGGTCGAGATAGATAATGTAACCTTACTTATTAACAACTCGGTGGAGTTGAAAGTAAGTATGGGAGCATATTGTGGGTCGTCTACCAGCCATGAACAGAAAACTGGACGTCACACTGCGTGAGATCAGCGTGACTGCAACGCCAAATGGGGAACGCCAAATGGGGCTGGCTCCACAGTACGAGGCAGTTTGCTGGAACGGAAAAAAGCGGTGTGTATCAATCAGTGAGTAGTTTGTCGTGCTTATTCTTCATTGCATCACCTGGGCAAGAATCATCGACAAACTGGAAAATGGACGAAGTTTGAAGAGTGTAACCCTGGAGTTGGGTATTGCTGCCAGCATTGTTCCACGTGCATGGGAAATGGGAAGTGTTTCGAACCACAGATAGTGCTGCCTAAAGGAGAGGAGGTGGCCGACTATCATGAACTGCAGTAGCAGATGGCTGCTGTATTGTGCGACAGCCAAGAAGGGGCCCACATCAAACAAAGAGAGCAATTGCATTCACGTTTAACATGACTACAAGGCGCGCAAGCTCACGCTCCACAGTGACACGGCAACTGCAAGGAGGTGCTGTCTTTTCCTGGTGACCAGTACGTTGTGTTCCGTTGACACTGACACATAGCGGCACTGTTTATGATGGTGCCAAGGGCATAGGGACTGGACAAACGAAGAGTAGCGCCAAGCGCTCTTCTCGGATGAGAGCACACTCGGTCTGGATAGTAATTGTGGACGTATCCTCATCTGGCAAGAGGCAAGAACACATAATTAGCCGAGGAACATTGCGGAACAGTATATTTATGGAAGTCACGTGTTCTGGTGTGGAGAGGCATTTTGTTGCATCGGCGTACAGTCACTGGTCAGCGTTATCGTGACATTTTACCCCTCCCCAAAGTTAATTCGGCCTGGACATCATTTATGTGGATGACAATGCATATCGGACAGAGCAGGTACAGAAACTCTTGAATCTAGAGGATTTCGGCGAATGGACTGGCCTGTCCCTTCCTCCAACTTAAATCTCATCGGGCACATACCGGATGAGTTGGAGAGACGCATTGCAGCACGTCCAAATGTATCAACGACCATCCAGCAACCGACAACCGCTCTTGTAGAGGAATGGAAAGTTCTAGCGCAACAACTCTTTACCAACCGTGTGGTCAGCAATGGGGCCATTACAGAACATCCGTTGCTGTATGTAGTGATCACATACCACATTAAGAGCCGTGCGGAGTAGCTGCGCGGTCTGGGCCGCCTTGTCACTGCCCGCGCGGCACCCCCCGTCGGAGGTTCGAGTCCTGCCTCGGTCCTGCCTCGGTCATAGGTGTGTGTCTTGCCCTTAGCGTAAGTTAGTTTAAGTTAGATTAAGTAGTGTGTAAGCTTCGGGACCGATGGAGAAGTCTCTTGTCCAGTCACGGAATAATCGGTGCGATATTCCTTAATCGTACGGTGACTACCGAACGGTACGTCAAGGTTTTGAAAGATGATTTCACCCCCATTATCAAAAGTGATCTTGATTTCGATGTGGTTGATGCAAGACGAAGCACGACCCCTTCGAAGCAGGAGTGTGTTTCATGTCCTGGAGGAGCACTTCGGGGCATTCTGCTACTGGGGAACCCAGAGGCCACTGGCATGAGCCTCGATTGGCCGCCGTATTCTCCGGATCTGAACACAGTCGACTAATTTTTGTAGGCTATATTAAAGGAAAGGTGTACAGCTACAATCCCAAAACTATTGCTGAGCTGAATACAGCCATTCAGGAGGTCATCGAAAGCATCGACGTTCCGACACTTCAGCGGGTCATGTAGAATTTCGCTATTCGTCTGCGCCATATCATTGCCAAAGATGGCAGGCGTAGCGAACATGTTATAACCAGATCCGAATATCTGTATTGACGTTTACGTTTTGAATAAATCGTGTACACGCTGTACTTTGTAACTAATTTACGTTTGTTTTCATATAGTTCAATACTTTTCACCCTGTAAAAGGTTCTCCCTCATTGTCAGTTTGGCAACAAAACGACGTACAAATTATCAATGCTACAATAATACGAAACAACTAATAATACGAAAGCATCTAATTTTATGTTCGAGGTTCCCGTGCAAGACATAAAATTCCTTCTTGGAAATTTTCACGTCACTACTCTCTCGAATTGTTTTAAATTGTTGCTCTTTGGTTTATTTATTTATTTTTTGATTATTGGCGTAACAACGCATATATGGAAAGAGTTACGTGAAATACTTTTAACAATGCTGTGCTTTGAATTTCTTTATCATCGTTACCTTTTTGCAAAATAAAATGTATCTATGGAAGTCTTATTGTTCTGTATCTGGCCTACAATTTAAAGAACGATTTTTCTTAACTGCAACTCATGCTAAGGATCAATATAACTTCCCTACTTCATAGTTATTAAAAGTTGAAATTACTTTTAATGAACACTGATGTTACAGTTCGTATGATCGTTCAAAAACACAAGTTCGCAGTGGATTTTATTTCTTGGTGAAATACTATTTCATACCACGACTAGCCCAAGAACATGAGACTCTCATAAAAAAAATTACGTTATCACTATAAAATTTGCCAGATCAGAACGGAGCCCAGCAAGATTACTATCAGATTTTGAAGGTACATTAAATTATTTGCACTGTAAATTATATCCTATCAGCAGCCCGCGTCAACCTGCAACACATCATAAAATCTGCTGATCTTCACTGCCAGCCTGGGAGCTAAAAGAAATAATATTATTTTACTATTATTTTACCGCTTCCTTGCGGTATGCTCGACTATATTGTAAGTCGTTTAAATACGCCGCGGCAGCGGCTCTTCGTTCTCCACGCAGCTCAGCACCACAGATAATATTTATATAACTGAAAAATGTCTCAACAGGATGGGATAATAGGCAAGCAAGCTTTAACAATTAATAATACAAGTTTTCATTTAAACAACTCTATTAAAACATTTAAATATCTCATTGATTACAGACCTGTGTGAATTCACACGTAATGGCGTACATTTCCCAGTCTCGACAAAAGAATGCTACATTCGCGTTCTCCACGACAACAACAGGAGATCTTACTCTCACAACTTCCAGATTAAGAAGACAAAGAATTTAATTTACATCACGCATTATATACTAGTTCCTTTTGTAATCTCTGTTCAACATTTATCTTCTGTGGCGGTTTTATTACTCGCCGACGCAGACGTTCTCAAAAATAAATAATAAAAAAAAAATACATAATTTTACACAATGACACAATATGATACATCTAATTTTCTAATTACTACATACTATGTTGTTTTTGTTTCTTACTAGACGTTACAATGCCCCCTGGCAGCAATTGACTAACGTTGAAAATGTTCGGCAATATGCTGCCACTAACGTCTGTTTGGTTATTGTCTGTTACCTTGGTTGGAACATTCACTTTACACTTCTTAGTTCTTTCACACTGTAGGTTTAATTACACTTTTTATACTGTTCTTACACTTTGCGAGTTGACCGTCAACCTAGTCCCAGGGTCATTACATTTATTTGGCTCCCCCATTCGGGCTACGTGCGATCAGAAAACCTGGGAAAACTGCGCCGGAGCCATGGTCATCTCACAAAAAGTTCAGACTCTATTCAATGTTCACATATAACAAAGGCTATTTGTGATAGTATGTTAAACTTTTAGTCTCTTTGTTATCAATATAATATTTGTGTTCTGGATTGTAATGAAAGTCACTTATTACACATTTTTACAATAGTATAACGAATCGTCCTTGCACTTACTCGCGACAGTTGGTTTAAAATGTCTAGCATTCGTGCGAGTATCCTTCATTAACATGACGAAAACATATTAGATCGATACATCACTAAACCCATGAATACTTTGAATTTGTGTTGGATAACTCAAAAAAAAAAAAAATGTTTGTCACATCATTTCGTGTCCACTAAACCCTATTCATGTTAGTGCATTAGATACATAGTTGATAGTTCATTTGAATGACAACAATGTTGTACGGAGCTGGCGGCGCGAAGCAATTGTTGAGTAGCGTCGTCTGGAACGCCGCGTACCGACGGCCGCTGGGTTCGACGACCGGCTCTCAGTAACAGCGACGTCGTGCTGACGTGGCGCCCAAGCAGTCGCGAACCGCGGCGAACCATTCGCCGATGTCGGCGAGTGGCAGTGGTTTACCGCGACCGGCTGGCTGGCGGCACGGCACTCGTCTCTGCTTCTCCGCGTGGCTCCCCGTCGTAGCGCATGAAACAAACATTCCACAACGGTGTACTGTCTTTAAGGACACAGATTACTAGCTGTGGAAGAAGATGCAACTTGTTAAAAGCGTTTATTGTTCAGTAGCCGTCGCTTCACTGGTATGCACTGGTATGTTTTGGCGTGATAACAGGTTTCTTGTGGCATTGTGACACTGGTATTCAGGGTTCGTCACACGCACATTGTACTACACATTTTCACTCACTCCCACGGTTGATACACTGCCAGAGCGTCTTTCAACACGCGAAAATATTTCGTTACACACATACTAAATGTCTCCGTCGAGCGATGTTTGTTTGAATCGACTTCGAACGGATCAATAACTACTGTTTTTATACACTGTCTATTGTTCGTTGAGCACTGCACTAGGACAGTCTATCACTCAACACTAGACTTATCGACGTATATATTGGTGCAGATACAACAGTCATTTTCTGTCCCTACTACACACAATATTCCGTCCTTTCCTTAATTGTTTATGCACACAGTTTATTTTTTAATACCTTTTAACTGTTCTTCGCATAATTACTCTCATCTACATGGCGTCTATTTGTTTTTACCTTATCACAACACAGTTTTCATATTGTTACTAGGCGTATATAGCCCTTTTGTAAATTTTTTAAAGGTGTGTGATTTTTTTTTTTTTTTGTACATAGTTTTCCTTTCCTCCTTTCAGTGTAGCTTGCCTGGTTATCACCCATCTAGCAAACAGATTTTACCATGTGCATGACAGCTTGACTTGGGCATATTGCTCAATAAATACTTCATTTAGCACTAGCATTATTTTTAATGAATTTTCCTATATGACTACAGTGTAGGTTCCACATTGGTTGACTTAATTCGCGTATCGCGTAATGAATATTCAAGGGCGTGTACCAAGTACACAGGCTTCAATTGAAGCATTGCTACATACAGAGCGGAGTTTCCACGGAACGGGCTTGTTTTTAATTAGCTTCTGCTCCAGTGTCGTTCTCAAATCACTACTGGCAGCAAACATCACATCACATAATTGTTGCATATTACAAAGTCAATGTTTGGCTAGTAAAGACTCTCTCTCTCAGGGTTCCTTATTCTAATACAATTACAGCAATTACCTTACTATATAAGATTGCATCATTAATTGCACTTACACACTACACATAGAAAATGGTTCAAGAAATTAATCCTTTATAAAATGATTCAAGAAATTAATCCTCACTTTATCAACAAGAAGATTGTTCGTTGCTTAATGAGCATATAATATTTTAATGACTAATTGTCTGTAAACAAAATCTTTCCTGTGTAAGTTATTGCTCACTTTCTGATTCCACTTCCTCCAAGTTTAATTACACACAAATTTCTTTCTTAATACTAACATACTTATATTCTAAAACACAATTAAAATCTTCTTACAACTATTACTCTTTATATGTGATATGTCACTGAATAAATAACTTCACATCTTTACGTGGATATAATCCTTTGATCTTCCCCGTATGGGGATGTGCTAACAAATAGCTACATTCGTGTGGCACGCTTATTACTTCAAAGGGCCCTGAATATAGCAATTGCCATTTACTATTCTGTTTTAAGGTGGCTGAAGATTTAGGGTGGTTACGAATAAGTACTAGGTCTCCTACATTATATTTCTGTTCGTTAGTTACACCTCGGTCGTACTTCCTTTTCCTCTTTGCCGCACAGCTGGTTAGTTTGTTCCATATCCTTTTCATCTTTTCCTCCCTTGTTTCTGCCTTGGCTGGTAATCTCGGCAAGGGCGTGAGCCATTCATTCGGCGTCTCATTAAATCCATTCAATATCTCTACCGGTGGATAGCCTGTACTTGAATGGGGTGTTAAATTGTGTATTTCTACAAATTTCGGTACTAGCCCTGGCCATTTTGTATGTCGGTTCCCTATGTAGATTCTAAGGAACTTATTCAATTCTCTGAATATTCTTTCCACTAGACTTGCTTCTGGATGGAATCGGGATACCAGAATATGCTGTATATTTTGTTCCCGTAGGTAATTTTTCCAAGTTCGACCCGTGAAATAAGAGGCATTATCAGTCGTTATGGCTTCGGGTTTTCCCACTTGAGGCAAGTATTCTTGATTGATCCGCCTGACCATGGTTTTGGCAGTAGCTGATTTTATGCAATAAATTGCCAAGTATTTGGAAAAAATATCGTACATGGCCAGTATATATTTCATACCTCCTCTGGCCATGGGATAGGGACCTGCTACATCCACAGATACTATTTGAAGCGGCCTGAGTGGAACTATGGGATGTAGTTCAAACTTAGTGGATCTATTATAATGTTTTGCTTTTTGACATATCACGCAAGTTCTAATTGTTGCCTGAATCTGGTGTTTCATACGGGGAAAATAGAAGTATCTCGCCATGATCTCTGCACACTTTCCAATCCCTGCATGGCCCCATGCCAAGTGCGTGTGCCATATCATAACTTTTACCGACTGGTTGGGTATACATACTGCCCAGCAGTCTTCTTTCGTGCTAAGTTTATGATACAAAATATGGTTCACTATTTTAAAACCTTGCTCATCTCTATTGTTAACACCCTCTTCAATATTATTAATGATTTTTTTCCACATCGGATCTGATCTTTGTAATTCGAACATGTTTTTACATATATATAAAAAATCCTTCATGTAAGTATTGTCACGCACTAACAGCACTTTATACTCCGCGGATTGCTCTAACATTTCTGCTAACTCCGGTAATCCTACTGGCAGTCGCGACAGAGCATCCGCTATTACGTTATCTTGGCCTTTTATGTACATAATCTTTATCCTGTATTCTTGTAAGACAAGCATCCATCTCCTCAGTCTGGTATGGAATAGTTTGCATGACATTAAAAAACTTAACGCTTGGTGGTCACTATACACTCTAATCTCCTTCCCTTGTAAATAATAATTAAACTTTTTTACAGCCCAGACTACTGCAAGTGCTTCCAGTTCGGTTGCCGAGTAGGCTCTCTCGCAGCTAGTTAAAGTCCTACTGGCGAAGCCGATAATCTTTATTGTTGTTGGGTCGTTTCCTTCCTCCCACTGAAACAAGCACGCTCCCAAGCCATAGGAACTCGAATCCGTCGCAAGACAAAAATCTTTTGACAGATCTGGGTGCTGCAAAATATTTGCATTCAGTAGGGCGGTTTTAATCGCTTCGAAAGCTTGTTGACATTTGTCAGTCCAAACCCACTGCACATTTTTTCGTAGTAGATTTAGTAGTGACGCGTCATTTAACAACTGATTGGGCACGAACCTTCTGAAAAAAGACGTCAGCCCAAGGAACGCTTTCAATTGTCTCTTAGTGCGGGGGCTTGGAAATTCTCGGATCGCCTCTAGTTTTTTGTTGTCTGGACTGATACCAAGTGGTGTAATAAGATGGCCTAAAAATTTAATTTTATTTCGTCCAAATTTTGACTTTTCGAGGTTTGCTGTCACCCCTGCTTGCCTAAATCTCTCTAGTACTCTATGCAACAATTCCATATGTTCGTCCCAAGTAGCAGTAGCGATTACCAAATCATCAACATATACACTGATTTTTTCTAATAAGTCTGGACCCAGTACCGTGTCTAGTGCAGTAATAAACACTCCAGCACTCACATTCAATCCGAAGGGAAGTACCTTGAATTGGTAACTTCGCCCTCCGAATATGAAAGCTGTGTACTTCCTGGATTCCGGTGTAAGGGGGATTTGCCAATATGAACTTTTAAGATCGACCGAGGTCAAGTACTGCACTCCATGAAATTTTTGTATCTGCTCATCTAAATTCTCTGGACGAGTCCGGACAGGTATAATAATTTTGTTAATGTCCCTCGCATCTAACACTAGCCTGATTTTTCCGTTGGCTTTCGCCACTGCTACAAGAGGACTACTGTATGGAGAGGAGGGCTCAATGATATCCCACTCTAACATCTTCCGAATCTCTTTAGCTACTAATTCCCTCCTCGACCAAGGGATGGAGTAAGTTGCGCGACAGTATGTTTTATGGGGCATCACCTCTATGTGATAGTGGTACCCTTTGACTATTCCTGGTCGGTCGGTAAATACCATAGTATATTCCGATAGCAGCTGCGTCAACTGTTGCTTTTGTGTATCACTTAAACCTTCAGATTCGTGCACTTTGGTTTGAAATGCCTCAACATTTGTTTCAAAATTTCGCTCCTCTAAATTCGGGTAATAGAGGTCTGCTGCATGTGAAAAATCATCGAGGTGTAGTACCCAAGGGTTCCTACCTTTGATATTGATTCGATTACAACACGGCACAAGTACCTCCTTAGATGTCATCATAGATAACTCAATCCTCCTACCCCTATTAATTATGCTTAATTTCCCCAAGGAGAGGTCGATCAATGCGTCCCTCTCACGGAGAAAATCTACTCCCAGAATGCAGGCCACCTTTAATCCTTTAACAACGAGGAACGAGCTCACTATGGCTTCGCCCTCCTTACAAATCTCCACCTGCACCTGGTACTTAACTGATTGGCTCTGTGCACTAATGGCTCCAGACACCTTACAATTATTAACCGGGAAAGTCGGAATGCTATGTCCTTTTCCCAGTGCTTTAAATAACTCCATACTCATTACACTTACTGAGGCACCTGTGTCGATGATTATATTCACTGCAACATCATTGATTTTCGCTTCGATAATAGCTTGCACATTTTCGTTATTATCTTTCTTACATTCGTGCGGTTCGTTCAGTAGATCTTTATCCATACTGACACCGTCGTTGTATCGCAGCATACGTATCCCAGGTATATTATTATCACTCGTGTTGCTCTCACTCCATCCCTCGGCCCTCGATGGAGAGCATATCGAGGCCGATTCTAGTTTGTTGGATTGCTTACTTGTGAGGTACTTGGACGGCTATTGTCCGCGACCTCCACTATATGTACATTCTGATTTGTAGGCCGCCACGGCTGCGCAATAGGCGCGTTTTGCGGTGGTGGTCTATTGTTGTCATACCGGTCATTACCCTGTCGCTCTGGGCTTCTTCGCTGATTCTGTTGCCAATTTCGATTACTATCACTATAATTGCTCTGCCACTGACCTCGCGCATTTTTCCAGCGGTTGGTCCCTGACATTCCGGATTCGTACCGGTCGTCAAATCGACGCTTTTTGTTATAAGTTGGTTGTCCATACCCGTTCTGGCTTCTACCATTACTACCATTTTGCGAATGTTCTTGTCGCTTGTTACCACCCCCACCATTTCCATGGTTGTGGTTTTGTGCACTACTATTTCTGTCATGTTTACATCCTGACCCATTATTCCGCGAGTGATCGCACGCTGATTTTGCGTCTTCCTGTATCAAGTCTATTGAATCTAGAACAGACAGGAAGTTTTCCATGTCGCTTTCTGGTACGTGTATTAATTTCTCTTTGATATGAATGGGTAAATGTGATTTTAGCAGTCTTATTATGTCTCTTGGTGATATAGGCTCGTCCCAGTAGCGCGTTTTGTTTATATATTTTTCAAAATACCGCCTCAAATTCCCAAGACGGGGTGAGTACGGTTCGGGATTATATACTTCTTTTCTTAGCCGCTCCTGTATACAAGGCGACCAATATTTCGACAGAAACGCCCTTTCGAACTGTTCGTATGTCCTGCAGCTGTCTGCTACTTCTGTAGCCCACAACGCTGCGTCACCTTGAATGTACGACATTACGTATTGAATTTTCTGTGTTTCGTTCCACACACTGGGCAAGATATTTTTAAAGCTTTTTATGAATACTACTGGGTGTACTGATTTCCGTTCAGTAGTAAACGTTTGAAATTGCCTATTTTTGATTAAACTTTCTTCAACTAATATTTTTGAACTACATGGGTTTGCTCCTGGGACATATGCTGTGTGCTCCGAACTGAAGCTACAGCTCTTCGCATTATCGACTACAGATTCCCCATTGTTGTATCGCGTATAAGTTTGTGCGTTGCCAAAACCATGGGCTGTTGGCGATGTAGGTTCCTGTTCCAGATGTTTTCTGCTTTGTGCTAAACCCTTCTCCAGGTCGGATATCCGTTTGTTCATATTCACTTGCCACTGCGGAATATCCTCACTGAGTATTTGTTTGATGGTTTGCACGTCGTTCTGTACCTGACTATTTACTGCGGTACTGAACGATTCGGAATCTCTATTTGCTATGGCTGCTTGTACTTTAGAATTAATATTTTTGTCAATCTCACTCTCCTTCACTTCTAGCCATGAGTTGAATTCTGTTTCAATTTTAGTTGCTTGTTCGTTCCACTTCTGCTCTACAAGCTGTGTGGAATCTATTTCTAGCTTTTCTACCCGGTTGGCTAATACACCTATTTCATCTACCATGTTAGTGTTTGCTACTTGCAGGTTGTTGACCTGTTCAGTCAGCTCCTGCACGGCCTTAGGTATCGACTCATAATTCTGTTTCATATCTGCAATCTCTTTTTTCATATTTTCTAACGACTGCACAAGTTGCTGGTCACGCTCAGCTTGCTGGCGATCTCGCTCGGCTTGCTGGGCAAGTAAATTTTCTGTTAATTGGCGATCTCGCTCAGCTTGCTGGGCAAGTAAATTTTCGGTTAATTGGCGATCTCGCTCAGCTTGCTGGCGATCTCGCTCGGCTTGCTGTGCGAGAAAAATCTCAATTTTCTCGTCCTTTTCAGCTTGTTGTTGCGCAAATTTTGCCTGGTAATCTAACACACGCTCTAATATAGCCTGAAGTGAATACCCACCAGGCAGATTACCACTCTCTGGTTCCTGCTTTTCTGGTGGTGGTACAATTTCTTTATCTACATCTCCTTGATCACTAGTGGGCGGTGGCACCACTTCCTGTGCCCCTGCCCCCACATTTTCGCATGTTATATCCTCAAAGAGAGTACTAGTACTACTTGAGGTACCCGGTTCCACATTTCCTACGCTACCTAATTGCTGTTCCTCAGTATCCATATTGCTCGGACGCTGACTACGCAACTTAACCATATTCCTAAATTGCTTACTAAAACACAAAATCTGACAGTTTTGCCCCTTGCACACAAAATACGTTAATTTAGCTACACTACACTGCACACTAAAAATTACTATCTACCATCAACTTTGTCCTGTCCCAAACACTAACATCAAACTACGCACAATATGCACACCACTAGCGATATGAGATCACTTCACTGGAGCTCAACTTCTACAAACAGGACAACTACACTGTAGTCTTACCTTTAGTTTATCTTATCTTGGGGTTCGGCTGCCCCCGGATTACGTAGTCGTTAGAGCTTCTCAGTACTATCAGGATCGTCTTCTCAGACTCGCTTGCAGTAGTACGTTTTGTCATGAAAGAGTGTTTGCACATTCATTAATGCATAGCATTGATCATGATATACATACATACATTTATCACTAAATACATATATATATATACATACATAACAATCAACACTGAAAGAAAAATACATAAAATTTTATATTTGTGGCCACTGCAAATTCGGGCCCCGCGTTTTTGGGCGACAGTTTCACGTCACTACTCTCTCGAATTGTTTTAAATTGTTGCTCTTTGGTTTATTTATTTATTTTTTGATTATTGGCGTAACAACGCATATATGGAAAGAGTTACGTGAAATACTTTTAACAATGCTGTGCTTTGAATTTCTTTATCATCGTTACCTTTTTGCAAAATAAAATGTATCTATGGAAGTCTTATTGTTCTGTATCTGGCCTACAATTTAAAGAACGATTTTTCTTAACTGCAACTCATGCTAAGGATCAATATAACTTCCCTACTTCATAGTTATTAAAAGTTGAAATTACTTTTAATGAACACTGATGTTACAGTTCGTATGATCGTTCAAAAACACAAGTTCGCAGTGGATTTTATTTCTTGGTGAAATACTATTTCATACCACGACTAGCCCAAGAACATGAGACTCTCATAAAAAAAATTACGTTATCACTATAAAATTTGCCAGATCAGAACGGAGCACAGCAAGATTACTATCAGATTTTGAAGGGACATTAAATTATTTGCACTGTAAATTATATCCTATCAGCAGCCCGCGTCAACCTGCAACACATCATAAAATCTGCTGATCTTCACTGCCAGCCTGGGAGCTAAAAGAAATAATATTATTTTACTATTATTTTACCGCTTCCTTGCGGTATGCTCGACTATATTGTAAGTCGTTTAAATACGCCGCGGCAGCGGCTCTTCGTTCTCCACGCAGCTCAGCACCACAGATAATATTTATATAACTGAAAAATGTCTCAACAGGATGGGATAATAGGCAAGCAAGCTTTAACAATTAATAATACAAGTTTTCATTTAAACAACTCTATTAAAACATTTAAATATCTCATTGATTACAGACCTGTGTGAATTCACACGTAATGGCGTACATTTCCCAGTCTCGACAAAAGAATGCTACATTCGCGTTCTCCACGACAACAACAGGAGATCTTACTCTCACAACTTCCAGATTAAGAAGACAAAGAATTTAATTTACATCACGCATTATATACTAGTTCCTTTTGTAATCTCTGTTCAACATTTATCTTCTGTGGCGGTTTTATTACTCGCCGACGCAGACGTTCTCAAAAATAAATAATAAAAAAAATACATAATTTTACACAATGACACAATATGATACATCTAATTTTCTAATTACTACATACTATGTTGTTTTTGTTTCTTACTAGACGTTACAAAATTTATTTGCAATCCCAAATTTTGCTTCACTTTTCCTTTTCATATCTTTTATGCAAATATTAATATATACAATATGTTGAGCAGTATTTCGGTTTATCTGCAGTGTGAGTAAATGTGAAGAATTTTTTTAAAAAGTTTCTGCATGATTATCGATCCCACAACGTGCCGTTCACCTTTTTATGCTCTTTCGGCTGCGCCAACCGCTGCCTCGAAAGCAGCTAACATAAATGGCTCATGTCTCGCCTGACCCACCCCTAAAATGCTATTTTTATCTGAACGCTTGACCATATGGAGATTTCTCACTTGTCACTTTCGTTACTGCCTCAGCTGATCGTCGTCATAATCTCGTTGCAACAATTAGGTGTTATAATTATCTGTTCCAGTCTACCGTTCATCTATTCCTCAAGAGGTCTACCGAGTTTCTTCCTTCCAGTCGGCAGATAATTTATGATCATTTTTGGCTATCTGTTTTCCGTCATTCTATCAACATAATATTTTTACTTCATTCTATTCTCTTGTATTTTGTTAGTAACTGAGAGGATTCTTAAATCTGATCTTATTGTTTCATTTCAATTTTATTACAAGTTTTACATATCTCATTAATTTCATCACTGCTGCTGTATACGTGATTTTTCTTTTCTGTTACTGTCCGCGATTCGGAACCATATACAATAGTGGGTACGGCCATAACTTGAGAGAATTTCATTTCTATTTCTTTCCTTGTTTTTCTTCCCAAAGTTCTTCCAATTGTTCCTCAGCAAAATATTTGTTAACCTTCTTCTCAATGTGTTCGTCGTAATTAAAACTAGTATCATATCCTAGACAATTAAAGTGGAAAACTTGTGCCGGCCGGAGTGGCCGAGCGGTTCTAGACGCTACAGTCTGGAACCGCGTGACCGCTACGTCGCAGGTTCGAACCCTGCCTTTGGCATGGACGTGTGTGATGTCCTTAGGTTAGTTAGGTTTAAGTAGTTCTAAGTTCTAGGGGACTGATGGCCTCAGATGTTAAGTCCCATAGTGCTCAGAGCCATTTGAACCATTTTTTTGGGATACTTGTTCTAAAATGTTTTCATTTGGTGTTATTTCCTATCTGGTTGGATTCTTTTCTTTGAAAGTCATTATCTTTCTCTTATATGCATATTCAGTTAAGCTGTAATACACTACGTTTTGGCTGGATCTATATTCCTGTCTAATCATCTGGTCATCAGCATATAACAGAGTATTTAGTTGTACACTAGCTTTTATTTGAATTCCTAAGTGTATTTCATCTTTCCATTTCATAACTAAGTCATCAATACACATAAATTAAGTAAAGGTGGTAATGGATTGCACCCTTGTCGAACACCTTGGTTTACTAAAATTTCGCCGGCCGCGGTGGTCTAGCGGTTCTGGCGCTGCAGTCCGGAACCGCGGGACTGCTACGGTCGCAGGTTCGAATCCTGCCTCGGGCATGGGTGTGTGTGATGTCCTTAGGTTAGTTAGGTTTAACTAGTTCTAAGTTCTAGGGGACTTATGACCTAAGATGTTGAGTCCCATAGTGCTCAGAGCCATTTGAACCATTTTACTAAAATTTCATCTGACATTTTCGAACCTGAACTTGTAACTATTCCTTTATTTACATATAGACACTTTATTGTGTTAACAAGATCTTTAGGAAAACCTTTTATTTCCAATATTTTACTTGTCTAAGGATTTCCCTAAATCAATAAGTGCTAAACGGGTTTCTAAGCCAAATTTCCGATGTTTTCAATAATGTCTTATTGTAAATATATTATCATTACATGAACGTCCTTTCTCAAAGTCTGATTGATCTTACGATATTATTACATCAGCGGTAGTTTGTAGTTCTTGATTAAGAATTTTCCCATAAATTTTATATCTCGCATTTAGTAAACTTATTTCTCTAAAATTTCCTGTCTCTTTCCTATTGCCTTCTTTAAACGTAGAAGTTACTCAAACTGTGTTTCAGTCTTTAGGTACAGAACAATTCTTACAACACACATTTAAAAAATGGTCGAAGTAGAATTGTGAAATGGTTCCTCCATACTTAATGTCATCTAGGGCTGCAGCTTTTCCTCTTTCTGTTACATTGAAGTCTGCTTTACATTCCTTTGTCTGTTTGATCCACTGAGTTATTATTTTTATACCACAACTTTGAGGGAAATGGGTGAGTAGGAGCGGTCCCCTTGTGAGTTAATTGCTAGCCACATTACCACGTATATAGTTACTTCACTCCCGTAAATATAAGACGATGTTGTTCGCCCGTGAAAAGCGAAGCGCTTCCCTCGGCACTCGAAGGAATAAAAGGACACGCACTCTCACGACCTGTCTTGCAGAACGCTGGCGATGGAACGCCCGACGCCGTCGGAGTCCAGCGTGTGGGCGCGGACTGTGGTCTCCCTTCCGGGACTTCGCCCCTCTCCCTCCCACCCTGTGTGTGTGTGTGTGTGTGTGTGTGTGTGTGTGTGTTGGGAGCGACGGCGGGCTGGGAGAGGCGGCCGTATCGATTGGCATCGCGGGGCGTCACGCGGGAATCGGCAGGAAAAACAGGGGCGCCTCGAGGCCTGAGTGCGCGGAGGGCGTTTGCGTGCGCGTGCGTGCGTGTGCGTGTCTTTGGGTGCGTGGGTGGGGGCTGCAGGCGGCCTCCGGGAGCAGGGGTGCAGGCAGAGCACCACAGCTGGCAAAAGCGGCCGGTGCGCTGTTCCGGCGCCCCCGACCACGAGAGCGATAGCGAGGTTCTCGTCTCAGGCATAGCGGTTACGACGAGGCATTTGCGACATAAATCACCGATCCTCTATGTACACTGTCTGCTGGAAAGTATCCGGACACAAGTATCTAATGCGGATTTGTACAGTAGGTGTCACACCGGAGCTCCCGCCAGAATAAAAGAGGTGGAGGGAGTATGGCGTTTTCACTAGAGAAGCAGTAATAACAGGATAGACCAGTCGGGAGAACTGTCACTTCGAACCTGGATTATTCATTGGATGACACTTGAATCACAAAACTGTTGTTGTTGTGGTCTTCAGTCCTGAGACTGGTTTGATGCACCTCTCCATGCTACTCTATCCTGTGCAAGCTTCTTCATCTCTCAGTACCTACTGCAGCCTACATCATTCTGAATCTGCTTAGTGTACTCATCTCTTGGTCTCCCTCTACGACTTTTACCCTCCACGCTGCCCTCCAGTACTAAATTGGTGATCCCTTGATGCCTCAGAACATGTCCTACCAACCGATCCCCTCTGCTAGTCAAGTTGTGCCACAAATTCCACTTCTCCCCAATCCTATTCAGTACCTCCTCATTCGTTATGTGATCTACCTATCTAATCTTCAGCATTCTTCTGTAGTACAACATTTCGAAAGCTTCTATTCTCGTCCAAACTATTTATCGTCCATGTTTCACTTCCATACATGGCTACACTCCATACAAATACTTTCAGAAACGACTTCCTGACACTTAAATCTATACTCGATGTCAACAAATTTCTCTTTTTCAGAAACGCTTTCCTTGCCATTGCCAGTCTACATTTGATATCCTCTCTACTTCGACCATCATCAGTTACTTTGCTCCCCAAATGGCAAAACTCCTGTACTACTTTGTCTCATTTCCTAATATTCCCTCAGCGTCACCCGACTTAATTCAACTACATTCCATTATCTTTGTTTTACTTTTGTTGAAGTTCATCGTATACCTTCCTTTCAAGACACTGTCCATTCCGTTCAATGCTCTTCCAAGTCCTTTGCTGTCTCTGACAGAATTACAATGTCATCGGCAAACCTCAAAGTTTTTATTTCTTCTCCATGGATTTTAATACCTACTCCGAATTTTTCTTTTGTTTCCTTCATTGCTTGCTCAATATACAGATTGAATAACATCGGGGAGAGGCTACAACCCTGTCTCACTCCCTTCCCAACCACTTCTTCCCTTTCGTGTCCCTCGACTCTTATAACTGCCATCTGGTGTCTGTACAAATTGTAACTAGTCTTTCGCTCCCTGTATTTTACCCCTGGCACCTTCAGAATTTAATAGAGAGTATTCCAGTCAACATTGTCAAATCTTTCTCCAAGTCTACAAATGCTAGAAACGTAGGTTTGCCTTTCCTTAATCTTTCTTCTAAGATAAGTCGTAGGGTCAATATTCCCTCACGTGTTCCAACATTTTTACGGAATCGAAACTGATCTTCCCCGAGGTCGGCTTCTACCAGTTTTTCCATTCGTCTGTATAGAATTCGCGTTAGTATTTTGCAGCTGTGATTTATTAAACTGATAGTTAGGTAATTTTCACATCTGTCAACGCCTGCTTTCTTTGGAATTGGAATTATTATATTCTTCTTGAAGTCTGAGGGTATTTCGCCTGTCTCATACATCTTGCTCACCAGATGGTAGAGTTTTGTGAGGACTGGCTCTCCCAAGGCTGTCAGTAGTTCTAATGGAATGTTGTCTGCTCCCTGAGCCTTGTTTCGACTTAGGTCTTTCAGTGCTCTGTCATACTCTTCACGCAGTATCATATCTCCCATTTCATCTTGATCTATATCCTCTTCCATTTCCATAATACTGTCCTCAAGAACATCGCCCTTGTATAGACCCTCTATATCCTCCTTCCACCTTTCTCCTTTCCCTTCTTCGTTTAGAACTGGGTTCCCATCTGAGCTCTTGATATTCATGCAAGTGGTTCTCTTTTCTCCAAAGGTCTCTTTAATTTTCCTGTAGGCAGTATCTATCTTACCCCTCGTGAGATAAGCCTCTACAGCCTCTACATCCTTTCATTTGTTCTCTAGCCATCCCTGCTTAGCCATTTTGCACTCCCTTTCGATCTCATTTTTGAGACGTTTATATCCTTTTTTCCTGCTTCACTTGCTGCATTTTTGTATATTCTCCCTTCATCAATTAAATTCAATATCTCTTCTGTTACCCAAGGATTTCTACTAGCCCTCGTCTTTTTACCTACTTGATCCTCTGCTGCCTTCACTATTTCATTCCTCAAAGCTACGCATACTTCTTGTACTGTATTTCTTCCCCCATTCCTGTCAATTGTTCCCTTCACAAAACTAGCAATGTCATTTCTGCTCGCTTTAAGCTGACAAAGTCGAATGTTGGTGACAAGTGTTAAATCACCGGAAGGAATCATTCGTGATTTACGAAGTGCTACGAGCAGTCCAAGTAGGACAATGACTGCGGGAGTTAAAAATAACAAAGGTCCAACAACTTGTCTTAAACTCCCACACTGCTGCAGTCAGTGGCAAGCGACTCTTGGCGTGGTGCAAAGAGCGATGCCATTGGTCTGCGAATGAACTGTAAAGTATTGAAAGCGAGTGACGAATCGCACTGTAACCTATGGCAGTCCGATGGAAGAGTCTGGGTTTGGCGAATGGAGAAAAAACGGTACCTGTCACCACGTGTAGTGTCAACAGCGAAGCGTAGAGAAGGTGTGGTTACCGCAAGCGTTTTTCGTGGTTGGGGCGTGGCCCCCTTACTACGCTTAAGGAGACGCTAAATGCAGGCGGATACGAAGATAATTTACGGTATTGTGCACTCCTTAAAACAGAGTAGTAGTTCAGAACGATGATTACATCAACATAACAATACACCCTGTCATACAGCAGCATCTGTCAGGCAATCGAGAGTAGACAACAACATTCCTGAAATGAGTTGAACTGCCCATAGTCCTGATATGAACCCAGTGTCACGTCTTGGGGATGAGTTTCACGGAAGCTGAAACGTCCCCTTACAAAAATTATGAATTACTGTGGTGGTAAACTACGTTATTTGATACAAAGACAACTGAGTAAAACTGAACGTGCTCAGACAGTTCTCTCTTTACTAATTCTGATCATCACTAAACTGACACACAATATTTTTATAGCGCAACGCAATCTGACTTTCAATAATCCCTACAAAAGAATGACCCTGACTAACAATAACCTATACCTTTCATGAATCACTTACCTCACAAAAATCTTCGTTACTCGAAATACTGCAGAACAGCGAGCGCCAATATTGCCAGGTAAATAAAAGATTCTAACTACTGAAGGCACTAGCTACTGATAGGCAAAATTTACAAATAAAAGATTTTGATAGAGAACAAACAATGTATTTACTTTAATAGCGTTCAAAAGACATATATTATAATTTTGAGAAATCCAATGAAACAAATTTCCTTTTTCTGACGGACACACGTCCAGGTCGTCCGCTCTCAAAACTCTGCCATCTCTCTCCCCACATCTACCACTATTGGCGGCTCACCAACTGCTCAACGCTACGCGCTGTTCACATCCAACTGACCAACACTGCGATAGCGAATAATCCAACAATGCCAACCAGCCACGGACTGCACACAGAACAGTAAGTGATTTTCATACAGATTGCTACGTGGCGTTACCAACATAAATACCTAAACAGCCTATTTAAAAAGCGCCAGAGAAACTGTTACAAACATGCGTATTGAAATATGAGATATGTGAACAGGCAGAATACGGCGCTTCTGTCGGCAACCACTATGTAAGACAATAAGTGTCTGGTGCAATTATTACTTCCATTTCTGCTGCTACAATGGCTGGTTATCAACATTTAAGCGAGTTTGAACGTGGCACACGAGCGATGGGCAACAGCATCTCCGAGGTAGCGATGAAGTGGGAGTTATCCCGTACGACCATTTCAAGAGTGTACCGAGAATATCAGGAATCTGGTAAAACATCAAATCTCCGACATCGTCGCGGCCGGAAAAAGATCCAGAAAGAACGGGACCAACGACGACTGAAGAGAAACGTTCAACATGACAGAAGTGCACCCCTTCCGCAATTTGCTGCAGATTTCAGTGCTGAGCCATCAACAAGTCTCAGCGTGCGAACCATTCAACGAAGCACCATCGATATGTGTTTTCGGAGCCGATGGCCAACTGGTGTAAACTTGATGGCTGCACGACACAGAACGTTACGCCTCGCCTGGCCCCTTAAAACCGACATTTGACTGTTGATGACTGGAAACATGTTGCCTGGTCGGACAAGTCTCGTTTAGAATTGTATCGAACGAATGGGCGTGTACAGGTATGGAGACAATCTCATGATTCCATGGACTGTTCAAGCTAGTGGAGGCTCTATAAAAGTGTGGGGCGTGTGCCGTTGGAATGACATGGGATCCCTGATACGTCTAGATAGGACTCTGACAGGTGACACGTACGTAAGCATCCTTGTGATCACCTGCATCCATTAATTCCATTGTGCATTCCGCTGGACTTGTACAATTCCACCAGGCCAATGGGTCTCCTCAAACCTCCAGAATTGCTACAGAGTGGCTCCAGGATCACTATTCTGAATTTAAACACTTCCGCTTGCCACCAGACTCCCCAGACACGAACATTATTGAGCATATCTCGGATGCCTAGCAACGTGCTGTTCAGAAGAGACCTCCACCTCTTACGGATTTATGGACAGCCCTGCAGGATTCATTAGTCGAGTCCATGTCACGTCGTGTTGCGGCACTTCTGCTTGCTCGTAGGGGCCCTACACGATATTAGACAGGTGTAGCAGTTGCTTTGGCTCTTCAGTGTATAATGCTGTTTCCACTCCAGACGCTTGAATCCAACAAGGCTAAGTTCTGCAATTTCGGCTCTTAAGGAAGAATGGGCTGGCATTCCTCCACAGACATTCAGATGCGTCATAGAATGTTTCCTTAGCGAAGTTTAAGCCACGGCAAAGGCGAAGGGTGAACATACCCCATATTAATATCCACTTTTAGGTGACCGGATCAGAAAGTTCAACTGTCCTATAGTCAACTTTCGGTTGTGTGGTGTAGAAATAAGAGTACATTCACAGTTTCAGAGCCACTTTACGTGGGCGCTAATTTTGTCATACAATGAAAACCGATGTTCCGTGCCAAGTGCACTAATGAATTAAAAGAGAAATCTTGTGACGTTTCTTAAGAGTGGCGTGTGGCGCCGTCTATCAGCAGTAATTTGTCCGGGCGAGATTTGCATGGCGATAGCTGCTGTGACTAAGTACAAGAAGGCGCAACTAGGCTAGTGCATGAGTCATATCGCGACAGAAAGCCAGCGTAGCATAAGATACTGCAGCCGATTCGGAGCACGCCACGGTTCTGTTGCACAAATGCGGGAGTGGATTCACGAGTATAAATAGAGAGCACTGGAACTACGAACAAATTCAGTTGAACGTAACAGAAAGAAAAATGATTCTGCAGATACTGGTCCACAGCTGTTAAATGATTCGGGGAAGACATCCTAAAACGTCCGAGCTGTTGCATTGAATATTTTTACCATTTTCATTGATCTAAAATTTAAATAGTTGTCATCAGGTCGACAAACACTACCGAGAAATCTGATGAATAACGATAGCGGGTACAAGTTCGACAATTTTCACTATTTGCTCCTAAACGAGCGGCAACCCTGAGAACAGCAGAATTCCGCAATTCAGGAAGCGAGAAGGCTGCCCGCAGGGCGGTCTGATCAGTTTGTCACTAAGATGTTAACGCATATGCTGATTCTTCAAACCGAAATAATAAGCTGTGGAACGGTGGAACTCTTCCATGGCCCACAGAAGGGAACTAGCAGATGCCTAGTCCAAATATTGTGAAATACCGTGAACGACGGCCGGCTGCAAGCCCTAAACTTCGCCTCTCCCCGATGCTATTTAATCTGTATATTGAGCAAGCAGTGAAGGAAACAAAAGAAAAGTTCGGAGTAGGTATTAAAATCCATGAAATCCATGGAGAAGTAATAAAAACTTTGAGGTTCGCCGATGACATTGTAATTCTGTCAGAGACAGAAAAGGACTTGGAAGAGCAGTTGAACGGAGCGGACAGTGTCTTGAAAGAGGATATAAGATGAACATCAACAAAAGCAAAACAATGATAATGCAATGTAGTCGAATTAAGTCGGGTGATGCTGAGGGAATTAGATTAGGAAATGAGACACTTAAAGTAGTAAAGGAGTTGTGCTATTTGGGGAGCAAAATAACTGATGATGGTCGAAGTAGAGAGGATATAAAATGTAGACTGGCAATGGCAAGGAAAGCGTTTCTGAAGAACAGAAATTTGTTAACATCGAGTATAGATTTAAGTGTCAGGAACTCGTTTCTAAAAGTATTTGTATGGAATGTAGCCATGTATGGAAGTGAAACATGGACGATAAATAGTTTAGACAAGAAGAGAATTGAAGCTTTCGAAATGTGGTGCTACAGAAGAATGCTGAAGATTGGATGGGTAAATCACATAAGTAATGAGGAAGTATTGAATAGAATTGGGGGGAAGAGGAATTTGTGGCACAACTTGACTAGAAGAAGGGATCGGTTGGTTCTGAGGCATCAAGGGATCACCAATTTAGTACTGGAGGGCAGCGTAGAGGGTAAAAATCGTAGGGGGAGACCAAGAGATCAATACACTAAGCAGATTCAGAAGGATGTAGGATGCAGTAGGTACTGGGAGATGAATAAGCTTGCACAGGATAGAGTAGTATGGAGAGCTGCATCAAACCAGTCTCAGGACTGAAGACCACAACAACAACAACAACAACAACAACAACAACCGTGAACGACGGCCAGCTGCAAGTCCTAAACTTCTTTGAACAAATGTTATCGACATAACATGGTAGAATAGACCGCTGTCATCAAAAGTAAACGAACTTCAATCGTAGAGAGTATTTTTGTTCTGGAGTTGCAACTACGAAAATGATTGATTTTTTTAAATTGATGTAAAGCGTCATCAGTGATCCGTAATTAAGTTACTTACATTTTGATTTGCTTTAAGATCGAAAACAGTTCGTTAACAATGTGTTGGTTTGGACTTACGGTGTTTTTAGCTTGTTTTCTGGCTTACATCGGGAAATGTCGTCTGCTGTCACATCGTTCATGTTTTTCTGCTTTAGACAATGATAGTTGTGGTCTAATTTTTAGTTGCTCTGCAGCACTATACATTTCTGCTGTTGAAAACGTAAGAAATGCAAACTGCTGCTGAACAACTAAAAATTAGACCACAACTATCATTGTCTAAAGCAGAAAAACATGAACGATGCGACAGCAGACGACATTTCCCGATGTAAGCGAGAAAACAAGCTAAAAACATCGTAAGTACAAACCAACATTTTGCTATCGAACTGTTTTCGATCTTAAAGCAAATCAAAATGTAAGTAACTTAATTACGGACCACTGATGAAGCTTTACCTCAATAAAGCGAAACGCGTCTGGTAAAAACCCACGCGTTTTTGTAGTTACGACACAACAAAAATACCCTCAAGAATTGTAAAGCAACTACGGACAATATGGCCACACGGATGAAGAACTTCAATGAAATGTCGTGTGACGAGGGCCTCCCGTTGGGTAGACCGCTCGCCTGGTGTAAGTCTTTCGATTTGACGCCACTTCGGCGACTTGCGCGTCGATGGGGATGAAATGATGATGATTAGGACAACACAACACCCAGTCCCTGAGCGGCGAAAATCTCCGGCCCAGCCGGGAATCGAACCCGGGCCTTTAGGATTGACAGTCTGTCTTGCTGACCACGCAGCTACCGGGGCGGACAACAACTTCATTGATGATGGGCAAATAATCTGGAAACGAATAAAGCCGAAATAACTAAGTTCAGAATGGTTCAAATGGCTCTGAGCGCTGTGGGACTTAACTTCTGAGGTCATCAGTCCCCTAGAACTTATAACTACTTAAACCTAACTAACCTAAGGACATCACACACATCCATGCCCGAGGCAGGATTCGAACCTGCGACCGTAGCAGTCGCACAGTACCGGACTGCGCGCCTAGAACCGCGAGACCACCGCGGCCGGCTGGCTGTTAGCAATGCGCAGCGTTGCGCAGTTGGAGGTGAGCCGCCAGCAGCGGTGGATGTGGGGAGAGAGATGGCGGAGATTTGAGAGGGGATGATCTGGACGTGTGTCCATCAGAGACAGTAAATTTGTAAGACTGGATGTCATGAACTGCTATATATATTATGACTTTTGAACACTATTAAGGTAAATACATTGTTTGCTCATCAAAATCTTTCATTTGCTAACTATGCCCATCAGTAGTAAGTGACTTCAGTAGTTAGAAAAAAAAATGGCTCTGAGCACTATGCGACTTAACTTCTGAGGTCATTAGTCGCCTAGAACTTAGAACTAATTAAACCTAACTAACCTAAGGACATCACACACATCCATGCCCGAGGCAGGATTCGAACCTGCGACCGTAGCGGTCACGCGGTTCCAGACTGAAGCGCCTTTAACCGCACGGCCACACCGGCCGGCAGTAGTTAGAATCTTTCATTTAGCTGGCAGTATTGGCGCTCGCTGTATTGCAGTAGTTCGAGTAATGAAGATTTTTGTGAGGTGAGAATTCATGAAAGGTATAGGTTATTGTTATTAGGGCCATTCTTTTGTAGGAATTATTGAAAGTCAGATTGCGTTGCACTAAAAATGTTGTGTGTCAGTTTAGTGTTGATCAGAATAAGTAAAGAGAGAAATGTCTGAGTACGTTCAGTTCTGCTCAGCTGTTTGAAAATTAAATAACGTAAGGGGTTTACCAGCACAGTAATTCACTAATTTTTCTAATGGGACTTTTTACGCGTTATTATCCAAATCAAGGCGTCGTTTTGCGGCAGCGTTTCAACAAGTTTCCTACGTGTCATCTTCAGGCGATGTGTTTGGTTCATGTCGTATCCGATTCTTTATAGTCACTGGACCACAGACTCCTGCCTTCTCTACCTCGTCTGGGTCGGCAATGGCCGTCGCGCACCTTCTGCAGAGGTGTCGCGGCCCATGGTAGTGGGGGCTCCCTGTGTGCTGGCGGGTGCGGGCGTCGCATCCTGGTGGGGCCTGTCCATTCCATCATCTGCCTTCACCGGTTTCGCATCGGAGCGTTCCCGTCGTATTTTGCTTACCGCTGCATCCCATGCGGTGTTAAGTTGGAAACCATTATCTCGGTTATCAGTTTTACCGTGGGCCCGTTCCTCCACAGCCTGCAGGGCGAACGGGTTCTGGGATTCGATCTTAAAAGAGGCTGTGGAATAAAACTCCGTGATAACACTGTCAGCTGAGATACCGGATTCCAAGACATCACTGCATGGGATGCAACGATAACAAAAATAAGTCAGGAACGCTCCTATGCGAAACCGGCGAACGCAGGGGATAGAATGGACAGACCCCACCAGGACGCGACGCCCGCAGCCTCCAGCACGCTGGCAGCCCCCACCATCACTGGCCGCGACTGCTCCCCACCGCGGGGAGCGGCACCCCTTCCAAGGAGCGCGATTGGCGCTTCCAACGCAGACGAGGCAGAGGAGCCTGCGGCCCGGTGGCTATAAAGAACCGAACAGCACATGAGCCAAACACCCCGCATGAAGACGACAAGTAGGTAACTTGTTGAAACGTTGCCGGAGAACGACGTCCTGATTCTCCAATAGCGCGAGAAGACTTCATCACTTACGCAAGAGATTTCTACAGATTTGCTTTGTTTCATCTCTTTACACACAGTAAGCTTCTCTCGTGAGGGTTTTCGAATATATCGAATAGGAGCATTTTAATAATTTCAAAATAGTAATTCTGTAACTACAATATAAAATACAAGTAAAGTTCAAAGCCCTTTGCCACGTATCTCCGCCTACATTCAGAATTTAAAAATTCATTCTTCAGATAACATTTACTGGTTCTATGGAAATAAGTGCACAAAATTTCTTAATTCTAGCCTTCATAGATTCTAAGAAAAAGGAACATAAACTTTTTAAAAAATTATTTTCAGGAAATGAAATTGTAAGTTTAACGTAAAGTTCTTTCTTATGTCATCTTTTAAGAAGGCCCCATATTCGTTCTGAGGATCCTCTTTCCCTTCAAGACTTCTCTTCTGACTTCTTGTTTTCCGTCTTCGTTCGTTCGCCAGCTACAAAGAAGCGCTGTAAATATATTTTTTTCTGAAGCTGTCCTGAATGAAATTTCCTACCTTAAAGCCCATTCTCTCTAATGCCCTCATCCTCCACATGTTCCCATCATTAAAGCATCTTGAGTTGTAATTCTGCCAACTGTACCAGATGTAAATATGGTTTTAGGGCATCGTTTCCATATGAATGAATTCAGACACTCATTTGGATTCTGTATTTCGCTATGAGCACACTTTTTGGAATTTCAGGTGTCAATAAACCTCGAAGTTGGCTTGACAACTTCCAGGACGCAATTTGGAAACCTCTCCTTGTAAATTTAGGGGGTTGTTATTGCTCTGAACCTCCACATACTTACACCAGCTACCGTGGAACCGATGATGAATGAGAAGTTCATCTGTTAACACTATGTGGAAATATTTAGCCAACACTGCACTTTTCATGTCACTTACACTGGACATGCTCTTCCTAATAGCCTTGCCCTGTCAACAGCACAAGGCAAAACAAGAATTACTTTTCGTTAAACAAATCAGATAGTTTGTTATTGCTTCTTGACACGTTCCACAGCATAACGGTTGCCGTGAAATTGATCGATGGAACTCTTAACTAACTTACTCTAAGATACGGGATAGACTCACAAATGATCTGTTAAATCAAAGAGTACACATCCCAGACCTCTAGATGCATTCCGCGCAAATCTGCTGAAAAGTACTCTACAGAATCGTTGAAACTTCCTGGCGGATTAAAACTGTGTGCCGCACAGAGACTCGAACACGGGACCTTTGCCTTTCGCGGGCAAGTGCTCTACCAACTGAGCTACCCAAGCACGACTCACGCCCCGTCCGGCACACAGTTTTAATCTGCCAGGAAGTATCATATCAGCGCGCACTCCGCTGCAGAGTGAAAATCTCATTCTGTTCTACAGAATCATTGTTCACCGAGCTAGTTTTGAAGTGTTGCTTCAAAAAGTGGGCATGACATTGAGGTCTCGTGACATATTTACATTTCAGGCACTTCGGATGCGATTTCATCCTCGAAGCTTAGTGGCCTTATTGTCCTAGAGTTCTGCTAATAAATAAACAATAAATTGTAAATCAACATTTTCGGCCAGTTCAACGAGCGTCCATCCGTAAACAGTCTGGGGTGGGGCGGGGTTACTGCTTAAGGTTGTCTGAGAAACGTAGAAGCGCTGAGAACTGATCCGGATCGGCGGCCTTTCTATTTTGCTAATCATCGGCACATTGCGTCTCTTAATGTGTCTGGTGCGCCGTACATCGCAAGCAGCGCGAGGTTTCTGACCGCGGATTCGCCTGAGGCTTGGTATCAGGAAGGAACTCAGGATTGCTCAAAAGGCATGTTGTGCTTTTAGCATCGTCACCTTGTACGGCCCTACGCAGAACCTTAACTGTTACGGCGAATGCTGTTGGCGCTGCTCTGCTATAATTTTGACCTCAAACATATTCCCCTGTAATTCCCACTTCGCCAACAAATTTTGCCAAGGGCATGTCTTGCATATGTAACTTCTGAACTGGAGTCTAGCAACTCCTCTCCGTCAATACTTCCGCAAAATTATACAGGAACTGCACCGTTTTGTCCTCGTCCCTTACACACTCGACATTTGTCTGTGTTTCGATATCTTCATCAGAGCAGCGCACTTCCTCGACGGTCTGTCGGTGCTGACATCACTCGCGTTTGGTATCCTCTGCCAGCACAGCATATAAATGTGGCATTTGCTACATGTTTTTGGATGTCTAAGGACTGGGAAAAATAAGAAAGCATGGCGAGAAATGCATTCTTGAACATAAATGCAGTTGCTAGCCCAGCCTAAAGGTTATGCTGTTGACCTAGACCACGATCGATACATGCAGTGTAGTTGAGTGCATTATGTCGAAGCTAAATGAATTCGAATGTTGTCTATTGTTGGTGCTCGTACTGTGGGTGCTTCCGTCAACAAGGTAGCCGAAGAGTTTGGTGTTCAAAGACACTGAATATCGAAGATTTATATCGTGTACAGAGAAAGCAAAAAGCATCATTTTTTATGTCACAAAGCTGTCGAAACAGTGTGTTGTATGATCGTGACGGACTATCACTGAAGTAAATAAGAGAACGACATCTGCAAAAGCCGCTGTAGAGCTGAACGTCACACTCTAGAACATTGTCAGTACCAAAACAACACGAAGGGAGCTCCAAAATTAGGAAATTTCAGGGCTAGGTGGAATTCCAAAACCATGCTATTTGCACTATGGAGCGGCTGAAGAGGATTCTGTCGTCTGACGTGTCTTGTTCCACACTGTTTCCCACTTCTGCCCTAGTTTACGTCTTCAGAGTGAAACATGGCGAGGGTTAGTTGATGATTTGGGCAAACATATCGTGGTATTCCATGGGCTCCATAGTTCCTCATTTAGGTTACATTACTGCCAAGGTCTTTGTGACGCCCTCCTCACCCCGTTTGTACTGGCTTCGAATGGGCTTGGTGGTTCACCCCCACCCTCTGCCTTCCCACTCCTTTCTTTATGGGGTCTGTTTTATCTTGAGTGTCTATCTTGTCTACTTGTGCTTCTTCCTTCATGCCCCTGGCATTAGTAACTTTCTTTCCCTCCTCTCTTCTTCCGCCTTCTTCCTTCCTTCTCTTTCAATAATTTGTAATTTTATGGCCATTGTAGTTCCCTCTTACAGTGTGAAGTTTTATCGGTTATAGTTATTCCAAGGTCGGAGGGACTGATGACCGCGTAGTTTCTCCCCCTCTCCAATCCAAGCAACCAACCAACCAACCAACCAACCAACCAACCAACCAACCAACTTTCTGGCCATTCGACTGGTCAGGTCCGTACCACGACACAGTGTTACTTCCCCAGTGGTGATGCTGTGTTCTAAGACGACAGTGCCCCTACTCACGCTGCTCGCATCGTTCAGGACTGCTTTTGTGAACACAAAGATAACGTGTCATCTTCCCTGGCGACTATAGTCACCAGATGTCAATATTATTGACGATGTGTGATCTAGTTTGGAGAGAATGGTGCGTGGTCGCTTTACATCTCCATCGCCGTTACCTCAACTTGCCATTGTTTCGATGGTAGAATGGCATAAGATTCTCTTGAAAGCCATACAGGACCAGTCTTTATACATTCTGTGGTGACTGGGGGCTGGTTTGAATATCAAGGGTTTTCTTACAACGCGTCAGGAATGGTAATGTCAAGTTTTTGGTGCTTCCACATTCTTGTCAATTCTCTGTCTGTAACAGAATTAAATCAGGCGATACGGGAGACTTAAATGAGGAAAACATGTACTGAAAAGCTAAACAGGTTCTGATATTTCGGCAGAATGAAACTGACGAGGGTTAAAGGGAAGATGATATAAAATGAAACCTGATATGAGCGTAAGTAGCTTTTCTGAAAGAGAGAAATTTGTAAATCTCTAATAAAAATTTAAATGTTAGGAAGTATACCCTGAAAGAATTTATCTACATTGTAGCCTTTTGTCGGAGTAATAGAATGGAATAGAAGTCTGTTACTAGAAAGAAGTCTGATACTAGAAAATAATATTGAATACACGATAGCTAGACAGAGGAAGTTGAAGTAATGAAGAGGTATTGAATAGCTCCCCCCCCCCCCCCCCCCCCGATGAACCATGGACCATGCCGTTGGTGGGGATGCTTGCGTGCCTCAGCGATTCAGATGGCCGATGGCCGTACCGTAGGTGCAACCACAACGGAGGGGTATCTGTTGAGAGGCCAGACAAACGTGTGGTTCCTGAAGAGGGGCAGCAGCCTTTCAGTTTGGATGATTGACTGATCTGGCATTGTAACACTAACCAAAACGGCCTTGCTGTGCTGGTACTGCGAACAGCTGAAAGCAAGGGCAAAGTAGAGCGGTAATTTTTCCCGAGGGCATGTAGCTTTGCTGTATGGTTAAATGATGATAGCGTCCTCTTGGGTAAAATATTCAGGAGGTAAAATCGTCCCCCATTCGGATCTCCGGGCGGGGACTACTCAAGAGGACGTCGTTATCAGGAGAAAGAAAACTGTCGTTCTACGGATCGGAGCGTGGAATGTCAGAAACATTAATCGGGCAGGTAGGTTAGAAAATTTAAAAATGGAAATGGATAGGTTAAAGTTAGATATAGTGGGAATTAGTGATCACAAATTTAGCAGTGGAGGGCAGCGTGGAGGGTAAAAATCGTAGAGGGAGAGCAAGAGATGAATACACTAATCAGATTCAGAAGGATGTAGGTTGCAGTAAGTACTGGGAGATGAAGAATCTTGCACAGGATAGAGTAGCATAGAGAGCTGCATCAAACCAGTCTCAGAACTGAAGACCACAACAACAACAACATTGAATAGACACTGCGAGAGAAGACCTTTATGGCACAACTTTACTAAAAGAATGGATAGGTGGTAGGGCACGCACTTACGTATCAAGTAGCAGTTTATTTCATAATGAAGGGAAGTGTCGAGAGTAAAAATTGCGGAGAGAGACCAAGGCAGCGACAATCATTTCAAGTGAATGTAATATGCAATCGTTCTCCTTAACTAAGGAGAACTGCAAAGAGTAGACTATCGTGGACAGTTCCACCAAATCGGTTTTCAGACTGGAGGCGGGATCGCTACAATAATACTGTCTTGGTAAAATCCATTTCATTGCGGGAATTGTGCTCACGGCATGTCTACGATATTTAACAATCTATTGCGATGTTGCTAAAACAGACTGCTGTTACAGGAAGCCAAGAACTGTTACGGATTTAGGTGGGCACTCTTGAAACGTTCCTTCCATCTGATTCGGTGGTGTCCCGCGAAATCGCGACCCCAGCCAAAATTCAACCATCCTGGCGATGTGAAGCACGCGAGACAAATTAAGCGACGTACTACTCGCCAGGTCGAATCGGGAAAGCTTACTCGCGGGCGTGGAATAATTATGTGCACTGCTACACATGTATAATCACTCTCAATAAGGGGGGTACGTCATTTACCACGCTAGGTGGAGTTAAATTTCTCACTACCCATACGTTAATAATTATTAAAGCCATGTAGCTATCCAGTTACCTTCAAATGATTCTGGGGTCCTACCATTGGAATGGAATATGTCGTCACTAACAGTACCTACAACTTAGGACCATAATCTCGGCAACAACAAAACAGAACTACTGCGCGACCACGATGTTACTGCAATTGGCCTCCCGTGGCCGTTACCAGACACACGTTATGACGCTAACGTGACAGTAAAAAAGAACAGTGGTAACTAAGAAAACAGCATCACACTGTCAATGCTTCCCGGTCAGTTGTGTACATCTATCAAGTTGTTCAGCTTGCCGTCATGAAATCTCATTAGTAGTGCAGTGCGGTGTTATCGACAATCATGGATACGCCTGAGAGTGGAAAACAGAGGAAGATGGCGAGAAAGTAAAAGCATTCAGGTAAAAAGAGTCTGTATTCAGAGTTGTACAATTTTGCCCGGAAGAAAAGAAGCTGAATCAGGTAATGATACCACTACGTAAATCGATCTTGCAGAAGGGAAAAGTTGTAGGGAGCCAAGATGGTTCAAATGGCTCTGAGCACTATGGGACTTACCAGCTATGGTCATCAGTCCCCTAGAACTTAGAACTAATTAAACCTAACTAACCTAAGGACATCACACAACACCCAGTCATCACGAGGCAGAGAAAATCCCTGACCCCGCCAGGAATCGAACCCGGGAACCCGGGCGTGGGAAGCGAGAACGCTACCGCACGACCAGGAGCTGCGGACAAGGAGCCAAGGAAGAACAGTAAAATACACTTCGAAAGACAAAAGAAAGCGCAAAAAACGGGTGAAAACTTTAAAAATACTAGAAAATAAAAGCGTTCTAGAAAAGTAGTTTCCCTAGAGGACCCAGATACTGCACTTACTGAAAGAAATTTTTTTCATTATTATGAGCTGAAGAAGGACATCCCAACGTTGAGAAAGCTGCTTATATTTTCTAAAACTGAGGTAAATTTTCATGGAGGAATGGAAACTCTTCGGATCTTTTTGAAAGAGATACGATTTCGGCTCAGTAGAGTAAATATAACTCCCCAACATTTTTCCAAAGCGTGCGGAATACTTGAGAGAAATCAGAAATAATAAGAACGGGCCAAATAAACTAATGGTGTTCAAGGACGAAAAGCGTTTTCCCACGAAAAAGTGCTGGCAGCACGAAGTAGTACGGCGCGTGATGACAAATAGCAGTGCAAGATAGAGACATTGTTGTCTAAGCTGGGGGAGCAATGGATTTCATGTAGGAAACAGAACTAATTTATAAATCGAAACCCAATTCCCAAGAATATCACTGTGACATGAAAGGTGGTAATTATTATATTCCTGACAACCCAGTTGGTAGTATTGTTGCTCTTGTTAACACACTGAATCATATTGTTCACATAAAGTCATTGCTACTGCTACCCTCAAAAGAGGGCATAACTGAGTGGCTTCTACAGAAAAAAATCAGTTCCAAATGAGCTCACGAAAAGAGCATTTACAAATTGTGCTCTGTAATAAACCAGAGCCTGTTTTTAAAGCAGATGACTTTAAACCGTAAGGGATATTCTGTCCTGAGAGTGATGCTATATAACTGTGATTTGAAACCTATAGAACTAATATGGAATAAAATCTAAAAAAAAATTAAAAATATTCTGCTATTAATTTAACCATCCTCAAGAAAATAACAAAAGGTCTTTATCTAAGGTTGCCCAATATGATCGATTAAAAGGCTGTGAACCTATAAAAAGAATTGAAAATGAATACTGGCACAAAGATGGGTCAGTGGAAGATGAAGTAGAGAATATGATAATCTGAAGAGTGAAGACGCAGTGCATGTCATCGAAAGTGATACGGAAACTGACACGGCAGATGAAATCTGAACGGATTCCACTGAAACAGATACGGCAGTTGAAGAACTTGACGTCCACCCCTTGCGTGATGGACCACCTACTTCATACTTCTAATCACAAATGTTAGTGCAGGTTTCTTTGCATAACTGTAGTTGTACCATCCTTCCTTCCTTCCATCCGCAATCTTGATTATGCGCTGACTCACAAAAGCCTACCGAAGCGCTTTCACACTAAATTTCCACGGAAACGAATGTAATTTACTGGCTTCAATGAAAACCTCACCAAGTCGTCGCATTTGATAACCACCACCGTACTTGTCTCTACAACCTAATTTGAGCTCTCTGCCTATTGGGCTGTACACACTCGCTAAATAACAACACTCGCCTAGAAAACCAGAATGACTCTCACCCAGGTCCATACCCTCTTAAGGGCATTATCTCAATTTCCTGTAGTGCAAGACCACAAAGGATTACCGTTGCAAAGGCCCGCCTGTGTGTGAGTGAACATAACTGAATCAGAACAAATCGTGCTATAGACACGTCTTTGAGACCTACTGCTGGAATAAGTGCAAACAACGCACTGATTAACACCATGAAAGATCATGTCCGTAGCATTGAATCTTAAAGTGGAGAATTTGCGTTTTACTACTGAAAAAAGATCAGATGTGATTAGGAAGTCGTCATTTACTCGTATTAAAGATACGATTTACGTGCATTCTTCACTTCATTGCAAAAAGCGTTCAAATGGATAAGCGTCTGAACAAATCACGAAATCACAAGGATGACACGCCTAGAATACTGACACTGAGAATCAGGAAAGTGAGCTATTGCCTGGAAAAGCTACTCAGTGGTGGTCATAGTTAATAATCAAGTATATGACTTAGTGAACTTTATGTCGACCTTCCTAAACATCAATTACAGTGATTGCTTGTCCGTGCAGGAAGTTGAAGAAACCCACGCAAATGAGAATGTTCTGATGAATATGGGAATGAGAAACTGGTCATGAATGTGATCTTCTAGTTTGTGATGGTCCCACCATGCGAAAGCTGCTAATTATACTCACCATTATCGTCGGTGCGATATGAGCAAGGCTGTAATTTCATGGCTGGCTGCCACAAAGTACGAATTGACATGCCAAGAACTCGAAGCCGGGATCGTACTTTCCTGATGGAATCTGCTGTCGCAGCTCAGTGGGCAGCCTCCGGAGTACCAATGTGTTCAGCACCAATTCCAGAAAAGAAATCCTATTCTTTAAGGTCAGTAAAGACATGCCTGCCCACCAAGAATCTCGGCAACCATTTCTCTTTAAAGCCATATCAGTCTGCGGAGGACGTGATAGTTTCCTTAAGGTGCTCCGGAAAGGCTCAAAATCATGAAAAGTTCAATTTTTACTTTTTTGCGTTTTCTGAATTTGCAGACTATTACCTTTTAATAGATATATAATTTATTCAATTCCGAAGACTACAACTATTTTTAAATTTTTTTTGAAATGTGTTCTACATGGGCGTGACCCACTGTGGCGCTGTTAAACTGCTGTCAAATGGTGTTATTATTAACGTCCGTGTTCATCAGGTACATTTTAGTGATGTGAGATAATGTATATGTTGTGGCTAACCTGTGATGGTTCAATATATATCGCTGGTGTGATTGTCGATTGTTTCATGTTTATTTACTCTGTCGTTATCTCGAAAATATTCGTAATTAATTCTGTTTCTTGAGTCTCTGTTTTGTTGAAGTATAATAATGAGTAAAAGTAAAGTTATTAGAAATCCTCTGAAGGCTTTTAAGAAAAGGAGAAATGTTGGAAAGCCAAAGGGATGTGTTATTACTGTAAACAATAAAGACGATGAAAATCCCCAACATAGCTTGTGTCCCAAAGAAGAAGACAGTTGGTGTAAATATAACAAAGGATTGCTAACTGGTGAAGTGTACACTCATAAGCATAGTCTGCCTCATGCAATAATGGAGGTGATGAAACCTATTTTGCCGGCCGAAGTGGCCGTGCGGTTAAAGGCGCTGCAGTCTGGAACCGCAAGACCGCTACGGTCGCAGGTTCGAATCCTGCCTCGGGCATGGATGTTTGTGATGTCCTTAGGTTAGTTAGGTTTAACTAGTTCTAAGTTCTAGGGGACTAATGACCTCAGCAGTTGAGTCCCATAGTACTCAGAGCCATTTGATTCATTTTTTGAAACCTATTTTCAGAGACTTAGCAGCACCTGAACTGTTGAAAAAGTGTATTCACGGAAAAACTCAAAACCCCAATGAAAGTGTAAATAGTGTTATATGGTCGAGAATCCCCAAGACTGTATTTGTTGTAATAGAAACACTTCACTTTGGTGTGTATGATGCTGTTGCGACTTTCAATGATGGCAACATTGTAAGGTGCAAGGTATTTAGAAATAGTGGAGTGAAGATAGGTTCTAACATGGTACGAGCGATGCTTGCTTTAGACAAGGAACGCCTTCGGCCTGCAGACAGGGCTGTAAAGAGTCTAGAAATACAAGCAAGAGTAAACAGGAGGAACAAGAGGAAGCTGGAGGAGGAGTTTGCAGAGGATGAAGATAATCCATCCTATGGACCTGGAATGCACTAAAAAGTTAATCCAATCTTTGTCGCTCGATTCCCAAAACTTTTATTTTCTCATACTAATTACATGTTTTCTAAGGATCTTCCCAACATATTTGTTTCAAACTTTCAGTAAATGTTACACAGTACCTTCTGCATAATTTAACACAGCCTTTTTCCAAAAAACTGTATATTTTTGAATATATAAATAAAAAATTGCAAAAAAATGTTGTGAATTTTCATTACAATTGAAAAAAAATCATCTTTAATAACTGAACTAAAATTTTGTAAAATCCCTGTGTTAAGTTGTAGCCCATATTCCAATAAATAATCTGTAAAAAGTTCAACTTCCTACCTCAAATACTTTGTGAGGAAAGATGTAATTTATAAGCGTTATTTTAACATTGCAAGTATAGGGCGTTCCGGAGCCCCTTAATAGATCATCCCGCCAAGAGGTGGAACGTTAAGAACGCTGCAATCTCGACATCTTCCCCCCCCCCCCCCCCTTCCAAAAAAAAAAGACCTCTGCCCTATGTGCTACAGACTCCTGATTGCACATCAGTTTCACCAATCAGGCCTCCTCAAGCAGTGGCTAGCCTCGTATCACAGGCCCTGGGGAAACTGATAAACTGTGCTCCAGGCAACGGCCATATCCGCAGTGTTTTCTGAACATGTAGTGTATCAGAGCCATCTTATCCCGTTCTTTTTTTGCGCTCCCGGAAAGCCAACATGTTCATCAGCTGAAAACTCTTTTCTTAACAAGTTGCAAACACTTGCTTACCTCCTGCCAGCAGAGCTTCGTTGTCTGAACGAATGCTTTCAACTCAGCCGTGCAAGTCAGACACGTGCAATAAACTGCACAATAAACCAGGTCCCGGGATGACGTTAGCCAAGGCGACTTTTCCAATACAAGATGAGGGCAGCTATACCTTTCACTCACCCATTCACAGCTCTGCAAGAACCATTTTCCCTCGTCTCATGTGGGGCAGCTTTCGCCATGTCACCTGCAACTCCTGTTTCATATCCACAGCACTCTTCAATTCTAAAGTTCATCCAGCAAAACAATGATACTGCCAGTCTCATGTTAAATTAAAGAATGTTAAGATTAAATCAAATAATGCTAAAAAGAGGTAATGGATTAATTGCATACAATAAATGCAATCTCAAAAAAATGGTTCAAATGGCTCTGAGCACTATGGGACTCAACTGCTGAGGTCATTAGTCCCCTAGAACTTAGAACTAGTTAAACCTAACTAACCTAAGGACATCACAAACATCCATGCCCGAGGCAGGATTCGAACCTGCGACCGTAGCGGTCTTGCGGTTCCAGACTGCAGCGCCTTTAACCGCACGGCCACTTCGGCCGGCCAATGCAATCTCATTAATCCGTCTAAACTTCCTATTAACAGAGCCTGTCTAACTCAACTCCCATCCAGTCGAATTATTCATCATGAATGAAAGAAAAGTGACGAGCCGAACGGGTTGCCGCTTTCTGTCCTCTCCCGACTTCTGAAATACTCAATGTAAACATCACTTCTGCCTCAGACGAGCGTAAGAGTTCTACTACCTACGTCCACTGCCAGCTGACCACCTATGTCACAAGACCATAAAACGAAAGGAAGAGAGGAAGGAAGATTAGAATTTGATGTCTCATTGACGTCAGCGCTATTAGAGATAGAGTAAAACCTTATAATTTTTCAAGGTTGGAAATCGACCATACTCTTTCAAAGCCATTTGCTTGGAGTAATTTTGGGGTTGGGTTGTTTGCGGGAAAAGACCAAACAGCGAGGTCATCGGTCTCATAGGATTAGGGAAGGATGGGGAAGGAGATCGGCCGTGCCCTTTCAAAGGAACCATCTCGGAATTGGCCTGGAGCGATTTAGGGAGATCACGGAACACCTAAAACAGGATTGCCGTACGCGGGATTGAACCGTCGTCCTCCCAAATGGAGAGTCCAGTGTGCTAACCACTGCGCCACCTCGCTCGGTAGCAGTTTAGGGAAATCACAGGGAAACTTAATCTAACTTGTCATCAGTGGATTTGAACCGGCAGCCATGTGACTGCGAGCCCAGCCTGCTGACCACTACACCACTTTGTTCGGTGGACCCAAAGCACTCCATGACGCGTAACATTCAGACCTTTTGCAGATCAGACTCAGTAGCCGCATGCATGCAGTTTCATAGGCCGTTCCCCTCTCATGCTAATCTATCCACTTCCTGTTGCAAGGGCTTTTCGTATGCTTATTTCGCAGCACGTGCATTGAAACAAATATCATCCTGGGATAATGACTCACCCATGAGCCAACCTCTTAGGGCTCCCCACAATCCATTTAGGAGCAATATCGTTCCATATCTGTGGACTGGGAAGACATCCTTCTACTTTAGTCAGGCTCAGGGTACACAGTAGTCACAGGTAGAGCGTACAGGCATGGGCCAGACCAGAAAAGTGAAGGCCTCAGACGGCTTGGTCAAAAAATCGGTGGAAGGTCGTGCTTGTACAAGTCATGTGACGGGTAGAACGACCACCAGAGTGCATTAGTACTGTTCGTGTTTAGTGTTGTTAGCAAGCCTGGTAAGGCATATAAGGTGCGTCCAGATTGTCAGATATTGACGAAACGCTAGGACGGAATTGATGATGGCGCTTACTCGCATTGGACAGCGGATCTACCAGGGTTTGAAAGGGACATCGTTCTGGAATTCCATTTGACCCACTGGTCGAAATGTGCAATATCCAGATTTGTGGAAGCATTCTGATGCGACAGTGGGTTGATGTTGGACTGCATGGAAACTTGAGGAGAGACGTTGTCATTGTCGAGGTACCCGTTGGCTAGGCCTGATCAACACAACGGACTGCCTTTGTTCACCAAGCTCATTGTAGTTTCTTCACATCTACACCTGCTATCCAAAGCCAAGTAATGGACTCCTCGTAACGTTCTGTGATGTCTCATGCCATTGGTCAGGGGCCAGCAGGAGCCAGGCTAGAAAAATGCCGTCCCAAATGTAAGCTGAGTTTAACACCACATATGGAATTGGTGTCGTAACCAGGCAACATGGACTGCTGATGAATGGCAACTCATTGTACTCAGCGATGAAATGCGGTTCTGCACTACCCAGGTGACCATTGTTGGCGAGTATGGTTGGGATCGAGGGAGAGGTGCTGTTCTTCCAATGTTTTGGAGAGAGACAACAGTGTGTTACTCTTGGCGTCATAGTGTGGAGAGCCATCGGGTATCACTTCAGGTCACGACTGCTAGTGAGTATGAGAACTCCGAAGGCACAACGGCACTACACGGGCATCTTGCCTCGTCATGTGTTACCTTTCAATAGAACAATGCTCGTACACACATATTATCTATTTCCATGTACTGTCTACGTTATGTTTATATGTTACTGTGGTCAAGAAGATACCAAAATGTGTTCCTAGTACAACATAGGTCGGACCAGCTCGGACAACAACTCCTTCCCAGTAACTGTTTCCAGGATATCAAGGACCAGTTAACCAGTTACAAAAGTTGTGGGACGGCCTGCCTTCGAAGTGGGTATTACTGATTTGGGACAACATCCTTCCCAACCGAATCATTGCGTGCATCCAGAACAGAGGGGGTGCTTCATTATACTGATAAGTGCGCTCATACTGCCAGTTATTTGCAAATTTGATTCTACTTTGTAGTCACTGAAATAACGTCAAATAGCTTCTCAACCCGTGAAGTTTCATTTCATTTCCTCCTCCTCTCCTGGATGTTTCACTGCCTTGTCACGCAGTGTGTGTGTTCAACGCTTCCGAACAGTGTTCTCGCTCTTTAGTGACAATGGCGCACTGAGTAATCACTCTGTCAGCACTGCTAAAATGGCGTTTTACGTCGTGTTTGTAGAGTTGTGTCCTTTTTATTAGGCTTTGGTACCTCAATTGATCAAAAAAACCGAACCGTTATAGGATCACTCAGTTGGCTGTTTGTCTGTCCATCTGTCAAGACCCCTTTTGCTCAGGATCGAGTAGATGTCTCAAGTCAGAATTTGGGTCATATACCAAGGTCTTTGGTTCCTTGACGGTATTGTAAATATAAGCCAAAAGATACGGTCATTTATGTCACATGTTGCGATTCTCACAAACTCACTCATCAAAACATTCTGGGTCCTTCCCATTTATAATCATGAAATTTCTCAAGAAGCAGGGTTTCATGGTAAAAGTGAAGGAAAAATATAGAAAATTCTTAATATGTAACTGTACTAGGTAGGTTCCATAAGTTTCCCGCCCGACCTTGAATTATCCGGCCAGGCCTGTCCTTGAATACGAGCGCGAAGGTTAAAATTTCTTGGACGGGAGCTAGCGACATCTCTCAGCAGATGTGCACACGAATTGTAGTCTCCTACTAGCCTCAGTGAAATGTTGACGCTCCTTTGATTAGGACGTTTGCGTGCCGCGCACCGCGGATAAAATCGAGCATCCTGCAGTGATGAAGTCCCTGACAAAAGAATGGCTTGCACCATCTGACATCAAAGTTGGCTTGGATGGTGTTCGTAATGATGCTTCCCCCCCATTCTCCACAGTGAAGGAATGGTCTAAACAGTTACGTTTAGGCGGAGAGAGCACTGCTGATGACACACGTGTTGGTCGACCTGTTGAGGTGATGACTGAGGAAACCACTGCTATTGTTGAAAATGAAGTTCGGAGTGAAAGGTAGTTAAAACACGAGGAACCCGTAGAAACGTAAGGTTTATCTAAAACAACCGTTTTGCGCATCATGCATGATCATTCGGGCATGAAAAAAGCCAGAACAAGATGGGTGCCCAGACATTTCTCTACAGTGCAGAAAGAGCACCGTATGACTTGTTGCACCCAGTTCTTGGAACTGTGCCATGGCAACCAGAAAGAAGTATTGGGATCAATTGAAACATGGAATGAAACTATGGTTCTCTTGAATGGCGTAAACCTGGTGAAGCTCCAACAAGAAAGGCGAAGGTCACTCAGTCCACGAAGGATGTCATGGCAGCAGTCTTCTGGGATGCCAGAGGAATTCTCTTCACTTCTGCAAAAATTGTGCGGCTCTATCAAACTAAAGAGGCGAGGAAGATTGCCACACGGTGTTTGTCTCCTTCGCGACAATGCGCCAGTGCACACGGCGGCAATTCAGAAGTCGGCCCCGTGGCTCTCAAATTGACCGCCCACCCTATAAAAATAAACTGACGCTGAATCACAGTAAGACTCAGCTTTTACAGTTTCTGACACAATTCAACAAAACCTGACGTTTTAATTTTACAGAACGGGCATAGGATTAGTGAAACTGAAGAGTTCAAATTTCTGGGTGTTCAGATAGATAGTAAGCTGTCGTGGAAACCGAACGTTCAGGATCGTGTTCAAAGACTTAATAATGCCATTTCTACTATTCTTCCCATACTAAAACGATATTTTTTGCTCAGAAACGGGCGGTTAGGGCAATAAGTGGTGTAAGTTCACCAACCTCTTGTCGACCTCTGTTCACGAGTCTGGGTATTTTGACATTGTCCTCTCAATATTTATATTCCTTACTATCATTTCTTGTTAACAATATTAACTTATTCCCAAGAATAATCAAAATTCACTCAGATAATAATCGGCAGAAATCAAACCAGCATTTGGATCGGACTTCCTTAACTCTTGTGGGGAAAGGTGTGCAGTATACTGCTGCATCCATTTCCAATAAGCTTCCACTCGAATTCAAATATCTTAGAAGTAATCCACGCGTTTTCAAATCGAAACTAAAGTGTTTCCTCATGGGTTACTCCTTCTATTCTGTCGAGGAGTTCCTTGAACAATTAAGCTGATTCTTTTTGTATTGTTTGATTAATCTTATGGACTGACTTTTTTCGGGTTCATCAACAATAATTTGTATCTGTTATTACTTCTATGTTGTAATTTCATGTACTGGGACGTTCCATGACCTTGCAGATTTGCTTCTCAATTTGGTCCTACGGAACTTGACGAGTAAATAAATAAATATAGTCCAGACGTAGCCCCCATGTGACTGCTCTCTCTTCTCCAAACTGACGAAAGACCTTCCAGAAAGTAAAACCGATGATAACGAAATGAAAGATGCTGTACCCCGCGCGAACCTTTTCTTAGGCAAAGAGTTGCTAGGTCATAGGTTTGAAAAATGTAATGAAGTAAAGGGTGATTAAAAGTGTTGCCAGGCTGCAAACTTTTGGAACATACCTCTTATAGCACGAAAAAATATTTCTTTTGTCACTTTTTATCCGACTTCAAACTAGAAACCAGTCTTGGACACACAGGGGCCAGTATCTTGCCAGTATCAGTGTCGGTAACAGACAAAAATCGTCCAGAATCGCTATTCCCGGAATGTATGAACTGTCTACACACATACACTCCTGGAAATTGAAATAAGAACACCGTGAATTCATTGCCCCAGGAAGGGGAAACTTTATTGCCACATTCCTGGGGTCAGATACATCACATGATCACACTGACAGAACCACAGGCACATAGACACAGGCAACAGAGCATGCACAATGTCGGCACTAGTACAGTGTATATCCACCTTTCGCAGCAATGCAGGCTGCTATTCTCCCATGGAGACGATCGTAGAGATGCTGGATGTAGTCCTGTGGAACGGCTTGCCATGCCATTTCCACCTGGCGCCTCAGTTGGACCAGCGTTCGTGCTGGACGTGCAGACCGCGTGAGACGACGCTTCATCCAGTCCCAAACATGCTCAATGGGGGACAGATCCGGAGATCTTGCTGGTCAGGGTAGTTGACTTACACCTTCTAGAGCACGTTGGGTGGCACGGGATACATGCGGACGTGCATTGTCCTGTTGGAACAGCAAGTTCCCTTGCCGGTCTAGGAATGGTAGAACGATGGGTTCGATGACGGTTTGGATGTACCGTGCACTATTCAGTGTCCCCTCGACGATCACCAGTGGTGTACGGCCAGTGTAGGAGATCGCTCCCCACACCATGATGCCGGGTGTTGGCCCTGTGTGCCTCGGTCGTATGCAGTCCTGATTGTGGCGCTCACCTGCACGGCGCCAAACACGCATACGACCATCATTGGCACCAAGGCAGAAGCGGCTCTCATCGCTGAAGACGACACGTCTCCATTCGTCCCTCCATTCACGCCTGTCGCGACACCACTGGAGGCGGGCTGCACGATGTTGGGGCGTGAGCGGAAGACGGCCTAACGGTGTGCGGGACCGTAGCCCAGCTTCATGGAGACGGTTGCGAATGGTCCTCGCCGATACCCCAGGAGCAACAGTGTCCCTAATTTGCTGGGAAGTGGCGGTGCGGTCCCCTACGGCACTGCGTAGGATCCTACGGTCTTGGCGTGCATCCGTGCGTCGCTGCGGTCCGGTCCCAGGTCGACGGGCACGTGCACCTTCCGCCGACCACTGGCGACAACATCGATGTACTGTGGAGACCTCACGCCCCACGTGTTGAGCAATTCGGCGGTACGTCCACCCGGCCTCCCGCATGCCCACTATACGACCTCGCTAAAGTCCGTCAACTGCACATACGGTTCACGTCCACGCTGTCGCGGCATGCTACCAGTGTTAAAGACTGCGATGGAGCTCCGTATGCCACGGCAAACTGGCTGACACTGACGGCGGCGGTGCACAAATGCTGCGTAGCTAGCGCCATTCGACGGCCAACACCGCGGTTCCTGGTGTGTCCGCTGTGCCGTGCGTGTGATCATTGCTTGTACAGCCCTCTCGCAGTGTCCGGAGCAAGTATGGTGGGTCTGACACACCGGTGTCAATGTGTTCTTTTTTCCATTTCCAGGAGTGTAATTAAGTTTGTACGGGACCCTCAGTGTGCGATTCCTACTCACACCTGGCAATTTGTTTTTAACTTGTCACTTGTGCGCATGGGGTAGTTTCTAATGTAAGACACCGCCGTAAGTGTCGCCTGTGTCCTCTGCTTCTCTCTCTCTCTCTCTCTCCCTCCCTCTCCCTCCCTGCCTCCCTCCCTCCCACCCCCACACCCTCCTCTCTCTCTCTCTCTCTCTCTCTCTCTCTCTCTCTCTCCCTCTCTCCCCGCCCCTCCACCCTAGTTATTGCCCCATGTGACGCTCGCGCTCCTTCGCCTCCACCGCTCCCCTCCTCCCGCACCTGGACTGTCTCGTGAGCCCGGATCCCGGCCACGCGCGTGCGCTCCCGGCTCTAAACCTTTTCCGATACGCGACTCGGCCACACGCGATAAGCCGTTTACAAGCTCCGCCGCCGCACGGCACGCCCTCACAGAGTTTTTGCCGCCACAGGTCATTACGACCGGCACCTCGCCCGACCGCCTCTTACACCTAAAGCGCTCGTTCGCCACTTTATCTGGCTGACCACGACACATCGATCAGTCGCCCGGCAAACTATAAAGTGCGAGGGACCCACTCATTTCCAGACACGGCCCGCACACTGTGACATTTGCCAGTGTTGACATCTGCAAGCACTCGGTGTTGGCCACGTAGTTCTTGTCACCAAGTATCTGCGATTAAAGCCCTGGCCACCAAAGGAAGATACGCGAGGGATGGAAACCAACTTGACATGGCGGCGTTACAAAAAATGGCTCTGAGCACTATGGGACTTAACTTCTAAGGTCATCAGTCCCCTAGAACTTAGAACTACTTAAACCTAACTAACCTAAGGACATCACACACATCCAAGCCCGAGGCAGGATTCGAACCTGCGACCGTAGCAGTCCCACGGTTCCGGACTGCAGCGCCTAGAACCGCGAGACCACCGCGGCCGGCGCGGCGTTACACAGAGTGCCTCAAGTAACAGTAGCCTGCTTAAGTATATAAAAAAAAATCCACTGAAATTACAGAAACGAAAAGCTGAAATAGACTTAACATTTATTTACAATGAAAAATGCATTTTTGGAAGATGTTGAAAGTGACCCCCCTACAGCATCAATACACAGCTGTGCATATCTAAGAATATTCAGATACATTAGGCGTGAAGTTAGGACATGAATGGTGGCAAATTCACGGCTGATGTCTTTCAGTATCTTCTGTGTTGATTTGTCTCACAGACCTTGCTCTTCAGGTGTGCACTGACAAAAAGGTCACATATTATTAGATCGGGCGAACGTGGTGGCCATAAACGTTTACTGTCAGTTCGTCCCTCAGTGAAGATGTCATGGACTCGTTCCATGGATTCCTTAGACATGTGACATGTTGCCCCATCTTGCTAGAAGTAGCAATGGCTCTGAGCACTATGGGACATCTATGGTCATCAGTCCCCTAGAACTTAGAACTACTTAAACCTAACTTACCTAAGGACATCACACAACACCCAGTCATCACGAGGCAGAGAAAATCCCTGACCCCGCCGGGAATCGAACCCGTGAACCCGGGCGCGGGAAGCGAGAACGCCACCGCACGACCACGAGCTGCGGGCTACTAGAAGTAGCAGTATTGTCTATCATATTCAGTGAGTTGAGCACAAAATGTATCAAAAATGTTCATATTCGCAACCGTATTGAGGGTAGTGTCAAAAAAATATGGGTCCAATGATGCGCGTTCCTGTTGCAGTGCACCAAGCGCAAATTTTTTCATTGTGGAGTGGTTGATGGTGCACAGTGCTAAAGTTTTCTGTTGCTGAGTACCATGTGTTCTGTGAATTCACATGATCGGAAAGATAAAATCATTCTTCATCACTCATGATATAACGGAAAGGGTCTAACTAACATCGTTGATGTTATTCAAAAGCTACGTGCATCTACACGTTACTAACTCTCATCCTCCGAGAACTGCTCCACAACCGTCACACGATACGGCTGCAGATTAAGGCTTCCAAGATACACTGACAATTCCTCCTACTTACACGCCCCCGTTGGGCGAATTTACGAGTAGATATTTTTGTACTCTGAATAATTCTTTGGCGAAGGTCTGCAATAACTTGAGGCATGCGAACTGTAAGGATTCTTCGCTGTCCTGCATTTTGCACAGATCCAAATGTGCGCCAATTCTTATACAGACTCTGTATTGATCTCTTGGCTGGTAGTCATCCATCCATCCATCCATCCATCCATCCATCCATCCTTGACCCCAAAATTTTGGCGAATTTCCTTCATCGAACCTGCCTTCAAATGTGATTCCACAATTTCAGTTATTTCTTCTATCAAGAAAGTCACTTTGCATATCGCAAAGAGCAACGTTTATTCAACTCCACTGACGAAATTAATTGAAATGCTGACTGAATAATGCTAATAATACTGTAGCGGTTTACTCTATTTCAGAGGTAGATAAATTGCATTCGCCTTCAAAGAGGAGGCGGGTTACTTTTAACTGCGCCATCCTGTAGTTCAACAAATATTATTCCAAGCTTCACGCCGTGTGTTGAAAAGATAATGGTAATGTTGTAATTTCAGTCTTGAAGTAGTCGAATTCGCGCGATCTTTTCGTTGTTATGTTGGTAAACATGACTATCTGTACAATGTTAGCCACATCAGATACATTATCTCATTAGAAGTATCCGGGCGCCTATTAGCATACATTAATATCGGCTGTTTCCTTCCTTCGTGCTTACGGTGGCTACAACTGTGCAGGGGACCGTTGAGTGAGGTCTCTAAATGTCTGTGGAGGAATGCCAGCTCATCGTTCCTCAAGAACTAAAACCAGAGAAATGATGTTGGGCACAAGGGTGCGGCCGAAGTCGACGTTCTAACTCATCCCAATGGTGTTCCATTGGGTTGCGGTAGGAAATATGGATAAGCCAATCTATTTCACGAACCATTGCCTCAGACATCCTGCTTTGTAGCAGGGCGAATTGTCATGTCAATAGAAACAATCGTCCTGGAACGGTTTTTCTACCGTACATAGAACACAGTGCTGCAAAATATCATACTGAGTTTATCATCATCTTAAGAGCAATAAGGGGATTGTACCCTAAGCACGAAAAATAACCCACCCTCCCCCCACAATGCACCAAGACCTCCTTCGTACTTCACAGAAGGCTCTACACATGATGGCTGGTAACGTTCCCCAGGCAATCGCCAAACTCAAACACTTCCCTCGCATTGCTGCTGCGTATAGCGTCATTCCTCACTCCAGATCATTTGCTTCCAGTCATCAGCTGCTCAGTGACGTCCCTCTTTTTACCACCTCAAGCACTACTTAGTGTCGTTGCGACTGATGACCTCAGAACTTAAGTCCCATAGTGCTCAGAGCCATTTTTAGTGATGTTGCATAAACAAAACGTTTTACTTTCGACTTCAGGTACACCTTACTTCGTGAATCTCTGCTTCCAGTTACTGACTGTAGCGAAAACAATTATTTGGATGTTTCTGAGTATAAAATTTTGTACGACGCTGAACAGGCTTTTTGTTTCAATGGCTGTCACAGATAGCATGGCCGTATACAACCAATTTTACCTGGAGATGTCCGCCTCGATAGCTGAGTGGTCAGTGTGACGGATTGCCGTCCTACGGGCCCGGGTTCGATTCCCGGCTAGGTCAGAGATTTTCTCCGCTCAGGGACTGGGTGTTGTGTTGTCGTTGTCATCATCATCATTTCATCATCCCCATCCGGCGCGCAGGTCGCCCAACGTGGCGTCGAATGCAATAAGACCTGCACCAAAGCGGCCGGACTTGCCCGAGGGGGGCCCCCCGGCCAATGACGCCAAACGTTCATTTCATTTCCATACCCGAAGTTTTATAACAAGAATGTTACGGTCGATGCAACGGTGTTGTTCATTGTTAGTGCATTCTACGTTTGATCCGAAGAATGGTAGTTAAACTACCGAAAGTAGTCGTCACTTCGTAAACAATTTTTAATGTTAAATGCGTCTGTGACAGTACATAAAAGATTGCTGAAAATTTTAAGAATTTTGATAGAAAATTTCTAAAATTTTTATAATTTTATATTTGATAATGAGATGTTCCAAATTTTTCAGTCACCCATGCATCATAAAAATTCTTCACTGTATGATGGTGTACGTGACAGTAATTTCTTCGGGATGACAGCACCTGCGTGTACGTGTGTGAACTCAGAAGCTCGATGTACGGCCTCCTAGTTCAGTAGCTGTACGGTCTGAGGAACTTCTTTTTCTGGTGGGTTATCCTCTCTCCTGCCTGAGGAATTTTTGCTGTGCCACATAAACTGCAGTTCAGAGCTCCCACTCAGCCCAGACAATATCTTGTAGTTCACGCTGATAACGCGAAAAGTTTAGGATGAGGCGTGGGAGCCTGGAGCAGAAAGACTTGTGTGCGTGTTGTTTGTCTGCCACTGCTTGTCACATACTGACGCTTCACACCCACCCCTGGGGTGGCTGACGTAGCTGGGTTTACTGGTAGCTTCCTATACAAGAGGGAGAGTCAGCTCTCAATTCACCACGAACGTAGCGATTTTACAGTAAAAGTGTTGCTAAATTTGACGGACTGTCCAATCGACAAATCTACGTCCTTTTGATAAGGGAGGGATACCAATCGAATTTTTGCGCTTGAAAAAAAACTTTGCTTCCTACAATACGAGTAAGGTCTACATAAAAATGGAACAGAGCTCCAGGACTTGACGGTTTCTCTATCAAATCTTATACAGAACTTGAGGCTGAAATGATCTACCGTACATCCCTCGAACAGAAATCCGTGCTCAGTAGTTGAAAGAAAGCACAGGTAACACTCGTCAATATGAAGGATAGCAGAAGTAATCTATAAAACTACCGCGCAGTATCCTTGACACCAAATTCTTTTAGAATCTTAAAACATATTCCCAACTCAAAGATGATACCTTGAACAGAATGACCTCCTGCATGCCATCCAGCACGGATTCCGAAAACATCGTCCATGTAAAGGTCAAGGTAGCCAGCTACATGCGGAATTCTTTGAGTTCCGAAAATGAAGTTAAAATTGCAAACAAAATTTTATATATATATATATATATATATATATATATATATATATATATATATATATATATATATATATATATAATCGCTACACCACGAAGATGACGTGCTACAGACGCGAAATTCAACCGATAGGAAGAAGATGCTGTGATATGATCAGCTTTTCATAGCATTCACACAAGGTTGGCGCCGGTGGCGACACCTACAACGTGCTGACATGAGGAAAGTTTCCAACCGATTTCCCAGACACAAACAGCAGTTAACCGGCGTTGCCTGGTGAAACGTTGTTGTGATGCCTCGAATAAGGAGGAGAAATGCGTACCATCACGTTTCCGACTTTGATAAAGGTAGAATTGTAGCCTATTGCGATTGCGGTTTATCGTATCGCGACATTGCTGCTCGCGTTGTTCGATATCCAATGACTGTTAGCAGAATATGGAATCGGTGGTTCAGGAGGGTAATACGGAACGCCGTGCTGGATCCAAACGGCCTCGTATCAGCAGCAGTCGAGATGACAGGAATCTTATCCGCATGGCTGTAACGGATCGTGCAGCCACGTCTAGATCCCTGAGGCAACAGATGGCTACGTTTGCAAGACGACAACTATCTGCACGAACAGTTCGACGACATTTGCACCAGCATGGACTATCAGCTCGGAGACCATGGCTGCGGTTACCCTTGACACTGCATCACAGACAGGAGCGCCTGCGATGGTGTACTCAGCGACGAACCTGGGTGCACGAATGGCAAAACGTCGTTTTTTTGGATGAATCCAGGATCTGTTTACAGCATCATGATGGTCGCATCCATGTTTGGCGATATCACGGTGGACGCACTTTGGAACCGTGTATTCGTTATCACCATACTGGAGTATCACCCGGCGTGATGGTATGGGGTGCCATTGGTTACACGTCTCGGTCACCTCTTGTTCGCACTGACGGCAGTTTTAACAGTGGACGTTACGTTTCAGATGTGTTACGACCCGTGACTCTACCCTTCATTTGATCCGTGCGAAACCCTACATTTCAGCAGGATAATGCACGACCGCATGTTGCAGGTCCTGTACGGGCCTTTCTGGATACAGAAAATGTTCGACTGCTGCCCTGGCCAGCACATTCTCCAGATCTCTCACCAATTGAAAACGTCTGGTCAATGGTGGCCGAGTAACTGGCTCGTCACAATACGCCAGTCTCTACTCTTGATGAACTGTGGTATCTTGTTGAAGCTGCATGGGCAGCTGTACCTGTACACTCCATCCAAGGTCTGTATGTCTCAATGCCCAAGCGTATCAAGGCCGTTATTACGACCGGAGGTGGTTGTTCTGGGTACTGATATTTCTGGATCTATGCACCCAAATTGTGTGAAAATGTAATCACATGTCAGTTCTAGTATAATATATTTGTCCAATGAATACCCGTTTATCATCTTCATTTCATCTTGGCGTAGCAATTTTAATGGCCAGTAGTGTATTTTTTAGATAATTCAGTAGTCATCTTCAAATATATGAATGAAGTTATAATCATCCACGAGTGGAAAAATTTACAGAAATAAATGCGAAAATCCCTTATAAGACTAAAATAAATTTCAATCAACATTATATTCCATGCATTGCCAATGCTGCCGTATGCCGTCGACGACCGGCCTGGTGGTAAAGCGGTTCCGGTTCGGTAGCCCAGTGTGTGCAGCTATGAGATGGGGCACTCTCCTGTGATGAAGAAACCAGTGTGAAAGTCTCCATAACTGCATGTAAAAGATATCATGCGACATCCACAGAGAAGCAAAGAGGAAGAACATAAAAAACTGCAGGAATTGAACTTCAAGAACTTCAACGGTACACTTTAACCAGTTAAGAAAGATCGCTTGAATTTGCCAGATAGTCACTTGACCAACGCGCGACTGTGCCCGCGTACACACACACACACACACACACACACACACACACACACACACACACAAGCGCGCGCAACTGTAGACGTAGTTCTCTTCAACATTCTTAGCCAACAAGTTAGTCAAAAAACCACATCAAGAAAACTGCTCCCTTACGTTCTATTTTCAACAAATTTTTGAATAGTATTTAGTGCCTCCGGAAGTGATGCTGGCTTTCAACTGCAGTTTCCTGGTGAGTAGAGAAGAAATCATTGCGGGTGAACCGCTGCCTACTTACGTGGTCTCATTATTCTGTCTCCTCTGTGAGAATGAGTCAGAGGAGTCATAGTAATGTCGTCATGAGGCAGGAAATTACGCAGTTTGCATGTCGCTGTCAGATGGCTTAGTTAGTGCTGCTTCTGCTGCTTTTCCGCAAAGGTAACTTACCTAATACATGTGCTTGAGATACAGTGCCCAATTTGACATTCAGACACTGTTACGCTTCTTTAAAATTGGTAAACTAAGGAGCAGTAAGAACTAAGCTTCCAACAAATGTCCAACGGAAAACTTACAACGTGTGTATTAAGTTTTGTTTCATAGCATTAAGGTAGGACTTTTTATTGTAAAATTTGTTCAAACACAAACAACTGTTTATGGAACAAATTGCCTTCTAAGACGAGTTTGGGGAAACACAATGGAGGTGGTAGAATACGTACCCAGGTTCGCGACTGACAGATACACCAAGGATTTTGTAGGTTTCCGAGGGACTGAGAACCAAATCGAAGCTGGGCAAATGCCATTATAAAAAATACAAGGACCAATGCGAAGCGTACAGTGGTAGACTATGATGCTTGGAGAAGTCTCCAGGAGTCCATTATCTTGTAGAAGACGTTGAGTAACTGAAAATGACCATAGAAGATACACAATGACCTGATGAGTTTATGTCTTACTTTCGATAACTACCAACATGACTGCGAACCTGAGATATGACCTCTTCACACAAAACCGAAGGAAAAAAAAAGCTTATAGTAGGGCAAAGTCTTGTTCATTTACCAGCCTACCTGCATTGTTGTTAGTATAAAGTTTGGTGTCACCGCCAGACACCACACTTGCTAGGTGGTAGCTTTAAATCGGCCGCGGTCCATTAGTACATGTCGGACCCGCGTGTCGTCACTGTCAGTGATCGCAGACCGAGCGCCACCACACGGCAGGTCTCGAGAGACGGACTAGCACTCGCCCCAGTTATACGGACGACTTAGCTAGCGATGCACACTGACGAAGCCTCGCTCATTTGCAGAGCAGATAGTTAGAATAGCCTTCAGCTAAGTCAATGGCTACGACCTAGCAAGGCGCCATAGCAATTGATAGTTATCGTATGAAGCATGTCTCATCAAGAACGATGTATACAAATGATGGATTAAAGTTAAGTATTCCAGAAGCTACGTACTTTTCTTTATAGCATTCATTACGTATCCTGTTTCAGACCTCACGCCATCCTGCGTGAGCTTATAGCGTGCATATCGGTCTCCTCAAACCACACTGTGTCGGCACTTCTGTCGACACATCATAAAGTCTCTATACACGATGATTATAATGCACAACTGGTTTTTTCCATACATCACTGCCTTCACTTAAGCGACTAGAAGAAAATAGCTGCTTTCTGTTCAACCATAACCTTATATGTATCTTATTTGTGTCAATGTTAGTATTCCAAAATACCTGACCTATGACTACATCTTGTCGTTTAAAATGACCTGAATCTTGTGTTAGTATATCAATGGCTCGAGCGCCTCTTTCCTGGTCTGCATAGCAAGTAACATAACGTGTGCCTGTAATTTCGTCCCATGTAGTCATGTAGACCTATCTGTTAAAGACCAGTTACAGTATGCCATTACATGGCCTCCCGCACCCGAAAGGCAGAAGTAGTGACGTCTTCGGTCTTTTGCTGTGTCGTCCTCTGCGGTTTCCGTGATTTTTGCACAGCTGGTGCAAGATGTCTCAGGTCGCTTTGTTTGTATCCAGTGAGTATCTGAGTAACTTATTCCCGCAGGCATTGTAGATACATCCATCACTGTAGGTATATCAATCAACTAGGCACTCAGCCGCAGAACAACATTATTGTGGACTAAGTACATTGACCCCAACGGTTACATGCTCATGGTGAGGTGTAAAGTTTGTCCGTAAGATTTCTTCGTATTTTTTGTCATTACATCAGTAAGACAGGTGCATCCGATTTAGAAATACCGTGGGTTTCATAGGCGTTATAATTATTTTCATGTAATATTTGTAATGAAAGGATTGACGGTAGTATAGGAAGTAGATCAGTTGCATGGGTAGAAGTTGGATCAGCTAGACAATTTCCTATATGACGGTCAACCTGCGAAATAATTGTCTACAAATTGGCTTGATCACGATGACGTTTCCAACTTTGTACTGTTATTGTTTTGGTACTTAGGAATGCATGTTGTTGCATGACTCTACTCCGTTCATCATAAGAATAAAGCTGATGCAAACAAACACAAACACGATGATTGGTCAGAAGCGGTAGCACAGATACACTCGTGGTATTCCGCTTTTGGAAGTAGGTCGTACTAATGTATGAGATATATTATTACTAATTTATGTTACATGAAACTTTATGATATTCAAATGCATGAACAGCCATCAACGTATGTCTTAATCACGCTTTAGCTATGTAGTTTTTATTTCAAAAATAGTGTACAGTCACAATCTCTGCATTGTTGTTCTCTGATTGACGCACTGTTAATACGCAGTACGAAAATCGCTGAGACTGCTTACTGTTCCGTAGTGAAACACGAGAGTGGAACACAGTTGAAAAGTGCCGAGAAAGAGGCTGTTCTTAATTTTTTCATAATTTTAAAGAGGTAATTTGATTCGAGGGACTGTATTAGACGAAGTTGAGAGACAACTTCATTTTGTATGTACGGCGATATCAGTAGAATAGTTGCTTGATATTTTACTGCAGTTCATAGTTCGCTGGTTCAAGTCTTGCCTGAGTCATATTTCTTTCTCGTTCAATTCATAAATGTAAAAGTACATTTCATAAATGTAAAAGTTCATCATCATTTTTTATGAGTGATGCACGTCTTCTGTTTCTAATTACATATTGCACGCGAAGTCCCAGTTTTCATTTCATATATAAATTCTAAACCATCGATATTTTATGAAAGACTGTTAATAAAGGTTGCTTAGATTAAGAAAACACAAATTAATTTTTAACGCAAAAATGAAAAACCAAATACTCTTTATTTGGACTTTAGTCATCGTTTCATACCACGTCGTAGAAACGTGGGAAACAATCATTTTCACAGCATCGAGCACACCCTACTAATGCTGCATTTTTACATTTGCCATTGTACCATTACAATATGAACCCAACAGAACTGATCTGGAGCCAAGTTACGGGATTTGTCCCGAGATATAACAAGACTGTTAACCTGCCAGACATACTGGAACTAACACACACAGCTTTTCCACACGTCATTTGCCGAACGTTCGCGAGACATAGAACGGCACGTCATAAGAGAAGGGAGAAGGTGCGGTGGCTGGGTGGCTTCGTGGATTCTGTTGTTGATTACCTCGTTACCAACGTAGCAAGTAGTGCCAGAACTGGAATGTATTTCTCGGATTCCGGATAACGAAGAAGCTGAGAGATTACCTGACGATTGACTGTAATTAATACCTTCGTTGGCTTCAGTATTAAATAGTACGGTAAAATCCCTGCAGCACGCTTTTGAGTCTCACATAGCTGAGAAATTACTCTGTGGTAAGTTAGGAATTTTCATCACACTTGTTTGTAATCAGAATACTATGTAAGGTGAGAACGAGAGCATTTTATGCTTTCCGTCTAGTCACCTAAGAAGCGCGCGGTAGTGCTGGAGTTTCGCCGAATATTATTTCATTCTTTTTAAAAATTAAATGACATTCCAAGCTGTATTGTTTCTATGCTCGTCTCTTTTTTTTATGTCTGAATTGCTCGTTAGTTGGACCGCTGGTAGGCCATTGCTTTCAAAGTTTAATGCACTGGTAAAGCGGTTGTCGCGCGTTATCGCTCAGTCTATGTCCGTGTAACAGCATAAAAAGTATCCTTATGATCGCACTTGACTGTACTGGTCACAGCTTAGCTTGGGCTCCACGCGAAAAGAAATCCAATGAGATTCAAGCAAGCGCGGAAGAATACATGGTGTAATGTTTACATCGGGTTTATTCTTACAATGAACAGGGGATAAAGCTAGCGATACTTTCCATTGCTTATTCGCCGCCTTTTCATATTTTGAATGATCTGAAAATGGTTGCAGATAGCAACCGAAACTAGTTATCGAACTTCGTGATAGGAAAAGTGCACTTTAACCCATTAGAAAACACGCAAACGCACACTGGGGGGGGGGGGGGGGGGAGGGGGAGAGTGAGTGAGAGAGAGAGAGAGAGAGAGAGAGAGAGAGAGAGAGAGAGAGAGAGAGAGAGAGAGAGAGAGACGCTGCTCTCATCAACATTCTTAACTAACAAGTTACTTAACAAACCACATGGAGAATAACGTTCCCATACGTTTTATTTTCAATTATTTATAGCGACTCTGTGAGTGATGCTGGCCCTCAACTGCAGTCTTCTGGTAAGTAGAGAAGAAATCAGCATGGATGAGCCGCTGCCTGCGTACGTGGTGTCATTATTCTGTCTCCTCTGTGAGGACGACTCAGAGGAGTCACAATAATGACGGAACGTGGCGGGCAAACTTCACAGCTGGCATGCCGCATTCAGATGGCTTAGTTAGCACTCTTCCTGCTGCCTTTCGACGAAGGTACCTTGGCTGTAAACCTTCTTGGGATACAGTTCAAAATTCTATATTCTGCCACTCGTCTAAATTCCTTAAAATTGGTAAATTACGAAGTAGTCAGAATTAAGCTTCCAATGAGTGTTCAACAGGAAGCTTACGAGTGTGTTAAGTTTTGTTTAACAGCACTGAGTTACGAGCTTCTAATGCGAAATTTATTCGAAGACAAACGAGCACTTTATGGAACAAACTACCATCTCAGATGTATTTATGAAAACACTGCGGAGGTGGGTATGATATGTACCCAGGTTTATGATTGATAGATGTATCAATAAATTCCTTAGAGAGGTTCGAGGCGACTAATACCGCAGTCGAAGGCGGTTCAATGACATTAGAAAACATAAAGGACCGACATTATGTGTACAAATGAAGCCTCTGTTGCATGGAGAAGTCTGGAGTAGACCATTACGCGTAGAAGACGTTGAGTAAATGAGGATATCGGCGGAAAATACATAAAAAGACGTGACAGCAACAGTTACTATCACGTCTTCGTATGTAGCAGTTGTATAACGATTGGAATTCACGATATCCAGTGATTTATGTCGCTACACGAAAAGTTCGTTTAGTTGGATAACAGCTTTGGGGCCTGAAGATGGAAAAATTAAATGCCGAAAGTGGTTGCTTTCAGAATGATATAAAATATCTTCAAGTATACGGCTGTTAGCGAAGTTTATTGACATTGAAAATTAATTACCAGCCGATTTCTCCTGGCCATGATGGACCAACATACATATTCAAATCTGTCATTTTTATAAGTGTCACGATTTCAAAACAGCCACTAGTACACCTTAAACATCCATTATTTTCGTTTAAAATCCGTAAAATCACCTGATTTTTTTTTTTGTGTTTATCGACGGATCGAGCGACTGTTGCCTGGTTTGAACAACCAGTAACATAACGTGTGCCACTAATTTCATCCGACGTAATCTGGTATCTGCTAAAAACCAGTGATGGTATGTCATGACAGTGGCTGCCTGATTCAAATGCCAGAAGTGGCTGAATCTTAGGTCTTTTGCTGCGCCGCCCTCTGTGGGCTACATGATTTTCGTACAAATGCTAAGGGTTTGCGCCGGCTAGCTGTGTTTGTATCCTATGTCTCAGTTATCTGTCCCTTGTGTGGACTGTAGGGAGTACATCCGCAGAGTAAGCATTCAGTTGCGCAGAATGACATTATTTTCGACATGACAAAATGAAATGAATTGAAAGTTATGTTGAATGGATTGAAAAGTCTAATGAGTACAAAATAAGTATAGACAGTAAACGGAAGAATCGCGAATGTAACGACAAATAGCAAGAAACCTAACATCAAAATTGTTGACCACAAAGTACACGACGTCAAGGATTTCTGCTACCTTGGAAGTCAAAAAAACTCATGATGTACGGTGCAATAATTACTTAGAAAACAGACAGGCACATGCAGAAACTGCACTCCTACCGAATACAAGTCTGTTAGCGTCAATTCCTGGTCTTAATTTTAGGAAGAAATGTCTTAGAATCTACGTTTGGAGCACAGAACTATATGATTTAAAAGTGGTATAAAGACGCAACTTGCATTTAATTTTCGAAACTCAAAATTAGCGAACTTCAGAAAACGTAGTATCCTATGACTAAAATGTTAACGAGTCATAAATGGAATTGATAAGTCGATACGAAAACCCATGTATAACGCTATAGTAATATGAAAAGGAATGATCCCATAGGCTCAACTGCAACTAATGCTGGATGTGCACTTCGGTTTATTGGTAGAATACTAGGGAAATGCACTAAAAAAACCCTAAGCTCTCATGTGACCCACCTGAGAATACTGTTAAAGTGTGTGGAACCTGTCCCAAATACGTAGGATTAATACGGCATATTGGACATAAGACGAGGAGGACAACTCGAATGCTCACTGGTGGGAGATTGTCGGATGCTGGTAGATGTTTGCAGATACCTGCAAACTATCCAGAGGCCTGCTTAAAAATTTTCATGAACCAGCTTTAAATAACGATTCTGGGAATGTACTACAGCTACCTACACATCCCTCCCAAAGACCTCACGAGGCCTAGATTAGATTAATTACATTGTTCACTTATAAGTTTAAACAGTAATTGTTCCTATGCTCCTTATGTGAATGGAGGGGAAGAGGCCCTAATAACTGGCAGAATGGCAAGTTAGTCCTGCCATGTCCTTCATAGTTGTTTGCATTGTATGGCTGTAGATATCATTCGATCATTAACTGATTATCTTCAAATACACAAGTGAAATTATAATTACCCACAAATGGAACAACTTACAGAACAAAATCAAAATATATGCGAAAATCCCTTATGATAGGACTGAAATAATGTATAGAGAACACATTAGTAGAGTGTACAAGCCATATAACCCCACCCCCATCCTCCCTCCCCCACCCCCATCCTCCCTCCCCCACCCCCATCCTCCCTTCGCCACCCTCATCCTCCCTTCGGCACCCCCATACTCCCTTCGCCACCCCCATCCTCCCTTCGCCACCCCATCCTCCCTTCGCCACCCACATCCTCCCTTCACCACCCACATCCTCCCTTCACCACCCACATCCTCCCTTCACCACCCACATCCTCCCTTTGCCACCCCCATCCTCCCTTCCCCACATCTACCTCCCCCTTTCCCCCATTTCCCCCTTTCCCCCCTTTCCCCTTTACCCCACCCCCATTCCCCTTTACCCCCCCAGACACCATTCCCCTTTACCCCCCAGACACCATTCCCCTTTACCCCCCCACACACCATTCCCCTTTACCCTTCCACACACACACCATTCCCCTTGACCCCCCCGACACACACCATTCCCCTTTACCCCCCACACCATTCCCCTTTACCCCCCCAATACACACACCATTCCCCTTTACCCCCCCAATACACACACCATTCCCCTTTACCCCCCCATACACACACCATTCTCCTTTACCCCCTCACCTACACACACACACCATTCCCCTATACCCCCCTACACACACCATTCCCCTTTACCCCCCTCCTACACACACCATTCCCCTTTACCCCCCCTACACACACCATTCCCCTTTACCCCCCACACCATTCCCCTTTACCCCCCCAATACACACACCATTCCCCTTTAGCCCCCCATACACACACCATTCCCCTTTAACCCCCCCTACACACACCATTCCCCTTTAACCCCCCCTACACACACCATTCCCCTTTACCCCCCCCCACACACAATTCCCCATTTAGCCCCCCCCCCACCACACACACACACCATTCCCCTTTACCCCCCCCCACATACAATTCCCCTCTACCCCCCACCCCACACCATTCCCCTTTACCCCCACCCCACCCCCACACCATTCCCCTTTACCCCCACCCCCACCCCCACCCCATTCCACTTTACCCCACACCCCCACCCCATTCCACTTTACCCCACACCCCCACCCCATTCCACTTTACCCCCCACCCCCACCCCATTCCCATTTATACACCCCCATTCCCCTTTCCCCCAAAACGCATTGTATACCCTTCACTGCTAGTGCTGACACATGCTGTCTATGTGTGGTTACTGCACATTGTCGTCGAACGTTGACGCTGCTCACATGAATGTAATGGAAAGTGCAGTAGCATGTTTAGGAAAATCTTTCTACAGCAGTCATTGTCAGGCATGGCAGTCTAATGGTGCTGGATAGGTAACACAGAGTGCTCAGTCATGGCGCTGGCCACATGATGTACTAGTCCGCAGCTCGTTGTCTCGCTGTCGCGCTCATGCTTCCCGAGCACAGAGTCCCGGCGTGGTCAGGGATTTTCACCTGCCTCCAGATGACTGGGAGTTTGTGTTGTCCTCAACATTTCATCATCATTCATGAAAGTGGCGAGATTGGACCGAGCAAAGCTTGGGAATTTGTAAGGGCGCTGATAATCACGCAGTTGAGTGTCCCACAAACCAGACATCATCACCTGATATAGTGAGGGAAAAAGAACACCTGGATGAAGTTTCCCACTAACTGAATATAAAAGATTGCATGCAACATCCGTACAGAATCACTGACAAAGGAACACATCGCGGTAGGGCGTCTGCGTGGAAACTGAATGGGCAAGGGATCGAACTATAACAGTGTACTTCAACTCCTACCAGTTCAGGAAGACAGAGATGCTGCTTTCTTCAACATTCGCAACGAACAAATTAGTTAACAAATTGCATTTAGAATAAAGTTCTCATACTTTTTATTTTCATTCTTGTTCAGCGAGTCTGTGAGTTACCTTGGCCCTCAGCTGCAGTCGTCTGGTAAGTAGAGAAGAAATCAGCGTGGATGAGCCGCTACCTGCTTACGTGGTGTCATTATTCTGTCTCCTCTGTGAGGACGACTCAGAGGAGTCACAATAATGACGGCTCGTGGCGGGAAACTACACAGCTGGCATGCCGCACTCACATGGCTTAGGTAGCACGCTTTCTGCTGCTTTTCGGCGAAGGTACCTTGGCTGTAAATCTTCTTGAGATGCAGTGCCAAATTTTATATTTGGCCAATATGCTCAATTACGAAGTAGTCAGAACTGAGCTTCCAATGAGTGTTCAGCAGGAAGCTTGCAACGAGTATATTATGTTTTGTTCTATAGCACTGAGTTAAGAACTTTTAATGTGGAATTTTTTCGACGAAGTTTATGGAACAAACTGCAGTCTCAGATGTATTTATGAAAACACTGTGGAGGTGGGTATGATATGTACCCAGGTTTATGATTGATAGATGTATCAATAAATTCCTTTGAGAGGTTCTAGGCCACTAATACCGCAGTCGATGGCGGGTCAATAGCATTAGAAAACATAAAGGACCAACATTATGTATATAAACGAAGCCTCTGTTGCATGGAGAAGTCTGGAGTAGTCCATTTCGACTAGAAGAAGTTGATTAACTGAAGACATCGGCAGAAAATGCATAAAAAGACGTGACTGCAACATTTACTGTCACGTCTTCGTATGAAGCAATTGTATAATGATTGGAATTCACGATATCCCTTCATTTATGTCGCTATGCGACAAGTTCGTTTCTTTGGATAAAAGCGTATGGGGCCTGTTGATGGAAAAAAACCTTAAAGTATACGGCAGTTAGTGTAGTTTATTGATATTGAAAATTAATTACCAGCTGATGTCTCCTGACCATTATGGACCAACAGAGATAATCAAATCTCTTATTTTGCGAAGTGTCAGGATTTCAAAACAGCCACGAGTACGCCTTAAATATATGTTCATTTCGTTTAAAATGGACAAAATTACCCGATTTTTTGTGTTTGTTTTATCGACGGCTCGAGCGACTGTTGTCTGGTTTGAACAGCCAGTAACATAATGTGTGCCACTAATTTCATCCGACGTAATCTGGTGTCTGCTGAAAACCAGTGATAGTGTGTCATGAAAGTGACTGCCGGATTCAAATGCCAGAAGTGGCAGAATCCTGGGTCTTTTGCTGCACCAACCTATGTGGGCTACAGGATTTTCTTGCAAATGCTACGGGATGTGTTGGCTAGCTGTGTTTGTATCCTATGTCTCAGTTATCTGTTCCTTGTACAAACTGTAGAGTAAACATTCAGTTGCGCAGAACTACATTTTTTCGATTGCATGCATTGACTCCAACGGTCGCGTGACGACAGTGAGGCGTCAGGTTTATCTGTAAGCTTACTTCATTTTATTTGTCATTACTTCGTTAATACAGGTATATCCCACTGAAAAATACCAAGGATTTATTTACACATGTTTTATAGGCGTTAGCATGGTTTTCATATAAGCTCTGTGATGTACTCAAAGCATTGAAGGGACAAGTGGAAGGCTATTTCTCTCGTTTGCGACGAGAGGTCGCAAATGTTTTGTCATAGCCTAGAAGCTTCGGCCGCCACTGTAATTTGTGTTGTGTACTGCACCTTATTGCACTGCCAAGTCAGTATTTTAATAAATTATGCGACAGTGGCATTACAAAATGAAGTGAATTGAAAGTTCTGTTGAATGGAATGAACAGTCTAATGAGTACAAAATGTGTATAGATAGTAAACGGAAGAAACACGAACGCAACGAGAAATAGCACGAAACCTAACATCAAAATTGTTGATCACAAAGTACACGATGTTACGAATTTCTGCTACCTTGGAAGCAGAAATCGGTGCAAGAATTACATAGAAAGCAGACAGGCACAGGCAGAAACTGCACTCCTACCCAATACAAGTCTGTTAACATCAATTACTGGGAATTAATTTGAGGAACAAGTGTCTAAGAAAAAAAATGGTTCAAATGGCTCTGAGCACTATGGGATTCAACTGCTGAGCTCATTAGTCCCCTAGAACTCAGAACTAGTTAAACCTAACTAACCTAAGGACATCACAAACATCCATGCTCGAGGCAGGATTCGAACCTGCGACCGTAGCGGTCTTGCGGTTCCAGACTGCAGCGCCTTTAACCGCACGGCCACTTCGGCCGGCAAGCGTCTAAGAATCTACGTTTGGAGCACAGCAGTATATGATTTAAAAGTGGTACGAAGACGGCAAGTTGGGTTTAATTTTCGGAACTCTAAATTAGTGCACCTTAGAAAACGTAGTATCCTATGACTATAATGTTAACGAGTAATAAATAGAATTCATAAGTCGATACGAAAACCCATGTGTAACGCTATAGTAATATGAAAAGGAATGATCCCATAGGCTTAATTGCATGTAATGCATGATGTGCACTTCGGTTTATTGATAGCATACAAGGGAAATTCAATCTACAGAAAAGATAATTAAGCTCTCATGTGACCCCCCTGTTAAAATATGTGAGACCTGTCCCAAATACGTAGGATCAATAGGGGATATTGGACATAAGAGCAGAAGGACAACTCGAATGCTCAATGGTGGGAGATGGTCAGATGCTGGTAGATGTTTGCAGATACCTGCAAGCTATCCTGAAAAGGCCTGCTTACAAAGTTTCATGAACCATCATTAAATAACGAAATTGAGAATGTACTACAGCAACCTGCACATCCCTCCCAAAGACATAACGAGGCCAAGATTAGATTAATTGCAGCGTTCACTCATAAGTTTAAGCAGTAAATCTTCCCATGCTCCATACGTGAATTGAGGGGAAGAAGCCGGTTTGTGCCTGAGCTAACTTTATTTTAAAACTCAGCAACAAACATCTCTACAGCCGTCCATCGCATCTGTCATCTATGGCATATGATACATATAGTTGCCTCGTCGCCGATTTTGGATATCGCTATTTTGCCAGCTCGCTATACTTTAACTACGGCAGCAGATGAAGAGTTTACGAACTTCACCACTTCGGGAATGCTTCCAACCTTGTCCCGGAATCTAATGACCATGACTTTTTGGAAGTCAGATAAATCGTTATGTTTCCGCACGTTTCCACAGTACGTCAACTACTGCACTGTTTACGATGTCCCTCCCCGCCCCATCTAACATGCATTCTATTCTCTTCACTTCTAGTGCTGACACGTGCTTTCTATCGGTGGTTATTGTACGTTGACATCGAACACTGACGCTGCTCACATGACTGTGATTGGACCATGAAATGGAAAGGGCAGTAGCGTGTTGAGGAAAATCTTTCTACTGCAGTTGTTGTCAAGCATGGCAGTCTAATTGTACTGGATAGGTAACACAGCGTGCTCAGTCATGGCGCTGGCCACCTGATGTACCAAGAACAAAAGAAAAAAACACCAGTGTGAAGTTTTCCACCAACTGAATGTAAAAGATTTCATGCAACATCGGCACAGAATCACTGACAAAGGAACACATCGCGGTAAGGCGTTTGCGTGGAAACTGAATGGGCAAGGGATCGAACTATAACAGTGTACTTCAACTTCTACCAGTTCAGGAAGACAGGGATGCTGCTCTCTTCAACATTCGTAACGAGCAAGGTAGTTAACAAATTGCATCGAGAATAAAGTTCTCATACTTTTTATTTTCATTAATGTTTAGCGACTCTGTGAATGATCATGGCCCTCAGCTGCAGTCCTCTGGTAAGTAGAGAAGAAACCAGTGTGGATGAGCCGCTGCCTGCGTACGTGGTGTCATTATTCTGTCTCCTCTGTGAGGACGACTCAGAGGAGTCACAATAATGATGGCATGTGGCAGGAAACTACACAGCTGGCACGCCGCAGTCGGATGGCTTAATCAGTGCTCTTCCTGCTGCTCTTCGGCGAACGTAACTTCAGTGTAAATCTTTTTAAGGTAAAGTGTCCCAATTTGATACTCAGCCATCGTGTTACGTCACAGCTTCCTTAAAATTGGTTTGCTTTATATCAATGAGTTACGAACTTTTAATGTGAAATTCATTCAAATCAAACTGTTGATGGTACAAAACGCAATCTGGGACGTGTTCATGAAAGCAGCGGAGGTGAGTAGAACATTTACACAGATAACTCATCGATATACCAAGAAATTTCTTTGTAAGATTTCGGGGTGCATATGCCTCAATCGAAGGTGGGTAAATGACATAAGAAAACATACGGGACCACCATGGATGCGTATAGTGAGGGACTGTTGCATGAAGAACTCTGGATGAATCCAGTACCCTGCAGAGGACGTGAGTAACTAAGGATAACGACAGGAAAAACATAACTGCCTGATGAGCGTATATATATACATATATTATAATATGTTGGTTTTAACTTGAAACAGCTATCTCGAAAAAATACGCCTCTGAATAGTTAATATTTCATGCAACTATGCAGCAAGAGGAATTTTAACCAATAACTCTTCAACATAACTGCGGGAAAAATCCTTGTCTAACCAATGATGTTGGCCCGCCAGTGGCAACCACTAACACCTTTCTTCGGCCTTAGCGCGGGAAAACTTCTCTTACTACACAACGACGTTAGCCCACCAGTGGTAGCCTAAGATTTTTACCCAGCAATCTAACTTCTCTAACACAAGCGCGGGAAAACTCCTCGTTATGAGAGGAGGCGAAAAGGTCTCTGACAGTGCTCAATCTACAATTGACACCACAAGATCCTAACGAAGATCCCGGCAGAGGAATCGAAACGTCAGTTGTTAGAAGTAATATGCCGTGCCCTAACAAGCGAGAAGATTTTAACTTAAGTTACAATTTTTGAAAGAAGAAATGTCTCTGCTAAAACTGGCCAACCCCTAATATTTGCCACCCCCCCTTTTCATAAGGAGACGTCAGTTTCTTTACTTTCGAATGGGTACCCCCAGTTTTTATTGCAGATTCGGATTCTACGCTAAAGAATACCAGTGATTTACATTTTTTGCCATTCGTGGTAAGTGTCTCTGTAATAGAAAATCTTCAATTGTTAAGTCCTAGTTTATTGTTTAAGCTTCAGATTCATAAAGAGTCACAAAATATTTTAACATTTTACCGTACAACTTCATGTCTTAGCTCACAGACTCCGGATTTAAGAACTGACTCACTTGATTCTGCGTTTCATTTGCTATAAAATAAAGTCTCTTTTTCGTCAAAGCGGTCTCATAAACTGACATCACGGCATGGAGAGCTTTGTGCAGACCACAAGCCCCTCCATATCCGCATCTACTGATGCTTGTGAGCTGAAGATGACATGGCGGTCGGTCGGAACCACTAGACCTTCATGGCCTGTTCGCGGGAGTTTTAGTTTTTTGTTCAAAATAGCTGATACTATTGTTAACGATACGTTTCAGTTTTGCAAACTTAATTGTAAAGTAAAATTTTTATGCTTTAGACGATTAAAAGTCTGTAAAAAGGAAGCAACTTTTAACGTAACAAAGTTTTCTGTTATCTTTGAGGTTGATTTTTGGTGAGTCCCCAGGCCATCAGAATGCTTGATTTTGATGTCCTCTCGAATGTCACCATTTTCCGTCCAACCGCCGTTGCTCTCCAGACAGCCAGTACTGGGGTTGGGTAAAACCGGTAGGTTAAAACCATTACCGATATTTTAATTCTGAATAACCGTCTTTTCTCGGTATTTGTTAGATCTTGGCTATAGCAGGTTTCTTTCATTTCTACTGATAAACGGGTAAAAAATTGCATATCTGCTTACAACAGCAGCAGTGTTAAGATTTTTAGTTTTTAAGTACAACTTAAAAAACCAAGTAATGTTTATTCGTTAACTATCTAATGCTTTAAAATATTGGATTATTATAGAAATTGAGAAAAGCGATCAGCGCTATTTGTATAACAACGACTTCAGTTAGTAACTAGCAATAAACACGTGACGTAAGACTTGGTACAGTACTGCAGAGGGAATAACGTATCAGCTGCCATGTGGAGTGGCCTGTTAGACGATATGCTTGTACGTGCAACGTGCAGGATTTCCCCCCTCTATCATAGTTTCTCGCTGTCGTCCTCAGACATCAGTGGTAATGCAGAATGTTCAGTAGCAAAGAAGTACAATGCTCCATTTGTCTTGAAAGACTAAAAATGGAAGAAGGCACAATGAACTTGCGATGCCATATAAAAGAAAATATCCACAATGTTTATTCGAATAGGTCAGATTAATTGATTTACCTTTAACATTATTGATGTACTATAAATTTGGCATAATAACTGAACCCTCAATTTTGTGGTTGCTTGACAGCATCAAAAACAGACGATGCAGGGAAGTCTTCAACTTGAGACCTTTCCATCCCGCTCACTGTCGTCACATCGGACTCCTTTGCCTTCTCAATCTTTGCAGGACACAATGAGACAGATTTCTCCAGCAGATTCAAGTTCAAATGGTTCAAATGGCTCTGAGCACTATGGGACTTAACTGCTGTGGTCATCAGTCCCGTATAACTTAGAACTACTTAAACCTAACTAACCTAAGGACATCACACACATCCATGCCCGAGGCAGGATTCGAACCTGCGACCGTAGCGGTCACGCGGTTCCAGACTGTAGCGCCTAGATCCGCACGGCCACTCCGGCTGGCTGATTCAAGTCCTTGCCGATTGCAATCCACTAGTCGTCTATCTTCATTAGAATTTTTACTGATTGTTTGAAGTCTATGTTTATTACTGGAAGCGGTTATTTCAGAATTTCTGAGCGGTTTTAATATTCAGATTAAAATGGGGACGAAAAGAACAAGTGCAACCAAAAACCGGTTGTTCCAGCAATAACTGCCATTCGTGACCAACACACGGGTAGAGGCATCACAAGATTCCACGGCTTTTGCACAGAGGCACTTTGTCATCCCAGGCACTGGGCGAGTCCATTCCTTTGTTCTGAAGGGGTGGCTGTGACTGTTGCGGACGGCCTGCTGAGCTGCGCGGTCCGTCTGTTAGCGGTAGTCGTCTCAACAGATAAGTAAGATTCTCAGCCACCTGTGTAATAGCTCTCTGGAACAGGGCATTTTCCCTGATAGACTGAAATATGCTATTGTTATACCTTTGCATAAAAAGGGGGATAGATCTGATGTCAACAATTACCGTCCAATCTCCCTTCTAACAGCTTTATCCAAAGTTTTTGAGAAAGTAATGTATTCAAGAGTAGCTTCATATATCTGTAAAAATGAAGTACTAACAAAATGTCAGTTTGGTTTCCAGAAAGGTTTTTCAACAGAAAATGCCATATATGCTTTCACCAGTCAAATTTTGAATGATATGAATAACCGAACACCACCCATTGGGTTTCTTTGTGATCTCTCAAAGGCTTTTGATTGTGTAAATCATGAAATTCTGCTAGACAAGCTCAAGTATTGTGGCATGAGTGGGACAGTGCACAAATGGTTTAATTCGTACCTAACTGGAAGAGTGCAGAAAGTTGAAATAAGTAGTTCTCATAACATGCAAAGATCAGCACATTCCTCAAACTGGGGAGCTATCAAGAATGGGGTTCCACAAGGGTCAGTCTTGGGTCCTTTGTTGTTCTTATTATATATTAATGACTTGCCATTCTATATTCATGAAGAGGCAAAGTTAGTTCTCTTTGCTGATGATACAAGTATAGTAATCACACCTGACAAACAAGAATTAACTGATGAAATTGTCAATACTGTCTTTCAGAAAATTAGTAAGTGGTTCCTCGTAAACGGACTGTCACTGAATTTTGATAAGACACAGTACATACAGTTCCGTACAGTGAATGGTATGACACCATTAATAAATATAGACCTTAATCAGAAGCATATAGCTAAGGTAGAATATTCCAAATTTTTAGGTGTGTCCATTGATGAGAGATTAAATTGGAAGAAACACATTGATGATCTGCTGAAACGTTTGAGTTCAGCTACTTATGCAATAAGGGTCATTGCAAATTTTGGTGATAAACATCTTAGTAAATTAGCTTACTACGCCTATTTTCACTCATTGCTTTCATATGGCATCATATTTTGGGGTAATTCATCACTGAGGAATAAAGTATTTATTGCACAAAAGCGTGTGATCAGAATAATAGCTGGAGTCCACCCAATATCATCCTGCAGACATTTATTTAAGGATCTAGGGATATTCACAGTAGCTTCTCAGTATATATACTCTCTTATGAAATTTGTTATTAACAACCAAACCCAATTCAAAAGTAACAGCAGTGTGCATAACTACAATACTAGGAGAAAGGATGATCTTCACTATTCAAGATTAAATCCAATTTTGGCACAGAAAGGGGTGAATTATACTGGCACTAAAGTCTTTGGTCACTTACCAAATAGTATCAAAAGTCTGACAGATAAGCAACAAGTATTTAAGAAGAAATTAAAAGAATTTCTGAACGACAACTCCTTCTACTCCATAGAGGAATTTTTAGATATAAATTAAGAAAAAAAAACAAAAATATTAAAAAAATAAAAAAATAAAAATAAAGAAAAACACAAAAAATAAAGTTGTTATATTAACTTAAGTATGTTGTTAAATTAACCTAATTATGTCATGTATTGGAAAATTCGACTCGTTCCACATCATTACGAAATATCGTATTCATGATCCATGGAACTTGTATTAATCTAATCTAATCTAAATCTAACCTAATCTAAATGTCAATGGTCTGTCATCTGCCGACCCATGTGTTACCGCCGTTCTGGTTGCTTTCACAGCATGACGTCACAGTCTTCAAACACTGTATGAGCAGGGAAAGTGCTTCATATCATGCACAGGAGGTGATGCTCAGTGTCATAAAATTTATGTTGGGAGAAGCAGACGGGAGAATAAAAATCCCATTAAAAAGTGTGCTATGTCCGCAGCTCGTGGTCGCGCGGTAGCGTTCTCGCTTCCCGCGCCCGGGTTCCCGGTTTCGATTCCCGGCGGGGTCAGGGATTTTCTTTGCCTCGTGATGACTGGGTGTTGTGTGATGTCCTTAGGTTAGTTAGGTTTAAGTAGTTCTAAGTTCTAGGGGACTGATGACCATAGATGTCCCATAGTGCTCAAAGCCCAAAAAGTGTGCTAGAGAAGGTAGCAGCAGCCACTAGCGCTTCCTATGCCACAATAAAGAAAATAGGTCTGCTACCCGAGGCTTGTCTGCCGTAGGAAAGACACGAAAGAAGGACAAGAAAATACAGTTTGAGTCACCAACTGTTGCCACCAAGAACAACTCCGAAAGTATGATAGGCGCTGAAACGTTTGTGGGACAAAAGTTGCATGGGACGAAGGTGGCAATAATATGACGTTGGTTTTTTGTTGCTAGGTGGGGTTGCTTCAGAGATATGAAGGTCAACTCGGTTTTGTTAAAGGGTATGCTATAGTTTGGTACTTATTTTCTGATAGCGCCTATCTTGACGAATCCAATGACGTGTAACAGTAAGGTCATTGAAGGCCAACGAAGGTCACAGAGGTGTCAAAGATCTTACTGTTACACACCATTGGATTTGTCTCGATAGCCGCTATCAGAAAGTAAGTACCAAGCTACAGCATCCCATTAAAAAAAAATGCCCTTCTTATCTCTGATGAGACCCGACCTAGCAACAAAAAACAAACGTCATATTATGGCCCCCTTTCTCCCATGTAACTTTTGTTCCATGAACGTTTCAGTTACTATCATACTTTCAGAGTTATTATAGGTGGCAATAGTTACTCACCCTGTATAAATTTAGATTATTTTGATAAACAGGTTGTCATGAACCTAATGGATAATTTCCCTGTTACACATACACAGTACCCAACTTTAAAGTCGCCCGTTCCAAAAATCACATGAACTACGCCATTTAAAGACGGTATTTTATCACTACAATCCTCACCACGCAAGTTAGGCCACAGGTACGTCAGTTTCTAATATTTTGTTCCTGTCTCATTTCTATTTCTAAATACATATTATATTACGTAGTGACATTTCAAATAACGTGAGAGACTACAGTAAATTAGGCTGAGCCATCGTATATGTAAATGGAAGATATAATCATGGTTCTCACATTAAACACAAAAGTCATATGGGTCAAGGAAGGAATTTCTGAAAGGACAGCTCCTCGCTGTAGTACACACATGTAAAAGTCGTATATCATGCGAGTATACACTGAGGTGCAAAATTCATGGGCTACTCCCTAATATCGTGTCGGAGCTCCTTTCTCCCCAGGTAGTGCATCAGCTGGACGTATCATGCACTCAACAAGTCGCTGGAAGTCCCTTGCAGAAATACTGAACCAAGGTGCCTGTATAGCCATCTAAAATTGCGCAAATGTTGATGGTGCAGGAATTCGTGCACAAACTGACGTCTCGATTGCGTCCCACAAATGTCGATGGGTTTCATGTTAGGCAATTTGAGTTCGCTCGAATTGTCCAGAACGTTCTCCAAACCAATCACGAACATCTCTTGGCCGGTGACATGGCACACTGTCACCCGTAAATATTCCATCGTTGTTCATTTTTCATTTCGTGTAAGGAAGGTGGTTTATTATTGTTTTTTTTTGTGTAATGTTATCATTTAATACTTCGTCACAGCCATTTGCTGAAGCCATTTGTTTTACTTTGCTAAGCTCATCAAGATGCGCATGTTTATCCATTGGTATATTGTTGGCTCTGTTAACTAGTGCTCTGTATGCAGCAAGTTAGTGTGTTGTGGGGTAACAGGATGAGCTGTGTGTTGTGGTATCTGATGTTTTTGCCTTCTTGTAAACTTTGAAGACGTGTGAGTTGTTTCCTTTACTGATGTTGAGTTCGAGGAAATTGGTGATACCATTGGTCTCATATTTCACTGTGAATTTTATGTTTCTATCCTATTTATTGAGTGTGTCAAGTATGTTAATATCATTTGTGTCACCATCTACCAGGTGTAATGCATCATCAACATAACGTTCATAGTAAATGATCCCATACAAAGAGCTTGGCTTTTTAGCAACAGCTTTTTGCTCTAGGTGGTTAATATATATGTTGGCAATTGTACCAGCTATGTTTGAGCCCATTGCAAGACCTCTATGTTGCATGTAGATTTTATTATTAAATGTAAAATAGCTGTAGTTTAGTACTAGTTCAAGGAGGTCCATGAATTCAATAATTGCGGGAAATGACAGTTTTTGATGTTTTATGAGGTTTGACCTGATGATTTTGAGAGGTTTGGGGATGGGAATGTGTGTAGGTTTGTAATGTCAAATGATACAACTTGGGCTGAATGGGAATGTTGATATTTTTTTTTTAATTTCGTCTATTGACTGTTGACAGTTTTTACTGAGTAGTTTTTAGTGTATGTGTATGTCTTAGTTAGAATCTGGTTACGTTTCTTTGTAATTTTGTAACCAGGGTTGTTTATTGATTTCACAGCTGCGCAAACTGGGCACTCTGCTTTATGTATCTTCGGTTGTGATCTTAGCTTTGGCACCTGAGGATTCATGGTAGCGTTTCATTTCTTTTCACTGTCAGTTAGCAGGAAGTGTTGGTTGTTTAGATGTAATATGAGTTTTGTCTGGAATGCTTTTGTTGGGTCTTTTTGTATTTCAGTGATGGCATTTTCAGTATAGAAATATTAAGTTTTACTTATGTATTCTGCTTCTTTCAATATACATAATGTATTGCCTTTGTCTGCTTTAGTTATTATATAGTTATTGTACTTAGCTTTCTATTTATATCTCTGAGTGTTTTTTTAAATTTAATAATAAAATCTACATGCAACATAGAGGTCTTACAATGGGCTCAAGCATAGCTGGTACAATTGCCAACATATATATTAACTACTTAGAGCAAAAAACTGTTGCTAAAAATCAAGCTCTATGGATAAAATCATTTACTATAAACGTTATGTTGATGATACATTACATCTGCTAGATGGTGACACAAATGATATTAACATACTTCACATCAGTAAAGGAAACAACTCACACGTCTTCAAAGTTTACAAGAAGGCAACAACGACATACACCACAACACACAGCTCATCCTGTCACCCCACAACACACTAACTTGCTGTATACAGAGCAATAGCTAACAGAGCCAACAATATACCAATGGATAAAGATGCACATCTTGATTAGCTTAGCAAAGTAAAACAAATGGCTTCAGCAAATGGCTGTGATGAATTAAATGATAACCTTACACAAAAAAGAAAAAAAAACAATAATAAACCACCTTCCTTACATGAAATGAAAAAGAAACCGATGGCTTGCATACCTTTCACAGGCAACCTCTTCTACAAAACAACAAACATTCTCAGACCAATTGACATTAACATTGCCTTTACAATGCACAACGAACTGCAACACACACTGAGACACAATATACACACACAGAAGGATATACGGATATACACTCAAGATCAGGTATCTACAAAACAGTATGTAATACCTGCAGAAACCTCTTTATTGGCCAAACTGGGAGAGACTTCCAAGCAAGATATAATTAACACATAAATGTTTACCACACTAACAATTACCATTGATCAGCGAAAGCCACCCATTCAGACACACAGGCCACCCATTCCATGATATTGCTAATGGTCTTCATTTATTACATAAAAAGAATAAGGGACACCAAATGGACTTACATGAAGAACTGGAAATCTTCATTCATGGCGCAGCACATTGAGATGTATTATTAAATGATAAGCTTGAAAGTAATAATGTTAAGTTCTTCAAAAATGTCTCCAACTTTAAATGTTAATTTCATTGTTAGAATAGTGTTCATTAAGTATGCATGTGACATTCACCATATTGCCAGTACATGTAGATAAAAGTCCTCGTGTAAAAGTCATCATCTAAGAAAGAAGTTTAGCTTAGATTTTATAGCTCTGTGGAAAGATGTTAACCGTCTTTTAAATTGTAAGTAGTTTATCTTAGATTTGAAAACAGTTTGGAAAGATGTAAACAGATATTTGTGAAAATAATAAGTTGTGATTTACCTGTTACTGTACTCCGTGTGCCAGAAAATGAAATTGCCTACAGAAATGTAAGTAAACATATATTGCCTAATCATGCTATTCACATAATGTACACACTGTAATAGATTTATCCTTTGGCACAGGTTATTTTTCGATTCTTAACCCCACTGGCACACAAAGCTAATGGACATAACCTATCAACTGTTGTATAAGTAACTGTATAATGCACCATATGATGGCACCGTGCTGCTGAAGTGCATTGTGCTAATAAAATATCAGCGAAAAGTGACTGCAGCAGTATAAATTATTCCACATAAGCAATATTGTGGCTGATGATACGATTTTGTATACGTAGTCTTATTTGTCGATTTATTAATCATACTAACGTAATTTTCAATACTATCGTTTGCAGACTATCTAGCTGTAGCTTACAGTTTATACAATATATCCTTCGAGCGAAGGCTGTAACTTTCGTAACTCCACCTCCCTATAAGGCTTGGCGTTTCGTAAGGGAAACCCCTACCACCATTATTGTTACCTAGGCTACCGCGCGGTCTGCGCAGATAGGGGCCAATATATTTTGCTGCACTTCTACGGGTGGAATACAGTTCACAATCATTACAATGAAAAATGTTCATGATAACAGGCACCACCCCTGTCCAGAGCCTTCTGTGGTACATTTGAAGAAATGGGTATTTTGACTCTAGAAGAGAAACCCGAAACAATTTCAATTTGTGGATAAGCAGCGAGAAATTTGGACACTTCTCTTTTCTCAAAAGTTTTGCTGATAGGCCGCGATCTCGTACGTCTGTTTACCATGCTCTAAAAGAATGTAGTATCGAAGGGCGTGCAATATCTACAAAAAAAAAACTCGTAGAGCAACTGTTAGAGGTAACAGCAATAATGAAATTCCAGTACCAGCTGCAGTGGCTCGTAACCCACACACGAGTACCACAAAAACAACTCACCAATCATAAATTGCTCATGCAATTGTTTGACAGTGCATTTGTGACATTCTATGACAGCCCAGTCACGTTATTTTGACCACCTATCAAAAGTCTAAATAACTATCTTGTGCAGCGGGGATCGCTAGGTTTCTGGATGGTACCGACAGGGATGTGGAACCAGTCTATCTGGCGCTAGCTTCGTCGGTTGGGCAAGCATGGCGCGAACAGCCTGATCGAGGCTGGAGAACCCACGGATTCTCGGCTGGGTTTTATTATGGGGAATTTGGTGGCCAGAGGAATACATTAAATTCATCTTCGTACCTTTCGAGCCTCACATATACACTGCGAGCTATGTGACACTGTACCTTGTCCTGCTGCTAGATTACATCCTGCCGAGGAAAATCAAAGTACATTTACTGGTTGACATGGTCGTCAAGGATTCATACATACTTGCATTGATGCACTGTGCTTTCCAGGATGACGATATCACCCGAGGAATACCACGAAAACATTCTACAGACCATTGATCTCTCTCCTCTCTCCTCTGGCCTCGACCCTTCCGTCTATAGCTGCAGGATGTTTGCTTTCAGACGTTATACGCCGTACACGCCATCGGCCGTCCATCCAATGGCGTATACAATGTGACTCGTCTGAAAAGATCACCAGTTGCCACTCAGTGGACGTCCGGTATTGTTGTGCAGCTTCCAGCCTTCGTCACCAATGAACAGCGTGCATGTACGAACCAGTCGGTCGCTGCGGAGGTCCATGTGCAATAGCGTTTGCTGAACGGTCGTTGAGAAGACACTGTTGGTGGACTATTGGTTCATCTGGGTGGTCAGAGGCTCAACAGATGCACGTCTATTTGCCCACACACAATTCCGCATCCGTCATTCATCCCTGTCAACTAAGGCCAGTGATGCACCACATTTGCCTCGGCGCCGGGTTTGGATAGTGCCATTTTGCCATGAATGCTGTACTTTTGTCATGCTCGGTATAATTTCTCGATGGCGGCAAGCGAATAGTTTACAAATATAGCCATTTCAGAAATGCTTTCACCCTTGGTGCAAAAGGCAATACTCATGCCCTTTTGGACTTCAGATAAATAGCTACGTTTCCTCAGTACGACGACTTCACTGTTTCCTCCGTCTCCCCGACACGCTTTATACACACTCCACTGCTAGCCCTGTCACATGCCGTCTATGAGAGTTCATTGCTCGTTGACGCTGGACTTAGGTGGTGGTCACGTTAATTTGACTGGACCGTGTACTATCCGTATCATCTCTGTATCCATCAAGGACCCAACCGTATCATATCTGTATCCATCAAGAACTTCATGGTAATGATTTCAGGATCGATTTCAGTTTTTTAGTTGGCCACTCATGCAACTACAGAGAGACCGGCAATTCTTTTGTCGGGTACTGTTCTCCGACGGTCAAGCTGTAAGATCTATGCTGAAGTTAACTGTCGTAACATGATTAATTGAAGTGTGTAAAATGAGCGCTGGATATGTAAAGTTTATCAGCACCTCTTTGGTCTTTCAACGTTTGGTGCGGTTTCATAGGTGACAAAGTAATCGGCCTGAATTTTTGGAAGGTACAGTGAATGGAGAAAGAAATCGTTACATACTGAAAGATGAGATACCGATTCTGTTCAAAGATATACCCTTTGCAGGGAGGCAGATATGTCGTTTCGACATGAGGGTTGTCAGCCACATTAATCCTCAGTAACCCAAGAAACATTAAATCGCGATTTCAATGATCTCTGGATCGTTAAATGTGATCTGGTGAAGTAGTCTACTTGGTCACTTGTCTTTCCGTCGCTGAATCTTTTCTTCTGGTGTTATCTTAGGAACAAAGTGCATGCAAAATAACCAACTACTCGGCAGAATATGGTAGAACGTATCAGAAATCCTTGCGCAACTTAATATAGGACGGACTTTGTCATGTAAATGAATTCGATAAACAATTTCACAAATTAATCGAAATAAATGATCGTCATATTTAGCACTTGGTGTAAATTTCAATGATAGTGAGAGGCGAGAAGACTCGCCGTAACCAAGCGTCCCGGTGGTGAGAGGCTAGGTGCTCACCGGAATTAAGCACCCCAGTCGGAACAGAAAACTGTTACGTCGACGTCGTTGATCATTGACCCGACTGTTAAATACAACATTGCAATGCCTGTGTTATTCTGATTACCATGCGAAATTCCTTTGGACATTCAAGCATGGTTGACGACATATGGAAATTTGGGTCTGGCCGTGAGTCTTGCACGGATAACCAAATGGTAAGGCGACTGCTCGCGATAAGCAGGAAATCCGGGTTCGAGTCCCGGTCCGGCACAAATTTTCATTGTCGTCAATCCATTCTAAAGATGATGGTTGTCCTTATTCGCAATTGCGAATTCATTTGATGGAAAGGCTTTTTATCTAAGTAAAACTTTATCTGTAGTACCAAATTTGCAAATTAAATTAAATTTGAACCAAAATATTAACAGTTCAGAACAAAAAAGGTTAAATTACTACCACAAATGTAATTCAGAATCAAATGAGTCGGTTCGTAATGGCAAAAACGGGAAAAATCGAATTTTGTCGATTACAGCGCAATCAACACGAATGGAAAAAATGTTTCTGCAATAGAAAATCTGGAATTCCTATTTGAAACGAAAAACGGAACCCACACCCACCGCCTCCCCCGCAAATAGGAGGAGGAGTGGGTGTTAAGAGGTGACTACTTTTTGCACAGACATGTTATGTATTGTAAAATATTACAAGGTGTACAACTTTGCTTCAGCAGTTTGCCGTTACGTGGCGACAACGGTAAGTAGCAGTCGAAAGAAACATATCGCAGACGTCAGGCAGCTTGGACCTCGGTCAACATAGCGTCATTCAAATATTAGTCGATTTGTGACTGCATCATAAAGTTGTTCTTTATTGAAAATGTCAGTTTACGAGCCTAATTGTCCTCATTTGCGGGAGGTGCTATTGTTTTGTTTCAATATGAAGAAAACAGCTGCTGAGTCCCACTAATAACGTCCTTGCCATACGTACCTGAGAGCGTTCCATGAAAGAACGTGTCGTTAGTGGTTTCAACTCTTCAAGGACGGTGATTTTAACGTCGTAGACCGGCGCAGTGATGGAACAGAGAATGTTTTCGAAGATGGAGAATTTGAGACATTGCTGAGTGAAGAATGGCGTCAGACTCAAGAAGAATGGGCACGATTAGTGGGATTAGATTAGATTAGATTAATACTAGTTCCATGGATCATGAATACGATATTTCGTAATGATGTGGAACGAGTCGAATTTTCCAATACATGACATAATTAGGTTAATTTAACAACATACTTAAGTTAATATAACAACTTTATTTTTTGTGTTTTTCTTTATTTTTATTTTTTTTATTTTTTTAATATTTTTGTTTTTTTTCTTAATTTATATCTAAAAATTCCTCTATGGAGTAGAAGGAGTTGTCATTCAGAAATTCTTTTAATTTCTTCTTAAATACTTGTTGCTTATCTGTCAGACTTTTGATACTATTTGGTAAGTGACCAAAGACTTTAGTGCCAGTATAATTCAGCCCTTTCTGTGCCAAAGTTAGATTTAATATTAAATAGTGAAGATCATCCTTTCTCCTAGTATTGTAGTTATGCACACTGCTATTACTTTTGAATTGGGTTTGGTTGTTAATAACAAATTTCATAAGAGAGTATATATACTGAGAAGCTACTGTGAATATCCCTAGATCCTTAAATAAATGTATGCAGGATGATCTTGGGTGGACTCCAGCTATTATTCTGATTACACGCTTTTGTGCAATAAATACTTTATTCCTCAGTGATGAATTACCCCCAAAATATGATGCCATATGAAAGCAATGAGTGAAAATAGGCGTAGTAAGCTAATTTACTAAGATGTTTATCACCAAAATTTGCAATGACCCTTATTGCGTAAGTAGCTGAACTCAAACGTTTCAGCAGATCATCAATGTGTTTCTTCCAATTTAATCTCTCATCAATGGACACACCTAAAAATTTGGAATATTCTACCTTAGCTATATGCTTCTGATTAAGGTCTATATTTATTAATGGCGTCATACCATTCACTGTACGGAACTGTATGTACTGTGTCTTATCAAAATTCAGTGAGAGTCCGTTTACAAGGAACCACTTACTAATTTTCTGAAAGACAGTATTGACAATTTCATCAGTTAATTCTTGTTTGTCAGGTGTGATTACTATACTTGTATCATCAGCAAAGAGACACAGCAAGCCATTTCAAAGCATCTCAAAGCTATGGGCATGATTCAGAAAGAAGGAACTTGGGTCCCGTGTGAGCTGAAACCAAAAGACGTTGAACGGCGTTTGTGTGTTTGTGAACAGTTGCGTCAGAGGCAAAAACGGAAAGGATTTCTGCATCGCATTGTGACCGGGGACGAAAAATGGGTTGATTACGATAACCCTAAAGGCAAAAAATCATGGATATATCCAATCCATGCTTCCACGTCGACAACCAAACCGAATATTCACGGTTTCAAGACCATGCTCTGCATTTGGTGGGATCAGCTCGGCGACGTGTACTAAGAGGTGTTAAAACGAAGTGGAACAATCACAGGTGCTCGTTATCGAACGTAATTAATGCGTCTGAGCAGGGCATTAAAAGACAAACGACCGCAATACAGCGAGAGGCACGATAAAGTGATTTTGCAGCACGACAGCGCTCGACCCCAAGTTGCAAATGAGGTCAAAACGTACTTGGGAGGGTTAAAATGGGAAGTCCTACCCCACCTGCCGTATTCTCCAGACATTGCTCCCTCTGAATATCACCTGTTTAGATCAATGGCGCGTGGCCTGCCTGACCAGCACTTCCCATCACATGAAGAAGTCACAAATTGGTTCGATTCGTGGATCGATTCAGAAGATGGACAGTTTTTTCGAGGCGGGATTCGTACACTGCCAGAAAGATGGAAGAAAGTAGTGACCAGCGATGGAAAATACTTTGAATGATACATTTGCAACCAATTCGTTTCATTAAAGCCTCAAATGTTGGGGAGAAAACGTCGGAAGCAAGGTAGTACACCTTGCAACTTATCATCTGGAACATTTTTTCGTACAATGTGTATATTTTGATGCAAGTAAAAAGAAAAAGTAAAGGACGTTTTCCCACTAGATTGCGCTGTAAGTGTCATCACATAAACGGGTTTGGATACAAATGATAGGTGTTGCCTATGGCGTGAGTTGCAATTGCACTATCAATACTGTGCAATTAGATGACCGCAGAAGTTTGGCATTCAACTGTTGTGGCACTGTTAGTTAGGTAAGCCCATCCACCACGCCAAGGTCGTATCATATCAGGTGAGGAAAAATCTGTTTTTGATTCGTCTGATGGCAAAAAAGACATAAAAAACAACCATGAAATCGGGTTGTGAGACTGGCGGAAGACATGTTCAGTATGCTGGCCACCGTTTTCTGCCACAATCTGAAATCGAGAAACAGCATGTTCTACAATTAATGGTAGTGTCTCGCGGGTGACGTTCACAATGTGTAGCGTAATGCGTGTCTTCAGTTCAGCTACGTGTGTAATCCGAGCACTGAACAGAACATCTTTCAAATAACCCCACAGCCAGAAAGTCAGGCTGTAAGGAAATTACAACTGATAATTCTAGCATTTCCGAAATGTCCCTGCAGCAGCCACTTACTGGTTGTGCAATGGGTGGAGGAGCACCGTCTTGTTTAAAGTGATCACATCCACGCTGTTCAGCGATTGAAATGGCGTTGGTATGAATGACTCTCATAGTCTTTAGCATTGACGGTAAAGGTAACAAGACCTGCAGGACCTACCTACCAGGAAAAAATATTTCCTACAACAGATAATACCGGCAACATGCACAGATATGGTAGCGGCTGATGAACGAGTGGGTTTTCCGTTGGACATAACCTAAAATTCTGTGTATTGACATGTCCATGGAGAAAGAAATGGGCTTCGACTGTCAACAGAATGTTCTACCGCCGTTCTATGCTCACTTCCATGCGAGCAAGAAGTTCTAGAGCAAACATATTTGTTATCGGCTGGTCAGCGCGAGGCAGCTTCTGAACATTGGTGATTTTGTATGGACAGTACTACAGGATGTTTCGTAGAATTTTATGAATAGTGCTCGCAGGCGTGTCCAAAATTCGGGCAATTCCCCGTGCACTGCATGTCTGCACAAGACCGCTCGAACCCTCCTCCAGTGCTGTGTCCCCATCTTCTTCTAATGTCGGATCAATTGTTGTTCTCCCTCTGCAACACTGCATTTCAAAAGAACCTGTGCTTTCGTATTTCGTATCATTTTCTCCAAATCTTTGTCAGACTTGGGACAGACGCCTTTTTTCATATCCTTGATTGTCCGGAACTAATGCAGAGATACTGGCGCAGAGTTGCCGGTCTTCAAAAAGAGCTTTACCAGCAGCGTGCGGTCCTGCATTGAGTGAACGTCTCAGATGCAAACTGATGATCAATCGTATACCCCACGTCTTTTATTTTTCTTATTCTTCCGCTTACAGAGCCATCTATTGGTAATTTTTTCCGTAACGTTTCTTCTTTCTTTGATAATATTCCGTTTAAATTCGATGTCATTATGAGCAATGCTCGTGTTCTTTAACAGCGTTTTGGAACTAGAACATACATTGTAACACCGAAAATGCAGTATGCATGGCACTGTAAATATTTGTAATGTAAATGCTTTCTTTTAATAAGTAAGGACATTGATTCACTGTACGTGTACATTTAGGTAGAAGTCTGTTGACGTTTCATTGTATTTATCTGTGTTTTACTGTGAAACTTATAAGCTCTGGGAAAAATCCAAAGGAATTGTTATTTGCATCGACTAGCAACGATAATAGCAGTGCTTGTGCGTTGTAAAATCTTTGGGTAGGTGGTTGTTGCGCAGAGCGAGCGGAGAGAGCGAGAGACGGGTTCCAGCGCTTGTAGTGTGCGGAAGTGTAGTGTTAATGCTCCCGCAGTAGAGTGTACCATTTCGGCGGCATCATGTACCCGCGCCGGCCAGGTGACAAGTAGGAAGGACAGTGGACGGGCGGAAGAGGCTTTATTAATTACGATTGCCCGCTCCTGTAGTTAGCCGTGGCCCCAAAAGATGCTACCGTTTTCAACAGCAGCACCAGTTGCAGCAACACAGATTCGTCGTCGGCTCCGAGTTTCGTCGCACGCACAGCACTGAAGTAAGACTGTTCATTGGTAGGAAGTATTAACGGCTAACCCAGCAGCACAACTGAATGTGATTTGATTAATGAACTTTATTTAAATGATAATCAACTGAATTCAGGGTGATTGTGTCCTCATTGCCCCCAGACATTGTTACCAAAAAGGGTCCTTGTTCCCTATTTCCCTTATATGCTAGCCCAAGTTTGAGAATCTATCATTGGAAAAAATCCAAATCTAAAGAAAATGCACAAATTAAGAGTACGAAAGTTTTATTGATTTCACATGTGGCTTGTAGCACATCGCTGTTTGGTTTGTTACGTATTCTAGTATTTAATTCTGTTCAAGTCAGTAAAAGAGGCTCAGTTGTTCAGATAATAATATGAAATCCAATTTGAAAATTAAGTAACTCCAAAGTAAAAAGTGCTTGCCTTTTTCTAAATTTCTTTGATGACGTTATTTTGAGGTCTCTGAAACTCATTGTTCACGTAACGAGGTTCAATACTAACATACAGTTTAAGTGGATATTTTCAAATCATTACTCGATTGCCTTTTTCAAAATTTAATGACAAACTTAACGTAAAAGTGACTTCTCACTTATCTTTATCATTACATATTCACTTAAAATTAGTGTCAAAAAACGTGACAACCTTTCAGTTGCCACGTCAGTGTTTAATAATAAATGTTTTTCTTTCCCATCATCTTGTATAGGGTGTAGGATGTAAATTGCCCTAGTGGGCTGGCGACCGTCATTATTTCCTTTTCGTTCATTAGTGTAACTTTCGGATTCATGATCAGTTGTACCCCCTTTTCTGTCCAGTGTTGTTTGTGAGTGAATGAACAAAATAATTTTCATTTCTCCAAATTGTAGCCCTGTTCGGTTTAATTACTTTTTTATTTTTAGTAGATTTTTCTTCGAGAAAGATCGGTTGTACACTTTCCCCCTACTTACCGGTAGTACTACTTCGGGAAAAAATAGCCTTATCCAATCAAAAAAATTCTATTAGGTATACACGCGATCCACGGTCATATTTAAAATCGCAAGCAGGATAGGCCGATTAGTAAGGGGGGAGGTGACGTTTGTTCTTTATAGGGATCATCATAACCGTTAACAACGTGTGGACTTTTCTTCACTCAAATTGTCACCAGTTCATAACGAGCGGTGAGCTCGATACTGCGCGAAAATGAAATACAGATAACGGATTCCATTGCTGTGGATCGGATTAATTTTATTACAGGCACTTTATGACAACTGTGTTTACAGCCCATTTTTGCCATTTGCTTATAACTCTCACCCTGGAAGTCATAATGACGGATTACAGAGTCGTCATTATGAAAGTTCAAGCTCGTATGATACAGATTCGTTGCAATTACAACTACCATCACTGTGAACATAAGTAATTGTTTTTGTGGTTACTCAAATTTTATTGCGAAAACTCTGAAATCATTCATACGTACATAAATCCTTCAAATTCGTTCAATAGAACCGTAATGCGAGATAATAATAGAGAGGAATATTGCTTCCGCTCCATTAAAAAGGGTTTTCGCATTGTAGAGTATTTCGTTCCAACAGTACCAAACATGAATGTGTTCTGCACTACCGGTGCACTTCCACCATTCTACACAATCAGCAGGCTACCACCTTATCGTCTACATAAGGCTCATCTGCTGTTTGTTGGGAGCTCAATCAAGTGATGGGAAACGTTCGATTTGGAAAAAGCAGAAAAAGTACTGCACTGTAGTCAGCACAAAAATCTCCGGTACTCGTTCAAAGAAAAAAAATTAATTTTTGTCGACACTGTGCGTTTTAAAAAGAAAACCATAGTAGTCTGATTCACATAAATGGAAAAGCCCTTGCAAGCGCTCAGGATCTTACTTGAAGACACCTTGAAATTTAATTATCTTAAGAATAAGGTAAAGGACAGAAGGTTTATCTCCAAAATATTAAGATAACGCCAGCAAAAATCGCGTAGCGAGGAAGGGAAGAGTGTCACTGAAGAAGTACGCTTGTAATTTTTAGCTAATGTCACATGCCAAAGAAAAAATGAGTCTGAAATAATGTCACCCATACCTAAAACAATAATGTTATAAACAGCTTAACCCTGCAGAATCATATACGTATTTTTTCAATGCTAACATTGTTAATTCCAAGTTTTGCAGAAATTCTTATGAGAGTCTATAACGTTCTAGAGAAATTTGTAAGTAGGCAGTTTTGGTTTTTATGTTGGTAACGCCACGTAGTGCTCTGTATGAAAATCGCTGACTGCACTGTGTGCAGTCTGTGGCTGATTTGCATTGTTGGAATATTTGCTTGTGTAATGTTGGGCAGTTGGATGTGAACAGCGCGTAGCGTTGTGCAGTTGGAGGTGAACCGCCAGCAGTGGTGAATGTGGGGAGAGAGATGGCGGAGTTGTGAAATTTGCAAGACTGGATGTCATGAACTGATATATATATATATATATATATATATATATATATATATATATATATATATATATACTCCTGGAAATGGAAAAAAGAACACATTGACACCGGTGTGTCAGACCCACCAGGAACCGCGGTGTTGGCCGTCGAATGGCGCTAGCTGCGCAGCATTTGTGCACCGCCGCCGTCAGTGTCAGCCAGTTCGCCGTGGCATACGGAGCTCCATCGCAGTCTTTAACACTGGTAGCATGCCGCGACAGCGTGGACGTGAACCGTATGTGCAGTTGACTGACTTTGAGCGAGGGCGTATAGTGGGCATGCGGGAGGCCGGGTGGACGTACCGCCGAATTGCTCAACACGTGGGGCGTGAGGTCTCCACAGTACATCGATGTTGTCGCTAGTGGTCGGCGGAAGGTGCACGTGCCCGTCGACCTGGGACCGGACCGCAGCGACGCACGGATGCACGCCAAGACCGTAGGATCCTACGCAGTGCCGTAGGGGACCGCACCGCCACTTCCCAGCAAATTAGGGACACTGTTGCTCCTGGGGTATCGGCGAGGACCATTCGCAACCGTCTCCATGAAGCTGGGCTACGGTCCCGCACACCGTTAGGCCGTCTTCCGCTCACGCCCCAACATCGTGCAGCCCGCCTCCAGTGGTGTCGCGACAGGCGTGAATGGAGGGACGAATGGAGACGTGTCGTCTTCAGCGATGAGAGTCGCTTCTGCCTTGGTGCCAATGATGGTCGTATGCGTGTTTGGCGCCGTGCAGGTGAGCGCCACAATCAGGACTGCATACGACCGAGGCACACAGGGCCAACACCCGGCATCATGGTGTGGGGAGCGATCGCCTACACTGGCCGTACACCACTGGTGATCGTCGAGGGGACACTGAATAGTGCACGGTACATCCAAACCGTCATCGAACCCATCGTTCTACCATTCCTAGACCGGCAAGGGAACTTGCTGTTCCAACAGGACAATGCACGTCCGCATGTATCCCGTGCCACCCAACGTGCTCTAGAAGGTGTAAGTCAACTACCCTGGCCAGCAAGATCTCCGGATCTGTCCCCCATTGAGCATGTTTGGGACTGGATGAAGCGTCGTCTCACGCGGTCTGCACGTCCAGCACGAACGCTGGTCCAACTGAGGCGCCAGGTGGAAATGACATGGCAAGCCGTTCCACAGGACTACATCCAGCATCTCTACGATCGTCTCCATGGGAGAATATCAGCCTGCATTGCTGCGAAAGGTGCATATACACTGTACTAGTGCCGACATTGTGCATGCTCTGTTGCCTGTGTCTATGTGCCTGTGGTTCTGTCAGTGTGATCATGTGATGTATCTGACCCCAGGAATGTGTCAATAAAGTTTCCCCTTCCTGGGACAATGAATTCACGGTGTTCTTATTTCCAGGAGTATATATATATATATATATATATATATATATATATATATATGACTTTTGAACACTATTAAGGTAAATACATTGTTTGTTCTCTATAAAAATCTTTCATTTGCTAACTTTCCTATCAGTAGTTAGTGCCTTCAGTAGTTAGAATTTTTATTTAGCTGACAGTATTGGTGCTCGCTGTATTGCAGTAGTTCGAGTAACGATGATTTTCGTGAGGTAAGTGATTCATGAAAGGTATAGGCTATTGTTAGTCAGGGCCATTCTTTTGTTGGGATTATTGAAAGTCAGATTGCGTTGCGCTAAAAAATATTGTTTGTCAGTTTAGTGATGATCAGAATAAGTAAGGAGAGAACTGTCAGAGTACGTTCAGGTTTGCTCAGCTCTTTGAAAATCAAATAACGTAGTTTACCAGCACAGTCATTCTTAATTTTCGATGGGGAAGTTTCAAATTCAATGGCTACCTTTTGTGGTGTAAATAATTCTCGTTGCTGTTGTCTACGCACTTGAGTTATCAACAGTAGGTTCAGCATACTGCCGTTCTGAAACGACGAGTAACCAACCGACTGATGCAGGAGGGGTTTTTAAGTTTTTGTGTTATCAACAAGATTAAAATTACAGTAATTTCCACAAACAACTTAATAGTAATACGTGAATATCACACTATCCATTCATTACGAACTGTTGTGACAATAAGTCTCTTTAGCAAACATTGTCACTATTTTCGCCGCCACGTGTCGTGAAGAGTAGAAACTATTAGCGAGAATTCTCAGCGGTTTCTTCATATCTCCTACAAATGCATTGTTTACGTTGAGATGAAGTGCAGGAACACATTCTACGTCTGAAATGAAGCTACTGATGATATACCTGTTACTTTACAAGATACTTATCCCAATTTCATATCCTGCAATACTACCAAATTTTTTCGAAGTTTTATTATTAATAATAATAATAATAATTAAAATTAACAAAATTAATTATCCATTAACCATGACAGTGATAAAGCTTAAGGATTTTAAATGTCATATGCAGACTGATGACCTCAGATGTTAAATCCCATAGTGCTCAGAGCTATTTGAACCATTTTTGTCATACGCAATATGACATTAAGGTTTCCTTTGCCACATGTCAAGGTGGATGGAATTTCATGGTCTAACTTACACTTTTCTCTCTGTAAATGTTAAGTAATTTATACAACAAAAAGTTAATTAATTATACGGGTAAACAAACGGAATTTGCATACCAAACACACAGCTCTGCTTCTGTTACACCGTGTTCTAGAAGTACAATGCGCAGTTGACTCCAGGCAAACACGCATGCATAGCGAATTGCAAACATAAACATGGTAAATACGTTACACAGTATATGCACTCCTAATAGCTCGGCTGCACTTCAGAATGACATAGAATAACAAATAATTAAACATAAAATCATTCCGATTAATTATATCTTCGGTCATATAGAGACGGTACAAAAACCTGTGTATATGATTGTTTTACAGATAGGAAATTAGACAATGCCTCTGTAAAATTACATACAGAAATGTGGTTGCTTTTTTTTGTTGCTGATGTCATTCACTTGTTTGAATGCTCTGCTTTACTTCTGCTCTGTTCACTTCCTTTCGTATTTCAGATGTTAGAAGACAGGCTGTTTCGCCTTCATATTGTGCTCAGCCTACATTTCTGTCTCCTACTGGATGACACTGCATTACTTGCTTAAGTACCTTACCCTCCATTCGCTCCAAATGGGTTTCCAACTTTCGTCTATACTGCTGTGTCTGTTTAACAGAGTAAAGTCTCTTGCTTCCGCCAAGTACCTAGTTTCAGCTGCCTGTATGTTCGAGTGTTTCTTCTGAAAAGAAATCTGTCATTTACGTCAGTACAGTACCATATACAATGTCATTATGGTGTAACCTTTTAATAACACCGTTTATGGTCTTATTCTTCACTTCTCGGTGTAGTCTTCGTTCAAACTGCATAAACTATTTTGCTAGATACTCTATCCGTCTTTTGGTGTTTCCCTACTGTATTTATTTCACTGAAGACAAAATTATAAGATCATCTTCAGTTTTCGTAACTGGTGATCCTCGGGGATCCTTAAAAACCTATGGAAATTTTGAAAAAAAACAACGCAAGGTCGGCGAGTCCCTGTATTGCAGAAACTCTGGCGTTGCACGCCGAGTTCATACAGCCCTCCAACGGGCAACGACTGGACAGCCAAACACACACACAAATGCAAACAAAACGCACACGTCATCCTACATCGAACGGCTGATTTTGTGAGCAAATCGGCCTCTCTGATACCCTGAACCACGAACTTTCTGACAGCCCAGTCCTTGCAGATCTGGGATACAAAATGCTCAAGTTGGGCTTTTACAATGACTGTGATGATACTCAGAAAATGAGGCCCATTATAAATGAGTTCCCCAGTAGGTGTTCCCGTGGTGGTATCATGAGCCTGCATGAAACACCCGACAAGACGCGACACTGGATTGAGCGTTCCACCATTCTCATAATCACGACCATTTACGATGTACCAGGAGATAGTGGCACTATTCACGTATATGACAGGAAAGATTACTGGAAGAAAACAGGCTAGTAAACATGTGCTCTAAAATGCATACCCTTAAACTCTATGAGCAATAGATCATCTTACTCACAAACTTACAACATACTGCAGTTGAACATTGAAGTGAATAGTTGTAGCTCTGTCATAATTTGCATTAAAAAATAACATCTTTCTTGATGGCGACTTGATTCAGACACCCTTGTCTATTTTAAAATTATTCTACAATGAAAATCACAGTTGGCAGGACAATTTTACACAAACAAGGTACGTAAGTTCGCAAATTTGCAGTATTGTTAAATTACAGCAATATACATGGTGAGTCACTAACTACTGCCACATAGAATAACTCTGAAAGTATGATAGTAGCTGAAACATTTGTGGAACATACGTTGCATGGGACAACGGGTGACATAATATGATGATAGTTTTTGGTTGCTAGATGGGATCGCGTCAGAGATTAAGACAAGTTTGCCCTTTTTAAATGGAATGCTATAGTTTATTACTTATTTTCTGATAGCGGCTATCGAGACGAATCCAAAGATGTGTAACAGTAAGCTCTCTGAAGGTCAACGACGGTCTAAAAGGTGGCATGAACGTCCATTTACAGAAGGTGTTCGAAGTGATTACCATTGGTATCAATGCAGTGATGCAATCTTCTTATTCAGTGGTATTCGTTATCACTTCGGCACTTATCGAAGCACACGCTCTGACAATTCTCTCTTATATATCACCGAGCGAGGTGGCGTAGTGGTTAGACACTGGACTCCCATTCGGGAGGACGACGGTTCAATACCGCGTCCGGCCATCCTGATTTAGGTTTTCCGTGATTTCCCTAAATAGCTCCAGGCAAATGCCGGGATGGTTCCTTTCAAAGGGCACGGCCGACTTCCTTCCCCGTCCTTCCCTAATCCGATGAGACCGATGACCTCACTGTCTGGTCTCCTTCCCCAAAACAACCCCAACCCCCTCCTTCCACCGAACTTCACTTCTCTTATATATCGTACAAATAGTAAATACGGCGTATCCATCTAACATGCCATTGACATGTAAACACTATTCGACGGTTTCGCAATACAACACTAATAGGAACGGTAAGACTAGTATCGTCGAATCAACCGAATGTGAATGATGTATTCCTTCGAAGAACAAGTCGATAAAATTCTCATTTACAGAGAATGCCAAATAAATTCAGTGAGAGCTAGAGACGGATACGCTGAAAGATATCCTCAACGTACTCACCCTACAAGTCGTACATTTAAATATGTGTATGATAAATTGAGAACAACTGGATCTTTGCACCTCGGAAACATATCCGGCAAAGGAAAGTTACTAACGAGAAAACGGAAATTGGTACTCCTGCTACTTTGGTTCGAGATCCTTGTGTTAGTTCCCGTCAGATCGCAAGGGAGTCTGGCATGAGCCAGAGTAGTGTTGTTCGTGGTCTCTGTATCGCCATAAAAATAATCGTAACAGTCTCAACCAAGAATTAATCGCCAAAAATATCATCCTTACCATAACAGTCTCCACCAAGAATTAACTGGTATGGATTGCATGCGTAGCATTGAATTCTGCCGATGGGCTCAACTCCAGATTCAGAGGGATGACACATTTATTCATTTGATTTTATTTACTGACGAGGTTACATTCACGAACCATGGAAATGTTAATTTGTATAACATGCATTATTGGGCAACTGGGATTCTAGAGGATAGAATTATAGGCCCCTGTTTCGTAGAAGGAAATCTTCATGGTAGGAAGTACACCACATTCCTGCAAGAAACATTAGATCTCTTGTTGGAAGAAATACCTTTAGGAGCAAGGAACAGAATATGGTATCAACACGATGAGTGTCAGGCACATTTTTCAGTGGTGGCTAGGAATGAGTTGGCGAGACAATTCACAAATCGTTGGATTGGACGTAGAGGAGAGACATCGTGGCCGGCCCGTTCGCCAGACTCGACGCCTCTGGATTTTTTCTTGTAGGGATTCGTAAAAGACAATTTTTATAAAGACGTTCCAACTACACCTGAAGATACGCAAGAGAGAACTGTCAGAGCATGTGCTTCGATAAGTGCCGATGTGATAAGGAATACCACTCAATTCATGATGATAAGATTACAGTACTCTGCATTGATACCAGTGGTCATCACTCCGAACACATTGTGTATATGGACATTCATGACACCTTTGTGACCTTCGTTGACGTTCAAAGACCTTACTGTTACGCATCACTGGATTCGTCTCGATAGCCGCTATCAGAAAATAAGTATCAAACTATAACATTCCATTTAAAAAAAAAAACAAATTTTACCATATCTCTGAAGTGACCCCACATAGCAACAACAAATTAACGTCAAATTATGGGCCGTGGTGTCCCATGCAATTTTTTTCCCACAAAGTTTTCAGCTCCTATTATACAGGGTGATTCAAAAAGAATACCACAACTTTAGGAATTTAAAACTCTGCAACGACAAAAAGCAGAGCTAAGCACTATCTGTCGGCGAACTAAGGGAGCTATAAAGTTTCATTTAGTTGTACATTTGTTCGCTTGAGGCGCTGTTGACTAGGCGTCAGCGTCAGTTGATGCTAAGATGGCGACCGCTCAACAGAAAGCTTTTTGTGTTACTGAGTACGGCAGAAGTGAATCGACGACAGTTGTTCAGCGTGCATTTCGAACGAAGTATGGTGTTAAACCTCCTGATAGGTGGTGTATTAAACGTTGGTGTAAACAGTTTACAGAGAATGGGTGTTTGTGCAAAGGGAAAAGTTCTGGACGGCCGAGAACTAGTGATGAAAATGTAGCACGCATCCAGCAAGCATTTGTTCGCAGCCCAGGAAAAGCGACTCGCAGAGCTAGCAGAGAGCTGCAAATTCCACAATCAACTGTATGGAGAGTCCTACGTTTTCTGTGCCATTTCAGCCAATAAAGGTTTTGGTCCCTTTTTCTTCGAAGGTGCTACTGTAACTGGACTACGGTATCTGGAGATGTTAGAGAATTGGTTGTTCCCTCAGCTCGAACAAGAAGCACAACAATTCATATTTCAGCACGATGGAGCGCCACCACATTGGCACTTATCTGTCCGTAACTACCTGAACGTCAACTACCCGAGGCGATGGATCGGCCGCCAGGCAGCCCGTGACAGAGCACTTCATCACTGGCCTCCAAGAAGCCCTGATCGTAACCCCTGCGATTTTTTCTTATGGGGGTATGTTAAGGATATGGTGTTTCGGCCACCTCTCCCAGCCACCATTGATGATTTGAAACGAGAAATAACAGCAGCTATCCAAACTGTTACGCCTGATATGCTACAGAGAGTGTGGAACGAGTTGGAGTATCGGGTTGATATTGCTCGTGTGTCTGGAGGGGGCCATATTGAACATCTCTGAACTTGTTTTTGAGTGAAAAAAAACCTTTTTAAATACTCTTTGTAATGATGTATAACAGAAGGTTATATTATGTTTCTTTCATTAAATACACATTTTTAAAGTTGTGGTATTCTTTTTGAATCACCCTGTACTTTCTGAGTTCTTCTTGGTGGCAACAGTTAGTGACTCACCCTGTATATTTAAGCTATACAAATTTGTCATGGTTATTCAGTTTCATGAGTTGCCTAACTGGTTATATACCGTATCGTGTGACAATATAGGTGAGAGCTTTTGCACAAAAAATCCCCCTGCACTGACCATCAGTGCTGCACAATGACCACACAGCAATGTTGGAATATGCCAACTCACATGTTACTCCTGTCAGGCCCAATACAAAGGACAAAGAAGCATAAACTTCCGATTGAGGTACACAGCGTATGAGGGCTCTAAATAGTGACAGCACGCATTCAACTTTCGCGGAACACCTGATGAAGAAGCAACGTAACTGTACTAATATCGAAAGGTATCTACACATCCTGAAACACAGCAACAGTTTGCACCGACGACTAACAAAGAAGAAAATTACTACAGACATGTAGTTGGACGGCAGAAACGTAATAAACGAAAACACTACATTTTGCAACAACACACTCTTTACTGCTCTGAGAGAATTGACCCAGGACACAGAACAAAGCACATATACGCGAAAGGACCATCCCGCCCCCTCCCCCTGCGGGTCCGAGGGTTAGGATAGGTCGGACATCTTCCTGCCTGTCGTAAGAGGCAACTTAAAGGAGTCTCACACTTCTCGGCCCTATGAGTTCAGGTCCCATCCTAAGGTTTGACCTGCCACTTTCAAAAATCTACAGAAGTGCGGGCCATATGGGGAAGGACGCCTTACGTGGTGCACGCGTTACCCATAGTGCCCTTAGATTCGATCTCCTGAATCTCTTGTCATGGCTTCACATCTCCACCTGCGATTCAACTAGTTGGGTGAGGACGCTTTCCGGGGTAGGCCATCTTCTTCCGTTGTCTCCTGTCCTCTTTCGCCCCCATGACAATACTGGATTTCTCTGCGCCCAATATCGAGCACGTTAGTCAGTCCGTTCTGGTCGGGCCCTCGTGTACCATTTCGTGGTAGCCCCCTGACAACACAGGGATCGTACTGCTCATGCTTGAGGTGTAAACTCCTCACGTATGCCAAGGAGTAGATACCTGTCTTCCTGGGGCATCAGGACTCCCAGCAATGGCCATCATGCCAGCTGGCCTTTGCTGTGTCTGGGTCGCGGCCATGGGCAGAGCCCCTGATCGGAGTGGGTGACATTAGGGCGGATGACCCGAAATGAACCGGACTAAGTCATCTCTTGCTGGTGACTGTTCGGCACTAGCAGCCTATAAGAAGGGTAACATCGAATACAATGCTGACAGGTATGACCTTAAATCGTTTCCCTCCCTCGCTACGCCATCAGAGGAACATGAGGCTACAGGGTTGCTACCGGTGCCTTCATCTTGGCCTTTAAGGGTAATTCATTGCCTGAAAAGGTCAAGGTGACGTTAAATCATACGTCCCTCCCCCTATGTGGTGCTTTAAGTGCTGGAAGTTCGAGCACATGTCTTCCCACTGCACTTCCAGCGCCGCATGTCGAGACTGTGGACGTCCACTGCACCCAGATACTCAATGTGCGCCACCTCTTACTTGCATTAACTGTGGAGAGCACCACTCTTCTTGCTCGCCAGACTGCCCAGTTCTCCAAAAGGAGCTTAAAATCATGGAATACAAGACCCTGGACCTGTTGACTTACACAGAGGCAAAACATAAATTCGAAAGATGACACCCCATTCGGTTGACGTCGACATATGCTACAGCTACGTCACCATCGCCGTTCCAAGTGCCAATGGTTCCTCACTCTGTGCCATGAACAATGGGCCCTCTGGGCCATCAGAATACATCTGGCCGCTTGGTGGTAGGGGGGCAAATCTTCCATTGCTCCTAAAGCACCTACTTTGGGAGCAAGGCCTCCAAAGCACAGGAGACATTGGTCCCCTCCCCCCTGCTGGAGAAGCAACAGCCTCCTCTGGCTCCTCTCGTGCAGAAGGGGTCCCATGGGGTGGTCCTCCCAAGGTCTCCTCTAATGCCACGGCGGACACTCGCCAGTGGCTAAAGGAGCCAAAGGCTGCTGGATGAAGAGCTTCATGGTCTTCCTCCGTGCCTGAAGCTGCTTTGGAGAAATCTTCCTAGCAAGCCCCTAAAGAGAAGCGAGAGAGCAAGCAAACTAAGTAGTAGTTTGCTAAGAAACACCACCACTCCCTATCAATTGTGCATCTGAGGATGTGCTGGAGATCTTAGCGTCCCCTGCGGATCTGGATTTCACTGATGCATCATCCACCATAGAAACGGCTACAAATATTCAATCGGTTCCTGCAGGTGACCCTGAGGCATAACCTGCCCCCTTGTGCACTTCATGCCTTCCCACCCTGACGATAACGTCATCCTCCAGTGGAATTGCGCCGGTTTTTTCCACCACTTGGCTATGCTACAGCAACTCTTAAGCTATACACCTGCTTTCTGCATTGCCCTTCAGGAAACCTGGCTCCTGTAAATGCAGAATCCTGCCCTCTATGGCTATAGGGGCTATCACAAGAACTGTAGTGACTATTATAGAATGTCAGGTGGAGTTTGTGTCTATGTCCTGAACTCAGTATGCAGTGAACCTCTAACGCTTCAAACCACTCTTGAAGCTGTGGCTGTCAGGATAAGGACAACGCAGGAAATAGCTGTCTGCAACGTATATCTTCCTCCAGATGGTTCAGTACCCCTGAACGCATTGGCTTTTCTACTTTTGGTGGATTTTAACGCTCATAACCCCCTTGTGGGGTGGCACTGTGCTTACTGGCCAAGGCAGAGATGTCCAAAATTTACTGACAACTAGACCTCTGCCTCGTAAATACAGGTGGCCCCACACAATTGAGTGTGGCACATGGCACATATTCTGCCATTGATCTCTCGATCTGCAGTCCTGGCCTTCTCCCATCTATCCACTACAGACCACATGACTACCTATGTAGTAGTGACCACTTCCCCATATTCCTGTCACTGCCCCGGCGTTAGGCCTATGGACGCCTGCCCAGATGGGCTTCAAACAAGGCAGGCTGGGAAGCCTTCACTTTTTATATCACTGTTGAATCTCCCTCACATGGTGCCATCGATGTGGTGGTTGAGCAGGCAACTAAAACGATCGTTTCTGCGGCGGAAAACGCGATCCCTCGTTCTTTAGGGTGCCCCAGCGAAAGACAGTCCCTTGGTGATCGCCGGAAGTCGCTGAGGCAATTTAGGACCGTCGGTGAGCTCTACAGCAGCATAAGCGGCACCCTTCCCTGGATCACCTCCTAGCTTTTAAACGGCTCTGTGCCCGCGTTCGCCAGCTTATCAAACGACGGAAACAGGAGTGTTGGGAGAGATACGTCTCGACCATTGGGTTACATAAGTCTCCTTCCCAAGTCTGGGCAAAGATCAAACGAGTTTTTGGGTACCAGACCCAAAGAGGTGTTCCTGGTGTTAACATAAATGGCGTGTTATCTACCGACGCAAATGAGCTTCCCGAGCACTTTTTCTGAGCTCTTTGCTCAGCACTATGCTCGCGCCTCTGCGTTGGAGAATTACCCCCCAGCCTTTTGCACTCTCAAACGGTGGATGGAAGGGTGTAACACCCCACCCATCACTTAGCTGGTTTTGGCGTGTGTTCACCCCAACTAATTGACTAACAGATCAACAGAGAGTGCAAAACTGCCGCAATATCGGATAACACAAAAAGTAATACGGCCCTGTGACTCCTGATTGAACTGCGGTGGCAGTGTTGACATTAATTGATTCAGAATTGATCCTTTTTAATTAAAAAGGGGTGCACATTGATGTTATATTCAGCTATTGAACACCAGATGCAAATGTTGAACATAAAATTAATTAAGAAAGTGACTTGGGATTTCAACTACTTGATTGAAAACAGATGCAGTATATTAGCACAGATTTATTTTAACTCACGTCCTCCAATCATCACCTTACATGACACTCTGAACAGGCAGTGGTAATAAATTGCATTTGCGTGGAGTAAAGCGTGATAAATCAAAAGTAATTCCTATCGACTGACCCAGGCGTAATGCGAAGTGCAGGAAGAATTCTACAATACAAGGCCCATTAAACCCTCGTGGAAACTTTGGAGACGTGATCCAACAAATTAATCAGTGGCCTAACTCAAGCCGGAGTGGGCGCACAAACACCGAATTCAGCGTGGCGGGGCGGTGTCGTTGTGCGGACGTCGGCCGACCTCGTGGTGCTGCAAGGCTGCGCTCGTCTATTCACTTCTAGCTATCTTGCTCAGTACATAGTTGAACGAAAACTTTCTATCTCCAAGCTCAATCGTTCCATTTGCTAAGTCCTAAACTGCAGATATGCTCACTCTCTCTCAGGCAAGCTGAGTAAAGAACGCAACGTCCGCACTCTAGGCAAGCTGGGAATGGAAGACCTCTACGGGGACATCTCCCTGTCCGCTCTTCGCCTTGGTTTCCCCTCCAGCAAAATCACTTACGCCAATTGCAGCGCAAGTCGCGTTAATTATACGTTGCTTCCCGGCGCCGACCAATGCCTGCTCTGGTAAAGGAACAAATTCCCACAGAATTTTGCTTCTTCTCAACTTCCGTTATTTAGCTCCTCCCAGGCCACTCATCATGGTTAGCGTCTGCATAAACACCAAGTTTTCCGGAATTCTGACTCCCAGGAGAGTATTTCAAATTCCTTGGGCCTATGTTCCCATCGGAGGCCGGCGTATGTCATTCTGTCGCTCTTCACCTGATTTACTTCAGACTCTGCGGACTGTGAATTCAGCGTGAAGTTGCTATAGTCACGAACACGAATATTTTGGCCTCTGTTGACCGTTCCACCGTAGCTTTGCACAGTTTACTCGCATGTTTCACTGAAAACGGGACGATGGACATTTATCAACAGCCGTACAAGTCCTCCGTCTGCTTCGTGGTACACCAGCATGGGGTCAACCACCCACTGACGTTCACTCATCTTAAGGAAGCTGGAGGCCGCGCCCCGTTACCACTTTCTGAGAGCTTGAGCCGCCCTAAGCTGCCTATTGTCGCTTTCCTTCACTGCTCCCTGGCCAGCCACGGTCAACTCTGTATACTTCCCTGGGATAAACTAGCCTCCAGTAAATCGACGCATTTCCACGAAGTTTTTTCATGTCATGAGAATTACTTTAAAACCATCACCCGACATTAATTATTCCAATACGTCCATACTATACCCTCTACAAGATGCATTGTGCCTTGTCAGTCATTTTTGTTCAGCCCTACTGTTCGCTCAACGTGAGTTAGGTGATCTTTAACGACTTCATGTAAGCGGCATAGTCCTTGCCATCTTACAAGGGAAAGTCCTCTCGTTCACTACACCCCACAGTGAACCCTATAACTCCCCATTTATAAGAGTGGGAGCTCCTCAGTGCCCTTGCACATTGCCCCGACACAGCTCCTGGGCCAGATCTGATCCACAGTCAGATAATCAAACTTCTATCGTCTGACTACAAGCGACGTCTCCTCGCGATCTTGAACTGAATCTGGTGCAATGACGTTTTTCCATCGTACTGGCGGGAGAGCACCATCATACCAGTGCTCAAATCCAGCAAAAACCCTATTGATGTGGATAGATATCGGCCCAGCAGCCTCACCAACATTCTCTATAAGTTGTTGGAACATACGGTGTGTCGGCGGTTGGGTAGGGTCCTGGAGTCATGTGGCCTGCTGGCTCCACACCAGGGCAGTTTCTGCCAGAGTCACTCTACCACTGATAATGTTGTGTCCCTGGAGGCTGCCATCCGAAAAGCCTTTCCCAAATGCCAGCACTCTGTTGCCGCCTTTTTTGATTTACGAAAAGCGTATGATACCACCTGGCGACATCATATCCTTGTCACATTATATAAGTGGGGTCTCCGAGGCCTGCTCCCTATTTTCATCCAGAATTTCTTTTTGCTTCGTAGATTCTGTGTCCACATTTGGGCCTCCCATAGCTGCCCCCTCCCCTCCCCCCGCCATATCCAGCAGAATAGTGTCCTGCAGGGCTCTGTATTGGGTCTCTCTCTATTTTTAGTGGCGTTAACGGTCTAGCAGCAGCTGTAGGGCCATCCTTCTCACTATCTATGTAGGCAGACGACTTCTGCATTTCGTACTGCTCCACCAGTACTGGTGTTGCTGAGTGGCGCCTACAGGGAGCCATCCACAAGGCGCTGTCACGGGCTCTAACCCACGGCTTCCAGTTTTCGGCCACAAAGTCGTGTGCTTCTGTCGACGTCGTATCGTTCATCCGAATCCAGAACTTTACCTTACTGACAATCCCCTCACTGTAGTAGAGACATATCGATTTTTAGGACTGGTTTTTGACGCCCAGTTGACTTGGCTGCTTCACCTTCGTCAGCTTAAGCGGGAGTGCTGGCAGCTCCTCAATGCCTTGCTCTGCCTGAGCAACACCAACTGGGGTGCACATCGCTCTACGCTGCTGCAGCTGTACAGAGCCCTTGTCCAATACTGCCTTGACTATGAGAGTTTGATTTATGGTTCGGCGGCGCCCTCAGCGTTGCATATACTCGACCCAGTGCACCACTGTGGCGTTCGACTAGCGACAGGAGCTTTTAGGACGAGTCCACTGACCAGCGTCCTGGTCGAGGCCGGAGTCCCTCCATTGAAGATAAGGCGTGCAGAACTGCTCACCAATTACGTTGCACACGTTCATAGTTCTCCTGCGCATCCGAATTACCGTCTCGTTTTCCCACCCACGGCGGTTCATCTCCCGCGTCAGTGGCCCAGGTCAGGGTTTACAACTACAGTTCGCATCCGATCCCTTCTATCTGAACTGGAGTTCTTGCCTTTACCACCTGTACTCGAGTTCCATTCGCATACACCTCTGTGGTGTACACCTAGGCTGCGGCTTTGCCTGGATCTTTCACATCGCCCAAAGGACTAAGTTCACCCTGCAGCTCTCCGCTGTTACTTCCTCTCGATTCTTGACATGTACCGAGGCCATGAAGTGGTTTACATCCACGGCTCGATGGCTGAGGGTCACATTGGCTTCGCGTATGTTCATGGAGGACATACTGAACAGCATTCCTTGCGCCTGCAGTGTTTTCACTGCCGATCTGGTGGCTATACCTCGTGATGTTGAGCACGTATGTTCATGCCCTGGGGAGTCGTTTCTTCTGTGTACTGACTCCTTGAGCAGCCTACAAGCTATCAACCAGTGCTACCAAAAAACGGTTCAAATGGCTCTGAGCACTATGGGTCTTAACAGCTGAGGTCATCAGTCCCCTAGAACTTAGAACTACTTAAAACTAACCTAAGGACATCACACACATCCATGCCCGAGGCAGGGTTCGAACCTGCGACCGTAGCAGTCGCGCGGATCGGGGCTGAAGCGCCTAGAACCGCTCGGCCACCGTGGCCGGCCCAGTGCTACCCTCGTCATCCTTTGGTAGCGACAATCCACGAGTCCATCTACACCCTGGAAGGGTCCGGTCGTTCAGAGGTGTTTGTATGGACCCCAGGACACGTCGGAATCCCAGGCAACAAATTTACTGACAGGCTGGCCAAACAGGCTTCACGGAATCCGCTTATGGAGATCGGCATTCCAGTAACTGACCAGCGTTCGTTTTTACGTCACCAGTTTTTTCGGCTTTGGGAGACAGAATGGCATAGTCTGAGTACGCACAACAAACTGCATGCCATTAAGAAGACTACGAATATGTGGCAGTCCTCCATGCGGTCCTCTCGCAAGGACTCTGTGGTTCTCTGCCGGCTGCGCATTGGCCACGCTTGGGCGATCCATGGCTACCTCCTGCGCCGTCAAGACCTGCCTCAGTGTCGATGTGGCACCCGGTTGACAGTGGCCGATGTTCTGGTGCACTGTCCTACTTTAACTGCCCTGCGACGAAATCTGCGGTTACCGGACTCGTTGCCACTATTTTTATCTGACAACGCCTCATCGGCTGTTTAGTTTTACCTTTTATTGGTGAGGGTGTGCTTTTCCATTTGATCTAAATTTTAGCGCATGTCCTTTGTCCCTCTGTGTCCTCCACCCTAGTGCTTTTATGGTGGCGGTATTAATGTGCTGCAGAGTGTCTACCTTCTCCTGTTTATTCACATGGTCAGGCAGCCAAGGTAATCTGTTTTGTCGTTTTAAACTCTTTTACCTGTTTCTTGCGTTTCTGTGGTTTTCTTCTCCCCTTTTGTCCGTTTAAGTGTTGTTTGCTCTTCCGTCGTTCTTGTGGTTTGTCCTTTCTCTCCGTTTTGTGTTGTCAGTTTTCCTTGTGGCATTGTTTTATTCTCACCATTGTGGCATTGTTTTATTCGGAACTAGGGATCGATGACCTATCAGTTTGGTCCCTTCCCCCTCTTTTAAACCAGCCAACCAACACAATGACATAAATCAGGAACAGAAGTCGTCAGAACTCCCGGTACTATTTTCTTAGTCTTCGCGCAACATGCGTTACGTTCTGCCGACAAACGCAAAAACCAGGAAGGCGTATTGTTTTGGATAAAAACGAAGTGCGAAAGTTTTGTTTTCTGTGTATAAAATCAGTTGCAAACAGTCTAACTGACGAGAGTACATGACAAACTAAGTAACAGCCTAGTACAGACCAAAACTGTATCCACAAAACTTCGGCAATCCCAACTGTATAATGCTAACATACGTAAGTTCACGTTTTCGTGTTAGTTTATTAACAGGCCCTCACAGTTACAGATGACATGATGTATGCCGAGAACAACGGCAACAGAAAAAGCGCAGGAAATACGCTGCGAACAGCGACAACAATTCTTAAAACCATGATACAACGTGCAATAAATAAGGCAGTAGGAAAATTTCTACAGTAAAAAATCTTGGTACATAATAGAATATTGGACTCATTGAGGATTTTTCATCCAATTCCTCGAGAATGGCATTGTTAACAATTAAGTTGGAAAACAAAAGATACACACTGATAAATATTCATACTCCAACTAATATTAAAAATAGAACTGACAAGGATGGAACGGAAAAATTGTGGGATGAACTTGATCAACTGGTAAGGACCATACCGGATACTAACATTAAAATTCTGCTTGGAGATTGTAATGCGAAGATAGGACGAGAGAAGAAATTTCGAGGTGTGGTCGGGCGATGGCCAACGGGGAACGCTTAATTGAATTTTGTACTACAAATGAATTGCTTTTGAAGACAACATGGTTTAAGAGAAGATCACATTAGTTAATGACATGGAAATGTCTTAACGTGAAGCTAGAAGAGTACGAGATAGATCATGTGGCCATGTATCAGAAATTCCATATGGAAATCTATAACATTAAAGTGCTGCGTGGCGTCGATGTTGATTCAGACCACTACATTTCAAAAATTAAAATCAAATTGACACCTAAAAGATAGAGCAAATCTCAAAAGTTGATACAGAGAAAGCATATGACCCAAGTTTTATTATTAATAATCAGATATATTACGAGAGATCAAGAATATCTTTAAGTGACAATTTCGGAGCCACTGTCAATCGATTAAAAGCCTTAGCTGAAGAAGTAGCTCCTCTACGGAAACGCAAGAAACATGCTTGGTGGAATGAGGAATGCGATGTAGCGATTCAACATGGACATAAGCCTGGTTAAATGGCCAACAAAAGGAAACTGAAAGCTCCAGGGAGGAATTAATAAATGATAGACGATCAACAGCCGAGGAAATTAGAAGGGTTAAAAGGCAATTTCATAAAGACTCGCTAAAATCAATCGAGGATGCGTTCAATCGCCAGAAGACAAGTGATTACGATCAGACATTCAACCAGTACCAGCTTAAATACACTCCACCCACTCCTATAATGAAGGACACAAACGACAAGGTAGCACATAACAATTATGACAATTCAATGATATAGGCTAAATGTTTCAAACAGTTGGTAAATAGCGCGGAACCTGAATATTACACTCCTGGAAATTGAAATAAGAACACCGTGAATTCATTGTCCCAGGAAGGGGAAACTTTATTGACACATTCCTGGGGTCAGATACATCACATGATCACACTGACAGAACCACAGGCACATAGACACAGGCAACAGAGCATGCACAATGTCGGCACTAATACAGTGTATATCCACCTTTCGCAGCAATGCAGGCTGCTATTCTCCCATGGAGACGATCGTAGAGATGCTGGATGTAGTCCTGTGGAACGGCTTGCCATGCCATTTCCACCTGGCGCCTCAGTTGGACCAGCGTTCGTGCTGGACGTGCAGACCGCGTGAGACGACGCTTCATCCAGTCCCAAACATGCTCAATGGGGGACAGATCCGGAGATCTTGCTGGCCAGGGTAGTTGACTTACACCTTCTAGAGCACGTTGGGTGGCACGGGATACATGCGGACGTGCATTGTCCTGTTGGAACAGCAAGTTCCCTTGCCGGTCTAGGAATGGTAGAACGATGTGTTCGATGACGGTTTGGATGTACCGTGCACTATTCAGTGTCCCCTCGACGATCACCAGTGGTGTACGGCCAGTGTAGGAGATCGCTCCCCACACCATGATGCCGGGTGTTGGCCCTGTGTGCCTCGGTCGTATGCAGTCCTGATTGTGGCGCTTACCTGCACGGCGCCAAACACGCATACGACCATCATTGGCACCAAGGCAGAAGCGACTCTCATCGCTGAAGACGACACGTCTCCATTCGTCCCTCCATTCACGCCTGTCGTGATACCACTGGAGACGGGCTGCACGATGTTGGGGCGTGAGCGGAAGACGGCCTAACGGTGTGCGGGACCGTAGCCCAGCTTCATGGAGACGGTTGCGAATGGTCCTCGCCGATACCCCAGGAGCAACAGTGTCCCTAATTTGCTGGGAAGTGGCGGTGCGGTCCCCTACGGCACTGCGTAGGATCCTACGGTCTTGGCGTGCATCCGTGCGTCGCTGCGGTCCGGTCCCAGGTCGACGGGCACGTGCACCTTCCGCCGACCACTGGCGACAACATCGATGTACTGTGGAGACCTCACGCCCCACGTGTTGAGCAATTCGGCGGTACGTCCACCCGGCCTCCCGCATGCCCACTATACGCCCTCGCTCAAAGTCCGTCAACTGCACATACGGTTCACGTCCACGCTGTCGCGGCATGCTACCAGTGTTAAAGACTGCGATGGAGCTCCGTATGCCACGGCAAACTGGCTGACACTGACGGCGGCGGTGCACAAATGCTGCGCAGCTAGCGCCATTCGACGGCCAACACCGCGGTTCCTGGTGTGTCCGCTGTGCCGTGCGTGTGATCATTGCTTGTACAGCCCTCTCGCAGTGTCCGGAGCAAGTATGGTGGGTCTGACACACCGGTGTCAATGTGTTCTTTTTTCCATTTCCAGGAGTGTATTTGGAATTTGATCCCTATCCAAGAAACAAAACGCATTTAGAAAGAGTTACACCACCACATCCAGATGAAGTAAAAGCAGCGACTAACTCACTTCGGAATTACAAAGCAGCAGGTTAGAAATAACTAGTGGCAGAACTTTTGAAATAGGCAAATGTACCGACTATTCTGAATTACACAAACATCTTACTGACATTTGGAATACTGAGAAGTTACCAGAGGAACGGAACGTTTAAATAATCTAGCAACCACACAAAAAGGAGATAGATCGGATCCAAATAATTACAGAGCTATATCCCTGCTGGATATTACTTATAAAATTTTTTCCAAGGTTCTGTATTTCAAAATTCATGACCAGCTTGATGGTGAACTAGGCGAATATCAAGGAGGCTCTAAGCCAGGACGAAGCTGTCCTGATCAAATTATTTGTCTCAAATGGATAAAGAAACATCATAGGGTCAGGAACAAGAAGCTAGTGATCATCTATACCGATTTTTAAAAAAAAAAGCCAACGATAGTATCCAACGTGAATCTCTACTGTCAATGCTTAAAGAATTTGGTTTACATCAGAAACTTGTCGACCTCGTTGCAGTCACCCTTCGAAATACCAAAGCTAGAGTAAGGTTCAGAAATGAATTCTCTGAATCATTTGACATGCATACTGGCCTTAGACAAGGCGATGGATTGTTACCATTATTGTTCAGCTGTAGAAAATCGTGCGTGTATGGAACAAGATATGCCCACCATCTGTTAAGATTGGAAGAAAGATTCGTCTTAACTGCCTTGCATTTGCAGGTGATTTGGGGCTGTTAGCAAACAATACTGATGAAGCAAAGGTTCAGATAGAACAACTAAATCGATTAACGGCAAAGGTTGGATTTCAAATTTCGTTTCAGGAAACAGAAATGATGCCCAACTTCCCAGTTCACATATCCCATATCATACTCCATAATGATCAAAAAATTAAAGTAGTAAAAAAGTTTAAATATCTTGGTGAGATTATTACCTGGAATGTTAATGAAAGAGCATCAATAGATAGTAGAACATTAAAACTACAGCGAGCGCAGAGAACCACGTGGCCAAATTACAAGAAACGATCTCTCTCAATAAATGCTAAATTTCGACTCTACTACTCCGTCGTTAAACCGGAAGCAACACATGCAAGTGAAACACACTTCAAACTACATACTCAAGCAACAAGTGACAAATTGCAGAAAGTTGATAGAAGAATAATCCGAGCAATTATCAGTGAAAAACATCAAGTTAAAGGGCAATGGAAACTTTTGCCCAATTCAGTAGTGTATAAAGAAAGTGAATCAATTATTGAAATTTCAATGAAATGAATGCCCCTAGCTGCATACAGGCGTTGGTATGTCATCGGGGACAGTTGAAGATGTGTGTCCCGACCGGGACTCGAACCCGGGATCTCCTGATTTCATGGCAGACGCTCTATCCATCTGAGCCACCGAGGACACAGAAGATAGTTCGACTGCAAGGACTTACCTCTGGCACGCCTCCCGTGAGACCCACATTCCCAACTTACTGTCCATTGATACAATGCGGAAAAGGAAGATTGCATTTTTCGGCCACGTATCTCGCCTACCAAATACTAGAATCCTGAAGCAAATTTTCGACTACTTCTGGAACAATAAAATCAAAAAATCTGGTTTAAGTACGAACAAAGAGATCTGGATGAAGTGAACATTACCACACATGAAATTCAACACGGAGAAGAGAAACTGCTTCTGAAGATCAAATACACACGGCTGACATTCAAACCATCAGAACAGAAGTAGTATGCCTTATCTACAGAAGAACGAGCAGCCAGATCACAGCGAATGAATAAATTTTGGGAAACGAAGACATTGCTGACTGCTAAGACCTAAACTTAATCACTGTAGACTCTGTTGTATTATGTTTGATTTTAGTGCTACAAAGTGGGCGTAAAATATGTAAATAAATAAAACAATAGTTAAAAACAAACAGTAAAAGTTTAATAATGTGTTAGTGTTTTGTAACTATGCTATTTCCTGCATGTTTTAAAGACCCCACTGATGATAGTGATATTTTTCACTGAAACTAGTTTGGGAAATAAATAAGTAAACAAATAACAAAAAGTGTTTTGCATCAAGGTGGAGTCATGGTTCCCAGCCGGCCGGTGTGGCCGAGCGGTTCTAGGCGCTTCAGTCCGGAACCGCGCGACCGCTACGGTCGCAGGTTCGAATCCTGCCTCGGGCATGGATGTGTGTGATGTCCTTAGGTTAGTTAGGTTTAAGTAGTTCTAAGTTCTAGGGGACTGATGACCTCAGAAGTTATGTCCCATAGTGCTCAGAGCTATTTGAACCAATATTGCACATGCCAACTCGCCGCTTCCATCGAGGAGTTTATCCACATATTAAGAGGTTTAATCAGCAATAACCAAGGATCTGTTATTTTTATGAAGTATTTTAAAGATTTTTAAATAAAGCAATTTTTGCTCGTTTATCTGGTTTACGTCAAACGTCGGTTTTATCGTCACCTAATTACGCTTTAGTATGGAGATGTGCTCTCTCACCAGTTTGCACTGAGGAACTGATTTGAGTTGTATAATAAGAATTTTAATCTGTTAAAGAAAGGACTTGTTGTTTTTTATGATATATTTTAAAAAATCATTTTGCTCATTTCATCTAGTTTTCGCCAGTCGGCGGTGCTTACCTTTTCAATAACCATACGTGCTGTCACACCACTTACGCTATGGACTTAATTTGCAATAAAAGGAGGATTAATATTTTCCCAATAGAGAATGGTACATAAACCTAAGTAAATCTTTTGTAAATGGCTGGTCTGTAGGTTATTTACTATATTCTGGTTGTTTGTTTCTACTTTTGATTCTTTGTGCGTAATATCGCGGGTTGTGGTTTTAAGTTATTATAATCAAATATAATTTTCGCTCATTGTATGTAAAAACTGTTCCACAATGTTTCACATGAAAGAAGATACTTCTCTTCTTCATTAGAGGACTGAATATAAACTATCGTATTACTGTTGATGTGATGTGCTCGGGCCGGGGGGGGTGAGGGGGGGAGGGGGAGGGAAGGGCGCAGTCTTCTAGTAAATTGGCAAGTTAATTTACTTTTGGGGTTGGGGGCTACCGCACATTTTGCTTTTGAGTTGTAGTAAAGAGATGTAACTTTTTAGGGAGTTGATAGAAAATATGTGTAATGCATATCAGTATAACTACTGAGCGTAGCTCATGATACGATCCTCTGCAGGTGACGTGATGTCATGCGGTAACTCAAAGCATTTGGGTGTAATTCGACCCACAGTAGACCAATGAGTGGTTTTAGCCAAAAAAGTTTTTGACACTGCAGGGTCTTAAGTGTACATTAAGTTAACGAAAGAAAAAATAACGTATAGTTTAGTCGGCAAAACATATCTTCGACGCACACCGATGTCTGCGGCATCTAGCGTTTCACCTGGTAGCCACTGGTGTGTCTGCACAGTGGTTCTCTAATGTCCGCCCTATGTGGTCTATTTACTGTTGTCGAGTCGGTTATAATGGCGTTTTGATGGTCACGGCATGGGGAATTTTTGTACAAACGCTTTCGCCTGTGCTGACACACGGTATGGTAAATAATTAGCAAGGCAACTCATAAAACTAAGCAACCATAACAAATTTGTATGCCTTATATTAGTGTAATATAATTCTATTGCAAATATGGGTACCTCGTTTGTATAAAATTGTCAGACCTACTGTAATTTTCTTTGTAGGATGGTTTGAAAATTGGCATAGATGTCAGAAACTAGTCACCAGCAAGAAATAAAAAGATATACTTCTTACCGTAATTCATGAGGGAGCTAAACTATTTCTTCATCTCCGATACTGTGAAACAATTTTTTTCTCTTCCTCCCCGCTTTTTTATTAGGGGGGGGGGGCGGTGGAAGCTGGTTTAATAAGGACCTAAACAAGAAAATATTTTCTAGCGAACATGGAGTTTAAAATGCAAACAGTAGGAGCTATGAGCACTTGTTCTGCTCAGAATAGATGTGTGGTGTCGCAGCAGTGAAGACGAGCAAGTGTTCATAGATCTTAAGGTATCTAAATCAGAGCCTACGTTTGGTATACTGTTTTGCTTCGAATGATCGTTCCTGTAACATACCTGAATATTGACCTTTCCTCCAGGATATGCTGTGTAGTGTGAATAGCTGCACATGTGTCTTGTTCTGTTTAAATATATAATGAATTTGTTGTTTTAATTGTAGCATACGATTATGATAAGCTCTCTGATGACGGGATTGGCATGTTACAGGTAGGCTGACACTGGGACTGGCCTAGGAGAGATATTTGGAGCCCAGCGAGAACGGTAAACTACACTCTAAGAACATTTTCTTACACCCATGCACGGACTACCTTTACTTTCAGAATAAATTCCCCAGTCGCCCTCATACTCACTAGTCGTCCTGACTGTTACAGAGACTTTTTGCCCTATGAGTCTTGGCGGGGCACGTTTTTCCTTCTGCCCTAAAACCGCTATTGTTCAACTGCTTTTCTGTCTGCTATCTCGCAGACTTGACTGTGTCAGTGGGTGATGACACCCAGACTTACAGACGACATCACATTACCGCAATTTGTGACTCATTGACCCAGACACTAACACTTTTTTTTTGATTGTCATCATGCAGTGGGCAACTTCTTAAAATATTGTCGGCATGTTGCAAGGTGTTGATCTTTGATATATGTCTTGCCCTGTGAGACCCTAACTTTTCTCGGCAAATTGAATGTTCAAATAACTTACGGGTTTGCTGCCGGGTTACGTCGTCGACCATTTCGACAGGTGCATATCCTGTCATTCTCAAGGCACAAATGCAAGGAGGAAGAAATGTGCAAGGGAATTTAATACCTCGGTTCACAGAGGAAAATCAAGGAAGATACCACACACACAACACGTGTCAACACAAACAAAGATAACGATCATCAGGAATATCGATAGTGACTATTAATCAACAGGTGAGGTAGCACTAATTCTGACCCTCTGTTTTTTGATGAGAGACAGAGCCGGATTCCACGCAGCGTTTAAACAAAATCCACCATCTCTGTTTATAAGGTTGCTTGTTTGTGTTGACACTTGTTCTGTATGTGGTATCTTCCTTGATTTTCCTCTGTGAACCGAGGTATTAAATCCCCCTGCACATTTCTTCCTCCTTGCATTTGTGCCTTGAGAATGGCAGGATGCGCACCTGTCGAAATATCGGCGGTGGTCGACGACGTCACCCGGCAGCAAACCCGTAAGTTATTTGAAGTCTTCCCTGTTTTAACTAAACATTCCATTCATTGAGGGCATGTAGAATTATGTTCCGATCAATAAATCTATTTGAATCCGTAAATGCGGTGAGAAGGAGAGTTAGCTGTTTGTTATTTTATGTACACTGACGGAAAGAAACTGCAACACCAGGGAGCTGTACGACAAAATCGAAGGCTGGTAGGCGTCTATCAACATCTGAAAGATGTTGTCTATTCATATTTCACCCCAGGTGCATAAAAGTGGCGCCAATAGCGTCATTATGGGAATGCCAATCAGGTTTGCTTTAAATACACGCTGTAAGGGTCGTGAGCGTTTTTTCACAATGGTCATGGTTGCTTGAAGTTAGCCAAGAATGCGTTTAAGGCAATAAAGACGCCCTTATCAACACCCCACCGAGCTTGAACGAGGTCGTGTAACCGGGCTACAGTAAGCCGGACGTACCTTCTGGGATATTGCAGGAAGACTTGGCAGTAATGTAACCACAGTACGTGATTGCTGGCAACGATGGTCACGAGGATGTACTGTTGTGAGGAGACGGCGTCTCGAACTGCCACGTAGCGCTACTGAGACGGGAGACCATCATGTGTAAGTGTACGGCTCTGGCACATCGCACTGCATCGGCAGTAGCAATATGAGCAGCAGTTAACACCGCAGCGACACAACGAACTGTTACAAATCGGTTACTACACTCCGAGCCAGACGCCATGTAGCGTGCATTCCACTGACCACAGATCACCGCCATTTGCGACTTCCGTGGAGTCAAGCGAGAGCTCACTGGCGCGCGGGGTGGAGGAGATATGTTATGTTTTCTGATGAAAGCTGGTTCCGCCTCGGTGACAGTAACTGCCGTGTGTTGGATAGGAGGAAGTCAATTGAGGGACTGCAGCCAAAATGTCTACGTCCTAGACGCACTGGACCTATACCTAGAGGTATGGTCTGGTGTTGGACGTAAATCTGATGATTCGACCTGTTGTGCTGCCATTCACAAACAGCGTTCCAGGGGGTGTTTTCCAATAGGATAACACTCGCTCACATATCGGGGTTGTAAATAAACGTGCTCTACAGAGTGTCGACATGTCGGTTTGGCCTGCTCGATCAGCAGATCTGTCTCCAGTGGAGCACTATTGGACAACTCCAGCGTCATCCAAAATTAGCGTTAACTGTATCGTTATTGACCAACCTAGTAGGACAGGCACGGAGTTCCATCCCACAAAATGTTATCTGGCCCCTGTGCAACACAATGCATGCACGTTTGCGTGCTTGCTTCCATCATTCTGGTGGGAATACTGGTTATTAATGGGCCAGCATTTCACATTTGCATTGGCTTACCTCACGCTTACATTAACCTGTGATCTTGCAGTATTAATTACTTAAATATGTTGCTTAGACACATGCTTTCTCAAAAGCCCATTACACTGCATTAATTATATTTTAGTACTGCGATATTTTTCCATCAGTGTAAATCCATTCATTGACAGCATTTAGAATGATGTTTCATCCAGTAAATCTAATTTTAAGCCTTATACTGCGGTGTGAAGGATAGTTTGCCGATTCTTATTTTATGTATTTTGTGTCTATCACCTAGCAGGTGTGCAGTTACTCATAATAAGTCGTAAAGATTCAGTGTGAAAGCGTCGGCGTGCTCTCTAAACCGTTGCTGTAAACTTCTCGGTTTTCCGTGCGTAGAAGACAGAGCAGTCTTCATACCATAACTTACTTGTACAACTCTTAGCGAGTGTCCCTCCATGCACCCAGCTGTATAGTTTGTGTCAACATTTGAGTAGGCTTGTTGTTCATAGAAAAGGCTATGCGTATGTACGTATTTTTAAGTAAGTGGGCTGATTGTTGTATGTGTCACAGAGGAAGGGAATTTAAGAGCTTACCTTCCATTCGGTATCTTGTGTTATTTTGTCATGTTTAATGAGTATCGGGATTCATCAGTAAATATCTCTCGGGTATAGTGGCAGCACTGAGTGTAAAAGTGTTTGTAAACAGTGTGAAGAAAAACAAAAGCAACTATGAAGTTCTGAAGTAACAAGGACAAGGGAAACAAGAAATAAAATGTTACAGCTTTCGCCATCCATCCGTATTCTACTTGATTGTGCCATATATTTAAGAAATACATCTGGCAGATTTCGTACGTTTATCACAGGTAGAAATTACATAGTGTATATATGCCAGTTTTACACTGCACTTTCTAATAAGTACAGACCTTTTTTCCAATTCTAAGGAATGTATTCAGTCCATTGAGTCGCGACAGCGAATTACCAGTTTGCTTGCTAATGGAGCAAGTGTGGGGCACGAATTATGAATAAATGGGATAGGATTACCAGTTTCGACACTTGTCTTGCAACTGAGGCTAACACCCTGGAAATCTTGCTCTGACCCGAGGAATGAAACTGTTTTCAATTATATTCTGGGAAAATGTTTTCGATTGTCCCAGGCAAAAATCGATATTTGATTGTAGTGTGTGTGTGTGTGTGTGTGTGTGTGTGTGTGTGTCTGGCTCTAAGAACTATGCATCCAAACTGCTTAGGTCATCAGTCGCCTAGACCTAGAACTACTTAAACCTAACTAACCTAAGGACATCACACATATCCATGCCCGAGGCAGGATTCGAACCTGCGATCTTAGCGGTCGCGCGGTTCCAGACTGAAGCGCCTAGAAACGCTCAGCCACACCGGCCGGCTCTGTGTGTCTAAAAGGAAACGTTTCGTGTGCTAAAGTTTGTAAAAATTGAATCTGCTGTTGACGTTCCTTGTCAGTTTTGTCACCACCCTCTTGGAGAGTCCCTTCATCACACACAAATATGTCGATGGCAAAAGAAAAAAAGTTGGAGGAAACTGCATTTGCAAGTTAGCGAACGATGCCCCACACGAACAGTAGATAAAAACCTCTTCCGAATACAGGAAGGGTTTGCACGAAGCCCTCACAAATCCTATTCTCAGCCAAGTGCTGGAACTTCGGTGAAGCCTTACAAACAGCAGCTTGTGCGAACACTGCCTGCTACAGAGAAGAGTAAATGACATGGAATTTTAGTGCTTCAAGTCTCTCATAGATATATTACACAAACTTAGCGATCCTTGAGATTTTTCGAAGAAACGTAATTCATCATTTCGTTTCTTAGAAAACGTGAATCGAAACAGTATAAGATTTCGGGCACTGCATATCTTGACCTGATCAATAAGCGTGTGAGTTCTTACTGTGTAAATTTTGTATGTGTGTCATTGCATAGTACACTCATACGAACCTTGCTTCTTTACAGAGCAAATGTAAATTCCCCAAATTAAAACTACTCGTGCATGATGGCGCGCAGACCCGTGGAATAGAGACATTTTCTTAACGAAGATGTTCCTGTGTTCTGGATAGCGAAAGGACGGGAACGAGGTTTTGTCCACGGTTTGTAACCTTCATTGTTTCCCCTTCACGGATTTACGTCAAGGGTAAGATTTTTCTCTAGACATTGCCTGCATCGTTTCTAGTACTGGACAACTACATGGGCCCCACTGTTCACTCAGGAACTCATCACCATTCAACACACACATGAAACGGAGAGGAATACCAGTTTGATTCCAGAATGGGTCTTTCCCTCTGCAGAGCAATGTCCCCAGTTAAGAAAGATCCAGGGAGATTCTGTGTGATTGCCGAATTGCCAGTATAGCCACGCAAGCGCGCCCGCACGCTCACAGTGTTCCCTTCAACATTCTAAGTCAACAAGTTAGTTAACAAACCGTATCGCGAATAACGCTCCCATACCTTTTATTTTCAATAATGTTTAGTGACTCTGTGAGTGATCCTGACCCTCAACTGCAGTCTTCTGGTAAGTAGAGAAGAAACCAGTGTGGATGAGCCGCTGCCTGCGTACGTGGTGTCATTATTCTGTCTCCTCTGTGAGGACGACTCAGAGGAGTCACAATAATGACGGCACGTGGCGGGAAACTTCACAGCTGGGACGCCGGTGTCTGATGGCGTCGTAGGCGCTCTTCCTGCTGCTTTTAGGCAAAGGTAACTACCCTATAAATAATCTTGAGGTAAAGTACCTCAGTTTGATATTCCACCACAATGTTACGTCATAGTTTCCTTAAAATAGGTAAACTAAGGAGCTGTCAGAACTAAGCTTCCAGTGAATGTTCAAAAGCAATTTTTCAATCAGTGTATTAATTTTCGTTTTGTAGCTCTGAATTACGAATTTTCAATATGAAACTCAGTTAAAATCAAACTAATGGTTGATTGTACAAGTTGAAGTCTAAGATGTGTTCATGAAAACACAGTAAAGGTGAGTAAAATATGTACATAGGTGCACGGTTGATAGGTGTACCAACAAATTTCTTTTTAAGATGTCAGGGAACTGAGAAGGTGGATAAATGACGGTAGAAAACACACAGGACCAACATGTATGCGTATAGCGGAAGACTGTAGTTCGTGGAGATGGGAGGAAATCATTACGCTGTAGAGGAAGTCCAATAACTGATGATAGCGACAGAAAATCCGTAACGGCGTAATGATGATATGTGTTACTTCCAGTCGTTTCCAGCCAGATTGCAAACTTGAGATATGGCCACTAGACACAAAACTCAAGGGAAAATAAAAAAAGCTTATAGCAGTGCAACGTCTTCATTATTTACCAGTCTATCTGCATTTTTAGTTGTGTTATGTCCCTAAGATCCATCCAATCACTACAATGCACACTACCATACGTCTTGCGTTTTTTTAGTACGTTGCCCTCTGTGGTCTTTGTGATTTTCGCACATCTGGTATGGAATACTTCGACTTGCTAGTTTGTATCTCATCTCTGAGTTCGTTATCCCCTTTGCGGATTGTAGAGGAGGTATATCCGTGGAGCGAGCATTTAAATAACCAGACCTACATTATTGTCAACTACGTACCTCGACTCCAATGGTCATTTCATACAGTGAAGTTTAAGGTTTATCCTAAGATTTCTTCATGTTTTCTTTATGTCATTGCCGGCCGGGGTGGCCAAGCGGTTAAAGGCGCTACAGTCTGGAACCGCGCGACCGCTACGGTCGCACGTTCGAATCCTGCCTCGGGCATGGATGTGTGTGATGTCCTTAGGTTAGTTAGGTTTAAGTAGTTCTAAGTTCTAGGGGACTGATGACCTTAGAAGTTAAGTCCCATAGTGCTCAGAGCCATTTGAACCTTTATGTCATTACGTTTAATTAAACACGTATACAGTGAGTCCATTTTACCTCAAAACACTGAAATATCTCGAAAGCTACGCATGGCAACAAGAAAAAGTGTTATAATTAAAATTAGTTTGTCTCGGAGGGGGACATCAGATGATACCGTACTGGACCCCCCCCCCACCCACCCACCCCCATCCCGTCCCGAGCGTGGGTGGCTGGAAGCAACTTCGAAATCTTCAATGGGAACCCCTGTTTTTCGTTGCAGGCTACGATTCTACGACTAAATCTACATTTCTTCGTCTGAAGAATTTTCTTCGTTTCGCCACATATGGCGCTGTAATAGGAGGAATGTAAATAGGTACACAATCGTAATTTACGACATGCTACCCAATGGCCCTTGAATATTCAGTGGCACGAGGGACTTCACCTCCATACTTCGAGGGTAGGATAGGCCAGTATTTGATACAGTAACATGTAATTGGAAACCCCCATTCGCAACGTTGTATTCCTCCGACATATCGAGGAGGAGACCACACGACTCGCCGGTGTGGCTGTGGTTCGAGGTGAACGCTACTCTACTTCCCCAATTTGAGTAAGTTTTCGATACACTTTGTGATCCACTTTTCAAATGGCTGTACGCAGGACAGAAGCGCATCTGCTGGAACGTCAGCACAGGCCTTTCTGATGAGATCGACCATGTCTTCACGGCCTCTTGGAACTTACTGATACACTATAGCTTCTAAATATCCACATAGAAAGAAATCTGGTGACGTCGAATCCGGTAACCTAGCTGGCCTATTAACAGGGTCACCTTTGCCGATCCACCGACTACTGCAAACACGGTCCAATACCTCCAGAGCTTCAACTGCGCAATGCGCTGGGCAACCGTCGTGCTGAAACCACATACGTTGTCGAAGGTCCAGGGAAACGTCCTGCAATAGTACCGTTAGTTCCCGTTCCCAAAATGTTCGATATTTGCTTCCACTCAAAGTGATGTCTATAAAATGTAGACAATTGAGTTTGTTCCCCATGATGTGACACCATACCGTTGCTGTAACCAGAGGGGATTGTCTACACTCCAGTAATGCACACTCGTATTATGCCGTTTAACACTACCATGGTTTGTGAATGTAGACTTATCAGAAAATAGTGCCTCGGCAAAGAATGTGGGGATCGTTTGCATTTGTTGACATGCCCATTCACAAAACACTATCCAGTTATGGAGATCGGCGCCTTGAAATCCTTGATACAAAGACACATGGTATGGGTGACACGACGGTGCAGTGTTGACAATACTACCTACGAACTTATCGCAAAGCGGTGTAATTGCCGGTCGCGTATCTGTGGGCTGTGGTGTACTGCCGCTAGTACAGCCATTTCATTAGCTTCTCCCGTCGCACGTTTGATTCGTTTCCTTTTGCCGGTGTGTACGCTGCCATCAGACAAAGACGTTCACAACCTAGTAAAAGAATGAAGGAGCGACATACAAGGCGGCAGCAGCAGCTTCAACATTTCTCCTACATTCTCCATAAATCAGGATCATTTTAATTTTTGCTTTTGTGGTTGCAACATTCTTCGTCCATTAGCACGTCTGTTCTCCATATGATAGATTGGTGTCCAGGCAATAAACACTGCGCAAGTATTGTAATGCTTACAAGGGAACCTCCCCATCGCACCCCCCTCAGAATTAGTTATAAGTTGGCCCAGTGGATAGGCCTTGGAAAACTGAACACAGATCAATCGAGAAAACAGGAAGAAGTTGTGTGGAACTATGAAAAAAATAAGCAAAATATACAAACTGAGTAGTCCATGCGCAACATACGCAACATCAAGGAGAATCTGTGGTCTGGAGCGCCGTGGTCCCGTGGTTAGCGTGAGCAGCTGCGGAACGAGAGGTCATTGGGTCAAGTCTTCCCTCGAGTGAGAATTTTAATTTTTTATTTTCGCAAAGTTATGATCCGTCTGTTCGTTCAAATGGCTCTGAGCACTACGGGACTCAACTGCTGTGGTCATTAGTCCCCTAGAACTTAGAACTACTTAAACCTAACTAACCTAAGGACATCACACACATCCATGCCCGAGGCAGGACTCGAACCCGCGACCGTAGCATTGTTCGTTCATTGACGGCTCTGTTCACTGTAATAAGTTTAGTGTGTGTTTTGCGACCGCACCGCAAAACCGTGCGATTAGTAGGCGAAAGGACGTGTCTCTCCAATGGCAACCGAAAACATTTGATCGCAAGGTCATAGGTCAACCGATTCCTCCACAGGAAAACACGTCTGATATATTCTATACGACACTGGTGACGGCATGTGCGTCACATGACAGGAATATGTTGTCGACCCACCTAACTTCTACACTTGGCGAATGGGTAAAAAGATTCTTCTATCTTGCCCGATTTAGGTTTCCTTGTGGATGTGATAATCACTCCCAAAAAAGTGATGAAAACATAAGAGTTTGTCACATAAACTGCAACAAATGAATGCAACAGTTTCACAGTCACACAGTTTTCCCTGTGCTATGTCAAAACATATGTTTTTAACGTTTTCAAATTTTTCCGTGTGTAGACCGTCAAATCCTGCATATGTCCAAGCAAATCTGAACATGTCCTGGAATTTTGGAGAGCGAAGGTGATTATTGAAAAAATTAAACTTTTTACCCGAAGGCTGACTTGAACTAAGGACCTCTCGTTCAGCAGCTGCTAACGCTATTTTTTTTTTTTTTAAATCTCATTTTGTTCGCTTTTGTTCGTTTCGTCTGCTCGGGGCGGACGTCGTGAGACATCCTTCTAGTTCGTTGATGATCCATTAACTCAGTTTTTTTATTACAGAGGGCACGTAACCCTCTGACCGAACACGCTGAGCTACCGTGCCGGCTCCACTGGACCACGGTCCTCCTTAGCTCATATTATCCATGATGTTGCCTATCTTGCTCATGGACTACACAGTTTGTTTATTTTGCTTATTTTTTTCGTAGTTCCACACTACTTCTTCCTGTTTTCTCGATTGATCTGTGTTCAGTTTTTCAAGTCCTATCCATTGTGTCAACTTATAACTAAATCTGAGGGGGATGCGATGGGGAGGTTCCCTTGTTAGAGCCGCTATCTGTTTTACGTCTGCACGATACGTGAGCTCCGGTCTCAGTGTACTACCTGTTATGATACGTCGTAGTTCGCTAAATGGCCACAGTGGCGCGTCGAGTACTCCCATGTACCATGTTTCGGAGGAATACAACGTAGCGAATGGGGTTTGCCAAAAAGAAGTTACGAAATACTGGCCTGTCTTTCCCTTCGCAGCACGTAGGTGGTGTCCCACGTGCCATTGGATATTTAAGGACCTTTGAGTAGCGTGTCGTAAATTTCGATTGTGTACGTATTTCTTTTCCTCAGACCACAGTGCCATCTGTCGAGAAAAGAAGAAAATGCTTCAGAGAAAAGTACCTAATTTTGCTGTAGAATCGAAATCGGCAATGAAAAACAAGGGTTCCCGTTGAAGAGGGGAGTGAATATACAATGTTTTATAGACGTAATGTTTTATAATAATTTATATAAATGATATGCCCTTTAATATTACAGGTGATCCGAAAATATTTGTGTTTGCTGACACTAGCCTAACAGTAAAGGAGGTTGTATCCAAGGTTTTCATTGTTTCAAATATGAGTAGAGCAGTTCAAGACGTAAGTCCACGTCCCGTGGAAAACAAACTAATGTTAAATCACAGTAAGACTCGGTTTTTGCACTTTATAACACACTCTTCAATAAAACATGACGTTTGAATTACATAGGATGGGGATGTGATTAGTGAGATTAAACACTTCCGATTTCTAGGTGTTCTGTCGTGGGAAGCCCATGTTCAGGATCTTGTTCAAAGGTTTGATGCTGCCATTTTTGCTATTAGAACACTATCTGTAGTAGGTGATACTTCTATGCGAGAAGTAATCTACTTCGCTTATTTTCATTCGCTTATGACGTATTATGTTTTGGTGTAACTCTTCCCATTCTCAGCGGTTATTTTTGGCTCAGAAACGGACGGTTCAAGGAATAAGTGATTACGTTCGCGAACCCCTTGTCGACCCCTGTCATTGGATATTCTGACATTACCCTCTCAGTATACCTGTATATATTCTTCAATGTCGTTTCTTGTTAACAATAACATCTTCTTCTCAAGAATTAGCAGCTTTCACTCACTCAGTTAATTTTAGACAGAAATCCAATCTGCGTTTTTATCGCACCTCCTTGATTTCTGTGCAAATGGCGTGCCGTATTCTGCTGCATCCATTTTCAATAAGCTACTACAAGAATTCAAAAATCTTAGCAGTAAACCACGAGCTTTCAAATCTAAACTAAAGAGTTTCCTCATGGGTCACTCCTCCTATTCTGTCAAGGAGTTCCTTGAAAAATTACGCTGTTTCCTGAGTTACAGTGTTGAATGCGTTTATATAAACTTATAGCTTTTCGTCTTTTTAGAAATCATAAATATTTTATTTTATCTGTTATTATTTTTCTGTTGTAATTTCATTATACGTTAAATTTCCGTAGAGAATTGCTCCTCAAGTTGATCCTACGGAACAAGACATGCAAAATAAAAAAAATAGAAATATTTGGAATAGGAACCCATGTCCACTCAGTGTCAACGAAGGACGCTTCAGAGCATCAAAGTTATCGTTTCCGGCGCCTATTAATGTATGTATATACGGGATGATTTCGTCAGGATATCGAAAACTTTCAAGAATGACGGAGACAAATAAATCTATCGGTTTGAGGTATGGGACATCATATTGGGGATGAACGAGTGGAAGTTATAAGCGAAAATCGTTCTGATTCTTCTGACAATGGAATACGTGTACTGGTATTGATGTTGCTAAGATTGTAGGGTATACAACTTTCAGAGGTGGTAGCGTGGACCAAAACGAGAAAAAATGTCCGGTAAACATGGGCTCTAAAATGCGTCCCCATGGAGCACTTTTTCATCTTCGCTAGTGTGAAACACATCTCGCCTACTGAACAGGTGCTCATAGCTCTTAAGGTATGCATTTTAAGCCCATGTTTAATTCACATTTTCTCTTTTTCTGGTCCATATTACTACCTCTGAAAGCTGCATACATTACAGTTTTACCAACAACAGTACCGGCTCATGTATTCCACTGTTTGAGGTATCGGAATGATTTTCGCTTGTAAATTTCAACGCTTTGCTTTCCTAACCAGCGACCCTTACCTGAAATTGATACATTTATACTTCTCCATCTTCCCTGAAAGACTGTAACATCATCACGGAATCCCGGTGTGTAAGAATTCATACGTTTACAGGCACCGGTGCCGATATATTTGACGCTCTGTAGCGTTCTCGGATGACGTTTCCTTGCATGGGTTCCTATTCCGGATGTTATGTACTTACTCCCCTCTACAAGTCCTAGAAGTTTGTAATGGAAATATCCGAACACACTGTATGTCTTACTTCCGGATGAAGACTGCTGCACGTATGTATATATACAACACATCGACTGGCAGCACATTTCACATTAAGAAATATGTCTTGCATTTATAAACACATAGCTATCCAGATATCTAAATTTGCTGTATGGTTTTATGTCTTCATTAAACTGTGTATCGATGCTATTCAAAGCATAAAATGCCTCTTTGTTCTATGATAACGTTCAATTGCACGTTCGTTATACTTGGATCTCGGGAACTACTGGTACCCCCTTGTAGACGCCACTGTGGGGTATCGGTCGCTGTGTGTGGTTGAACGGACATCAGCACCAGAGAGACAGTCTGCAAATAGTATTAGTTGAAAACAGTCTTGGTTGCAATTTTAGTTTTTTTATTTATTGACTACGTACACTCCTGGAAATGGAAAAAAGAACACATTGACACCGGTGTGTCAGACCCACCATACTTGCTCCGGACACTGCGAGAGGGCTGTACAAGCAATGATCACACGCACGGCACAGCGGACACACCAGGAACCGCGGTGTTGGCCGTCTAATGGCGCTAGCTGCGCAGCATTTGTGCACCGCCGCCGTCAGTGTCAGCCAGTTTGCCGTGGCATACGGAGCTCCATCGCAGTCTTTAACACTGGTAGCATGCCGCGACAGCGTGGACGTGAACCGTATGTGCAGTTGACGGACTTTGAGCGAGGGCGTATAGTGGGCATGCGGGAGGCCGGGTGGACGTACCGCCGAATTGCTCAACACGTGGGGCGTGAGGTCTCCACAGTACATCGATGTTGTCGCCAGTGGTCGGCGGAAGGTACACGTGCCCGTCGACCTGGGACCGGACCGCAGCGACGCACGGATGCACGCCAAGACCGTAGGATCCTACGCAGTGCCGTAGGGGACCGCACCGCCACTTCCCAGCAAATTAGGGACACTGTTGCTCCTGGGGTATCGGCGAGGACCATTCGCAACCGTCTCCATGAAGCTGGGCTACGGTCCCGCACACCGTTAGGCCGTCTTCCGCTCACGCCCCAACATCGTGCAGCCCGCCTCCAGTGGTGTCGCGACGGGCGTGAATGGAGGGACGAATGGAGACGTGTCGTCTTCAGCGATGAGAGTCGCTTCTGCCTTGGTGCCAATGATGGTCGTATGCGTGTTTGGCGCCGTGCAGGTGAGCGCCACAATCAGGACTGCATACGACCGAGGCACACAGGGCCAACACCCGGCATCATGGTGTGGGGAGCGATCTCCTACACTGGCCGTACACCACTGGTGATCGTCGAGGGGACACTGAATAGTGCACGGTACATCCAAACCGTCATCGAACCCATCGTTCTATCATTCCTAGACCGGCAAGGGAACTTGCTGTTCCAACAGGACAATGCACGTCCGCATGTATCCCGTGCCACCCAACGTGCTCTAGAAGGTGTAAGTCAACTACCCTGGCCAGCAAGATCTCCGGATCTGTCCCCCATTGGGCATGTTTGGGACTGGATGAAGCGTCGTCTCACGCGGTCTGCACGTCCAGCACGAACGCTGGTCCAACTGAGGCGCCAGGTGGAAATGGCATGGCAAGCCGTTCCACAGGACTACATCCAGCATCTCTACGATCGTCTCCATGGGAGAATAGCAGCCTGCATTGCTGCGAAAGGTGGATATACACTGTACTTGTGCCGACATTGTGCATGCTCTGTTGCCTGTGTCTATGTGCCTGTGGTTCTGACAGTGTGATCATGTGATGTATCTGACCCCAGGAATGTGTCAATAAAGTTTCCCCTTCCTGGGACAATGAATTCACGGTGTTCTTATTTCAATTTCCAGGAGTGTATTTCAACTTATTTAGGCATCTTCAGGCTGATCTTAAAGGATCGTCGTAAGAAATACCAAATTAAGATCAGCCTGAAGATGCCTAAATTAGGTGAAACGCGTAGTTGAGAAATAAAAAAACCAAAATTGCAAACCAAGACTGTTTTCAACTAATAATACTTAACACTGGTTTGCTGATCCATGCCACAGATGGATTGGAAGAGTCTGCAAATACTCGATGCTCTTTATTACTTCATCTCGCCGCAGCCGAGTACTGGATGCGGCAACATGGCCGAGGAATTCCTCTGCCCCAGGTAACATTGACACCTAGGATTGTTGCTGACGGAGCCAGTGCCGGCCGGGCGTGACCTTCATGATGGATCCTCCGTGCTCAGTGTCTACTACAAACGCAGAGCAGAGGAGTAATAGAGCGGCCTTCGTGCCGCGCGAGGTATGTCTAGCTCCCCAAAGGGCGGGGTCCCTCTGGGTACCCGTGACATCTGAGTTGTTGGTCGCTCCAGGCAACACGTATCTCATGATACACACGGAGTGAAATTTCAAGTCATCCAATTTGCCTATAAAGATTGTTTCAAGTAGATCAAGCAAAGCTACATCTGCCTCTGTAGTTAGTTTATAATAAAACTTTTAGTTTTCGTGAAAAAAAAATAACCACAATTTTGGGATTCGCACATGTTCTCCGCTATGCAGTCCTTTTGATTCGATTTTAAAGAAACTACTCGGTAAGAAAATATTACTTTTCCAACACTCACGGCCTCACATTGCAGCCTGAAAATGAACTCTGGTTCTTTTTTTTCCGTTATGGCTCATTGTCATCGATTTTTCGAAGTAAAGCAGAACACTGCGTATATTCTGAAAAGTTTATAGTGAAAAATTTGCCGCTGCCGATTTTACGTTTTGTGGATTTTAGGACATGAGTTGCTGTTTACGAAATGTAGCTGACATGTCGAAATTGTTTTTAACGGTGGAAGGACATTGATACCCCTTTCCATTCTCCAGAAAATACGTGAGACGTGTAGGAGACTCTGCGCGTAGATGTTGGCAGCTACGTGCCACGTGCGCGGCTGCTGCCGCCTGCTATGCAGGATGCGGAGCTGCCTCTTTCTGTTCTTTTTCGTGTGCTGGCGACACAAAACTAAGCTGGAAATGACGGAAAAAATAGTGAAATTAAATGACACAGGAAGGCTTTAACTCAAGACAAGGACTGGTACGTTATTTTCAGACTATGCTACTGAATTCAGGAAACAATGTTACCTACGTTACATTGTTCACAACGCTACTTATATATCTGAATTTATTAGCTCATTTGTGTATAACCTGCTCATTTAATAAATGCTGTTTTAGCTAAGCTCGCTGCGAACTGTTTACATGCTCTGCTATTCGTTGTTTCGAATGACGCACGAGCGATATAACTGCGCTCAGTAAAAAGATGACTCAGTTTCTGAACTGTTGTTGTAGTTGTTGTGGTCTTCAGTCCTGAGACTGGTTTGATGCAGCTCTCCATGCTACTCTATCCTGTGCAAGCTTCTTCATCTCCCAGTACCTACTGCAACCTACATCCTTCTGAATCTGCTTAGTGTATTGATCTCTTGGTCTCCCTCTACGATTTTTACCCTCCACGCTGTCCTCCAATGCTAAATTTGTGATCCCTTGATGCCTCAAAACATGTCCTACCAACCGATCCCTTTTTCTAGTCAAGTTGTGCCACAAACGTCTCTTCTCCCCAATCCTATTCAATACCTCCTCCTTAGTTACGTGATCTACCCACCTTATCTTCAGCATTCTTCTGTAGCACCACATTTCAAAAGCTTCTATTCTCTTCTTGTCGAAACTGGTTATCGTCCATGTTTCACTTCCATACATGGCTACACTCCATACAAATACTTTCAGAAATGACTTCCTGACACTTAAATCTATACTCGATGTTAACAAATTTCTCTTCTTCAGAAACGATTTCCTTGCCATTGCCAGTCTACATTTGATATCCTCTCTACTTCGACCATCATCAGTTATTTTACTCCCCAAATAGCAAAACTCCTTTACTACTTTAAGTGTCTCATTTCCTAATCTAATCCCCTCAGCATCACCCGATTTAATTTGACTACATTCCATTATCCTCGTTTTGCTTTTGTTGATGTTCATCTTATATCCTCCTTTCAAGACACTGTCCATTCCGTTCAACTGCTCTTCCAAGTCCTTTGCTGTCTCTGACAGAATTACAATGTCATCGGCGAACCTCAAAGTTTTTATTTCTTCTCCATGAATTTTAATGCCTACTCCGAATTTTTCTTTTGTTTCCTTTACTGCTTGCTCAATATACAGATTGAATAACATCGGGGAGAGGCTACAACCCTGTCTCACTCCTTTCCCAACCACTGCTTCCCTTTCATGCCCCTCGACTCTTATAACTGCCATCTGGTTTATGTACAAATTGTAAATAGCCTTTCGCTCCCTGTATTTTACCCCTGCCACCTTCAGAATTTGATAGAGAGTATTCCAGTTAACGTTGTCAAAAGCTTTCTCTAAGTCTACAAATGCTAGAAACGTAGGTTTGCCTTTTCTTAATCTTTCTTCTAAGATAAGTCGTAAGGTCAGTATTGCCTCACGTGTTCCAACATTTCTACGGAATCCAAACTGATCTTCCCCGAGGGCTGCTTCTACCAGTTTTTCCATTCGTCTGTAAACTGAACTGTACTGTACTTGGCATAAATGCAAGAAATGCACTGAAGAGCCACAGGAACTGCTACACCTGCCTAATATCGTGTATGGTCCCAGCGAGCACGCAGAGGTGCCGCAACGCGACGTGGCATGCACTCCACTAATGTCTGTAGTAGTGCTGGAGGTAACTGCCTAAATGAATTCTGCAGGGCTGTCCATAAATCCGTAAGAGTACGACGGGGCAGAGGTCTCTTCTGGACGGCACGCTGCAAGGCATCCCAGATATCCTCAATAATGTTCATTTCCGGGGACTTCAGTGGCCAGCGGAAGTGTTTAAACTCGGAAGAGTGTTCCTGGAGCCACTGTGTAGCAATTCTGGACGTGCGGGGTGTCGCATTGTCCTGCTGGAATATCCCATGTCTGTCGGAATACACAATGCACATGACTGGTTGCAGGTAATCAGACAGGATACTTACGTACGTATCACCTGTCACAGTCGTATCTAGACATATCGGGGGTCCCATACCACTCCAACTGCACACACTCCACACCATTGCAGAGCCTCCATCAGCTTGAACAGTCCCCTGCACACACGCTGGGTCCATGGATTCGTGAGGTTGTCTCCATACCCGTACACGTCCATCTGCAGATACAATTTGAAACTCAGAGACTCGTCCGATCAGAAAACATATTACCAGTCATCAACAGTCCAATACGTAAGCGAGGCGAGGCGTAAAGCGTTTTTTAGTGCAGTCATCAGTGGTACACGAGTGGGCCTTCGCCTCCGAAAGCCCATGTCGATGATGTTCCGTTGAATGGTTCGCATGTGACACTTGTTGATGGCCAAGCATTAAAGTATGCAGCAATTTGCGGAACGTTTCCACTTTCGTCACATTGAACGATTTTCATTTGTCGTTGGTCACGTTCCTGCAGGTTGCTTACCGCAGCGCCGTATTCTGGATGCTGATATATCTCTGTATTTGAATACGCATGCCTGTATTAGTTTCTTTGGCGCTTCAGTGTAGAAGAAACAAACGTTCTGTTAATACACGTCTAAAGAAAAACAGCCTAAATGAACAATAGGAAAATAAAACTTGTTTTGCGGTCGAACAATGCAGCTCTGCTTATAGGAGACAACGATACCGAAACCAGCTTGGTAGGTAGTCAGAGAGCGCACAGGATAAGATTAAGGTTGTGGATGGGGCCATAGGCCGCGGTGGTCTCGCGGTTAAGGCGCTCAGTCCGGAACCGCGAGACCGCTACGGTCGCAGGTTCGAATCCTGCCTCGGGCATGGATGTGTGTGATGTCCTTAGGTTAGGTAGGTTTAATTAGTTCTAAGTTCTAGGCGACTGATGACCTCAGAAGTTAAGTCGCATAGTGCTCAGAGCCATTTTTGATGGGGCCATAAACAGTTACTGTGAGTTGCATAATCAAACACACAACTATATTTTTCTAACAAGGGAACCTCCCCATCGCACCCCCCTCAGATTTAGTTATAAGTTAGCACAGTGGATAGGCCTTGATAAACTGAACACAGATCAATTGAGAAAACAGGAAGAAGTTGTGTGGAACTGTGAAAAAATAAGCAAAATATACAAACTGAGTAGTCCATGGGCCACATAGGCAACATCATGGACAATGTAAGCTCAGGAGCGCCGTGGTCCCGTGGTAGCGTGAGCAGCTGCAGAACGAGAGGTCCTCGGTTCAAGTCTTCTTTCGAGTGAAAATTTTACTTTCTTTATTTTTGCATAGTTATTATCTGTCCATTCGTTCACTGACGTCTCTGTTCACTAATAAGTTTAGTGTATGTCTTTTGCGACCGCATCGAAAAACCGTGCGATTAGCAGACGAAAGGACGTGCCTCTCCAATGGGAACCGAAAACATTTGATCGCAAGGTCATAGGTCAGCCGATTCCTCCACAGGAAAACACATCTGATATATTCTATACGACACTGGTGACGGCATGTGCGTCACATGACATGAATAAGTTGTCGACCCACCTAACTTGTACACTTGGCGAATGGGTAAAAAGATTCTTCTACCTTGCCCGATTTAGGTTCTCTTGTGGATGTGATAATCACTTCCGAAAAAGTGATGAAAACATAAGAGTTTGTCACATAAACTGAAAATAAAAAATTAAACTTTTCACTCGATGGAAGATTTGAACCCAGGACCTTTCGTTCCGCAGCTGCTCACGTTACCACGAGACCACGGAGCTCCTACGTTTTCATTATCCTTAAAGTTGCTTATCTTCCCACGAACTACTCAGTTTGTATATTTTGCTTATTTTTTCATAGTCCCACACAACTTCTTCCTGTTTTCTCAATTGATGTGTGTTCAGTTTTTCAAGTCATATCCACTGTGCCAACTTATAACTAAATCTGAGGGGGGTGCGATGGAGAGGTTCCCTTGTAAGAACCACTTATTTACACATTGGCTTAAACGATCACAATTTAACAATACGACTGAAGGCCTAGTTAAAAAAGAACTTAAGATGCTTTCTGGGCTGAAGGCCCAAAACCATACAGCAAACACAAGAACGGCTGAAGGCCTGGCTTAGGAATCAAAAGAAATTAAAAAGAGAAGGTAAAATTTTTTAAAAAAATGGAATGAAAACAATTAGCGGCTGAAGGCCTACACTACACGTCTGAAAGACAAATGTTATTAAAGTGCATTAATAAACAGTTTTTCTAGCCAAAAATTTCCTTTTGAACTTACAACAAAACGGCCAAAGCCTGATTAAGAAAATATTAAGTTATTGCACGGCTGAAGGCCTGATCAACAAGTCAGATAAATAATTTTGAATTGTTAAAAAAAATTCTTTCAAATAACAGACATGGTGAAGGCCTTATTAAGGGGTTCATGCAAATCTTCGGCTGAGGGCCACACACAACACATGGAACAACTAACGGCTTAGCGCCTGGATTACAAACAATTTCAGATAGAACAATTTTTAAGAAGTTTTTTTATTAATTAATGCTCAAGATTTTAATTTAACATAGCTGAAGGCCTTTATGCAAAATTTAAACAAATGAATTAATACACAGCCGAAGGCCTCGCACAATACTTCAGCTAAAATGAAAATCATAATTTAAAACAAACAGAACAAGTGGTGCTCAGAAGTGCTCCAAAGGTCGGCATAGGAAAGTAGCTCGAACGTAAGGTGGTTGCAATTAAGTAATCGGATGGCAATCAAAACTAGGGATGGCCCAAGAACCTACCAACAGTTTAACCAATTTCCTTCCATCCGACCAACGGCACAATGGTGGAGAATATCGGGTGAGGACGAAATACGAACAGCACAACGCCTCCAGATATTGGCATGTGAAACAACCAGGGGGACAATAACCACTCTAAGCAAATATGAACCAAACAACTTCAAGGGTTGTCAAACTACACACCGTGCTGGACAGCAACCACACGACGAGGGAAAGGCACACCGCCTATAAATTACACTAATGACTAGGGCAGGTAACTGGAGTGTTAACGGCCACAGGGCAGAAAATACCGTTGGTGCACTTCACTCATAAGTAACAGTCAAATTAATAATTAATCACAACATAGGAAGATGGCTGCAAGATTTCGCCCACTCCAACACGTCATATGATGATGCTAGCCTGAATGGCCAAGGGGGGCAACACCCCACAATGAACGAAATGTCAGAATAGTTGAGGTTCCATAACAGATTAACTGGTCACTCAGCTTCAGCGTTCAGGTTCGGTGGGAAACGAACTTGTCGCTCCTGCGGCTGGTGCCTCACGATCCGACAGCCCGTGCACACCGCCAGCGGCCCCGGCCTGGTCTCGCGTTGCGGAGACTTGCTTGCTGCTCCGTCCCAACCGACCCACTAGCACACACACCACTACCGGTCACACCAAAGATAGTACGACAGTACCTGTATCGATAAGCGCTGCTGCTGCCTCTCAAGGAGGCAAGCCAGCATCTTGGTTACGCCAGTAACTAAAGAAGAAACAGAAAGCTGAAACTTCCTGGCAGATTAAAACTGTGTGCCCGACCGAGACTCGAACTCGGGACCTTTGCCTTTCGCGGGCAAGTGCTCTACCAACTGAGCCACCGAAGCACGACTCACGCCCGGTATCACAGCTTTACTTCTGCCAGTACCTCGTCTCCTACCTTCCAAACTTTACAGAAGCTCTCCTGCGAACCTAGCAGAACTAGCACTCCTGAAAGAAAGGATATTGCGGAGACATGGCTTAGCCACAGCCTGGGGGGATGTTTCTTTCAGAAGTGCTGGTTCTGCTAGGTTCGCAGGACAGCTTCTGTAAAGTTTGGAAGGTAGGAGACGAGGTACTGCCAGAAGTAAAGCTGTGATACCGGGCGTGAGTCGCGCTTCGGTAGCTCAGTTGGTAGAGCACTTGTCCGCGAAATGCGAAGGTCCCGAGTTCGAGTCTCGGTCGGGCACACAGTTTTAATCTGCCAGGAAGTTTCGTATCAGCGCACTCTCCGCTGCAGAGTGATAATCTCATTCTGGAAACAGAAAGCTAATCGATGTAAAAGTGCCAAAGAACCAACGGCATGAACGCGAGCTGTCCACGGCTCAGATACTTTATTTTTGATTATATTCTACAGGAAAAAAAAGAGCTTTGTATTACTGTGTGTAATAACTGAAGTGAATGTGTAATACAACTGCTGTTGACACATGCTTCTAGGGACAAGTGCACGAAATTAAAATAAAACTGTTGTTTTACTATCTAATTACCGAAGTTGGTGTCCGGATCACAGTTATAGGTTTCTTCGCACCTTTCTCGTTTCCTGTCATTGTCCTAGGAAAGAGTGCATGTCATTCTACAAAGCACTTCCTCTCAACCAGAAATATCTCCCTTCTCTCTTTTTTTGTAAAACGTACCAGACTTTTCGGTTTTTCATCTGCTCGACAGAACTGAATTACGTTATCTGAGCGTACTCTTCGATAACGTATATTTGTGTGATGACTTCCATTTCAGCGCACTCTAAAAACACGCAGAAGTAGTAACACTATAACGTGACTGCACAATGCTGAGTAACGGACGTCAATCGTGTATAGTCGAGTATTGTCGGACACCTTTGGCCCTGTTCGTACGCAAACAAAGTTTAGTTCCGTGTTCTACCGTCGGCAATCGTAAAACGAATAAGTAGTAGTTAACATAAACACTAACAGATTTAAAGCAAACGCAATAGAACGATGAGATGAGGCTGCGAGTAAGTAAGCAGACGCAGAGAAAACAGCAGTGCGACTGTTGCCATGCTAGGCTAGGGGCGGACGGTCCGGACACACGCCCTGCGGCTACGAAGCCCACGTGCTGCGCCAGCGCGCTCCTTGCCCCGCCCCCCGCCCCGACTGATGGGGGCTGACCGGTGACAAAGCGGGCGATGACCCACTACCCCAAGCTGCTATCCTGGGCCACACTGGAGCAGGGTAGCGGCAACACCTGGAGAACAGTCTCATGGCTGGCTGCCCCGTTGTAGGTGTGAACTGCGGTCCTTGATCGGCATATTGAACTGTGGCCAGGTGATACAGCCCCTGTGGTGGTAGATCTGTGGTGCTGACAAAAATGATTTTAGTACAGATGGCATGCGTATATATACTCTTCCGAGCCGCACGTGTTTGGCTTTTGCTTCACCATTTTCCACATGCATTACATACTCGGCAGCCAACAGTGTGGGAAGCCGTGTCAGACCTTGTTGCTTCAGCACTGCTGCATTACCTACACTACTGGACATTAAAACTGCTACACCACGAAGATGACGTGCTACAGAGGCGAAATTTAACCGACAGGAAGAAAATGCTATGATATGCAAATGATTAGCTTTTCAGACCATTCACACAAGTTTGACACAGGTGGCGACACATAGAACGTGCTGACATGAGGAAGGTTTCCAACCGGTTTCTCATACAAAAACAGCAGTTGACCGGCGTTGCCTGGTGAAACGTTGTTGTGATGCCTCGTGTAAGGAGGAGAAATACGTACCATCACGTTTCCGACTTTGATAAAGGTCGGACTGTAGCCTATCGCAATTCCGGTTTATCATATCACGACATTGCCGCTCGCGTTGGTCGAGATCCAATGACTGTTAGCAAAATATGGAATCGGTGGGTTCAGGAGGGTAATACGGAACGCCGTGCTGGATCCCAACGGCCTCGTATCACTAGGAGTCGAGGTGACAGGCATCTTATCCGCATGACTGTAACGGATCGTTCAGCCACGTCCCGATCCATGAGTCAATAGATGGGGACGTTTGCAAGACAACCACCATCTGCACGAACAGTTCGACGGCGTTTGCAGCGGGATGAACTATCAGCTCGGAGACCATGGCTGCGGTTACCCTTGACGCTGCATCACACACAGGAGTACCTGCGATGGTGTACTCAACGACGAACCTGGGTGCACGAATGGCAAAACGTCATTTTTTCGGATGAATCCAGGTTCTTTTTACAGCATCATGATGGTCGCATCCCTGTTGGACGACACCTCGGTGAACGTAAATTGGAAGCGTGTATTCGTCATCGCCATACTGGCGTATCACCCGGCGTGATGGTATGGGATGCCATTGGTTACACGTCTTGGTCACCTCTTGTTCGCAATGACGGCACTTTGAACAGTGGACGTTACATTTGAGATGTTTTACGACACGTGGCTCTACGCTTCATTCGATCCGTGCGAAACCCTACATTTCAGCAGGATAATGCACGACCGCATGTTGCAGGTCCTGTGCGGGCCTTTCTGGATACAGAAAATGTTCGATTGCTGCCCTGGCCAGCACATTCTCCAGATCTGTCACCAATTGAAAACGTCTGGTCAATGGTGGCCGAGCAACTGGCTCGTCACAATACGGCAGTCACTACTCTTCATGAACTGTGGTATCGTGTTGAAGCTGCATGGGCAGCTGTACCTGCACGCCATCCAAGCTCTGTTTGACTCAATGCCCAGGAGTATCAAGGCCGTTATTACGGCCAGAGGTGGTTGTTCTGGGTACTGATTTCTCAGTGAAAATGTCATCAGATGTCAGTTCTAGTACAATATATTTGTCCAATGAATACCCGTTTATCATCTGCATTTCTTCTTGGTGTAGCAATTTTAATGGCCAGTAGTGTATTTCCACACAATACCATGTCTCATAACACTGTGACTGCTACGTTACATTTCGCAAAGCATAACATTAGCACTCACCTGTGGCCTGCGTTGCTGCAATCCTCTTCTGCACTCCGCTTATCTGTGACCAAATATGGTCTCTATGCTATATGATCTACGAAAAGTAACTTTCCCTCCTTTGAATGATGCCGATATGCAATTCTATCAAAACAGTTCAGCACCACTCCTGTAACTTTCAACTAAATTTCTAAATGTTAAAGAGCAACAATTAGTAGTGGTTTCCATTCTAGGTACTTTAAAACGGATACAGATTTAGGCTAGTAACTTGCCATTACCAGTGCAGTATTTCGGAGTTGTTATTCATGTTCTAGTATGTCTACACCTTTTGTAAGACTCTTGAACAGTTCATTAAAGACTACTAGTTACTAGCCGAAATCTGGATCTGCCCTACTAAAGCTAGAATGGAAACCAGTGATCATTACTCTTTACCGTTCTGAAAGTCATATCACAGTCCTGGGGCGCATTCCACTTTCTTGATGGAAGTGTTTGAAAACGGAGCAAATAGGTGTAGTGTTAAAGTTTTGGTGTTACCGCTTTTCGTAAACAGTGACACAGGTCCTGGCGTTTTTGCAATTCCAACAATGTTCTTCTAGAGCATGTATGAAATTAGTGTTGGTTGCATCTACAACTGATAACACACTAATTTCGACGAGTGTACTTTCCCCTTCCTTCTTGAAACTAATATCCAGAGGGATTGTAAACAGGCAAAGAACACATTTAATCATATGCTTTAATAAGAAATTGCAAGCAATTTTGTGATCTGCAAAATTGTATTTATTTGATCATTAGCTGGCTTTCGCTTTCACATGCTGTCATCAAGTGATAACTGAAGATCACAACTACAGATAAAATGATGTGTGACTTACACAGATATTACTATTACAGAAAATACTAAAGATATAAAAATGGTGACATGCGAAGTGTTTACAAAGGGAAGTATAACTTTACGTATCACGCAGAAATAGTTGCATCTAACTCAGCACAATGAGATTATTTTTAGGTGGATATCATTACAGTTACCAACAGTTGAAAAATAGAGTACTCAATAGTGATCCAATTTTTGTTTAACTACAATTTAAATTAACGTAGATGAAAGATATTATTGAGTTCCGCAGTCTACATCATGTTGGTGGTTAACAGAAAATCACCCATATTATTTAGACTGTGAACTTTTACATACAGTTGACAACAGCAGAAAAATGACCCTGCCTGGTAATACCGGAACGTTGTCCGCCCCTCAGCTGAATGTTCAGCGTGACGGATTATCGTCCTATGGGCCCGGGTTCGATTCCCGGCTGGTTCGGGGATTTTCTCCGCTCAGGGACTGGATGTTGTGTTGTCTTCATCATCGTTCCATCCCCATCCGGCGTGCAGGTCGCCCAATGTGGCGTCTAATGTAGTAAGACCTGCACCAAGTCGGCCGTACCCGCCCCGTAAGGGGCCTCCCGGCCAATAACGTCAAACGCTCATTCCCATTTTGCCGGAACGTTACAATTAAACTGACGGTGTTCCGAGAGCTGCAAAATGGATTGTATACGTAGCAGAACTTTGAAACATCATCGATATGCTCGTTAATCGGTGCGCTCAATACACTTCACCAAGTGACAAACAGCATGCTAACCTCAAAACAGGAAACATTTCAGATATGATTGCTTATAGCGCAGTATTTTCACCTGGTCATGGGAAATGGAACTATCACTTTTTTCAGCATACTCCCTGAGTGCATCGATTAATGAACATATCTGCAATGTTTCAACGTCCTGAAATGTATACAGCTCGTACTGCAGCACTCGAAATACTGTCCGTTTAATTATAACGATCCGGTATTTGAAATCAATAATCATTTGGCACAGAATGCCGGCTCAGTATTAAATGATATAACTCTGCTTCTTTTTTCCACTCTGTTAATTTTAGTTTTAGTTATACAAATATTAGAATTCAGTTGTAAGTTCAACTTTATTTTTCATATGCTGAATGTAATGAGATTCAGACATTGAGTTAAATGTGACATACAAATGTTACACTTTCCTTTCAAACGCTCTACATGTCACAATTTTTGTATCTTTTTTATATTCTGTGTAAATAATATCCGTGTAAGTCGTACGTTATTTGTGCTTTTGGCATTCTTTCATCACTTGACGATGGCCTAAGAAACCTAAAGCTGGTTCATGACCAAGTTAATATGCAGGAAATGTATCCGTACTTGCGAATATGAACAACTATCAGCTGTATAAAATTGTGACGACAGTGAGAATTTGTGCCGGACCAGGATTCGAAACCGGATTTCCTGCTTTAAGTGAGTGATAGCCTTAACCCCCCACTTTTTTTTCCTCCAGTGTGGGCAGGGGTCGCAAGACGAGGCCTGGCCAGCATGTCCTGTTCCCATCCACCAGGAACCAAGGAAAGCGTAGGGAAAGTGGAGTAGAGGTAGAGGTACTATGAACATCGTTTATTTATTTACTTTCCTTTTTTATTTTTATTTACTTGTTTTACATTAATACCACGGAGAATAGCAGGAAATCGGCGTCGCGAGGAGACGGGCGCAGCAAGACAGACTCATTGAGACTATCGACGTATAGTTTTTCCGAAGCGAACATTCCGATGACCAGAGAATATATCGGTTCTAAGTGTGGAAGAGGCGACGGTCGACTCTTCATGACAGGAACACACCAGCTCTGGGGTGGGTTTAAGGAAGACACTGCAAGGGAAACTGGATAAAAATTGTCTGTATTTTGGATTGCGGACAACTGCACAATGGCGTTCATCAAGGAACGACAAAAAATCAAGGATACTTTTCTCGCCATCAGCAAACAAGTAGTGAACTGTGTGTCCATAAACGTACTTCACAGAAATCGTCCTCGCTTGCGGCAAGTGTCCCACGTTCGGAAAGAGGGGCAGTTGAGTACGTATATGATGAGCCGTATGGGTAATTAGGGACAACACCTGTCATACCAAGAAAGAGACACCTCTCACCGATCTGCACATCAGGCGGTGCTCGTCTGTGTCCAGAGCATCACAGTAGACACACAACGGAGTGTCTGCGAGGTGAATCCTGTGAAGGTGTGACCGGCATACTTGTTTCCCATTGACAGCAAGGTACCAAGCAGACTGGACGTCAGTGTCAGTGTCAGGATAAGGAGCGCACACCGATCGCCAAACGGCACGCCAGTCGACGAGGGCATGCTGCCCCTCAACCACTTTCGGTGACCTGTGTTGCTGATAGAAACCATAGGTCGCCTTCGTAGATGTCAAGTGCGCTGGCAGTATCGCAGTACGGGCGTAGCTCAGTTCGAGGAAAAAGTGGCGGAAGTAAAACGAGGTTCAAAAAATGGCTCTGAGCACTATGGGACTTAACTTCTCAGGTTATCAGTCCCCTAGAACTACTTAAACCTAAGGACATCACACACATCCATGGCCGAGGCAGGATTCGAACCTGCGACCGTAGCGCTCGCACGGTTCCACACTATAGCGCCTAGAACCGGTCGGCCACCCCGGCCGGCGTAAAACGAGGGCGGCTGGACTTCGGAAAGCTGAATAAATGTTGAGAGAGAGTGTGGTGCAAGGTCCTCTAGGATTAGGCTGGTAAGGAGCGTAGGACTACGGCGTCACAACACAACACAGGCACGTGATGCAGGCCTAAAACGCCTCTGCTCCGCGGTAGAGTGAAGGTCTCGTACCTTATGTTAAGCAGCAAGCTGTGGCAAACAAATGAACTCAAAGCAACTAGCATGTCCGAGCGAACCAGGCATAGTTCTTCTTGACAACAAAGGGTATTGCAAATAAATATAATTTGCAAAACATCAGTAAGCATTTCCTATTTAATATTATCATCATGTTCTGACAAGAAATTAAGAAAAATTCGGTCAATCTTAGATTAAAATGAGAAAATACCGGTCGAAACTTTGGCAACAGAACTAGGCCAAGTCTTCTCGTGTCGCTGTACCTGGCTCTCTTATACACACTTTCATCAACAGCATTCCTCCTAAGTGGTAATTGCCACCTGCTGTTAAAAGATCCGTCGCCTATCATTACGGCCAATTTCTGTCCTTAAATAGGGCCATATCCGCCCTAATTCTGCTTTAATGGTGACCGTAGGGAGCAAACTGCTTTTGATCGCCGGCTCTCCCCCTTCGATTTTCTTTTTCTTCTGTTTGTTCGCGCTGTGCTGTGAACGTCACGTGGAGCTTCTGGTGGTCCAACGAGGGTGCGTGGTAGGGGTGGAAAAGGGGAGGGGGAGGGAGTCGCGGGGAAGATTTAGTAGTGAGGCGCGTGCACCGTATTGTCGAGCGTTGCAGCTGCAAATGTTGCTTTTTTATATTACCTTTTGTGTAAACAGTTAACAATTACGACTGTCAACACAGGCGGCAATTTGTTTTTCCAGTGTGCGCTTTTCCAAGAGATTATCCGGCGAGCGGGGCTTGCATCCCAGCGGCCTTAACAAAAACAGAGTTGCGTTTTTTACGTTCTCTCTCTCTCTCTCTCTCTCTCTCTCTCTCTGTGTGTGTGTGTGTGTGTGTGTGTGTGTGTGCGCGCGCACGGGAGTGCCAATTACCTGCACACCCGACAGGTCTGCTGTTAATCCTGTGTTGTATGGTCGACTGTCGTTTTTCCTGCGAGCGCTACAAAGATTTTGCTAAATACTCTGCCTTCTGACAAGCACTGACCAGCAGAAAGTAGGACGGGCTTTTTGATCCAACCTATATGTCTATCAAAACAGGAATCTATATGATTTCTTCATAAAGAATATATTTAGTACATTTTTCATGAGGAAAATTTTTGAACTCGCCATAGGGTCGGTTTTTATCGAACCTATAAGTGTTTCACAGAGAGTGCTCTATCTTTATGGTTCACAGATTTTAATTATAATTACTATTTATTTGGATTTGGTTTATTTAAGCATATCACTATCAACTGGATACAAATATAAAAAAAAGGACAAAGAAAGAGTCTGCGCAATAATATAAGTCTATTTTACGGTAACTGAATAGACACACAACGCATACACGAAAAAAAATCTTGACGTGACAAACTGTACCTCTACAGAGAATACATGAAGGAAACTCAAGTGTTTGGTGAAAATACATCAACACATTGAAGTGTTAATATAAACAGTGACAGCACACCAAATGTTATAAAGACACGTTACTATGACGTACAAGTCAAAGATACCTTTATATACCTGGGTATGTTTATGAAATAGTATTACCATCGCTCCTGTTGGGAGGCGCGTCTTCATTTTCACGGGATTTAGGTGTAAATGTTTTTGCTCCCAAAAAATGGTTGCAAGAAAACAGCAAGTACGTATCACCTCCCTCTTCGTTCTTCCGACATCCGCAGTGAGAGAGATCTTTGATACTTACCCGGTGTAAGTGGGAAGCAATTGAACGAAGATTCGTACGCATTCTTGCCAGACTAGTCTTCAGTTTCCTAATAGCCAGATATTTTCAAACCAGGGAAAGTTTCTAGCTACAGATCGAATCGTAGCATATTACTGATCGTTACATCAGACTCAAAAACGACAACGCTCTGCCCATTCCTCATTCGTCAGCTTACGGAACTAAAACTTTAAATGAGACAAAGGTAAGGTGGTGATCAATACAGGGCTAGAGACACTGACCTTATTCGCAACTGGTTCACCTAGTCACTGTAAAGGAGACTTAAATTCTCTAGGTCGCCGCCGAAAAGAGGATTCCATAATTCTTCTGTGGTCCTATATCGATTCTCGTATAAATTTCAGAATTTTGAAGATCATTCTAATTTCCCGAGATTTAGTTGGTGTGCTTCGTATTGGTCCTGTCGATCTGTTTTCCATGAGGTAGATTGGACAGGTAAATAAACGGGGCGAACATTTTGCTATTAACGTAAACATTGCTAAGCGTCCCAAAAAATTGAAAACGGCCCCATTGGTACCTTTCACATAAATTATGTGATCAAAAGTATAAAAACATTTGTTTTTCATATTAGGCGCATTGTGCTGCCACCTCCTGCCAGGTACTCGATACCAGCGACCTCAGTAGCGATTAGACATAGTGAGAGAGCAGAATGGGGCGCTCAGCGGCACTGAAGGACTTCGAACGTGATCAGGTGATTGGGTGACACTTGTGTCATACGTTTGTACGCGAGGTTTCCACACTCCTAAACATCCCTAGATCCACTGTTTCCGATGTGATAGTGAAGTTGAAACGTGAAGGGACACGTCCAGCACCAAAGAATACAGGCAGACCTCGTCTGTTGACTGACAGAGAAAGCCGACAGTTGAAGAGGGACTTCATGTGTAATAGGCGGACATCTATGCAGACCAGCACACAAGAATTCCAAACTGCATCAGGATCCACTGAAAGTACTATGACAGTTAGGCGCGAGGTGATAAAACTTGGATTTCACGGTCGAGCGGCTGCTCATAAGCCACACATCAGCCCGGTAAATGCCAAACGACGCCTCGCCTGATGTAAGAAGCGTAAACATTGGACGATTAAACAATGGAAAAACGTTCTGTGGAGTGACAAATCACGGTACACAATATGGCGATCCGATGGCAGGGTGTGAGTATGGGAAATGCCCAGTGAACGTCACCTGCCAGCGTGTGTATTGCCAACAGGACAATTCGAAGGCGGTGGTGTTATGATGTGGTCGTGTTTTTCATGGAGGGGTGTTGAACCCCTTGTTGTTTTGCGTGACACTATCACAGCAGAGGCCTACATTGACGTTTTAAGCACCTTCTTGCTTCCCACTGTTGAAGAGCAATGCGGGGATGGCGATTGCATCTTTCAACACGATCGAGCACCAGTTCATAATGCACGGCTTGTGGCGGAGTAGTTACATGTCAATAACATCCCTGTAATGGACTGGCCTGCCCAGAGTCCTAAGTTGAATCCTATAGAACACTTTCGGGATGCTTTGGAACGCCGACTTCGACCCAGGCCCACCGACATCCATGAAGAATGGGCTGCCATTCCCCAAGAAACCTTCTGGCACCTGATTGAACGTATGCCTCCGAGAGTGGAAGCTGTATCAAGGCTTACTGTGAACCTACACCATATACACCCCTGGAAATGGAAAAAAGAACACATTGACACCGGTGTGTCAGACCCACCATACTTGCTCCGGACACTGCGAGAGGGCTGTACAAGCAAATGATCACACGCACGGCACAGCGGACACACTAGGAACCGCGGTGTTGGCCGTCGAATGGCGCTAGCTGCGCAGCATTTGTGCACCGCCGCCGTCAGTGTCAGCCAGTTTGCCGTGGCATACGGAGCTCCATCGCAGTCTTCAACACTGGTAGCATGCCGCGACAGCGTGGACGTGAACCGTATGTGCAGTTGACGGACTTTGAGCGAGGGCGTATAGTGGGCATGCGGGAGGCCGGGTGGACGTACCGCCGAATTGCTCAACACGTGGGGCGTGAGGTCTCCACAGTACATCGATGTTGTCGCCAGTGGTCGGCGGAAGGTGCACGTGCCCGTCGACCTGGGTCCGGACCGCAGCGACGCACGGATGCACGCCAAGACCGTAGGATCCTACGCAGTGCCGTAGGGGACCGCACCGCCACTTCCCAGCAAATTAGGGACACTGTTGCTCCTGGGGTATCGGCGAGGACCATTCGCAACCGTCTCCATGAAGCTGGGCTACGGTCCCGCACACCGTTAGGCCGTCTTCCGCTCACGCCCCAACATCGTGCAGCCCGCCTCCAGTGGTGTCGCGACAGGCGTGAATGGAGGGACGAATGGAGACGTGTCGTCTTCAGCGATGAGAGTCGCTTCTGCCTTGGTGCCAATGATGGTCGTATGCGTGTTTGGCGCCGTGCAGGTGAGCGCCACAATCAGGACTGCATACGACAGAGGCACACAGGGCCAACACCCGGCATCATGGTGTGGGGAGCGATCTCCTACACTGGCCGTACACCACTGGTGATCGTCGAGGGGACACTGAATAGTGCACGGTACATCCAAACCGTCATCGAACCCATCGTTCTACCATTCCTAGACCGGCAAGGGAACTTGCTGTTCCAACAGGACAATGCACGTCCGCATGTATCCCGTGCCACCCAACGTGCTCTAGAAGGTGTAAGTCAACTACCCTGGCCAGCAAGATCTCCGGATCTGTCCCCCATTGAGCATGTTTGGGACTGGATGAAGCGTCGTCTCACGCGGTCTGCACGTCCAGCACGAACGCTGGTCCAACTGAGGCGCCAGGTGGAAATGGCATGGCAAGCCGTTCCACAGGACTACATCCAGCATCTCTACGATCGTCTCCATGGGAGAATAGCAGCCTGCATTGCTGCGAAAGGTGGATATACACTTTACTAGTGCCGACATTGTGCATGCTCTGTTGCCTGTGTCTATGTGCCTGTGGTTCTGTCAGTGTGATCATGTGATGTATCTGACCCCAGGAATGTGTCAATAAAGTTTCCCCTTCCTGGGGCAATGAATTCATGGTGTTCTTATTTCAATTTCCAGGAGTGTAGAATCCCGGCATTACCGATGGAGGGCGCCACGACTGCTCTCATACGCTCGACAGGAGCGTGCTAACATATATCACCGATGTGTGATACACGTGAGGTCAGCGGAACGCAACTTGCCGGTCGTCGGGCAGAGAGACAACCCCATGCAGTCGCAGTTCCGCTGTGGAGCGTGTGACTGCGCCTTGCAGTTTTTGTTGAATATGGTTGAAATTCCATCCGCTGCTTGACATGGTTCCGTTCTTGTCTTTTGAACAATGTAGCGGTCATCTGCAGCTGTAGTTGACTGTAGTCATCCGCCTCCTCTCCTTCGGGCTGCACTGTCTGGTTTGGAACGCAAACCATGCACGTGAAACAATGTTGTAAGCAACACCAAACTCCTGGCTACACTTGTCATACATTGTCCTTCTTCCACTTCGTCGCCGTGTGAGGTCCTCCAAATCTTATCTCCGGTGGTGAGATAATGAAGACCGCCACCACAATGCACCGTAGCTGCTCGCGGACTGACTCAGCCTGTCTTTCCCCGTTCCTTCAACTGCCTTATGTTGAGAGACCAGCTCCGTTTGGCGCTGCATTCATGTTGACCTGCCGGCCGAAGTGGCCGTGCGGTTAAAGGCGCTTCAGTCTGGAACCGCAAGACCGCTACGGTCGCAGGTTCGAATCCTGCCTCGGGCATGGATGTGTGTGATGTCCTTAGGTTAGTTAGGTTTAACTAGTTCTAAGTTCTAGGGGACTAATGACCTCAGCAGTTGAGTCCCATAGTGCTCAGAGCCATTTGAACCATTTTGAGCCATGTTGACCTCACGGCATGTGACGTCCAACCTTCTGTATGAAATAGCGATATGCAGATATACAGAAGGCTGTAGTACCGCGTACACAAGGTACACTACTGGCCATTAAAATTGCGACAACATGAAGATGACGTGCTACAGACGCGAAATTTAACCGACAGGAGGGGGATGCTGTGATATGCAAATGATTAGCTTCTCAGAGCATTCACACAAGGTTCGCGCCGGTGGCGACGCCGACAACGTGCTGACATGAGGAAAGTTTCCAACCGACTTCTCATACACAAACAGCAGTTAACCGGCGTTGCCTGGTGAAACGTTGTTGTGATGCCTCGTGTAAGGAGGAGAAATGCATACCATCACGTTTCCGACTTTGATAACGGTCGGATTGTAAGCTATCGCGATAGCGGTTTATCGTATCGCGACATTGCTGCTCGCGTTGGTCGAGATCCAATGACTGTTAGCAGAATATGGAATCGGTGGGTGCAGGAGGGTAATACGGAACGCCGTACTGAATCCCAACGGCCTCGTGTCACACGCAGTAGAGATGACTGGCATCTTATCCGCATGATTGTAACGGTTCGTGCAGCCACGTGTCGATCGCTGAGTCAACAGATGGGGCCGTTAGGAAGACAACAACCATCTGCACGAACAGTTCGACGACGTCTGCAGCAGCATGGACTATCAGCTCGGAGACCATGGCTGCGGTTACCCTTGACGCTGCATCACAGGCAGGAGCGCCAGCGATGGTGTACTCAACGACGAACCTGAGTTCACGAATAGCAAAACGTCATTTTTGCGGATGAATCCAGGTCCTGTTTACAGCATCATGATGGTCGCATCCGCGTTTGGCGACATCGCGGTTAACCGCACATTGGAAGATGGTATTCGTTCTCGCCATACTGGCGTATCACCCGGCGTGATGGTATGGGGTGCCATTGGTTACACGTCTTGGTCACCTCTTGTTCGCATTGACAGCACTTGGAACAGTGGACGTTACATTTCAAATGTGTTACGACCCATGGCTCTACCCTTTATTCTGTCCCTGCGAAACCCTACATTTCAGCAGGATAATTCACGACCGCATGTTGCAGGTCCTTTTGGATACAGAAAATGTTTGACTGCTGCCCTGGCCAGCACATTCTCCAGATCTCTCAACAGTTGAAAACGTCTGATCAATGGTGGCCGAGCAACTGGCTCGTCACGACACGCCAGTCACTACACTTGATGAACTGTGGTATCGTATTGAAGCTGCATCTGCAGCTGTACCTGTACACGCCATCCAAGCTCTGTTTGACTCAATGCCCAGGCGTATGAAGGCCGTTATTACGGCCAGAGGTGGTTGTTCTGGGTATTGATTTCTCATGATCTATGCACCCAAATTGCGTGAAAATGTAATCACATGTCAGTTCTAGTATAATATAATTGTCCAATGAATACCCGTTTATCATCTGCATTTATTCTTGGTGTAGCAATTTTAATGGCCAGTAGTGTGTGTATAAAGCGGCATGGTACTCAGGTGATTCATGTGAAAAGTTCCCAACGTCATGAGAGCCGCACGACGGGAAATAACAGATTTTGAAGGCGAAATCGTAGTTGGAGGTAGGCGGATGGAACTTTCAATTTCGGAAATCGTTAGAGAATTCAATATTCCGAGAACGACAATACGGTAATACCAAATTTCAGGGCCGGCCGGAGTGGCCGAGTGGTTCTAGGCGCTTCAGTGTGGAACCGCGCGACCGCTACGATCGCAGGTTCAATCCTGCCTCGGGCATGGATGTGTGTGATGTCCTTAGGTTAGTTAGGTTTAAGTAGTTCTGAGTTCTAGGGGAGTGACGACCTCAGAAGTTAAGTCCCATAGTGCTCAGAGCCATTTGAGCCAACCAAATTTCAGGCTTTACCTCTCACCTAGGACAGTGTAGCGGCCGACAGCCTTCGCTTAACGACCGAGAGTAGTATCGTTTGCTTTGGGTTATCAGTGCTAACAGACAAGAAACACTCCGTAACACAACCGCAGAAATGTGGAAGGTACGACGAACGTATCCGTTTGGACAGTGCGGCGAAATTTGACGTTAATGTGCTTCGGCTGCAGACGACCGACAGGAGTGTCTTTGCTAACAGCACGATATCGCCTGCAGTGCCTCTCCTGGGCTCGAGACCATATCGGTTTGACCCTATACGACTGAAAACCCGTGGCCTGGTTAGATAACTCCTGGTTTCAGATGGTAAGAGTTGATGGTACGGTTAGTGTGTGGCGCAGACCCCTGAAGCCATACTTCCAAGTTGTCAAAAAGGCACTGTGCAAGGTGGTAGTGGCTCTATAATGGCGTAGGCTGTGTTTTCGTGGAATTGACTGCGTTCTCACCTCAAACCGAACCGACCATTGACTGGAAATAGTTACACTCCTGGAAATTGAAATAAGAACACCATGAATTCATTGTCCCAGGAAGGGGAAACTTTATTGACACATTCCTGGGGTCAGATACATCACATGATCACACTGACAGAACCACAGGCACATAGACACAGGCAACAGAGCATGCACAATGTCGGCACTAGTACAGTGTATATCCACCTTTCGCAGCAATGCAGGCTGCTATTCTCCCATGGAGACGATCGTAGATGTAGTCCTGTGGAACGGCTTGCCATGCCATTTCCACCTGGCGCCTCAATTGGACCAGCGTTCGTGCTGGACGTGCAGACCGCGTGAGACGACGCTTCATCCAGTCCCAAACATGCTCAATGGGGGACAGATCCGGAGATCTTGCTGGCCAGGGTAGTTGACTTACACCTTCTAGAGCACGTTGGGTGGCACGGGATACATGCGGACGTGTATTGTCCTGTTGGAACAGCAAGTTCCCTTGCCGGTCTAGGAATGGTAGAACGATGGGTTCGATGACGGTTTGGATGTACCGTGCACTATTCAGTGTCCCCTCGACGATCACCAGTGGTGTACGGCCAGTGTAGGAGATCGCTCCCCACACCATGATGCCGGGTGTTGGCCCTGTGTGTCTCGGTCGTATGCAGTCCTGATTGTGGCGCTCACCTGCACGGCGCCAAACACGCATACGACCATCATTGGCACCAAGGCGGAAGCGACTCTCATCGCTGAAGACGACACGTCTCCATTCGTCCCTCCATTCACGCCTGTCGCGACACCACTGGAGGCGGGCTGCACGATGTTGGGGCGTGAGCGGAAGACGGCCTAACGGTGTGCGGGACCGTAGCCCAGCTTCATGGAGACGGTTGCGAATGGTCCTCGCCGATACCCCAGGAGCAACAGTGTCCCTAATTTGCTGGGAAGTGGCGGTGCGGTCCCCTACGGCACTGCGTAGGATCCTACGGTCTTGGCGTGCATCCGTGCGTCGCTGCGGTCCGGTCCCAGGTCGACGGGCACGTGCACCTTCCGCCGACCACTGGCGACAACATCGATGTACTGTGGAGAGCTCACGCCCCACCCACGTGTTGAGCAATTCGGCGGTACGTCCACCCGGCCTCCCGAATGCCCACTATACGCCCTCGCTCAAAGTCCGTCAACTGCACATACGGTTCACGTCCAGCTGTCGCGGCATGCTACCAGTGTTAAAGACTGCGAAGGAGCTCCGTATGCCACGGCAAACTGGCTGACACTGACGGCGGCGGTGCACAAATGCTGCGCAGCTAGCGCCTTTCGACGGCCAACACCGCGGTTCCTGGTGTGTTCGCTGTGCCGTGCGTGTGATCATTGCTTGTACAGCCCTCTCGCAGTGTCCGGAGCAACTATGGTGGGTCTGACACACCGGTGTCAATGTGTTCTTTTTTCCATTTCCAGGAGTGTATATTCCGCTACCTGGACATCATTTTTAGCCATGTATCGACTTGATGTTCCCAAACAACGATGGAATTTTTTTGGATGACGATGCGCTATGTCACCGGGCGACAGTTGTTCACGACAGGTATGAGGATAAATTCTAGACGATTCGAGCAAATGGTTTGGCTACACAGAATGGCCGACATTAATCCCATCGAACATTTATGGGACATTATCAAGAGATCTTTCCACTGCGGATTCAATGCAAAATATAACTGCTATTCAGGCACAGCCTGGCGCCTTTACTCATTTTGAGTAGTCTTAACTGTTGCTCCGCACCGGAGGTGCCCACATCCATATCGCTTATTTATGAGACTGAGCGGTGGTCAAACATTGATCCTAATAGTATCCTTTAGCATGAAAACATGTTCAAATGGGGTATTTACTATTTTTTGCTTTCTGACAGCCTTAAGTTTCAACATCTTTCGGATCCAAGGGAGTGAACTGATGGCGCACTCCATCGGTAATACTGGAATTCAATATGGCGTTGGCCCACGCTTAGCCTTGATGACAATTTCCACCCTTGGAGGCATATGTTCAATCAGGTGCTGGAAGGCTTCCTGGGGAATGGCAGCCCACTCTTCACGGAGTGCTGCACTGAGGAGAGGTATCGATGTCTGTCGGTGAGGCATCGTACGAAGTCGATATTCCAAAACATGCAAAGGTGTTATATAAGTTTCATGTCAGGATTTTGTGCAGGGCAGTCCATTACAGGGATGTTAGTGCACAAAACGGGGGCAATGGCAACACTTTCGCAGATATGGACGAGTATATAGGCAGTACGGCTCAGTATTTCTCGAGGCGCTTCCAACGATTTGTTGAGTCGATTCCACGTGGAGTTGCTGCACGACACCAGTAAAACTGAGGCGAGACACGATACTAGGAGCTATCCCAAGACTTTTGTCACCTCAGTGTATCTAACTCGTTAAGTTGTTTTGCAGAGGAATCTATACTCTTGAGTACTTCATCGGAATTGATGCACTCCAAGAGTTGTAGGCAGGGTGCGACATTTCTCCAGCAGACGCTCTTTAAGAGAGCCCGCTTTTATTTCAAGCAATGATCTTGGGGAATGGGTGTTCCGCCTCTGTTCCCCGCACAAGGCTCGCTGCGCATCCTTTCAGTCGAGAAATTACACCCTTCGGCGCTCTGCAGTCCCTTTGTCGCAGCGTTTCGAATAACTCAGCATCGGGACAATGTGTTCCCCTTTTTTCACGACGTATCCAACAGCAGAACGGTTTTATTACCATGTTCCTTGGCCGTTGCCTTTGTGAGCCAACCCTTTGTCAGATGCAGTGTTAAGCTGTCGATACGCGGTGTTGATATATGAAGAGAGCTTCGGGAACGGAATTCTGCAGCAGCGAGTGCATTAAGACAGCGTGAAAATAGCGAGAACGTTGAAAATAGTTACAGCTGTAAACGGGAGACTTCTGTTGGAGTGGTCGCCTGAAACTCAAACGAATGCTTCAGGCTTCAACCTGCAGCTCTGGGATGGCCAAAATGAAACTGGTCCAAAAAGTGTTTTTGTCGTGTTGTGAAAATGAAACCTATAATATAAGAAAGCAGTAGCAAACGATACGAAACGGCTCGGCCTGTTCGCTTGTGTGGATACCTGTGTGATTGAGGCTTTTGTCCAGCATGGAGATTATAGACCAGTCTCTCCCTGCAGTTGTTGTAAATACATTACCTGACAAAAAATAGTCAAACACACTGAAGAAGTGGTCAGCTGTCACTATAACTTTGCACACACACACACACACACACACACACACACACAGACATTTGGACTCTACGTGTTCCTATGTGACAGGTAGAGAAGCCAATAGAATGGATTAGAGTTGTTAATATTTAGTGTTGTTAACAGGCCTGGTAAGGTATATAAGGGCGTGAACAGCGTCAGAAGTTGGATGATCACTATAGAGCAGGTTCAGCGTACTCGTGTGAGACAGCCATTTGGCCAGTTGGTCGAAACGTCCAATATTCAAAGTTGTGGAGCGTTGGTTTGTGAGAGTGGCTCAAAGATGGAGTCAGTAAGAATGTGAGGGCAGGCAATGTTCCGTTCGGCAACGTGTAAACACTACAATGGAGAAACTCCGTAATGTGCATCAAGCACGCCGTAACCCCTTCGCGTCTGCGCCTGCTATCCGAAAACAAATGATAGACTCCCTGCAATATTCTAAGTGTTGTACCGCACCATTATTCACTGACTAACAGCAGCCACGCTAGAGAATTACCGTCGCATAACAAGCTGCTACACTGACAGAAAACTGAGCCGTGCTCACGCCCAACTACGCGTTTTCGTAAACTTTGCTTTCTATCTGTGTTTGGTTTCCCGCCCTTGTTGCGGTTACGTCGTGGTTCTTCTTCCTTCTACGTGTGGCAGCAGCGACGAGTATCGATATTTGCACCGTAACGATCTTTGGTTTTGTGCATATAGTTTCCGGCTAGGAGTTTGCAGTGAGTCGGTCGGTTGCTGCGGATCAGAGAAGTTATCTCCGCGCCGTGCAGTCGACTGGATCCTCCGGAGGTTCCTGCGCAGTGTCGGAGCGTGTGTGGAGCTGTCCGATCGCTACGAGCTTCGTGGTTCACCGACCCAGGACGTCAAAGTTGAATTGAGCTTGCAACTACCCAAGCAATGTCCATTCATGTTGTGTGCTTTGTTTCGGTGGTTCGCTGTTAGGAAGGTTTTCCTGTGAGCAACACCAAGTGTTTGTATTGCTTAAATTTAGCCGCCATGCGGTGCAATTAACTATATTCGTTGACTGCAATACAAGTGCACCAGCGGAATTTTCTGCCTTGTGGCCGTTAGTGTTTTGGTTACCTGCCCTGACCACTGACGTAAATTCAGTCAGTGTTCTTTTTGGGTGGAGTTAACTATCTTACCGTATTTCAAATTCAAGTGTACCAGCGGAATTTTCTGCCTTGCGGCCGTTAGTGTTTTGGTTACCTGCCCTGGCCACTAACATAATTTCCTGACCTGTTGTCGCTGTCCAACATGGTCTGTAGTTTTTACAGGTAATACATGTTTCATTATGCATAATCACGTTTGTAACTTTTGTGTTTGAGTTCTCATGTACCGATTGGTGGCAAACAAGTCGTTTTCTCGGCAATTGTGGGCCTTCAGCCACTTAAATCCTTATCCTAAAAAAACAGAAAAACACACTTTTGAGGCCTTCTGCCCTTGAAAGGTTATGGTAAACTATTTTAAAATATTGAAAACTTTAATGTTGGCCTTCAGCCATTTGTATTGCATGTTCTTTATGTTTGTCTATTCACTCTTGCCTTGAGCCTCTCAGACTATATATATATATATATATATATATATATATATATATATATATATATATATATATATATATATATATTGTTTGCAATTTTAACTGCGTGTTTTTACCGCTTGAGATTTATCTTGTTGCTTTAATATTTCTTGTGCGGAGGCCTTCAGCCTTGAAATAATTGTCTTTTTGAAACTCGTAGTTTTAAAGGTCCGGCTATGTGTCGTTTTGGTTTAAAGGTGTTATTAAATTACAATTTTGAGTGAACCTGACCGACACCTTATTTGGCCCTTTCCACAATCCTAATCAGATGTTCGGCCCAGCGGATTTAGCTGGTATCTCAAAAACAAAATCGAAAAACCAAAAATAATTAATGTAGAGTAATGAAATGTGCCTAGGTAACAAATGTAAGATGATTAACAGTCCGAGATCTCAGGTTAATTTAAGCGCGAGGTAAGCCATTGTCAAATGCGCTTCCCCAGAGACAGATCTGGTGATCTATCAGGCCAAGGCAACATGTCGACACTCTGTAGAGCATGTTGGGTTACAACAGCGATGTGTGGGCGAGCGTTATCCTGTTGGAAAACATCCCTTGAATGCTGTTCATGAATGGAAGCACAAAAGGTCTAATCACAACACTGACATACAAATTTGCGGTCACGGTGCGTGGGATATGCCCCAGAGTGCTCCTGGTGGCATATGAAATCCCACTCCAGACCATAACTCTTGGTGTCGGGTCCAGTGTTTCCAGCACGCAGACAGGTTGGTTGCAGGTCCTCAATTGGCCTCCTCCTAACCAACAGACGGCCATCATTGGCGCCAAGACAGAACCAGATTTCATCAGAAAATACAACAAACCTCAACCCTGTCCTTCAATGAGCTTTCGCTTGACACCAAAGAAGTCGCAAATGCTATTGGATTGCGTTTGGTGGAATGCACGCTACATGGCGACTGGCTCGGAGCTGCCCTTTGAGTAATCGATTTGTAATAGTTCTATGTGCGACAGTGATGCCAACTTCTGCTCACATTGTTGCTTCAGTTGCAGTACGAAGCGCCAGAGCTATACACAGAACACGATGGTCTTCCCTCTCTGTAGTGTTCCACGTGGCAGTCTGGAGCTAGGCCTTCTTACGACATTACGTTCTCGTGACCAATGCTGTCAGCGATTATGTACTGTGGCTAGGTTCCTGCCAAGTCATTCTGCAGTATCGCTGAAGGAACATCCAGCTTCTCGAAGCCTTATCACACGACCTCGATCAAACTCAGTGAGGTGTTGATAATGGCGTCTTTGTCGCCTTAAAGGCATTCTTGACTACTGTCAACTCACTACGCCCAATATAAAAAGTAACTCTCACTACAATTACAGCGTGTCTTCAGAGCTAATCTGCTTTAAATCCTCGTAGTGGCGCTACTAGCGCCAGTCTTAGGCTACTGGCGCGCAATCTGAAATGACATCATCTTTCGAAGTAGAAGAACGCCTAACAGCTTTCGTTTATTCGCCCAACTCCTTATTGTTGTTGCGACTTTTTTTGTCAGTCTATTAACAACACAGCACAAATGGCCACGTTTGAAGCAGTACGTGACTGGAAGCATGGAATGCTTATCAATGGCGTCACATACTGTCCAGAGATGATACACAGTTTTGCACCATCTCTGATGAATATCACCGGTGTGTATGGCGACGTCGCGGAGGGAGGCCGAATTCTTTGGAGAGGCAAAGCGGTGTTTCTCCTGGAATCATGGCTGATGGGCTGTAGGGTATTTTCTGGTGATGGCTGGTAATGATTGAAGGAACTGTGACGGCAGAATGGTACGTCACGGCATACTGCGTCCTATCATGCGACAGTATCATGCTTCCAGTTTTGAGGAGGACAATACTCGTCCGCCACGTTCTTTCAGAACCGTCTGGAAAACGTTGACGTACTCCTATGGCCTCCAAGATCCTAGATCGATCCCCGATAGAGAATGTTCTAAACTAGCTCGGATGCCTACCGAGACGTGGTACTTAGGGAAAGGCAGAGTTAGATGTGGACGGGGCCTTACTCAGTTACCGTTGGTTGCTCAGTTTTTTTTCCGTTTACATCACGTACACTTTATTTGGAACCAATTGCATATAAGGTTGACAATAAGGAACAATTATCAAATTTGACTGTTAAGAATTTTTAATAAGATATTGTCTTTTAAGACAAGGCTAAAGGCCTTACTGACAAGAAATTCAAATTACTTTTCGGCTGAAGGCCCTGATAGTAATTACTCAAAAAATTACTACCAAAGATGGTTGAAAACTGAAGAAAGAATGGAAAAATAAAAATAAAATCTAAGTGATACACCGTGCTTCTCAGAACTATCTGGGGAGTTTAACTGAGTTAGATTAGTTGGTCAAAATAATAGTTATTACCTTACTTAGGTCTTTACAGTGTGAGAAAAGTGTACATCCTTTTTTTTTCTTTTCGACAATTTTAGGTAATTATAACAAAATTAGTAGCACTTAAAATAAACAAACAATGAAAAATCTGGAATGGAATGTACAAATTTATGTTTGCTGCATCAGAATATTGCAGGAAAAAGAATTCCATAAATCTAATGCTCCTGTGGACCCGCCATAAAAAGACAACTTAAAACCAATGATTATATGGTTACGGCGTTTCTCCATTAAATTATTTTTAACGATTTTCTGGTGCCTCTAGACGAGTACTGAAGTTTTAGTGAGTGTGCACGTGCTCGATGGTATGACGTCATAAAAATGGTTCAAATGGCTCTGAGCACTATGGGACTTAACTTCTGAGGTCATCAGTCCCCTAGAACTTAGAACTACTTAAACCTAACTAACCTAAGGAATTCACACACATCCATGCCCGAGGCAGGATTCGAACCTGCGACCGCAGCGTCGCGCGGTTCCAGACTGTAGCGCCTAGAACTGCTCGGCCACCCCGGCCGGCGGTATGACGTCAAATGATAGTCTTAGGAGCCATTAGCTAACTGGAGGTAGGTTTTGATATGAGTAACGGAGGTTTAAATCAAGCTGAAAACATTTTTTTCTGTGGAAATTTAAGTGTGCTGTTTCTGTGTTACTGTTACGCTATTCTACAATTGTGGAGGTCAAGTCGGAAGCTGCTAAGAGCCGGCTGGAGACAGTGAATGAATTCTTGGCGGTGAATCTTTTCCCGTCTGTTGATCAGAACTAGGAAACCACGTGAAATTAATTAGATTGCTACGGATCACCCAATAACGGTGTAGGAGTATTGATAATCTGACCATTTTCTTGGAGATCAAAGCGATGCTGGCGATCCTCATTTGTTTTAACGGTGTAGCAGTGTTACATATTTATGCCGATCAGCTAATAAACGTTTTAGTCAGTCTGCGGAGGAGTATATAAAGTGATTCCTCTCGCGCGCCACCCATCGACAAGAATGAGCAGCTTCTGTCCGCAGCCTGCATTAATACTTCGGGTGATATCATGGCCCCTCCGAGAAGCGACGAAAGGAGCAGTCATGTGTGGAAGTGAAACGTTGCTGATAAGCAGTTCACGCAAGAAGAGAATAGTAGCTACGTAAATATGGGGTTAAAGAACAATGATAAAGGCTAGATGGGTCGATCGAATAACAAATGAGGAGACACTGAATGGAATTCAAGAAACAAGTAGTTTCCGTGACAGCTCGACTAGAAGAACGGATCGGTTGACAGGTCACGCCCTGAGACATCAAGGATTTGGTAATTGTGTGTGTGTGTGTGTGTGTGTGTGTGTGTGTGTGTGCATACTTGTGTGGGAGGGGAGGGGGAGACACAAATTGTAGAAGGACCAGGGACTGGTGCTTCTTGACAGTATCAGGAATGGAGGAACAGATCTTTATATAATTTGTTAAAATTTCAAAGAACTGCTTTAAAAAAATTTAATGCGTAGATCACATTTACGTAGGACAATAAAAATATGGTGATTAGCTAGTTTCATATGTAAGTAACAATGATCTTCAGATTCGTAAAGAAGCGACATACATGTAATATTCAAGAAAAATTGTCTAAAGAAAGCTCAAAGTATGAAAGTGTAGCCTACCGCTCTGGTAAAAAAAATTGCAACAAATAACATCGTAGGTGAAAATCATTATACATAAAAAAGAACGTACATCGCAGTCGAATTTACAATGCTACACCGGTAGAAACTTTTATGTTTTTCATACAACCCACCATGCAGATATGAAGTGCAGATTGAGCAAAAACTGGAAATCACGTTAACAGTGGTAGGAATGATATATCTTTGCCTAGAAAAGAACGGGTGTACCTATGACCATTACAATCTTTATAATTGAACAAGATTTTACCAACCAGGCCACGTTCTTTCCATTAGTTTTATCACTGCTTTTCACTTTAGGTTCATTTTCTAATATTTATTAAACATTATCTGGTTCGTTTTCCACAGGTGAAGAGCCATTTCTTAATGTCTGTGCCATTGCATAGATGATTGTTTACCTGCAGCTGTCTTTCATACTTACGTTCAGGGTCAACTGCCAGAGTCTGCACTTCACCAATTCTCTGCAGGTCGTTCTGCAAATTCTTAGTATCTTCTGGCGTTGCTACTTTGGTATAAACAATTGCATCATCTGCGAATAGCCTTAAAGAGCATTCGACGCTTTCTACTAGATCATTTACATATATCGTGAACACCAACGGTCCTATCACACTTTCCTGTGGTACTCCATATATTACCTTTACCCCTGTCGATTTAGTTCCGTTAAGAGCGATGCGTTGAGTTCTATCAGCAAGAAAGTCTTGAAACCAATCGCAAGTCTGCTCCGATACCCCGTAAGCTCTTATTTTTTTCCATGAAACGGCAACGCGGGACGGTGTCAAATGCCTTACTGAAATCAAGGAACACAGCAACATCCTGAGCGCCGTTGTCCACTGCGCTGCGGATCTCATCGAGGAACATAGCGAGCTGAGTTTCGCAGGATCCCTGTTTGCGGAATCCATGTTGATTTTTATAGTAGAGATGTTCATTTTCCAAGAAAGACATAATTCTTGAGCATAAAACAATTCTACAATTTTCTATAAAGAAGTTTTTCCAGTGCGATTTTTTGTATTGTTTACGGATCTGAAGATAGTTGTTACAACCGAAACTAGCTAGTCATCATATTTTCATTGTCTTATGTAAATGCGAATTACGCATTAAAACATTTGGTAAAATTCTTTTAAATTGTGACAGGCCAGGGGATTACTACAGTTAAAAGACGGAAATAGATGGTTGCGATAACCATGCACAGGTAAAGCTGATTGGACAGGAGATACTAGTGCGGAGAGCTGCATCGAAGCATTTTTCACACTGAAGACTTTAACAACATAAATTTATATGGATAGGCGGGTTACTTATACACTAGACTTTAGGGTCAGCGACTGAGGTTTATTTTATTTTCTAGCCTTGCCTTAGTCCACGAGACGTTGACAACGAGCCTTTACTTCCGCGACTGTTTCAGCAGCTCAGTTACCTCCCAGCGGTAGCTAGACAACCAGACCAGCGTGCTCCCTAACCCGACCGTAATGAAGCCCAGCAGATCCCGCTCCCGTCTCCCGGTGAGCGGCCCATTTCCCGTCGGCGCTCGAGACGCCGAATCTCGGGGCAGGGCTCTCCCGGAGCCCTAATCCCGGCCGGGATGACATCTTGATCGATACGTAATAGGAGTCAACCGGCTTCTGCTCCCTGATTTGGCCGTAAGCCGATTACGCGCCGCCGGGAAACATCTCGGTCGTTAAGGCCCGATGCCGGGCGTGGTCTGACTTGCAAAACGCCCCCCAATTCCGCCGCCAGGCCCGAGACGGAGCCGCCCCGAATTCCTGAGGAGATCGGTGGAGGTCGGAGAGTGGAGGGCTGAGACTCACAACAGGTGCCCCGCCCTCTACCTTTCTCCATCCCTTGTCACCGCTGTCCTCTTCGCAAGGGTAGATGGTTCCATAACCTGTGTGTAGCGAAGGGTCAGTGGGTCTCGTCGTTGCTCCTAATGAAATATTACATAGGTCTATAAAATCACATTTTGCAGTTTTTCTAAATCATTTTTGGTGACCCTAATGCTTTTGGTTACGCTAAGCTCAGAAATGCTAAGGATTTCTCTTTACCACATAATCTTTTTCCGTGAACGACAAGGCTCAGATAATGCAACTTAAACATCGCCTTGATCTTGAACAGTTTCCAATTCCAGTCTTTGCCTGATTGGAACGTAGGCCTGGTCATCTAGTTCTGTTTCCCCACCATCCTTCTGTGTTCACTCTGGTCCAGCTCTCGCCTTTTGTTCCGACACACTCCTCTACACTTTCAGGCATCTATCCTTCGTCTTCCTCTTGGTCGTTTCCTTCGCATCTCCATTTTCTTGGGAATCCTCTAGTTTTCCATTCTCTTTGAGTGTTCACACCTTCTTAGCTGTGATGTTTCTATCCTGATCTGCAAGGATTCCTCTTTCACTGTTTCCCTTATCCTTTCATTTCTCATGCTGTCTCTCCTTGTTACTGTTGCCACACTTCTGAGGAACTTCATTTCACATGTCTGTAACATGCTGACACCTCTTCTTTTTGTTACCCATGTTTCAGAGTCATGGTTCAGTATTGGGACGTGTAATTTCTATATATTTGCTGTTTTGTGGGAAGTCTTTGTTCCAAGGCAGGCTCCTAACACTTAGCAGGAATGCCTCCGTTTCTCTGCCACGTTCGCTGCTATCTTTGTCAATTCTTCCATTTTCCTTTATCACACTTACCAAGTACTCGCCGATTACCACTTTCTTCAGCTGTTCACCTCCAAAATCGCTTCTAGCAGTGTGTGAAGTGCTATGTTCTTCAATACTAATACAAAGGCATAAATCTTATTGTCCTTTCTTTTCTCCTTCAAAGTTCCGTTTCAAAAATTTTTCTTTTTTGCATAACCTGAGGACTCACCCTGTTCAGTATTTAGCTCTAGTCAGCTGCCATCTGGACATCCCGTCGACCCTGGTATTCCCGTCACAATTTTTAATCTCCTGATGGATCTTTCTCCTTCTAACTCACAGCTCTTAGATTTTCTAGAAAACTTTTGACGTGGGAGTCTACGACATACAGCTCAATGAGGCACCCAGCAAAGGACCTGGAAGACGATTTGAATGGAATGGACAGTGTCTTGAAAGCAGGGTATAAGATGAACATCAACAAAAGCAAAACGAGGATAATGGAATGTAGTCGAGTTAACTCGGGTGATGCTGAGGGAATTAGATTAGGAAATGAGACACTTAAAGTAGTAAACTAGTCTTGCTGTTTGGGGAGCGAAATAACTGATGATGGTCGAAGTAGAGAGGATATAAAATGTAGACTGGCAATGGCAAGGAAATCGTTTCTGAAGAAGAGAAATTTGTTAACATCGAGTATAGATTTAAGCGTCAGGAAGTCGCTTCTGAAAGTATTTGTATGGAGTGTAGCCATGTTTGGAAGTGAAACGTGGACGATAAATAATTAGGACAAGAAGAGAATAGAAGCATTTGAAATGTGGTGCTACAGAATAATGCTGAATATCAGATGGGTAGATCACACAAGTAATGTGGAGGTACTGAATAGAATTGGGGAGAAGAGAAATTTGTGGCTCAACTTGACTAGAAGAAGCGATCGGTTGGTAGGACATGTTCTGAGGCATCAAGGGATCACCAATTTAGTATTTGAGGGCAGCATGGAGGGTAAAACTCGTATAGGGAGACCGAGAGATGAATACACTAAGCAGATTCAGAAGGATGTAGATTCAGTAGGTAGTGGGAGATGAAGAAGCTTGCACAGGATAGAGTAGCATGGAGAGCTGCATCAAGCCTGTCTCCGGACTGAAGACAACAACAACATCACTAGTTATTAATGTACCAGCCTTTCACATTTGCAATTGTCTTTCTCGCGCTGTCATTAATCTGTGAGCTTGCACAATGCGGTGAAGGTTACAAGTTGTGAAAGGAAAGTATGAGCAACCTATTTCTCATATAGACTACATATTACTTTCGCACTTGGTACCTCGCGTATGTGACACTAAAAGTGAGACATACAAATACATATGGTTGAACATTTCAAGAAAACTCTTCTTCGCGTTGCAGGTAGTCCAGATAACGGAGCAAAAATTATTTTGTTATTCTTTTCACAACAAATGAACTGACAGCACAACAGTATCTATTCAATGGCTACTACACTTTTGTGGGGCCTACACAGTATTATTATTATTGTCAGTGGTAGTGCTCAGACACAAAGCATTGGCAGCCAGAAGCCTTCCAATTTCTCCCATTTTGAAAGTGAAGACTCCAGCAATCAAGTGATTTACAAACAGTAAGTAAAAATCCACAATTTAAGCTTGGTTGATTTTAATTTTAGAGTGTGGGTGTAGCAAGTGTCGCTAGGGGCAGGAGTGGTGCTGAGGAAGCAGTTTTATAGCAAATTTCTACCCTACACGTTAATAATTATCTCTCTTTTTGAGAATGAGTTGTAGGAAGCACTCGCGATGCTCGGATAACTGCTTCATCGTTCTACAAGAAAATATTTTTAGAAATAATCTGGCTCAATTGCTCCATCACTTCATTAGTTCGTGGTTTAATATAAAACCTACACAAACTAAAGAGCGTTCGTTTTTTATCGTTTTTGAAATAAAAGTGTCTAAGGAAAATATTTTTTCGCTCCAAAATTTATTTAGGTGCCACTGTATATTAGCGTGGGTGGAGGGGTGGGGATAGAAGCTAATATCGGATTGCACACAGAGGTAATTGGCTTAGAAAGTTTGGGAACCACGGGTGTAGTAGAGCACGGTGATATACCACGGGTACATTCCTTGACCCTTGCGTGTTCAACGCGTGAGGTGCAGTCCTGAACTGACAACCACAGCGCCGGGGCATTCAGCCGACGACGCATTTCGGTCTGAAGCCAAAACGTTCCATTCAATTTCCTTAATATAAATTGCATAGCAACAGCGGATGAAATTTCTTTGTTGTGACAACGTGGTTAATGAAATTGCTTAACAATAAAGTGAATTCTATAGAAAATTGGCCACGCTTTATTTAATTGTTCATTATCGTTCGTTTTTTGAAAAACCATTTAACTGAATGGCTCGCAATTGTCAGTATAGCCCTGAGTGTGACAACTTGTTCCGCAGCTCACAAAATAACGTTTCAGCATTTAGCCTCTCTAAAGCTTCAAAAAGATATGATTTACCGTATCAAAGTAAACTTTATTGAAAAGCGTAGTGCGGCTAATTTATTGTCTCAATAATGTTAGTAAAATTCTCTGTGCGTTAAATTTAGTCACTCGGAAGGTGCACTACACTTTGAAATTTGCTGCAAAACAGATTTTCTGAGCGATTCGCTCTTCCGCTGTGCGAAACAAGTAATGTGATTGCTGTGGGCAGTGAGTGAGAGTGTATTTCTTTTTGTAGATACTGTTTTCTAAAATTGGCAGCACTGGACATGGACGTAATTGTATTTACAGTGTGCAGCCCAAAAGACTCTCCCCGATTAAAATCTTTATTTACTTACACCGTAATAATTGTAGGGCTTCGGCTCCTCTCATTCCTGTAAAATAATAAATCATTTTCAACCTTATTTCCATCTAGTTTGGGCTACGTTCGATTTGGTTGCTCGACTTACGCCACTAACGGCCAACGAAACATTTTACTGTCGGAACCGTACCGAATTCGTATACTAATTTTAGAGTTAAGTTTTGTCATTGTTTCTAGGTCCGCCACGAATTCCTTTCCTGTGCCGACCCCTTCATCTCAGAGTAGCAGTTGCACCCAACGTCCTCGACTACTTGTGGGAATATATTCAAATCTCTGTCTTCCTCTACAATTTCTATCCTCTGCAGCTCCCTCTAGTCCTTTACTTGTCGATTCTCGGAGAACCTTCTAATTCCTTATCTTATCAGTCCAGTTGCTTTTCAACATTCACACACCATCTCAAACGCTTCGTTTCTCTTATGTTCCTGTTTTCCACAGTCCACATTTCACTACCATACAGTGCTGCGCTCCAAACTAACATCTTCAGAAATGCCTTCCTCAAATTAAGGTCGATGTTTGCTATTAGTAGACTTCCCTTGGCTAGGAATTCCTTCGTTACTTGTGCTAGCCTGCTTTTATGTCCAACTTGCTTCGTCCGTCATGGGTTATTTCGCAGCCTAGGTAGCAGAATTCCTTAACTTCATCTACTTCGTATTCAACAGTCCTGAAGTTAAGTTTCCCGTGGTTCTCATTTCTGCTACTTCTCCTTACCTTTTCGTCTTTCTTCGATTTGCTCTCAGACCGTGTTCTATGTTCATTTGGCAGTTCATTCCATTCAGAAGAACCTGTAATTCTTCTTCACTTTCAATGAGGATAGTAATGTCTTCAGCGAATGCTATAATTGATATCCTTTCACATCGAATTTTAATTCCACTCTTGAACCTTTCTTTCGTTTCCGTCATTGCTTCTTCGATGTGTAGATTGTACAGTAGGGGCGAAAGACTACATACCTGTCTCACAACCCTTTTTAATCCGAGCACTTCGTTCTTGGACTTACTCTTATTGTTCCTTCTTGGCTCTTGAACTGTTGTATTTTACCAGTTTTTCCCTATAGCTAACACCTGTTTTCCCCATATTTTCGAATATCTTGCTCCATTTGTCATAGACGAATGCCATTTTCCAGGTCGACAGATCCTATGAACGTGTTTCGAATTTTCTTTAGTCAATGAAAACATGAGAATTGCCCCTCTGGTTCTTTTACGTTACCTAAAGCCAGACTGATCTTCGTTTAACATAACCTTTTGCATTCTGATATGTATTATACTTGTCAGCAACTTGGGTGCATGGGCTGTTGAGCTGATTGTGCGATAGTTCTCGCACTTATCAGCCCTTGTTAGGATATAATACATATAACATTTTTTCGAAAGTCTGATAATACGTCTTCTAGCTAATAGATTCTACAAACAATCACATTAGTCGTTTGATTGCAAGTTCCTCCCCCCACCCTTCCCTTCAAATGGTTTTAGAAATTTCGAAGAAACTCAGTGTCTCGTAAGATCGCTTTTGTCTTCCGTATCGTCTCTTATTTATTGTTCTGTCACGCCAGCAGTTGCTCCAATGCATAAAGGACCTCAGTGTGTTCTCCCTGCCTATGTACTCTCTCCTCAGCTTTTACGAGTGGATTTCCCGTTACAATCTTTAAGTTAATGCCTTTGTTTTTATTGCACTGAATGTTGTTGTGAATTTTCTATATGCTGAATCAATCTTTCCGACGACTACTTTTTCTTTTCGATACCTTCCCTGCAATGCGTACTTATTTCATTACTTGTGACTTACATTGTATTCCTTTACTTTCCTAAAAATTTTGCGCATCTTTCTTTCAGCGATCACCTGAAGTATTTGTTCTGTTACCCAAGGGTTCTACACAGTAACCTTTCTCGTACCTGTATTTGTATGTCCAGCAACTGTGACTGCCCATATTAGAGGTGTCCATTCCTCTCAACTTAATTGCCTACTGTAGTATTCAATATAGTAGTATCTACAGCCCTAGCGAGCATTGGATGCATTCCGTAATTTCTTCTACAATACTATAAAATTTTGTCATAGCAGTCGTCAGCATCGGGCTCCGCTGGAGATCATTAATTAGTCGTAAATCCTACAAAAGTAATGAAAACGAAAGTGTCATCAGATAATACTTCGAACAACTCCTGACCAATCGACCGGAAATTACGCAAAATCACATCAAAAACGAAAGTCTTTATCTACAGTTATAAAGAAACAGACCCTTCCTATGTTAATAGCAATACAGTTTTTAACAAACTTCGTCCGTTGTCTCGAAGAGAGCTCGTAAAATTATCCCGTGTCCCCAGGAACTCCATCTTCATTCCCCGTCTTACAAACTTCGTTGAGCGAGCCAACGAAACACCCAGTCAAAAGAGTCTCCTTCATTTAACAACAGCTGACCTGTTGCTTCTCCCCTTCTACATCTGCCTTAGTTTTCCTGTGGTCTTTTCTTCCACTATTGTGTTCGTATTATCCGTGTGCAATCCTCTACAACTAGAAGGGATCTCGCAAATTGCTGCCTTTCAAACGTTTTGCGAGCATTCCAGACTTATCTTCCGTACTTTTCACATGGGGATGTTGTCTACAGCGACATTATGTTTCTCCAAGATCTTCCCTCTGTGGCCAGTAACTTCTTTAATGAACTTTTACCGATCGCAAAAGAAAAAGCTTGAGGAAACGGGACATCATTGCAGTTGTTTCACAACTTGGCTAAAGGAAGGGATAGGTTAAAAATGGTTCAAATGGCTCTGAGCACTATGGGACTCAACTGCTGAGGTCATTAGTCCCCTAGAACTTAGAACTAGTTAAACCTAACTAACCTAAGGACATCACAAACATCCATGCCCGAGGCAGGATTCGAACCTGCGACCGTAGCGGTCTTGCAGAAGGGATAGGTTAATAGGGCATATTTTCAGCCATCAGAGAATAATTAGTTATGAAATTAAGACATACTAATGCTTGGCTACAACAAGCGGGTTCAAATGGATGTAGGCTGCAGCTGTCATGCAAGGCTGAAGCGGCTTACACAGGATAGAGTAACTGCATGAAACTAGTCTTCGACCTGAAGACCACAATAACCGCGTACTCCAGCGAAAAATCGTACGCTGTCAGAGGAAATTCATTTTGCACAGGAGTCCAAAATAAAGCCCTGTTACAGTCTCAATTACCTGAAAATTACGAACATACTGAAGTCGTCTCCCGTACGACTTTAATGTAACGATAAACCACTCTTGACGTTAAAATGTAGGTAATTCATGGCTGTGAAACCTTGTTTCCTGTAGGAAAGGAAATGATACGTTACTATAGTACAGGGGTATGAAATTGCGGTCAGTGTGGTTTTCCTTCGCTCGACGTAATACGTTTATGTAGTGTACTAGTGTGGCTGAAAATACCGGTGAGATGAGAATTCGTTTTTCTCTTGTATAACTGTGGCAACGGCCGTGCCTTGAGATCACCGAAGTTAAGCGCTGTCGGGCGTGGTCGGCACTTGGATGGGTGACCATCCAGGCCGCCATTCGCTGTTGCCATTTTTCGGGGTGCACTCAGCCTCGTGATGCCAATTGAGGAGCTACTCGACCGAATAGTAGCGACTTCGGTCAAGAATACCATCATAACGACTGGGAGAGCGGTGTGCTGACCCCACGCCCCTCCAATCCGCATCCTCCACTGAGGATGTCACGGCGGTCGGATGATCCCGGTAGGCCACTCGTGGCCTGAAGACGGAGTGCTTGTCTAATTGTTGCAAAACTGATGAACATAACTAGCTGTGGGTTGTCTGCAGCAAACCTACGTGTGAAACTTCTGTACTACATAAAAGTTAAAACGTAAATAGATTTTCCTTGTCATTAGGAAATACTCCATTTACTAAAATGCATCATTACTTAAAATTTTATCTGTTAAGTCCTGCCCGAAATCGAAAGATCTGTTCAGTATGAATTCTACGGCTACTGGTAAATACGTTATGTGGTCAAGGGAATACTTTTCACATAAACCGTATATCAGCTGTAAATTTGCTGAAAGCCTCAAATGGCAACTTGGAAACTAATAAATATTTCTCTCTCGTGTTTTGAAGACTTCCTCTGGCGCCTTTGAATGTGAATTTTTGTGTACAAACAGACTGGAAGCCAACTTCATTGAGACAGTTTTAAATACTCAACTAGTACCCGTGGTCTAGTGGTAGCCTCTTTGATTCATAATCAAAACGTCTTCAGTCCTGGGTTTGATCCCCACCACTGCCTAAATTTTGATAAATAATCAGCATTGGCGGCCGAAGACTTCCGGCATAAGAAGTCAGCCTCATTCTGCCAACGGCCTTGTCAAAGAGGGCGGAGGAGCGGATAGAGGTTCAGAGCACTCTCTTGTCCTAGGGGTGGGAAATTGCCCCTAAAGGCGGAAGAATCAGCAATGATCAACGACATGAGGATGCAGAAGGCAATGGAAACCACTGCATTAAAGACACGTAACGTGTATCCACAGGACATGTGGCCTGTATTTGAAGAAGTGTCATGATGATCTCTCCATTGGCAAAAGATTCCGGAATAGTCCCCCATTCGGATCTCCAGGAGGGGACTGCCAAGGGGGAGGTTACCATGAGAAAAAGATTGAATAATCAACGAAAGGATAACGTTCTACGAGTCGGGACGTGGAATGTCAGAAGCTTGAACGTGGTAGGGAAACTAGAAAATCTGAAAAGGGAAATGCAAAGGCTCAATCTAGATATAGTAGGGGTCAGTGAAGTGAAGTGGAAGGAAGACAAGGATTTCTGGTCAGATGAGTATCGGGTAATATCAACAGCAGCAGAAAATGGTATAACAGGTGTAGGATTCGTTATGAATAGGAAGGTAGGGCAGAGGGTGTGTTACTGTGAACAGTTCAGTGACCGGGTTGTTCTAATCAGAATCGACAGCAGACCAACACCGACAACGATAGTTCAGGTATACATGCCGACGTCGCAAGCTGAAGATGAACAGATAGAGAAAGTGTATGAGGATATTGAAAGGGTAATGCAGTTTGTAAGGGGGGACGAAAATCTAATAGTCATGGGAGACTGGAATGCAGTTGTAGGGGGAGGAGTAGAAGAAAAGGTTACAGGAGAATATGGGCTTGGAACGAGGAATGAAAGAGGAGAAAGACTAATTGAGTTCTGTAACAAGTTTCAGCTAGTAATAGCGAATACCCTGTTCAAGAAGCACAAGAGGAGGAGGTATACTTGGAAAAGGCCGGGAGATACGGGAAGATTTCAATTAGATTACATCATGGTCAGACAGAGATTCCGAAATCAGATACTGGATTGTAAGGCGTACCCAGGAGCAGATATAGACTCAGATCACAATATAGTAGTGATGAAGAGTAGGCTGAAGTTCAAGACATTAGTCAGGAAGAATCAATACGCAAAGAAGCGGGATACGGAAGTACTAAGGAATGACGAGATACGTTTGAAGTTCTCTAACACTATAGATACAGCAATAAGGAATAGCGCAGTAGGCAGTACAGTTGAAGAGGAATGGACATCTCTAAAAAGGGCCATCACAGAAGTTGGGAAGGAAAACATAGGTACAAAGAAGGTAGCTGCGAAGAAACCATGGGTAATAGAAGAAATACTTCAGTTGATTGATGAAAGGAGGGAGTACAAACATGTTCCAGGAAAATCAGGAATACAGAAATACAAGTCGCTGAGGGATGAAATAAATAGGAAGTGCAGGGAAGCTAAGACGAAATGGCTGCAGGAAAAATGTGAAGATATCGAAAAAGATATGATTGTCGGAAGGACAGACTCAGCATACAGGAAAGTCAAAACAACCTTTGGTGACATTAAAAGCTACGGTGGTAACATTAAGAGTGCAACGGGAATTCTACTGTTAAATGCAGAGGAGAGAACAGATAGGTGGAAAGAATACATTGAAAGTCTCTATGAGGGTGAAGATTTGTCTGATGTGATAGAAGAAGAAACAGGAGTCGATTTAGAAGAGATAGGGGATCCAGTATTAGAATCGGAATTTAAAAGAGCTTTGGAGGACTTACGGTCAAATAAGGCAGAATGGATAGATAACATTCCATCAGAATTTCTAAAATCATTGGGGGAAGTGGCAACAAACGACTATTCACGTTCGTGTGTAGAATATATGAGTCTGGCGATATACCATCTGACTTTCGGAAAAGCATCATCCACACAATTTCGAAGACGGCAAGAGCTGACAAGTGCGAGAATTATCGCACAATCAACTTAACAGTTCATGCAAAGAAGCTGCTTACAAGAATAATATACAGAAGAATGGAAAAGAAAATTGAGAATGCGCTAGGTGACGATCAGTTTGGCTTTAGGAAAAGTAAAGGGACGAGAGAGGCAATTCTGACGTTACGGCTAATAATGGAAGCAAGGCTAAAGAAAAATCAAGACACTTTCATAGGATTTATCGACCTGGAAAAAGCGTTCGACAATATAAAATGGTGCAAGCTGTTCGAGTTTCTGAAAAAAGTAGGGGTAAGCTATAGGGAGAGACGGGTCATATACAATGTGTACAACAACCAAGAGGGAATAATAAGAGTGGACGATCAAGAACGACGTGCTCGTATTAAGAAGGGTGTAAGACAAGGCTGTAGCCTTTCGCCCCTACTCTTCAATCTGTACATCGAGGAAGCAATGATGGAAATAAAAGGAAGGTTCAGGAGTGGAATTAAAATACAAGGTGAAAGGATATCAGTGATACGATTCGCTGATGACAGAAGAGAATCGAAGCATTTGAGATGTGGTGCTATAGATGAATGTTGAAAATCAGGTGGACTGATAAGGTAAGGAATGAGGAGGTTCTACGCAGAATCGGAGAGGAAAGGAATATGTGGAAAACACTGATATGGAGAAGGGACAGGATGATAGGACATCTGCTAAGACATGAGGGAATGACTTCCATGGTACTAGAGGGAGCTGTAGAGGGCAAAAACTGTAGAGGAAGACAGAGATTGGAATACGTCAAGCAAATAATTGAGGAAGTAGGTTGCAAGTGCTACTCTGAGATCAAGAGGTTAGCACAGGAAAGGAATTCGTGGCGGGCCGCATCAAACCAGTCAGTAGACTGATGACCAAAAACAAGTAGCCTCAGGGCAACTACTCATAGTTTCCTAGCTCGATGTTTTCCGTCATGCGTCACAGAATTTCGCTTGCGCAGGTGACGAACTTCTTCAGAGGTTTAGTCAACTAACTTACAGTTTACTCGCATTATCAATCTTTGAATGTTAAATGTTGCCACGTACGGTAATGAAACAGGCCTTGTTTTTGTGGCTTCCTTCGGGTTATATGATGCAACAAGAATTTGTCTCAACTGTTACATGTACTTATCATTCAGCTTCTAATTTTTAACTTCATATATATCTATGTAATGAAAAATGTAACATTTTTACCCCGATTTTTTTTGTTAATTTTAGCGGTGTGCAGTTACCACTTAAAAGAATAGACATGACAGGTTCATAAAATAATCACGAATTTGCTTTTGAATCCTTGCAAACCACATAGATGGACACCAATTTTACCTTTTACAGCTATGTAGCAGTTCATGATGTATAAAAATATTGTATAATGTAGTATAGTGTATAGTACATAGTATATTGCATACAGTATGTAGTGTAGCTTTAGGGCTTGTAGCAGCTTTCGATGAATAAAAATCTCTTATAGTATACGTACATTGTAACCTCCCCACAAAAATTTTAAAGACAATATTTAATAGTAATGGAGCTAGAGCTAAGTGTAAGCTCCCAGAGAAATTTTGAAACACAAAAATAATTAAATAAAAATTAGCTATCTGACCCAAGTATAACTTCTCCACACAAAATGTAAGATAATCCCATGACAATGAAACTACAGTGATAATCAAAACTCAATTTAACCGAAATGTCGGTCTTTGGCCCTGTGCAAAAATCAGAATTAATGTCTTACCTCAGTATGTCTGCATGAGAAATATCTGCTCTTATTCTGCGCCACAGCTTGGACGAAATGCATCGCAATAATTATTTTTTTTTTTAAAGATATCTGAAAATTTTCTTTAAGGAAATGCAAGGGAATCAAATGATTTTTTTTGTTAAAAAATTGTTTTGAAATCAAAATTATTATTGGGGCGATTCTTTAAAGTCAATTACAATGAATATACACTAGATTATCTGATGAGCGCAAAGCTGCATGAATACTTATTTAATAAAAATATACCTCATCCTGAATCTCGACCATTGCGGTGCCGACGCCCGCCGACTGCTCTGGGCTACCACTACTGAACTCTCTGGCAACTAGACCGCAACTCTACTCGGCTACAACTGCCGACAGACTGCTGTACTGCACTCGACAGACAGCTCGCTACTACTGCCTCTGGTCAGAGATTCTGTGCCTCACCATCGCTGCCTATAAAACGTACGCGTTTCATAACCCTCCACTGGGGGGGCAAAAATTTGGCAGCGATGGTGAGTCATTTGGACTTGCCAATCGCGGCAAAATTTTTCCTTTAATTAATTAACATTTACAATTTACAAAATATTTAGATGTAGCACATGAATTAAATGTTGTGCGCATGCACCGATTACAAAACATTACAGACAAGACAAAATATAAGTACAATGAGTAGAGAGCGTATCAGCAAATCAGATAAATGTATATACAATGAGTAACAAATGACATAAAACATATCACGAAATCATAAAAAGTATACAGAATAGGCACAAATCATATTGAAAAATGAGAAAAGTGCACAGGCACTGAAATTCAGTAGAAAACACAAAAGTGCACATGCACTGAAAACTTTTGAACATTTTCAAAAGAAATAAACGCAAGGGTAAAAAATCATCAAATCACAAAAAGTATATACAATATAGATGACAAGAGTGCACAGATACTGCACTTCAGAACAAATCGAAAATGTCTTTAGTATTTTCACAACAAATAAACAATGGCAGAAAATCATGTCGACAAGTGACACAAGTGTACTCGCACTGGAGTTCAACAAATCGAAAAAAATGTATAGGCCATGAACATAAATGATGTTAGCTAAAATGATTTTCACTATTAGGATAGGAAAGGAAAAGATTGCATCATGGTTGTAGCACTTTAGTTTGCACACAGCTGCACTGAAAGTCCATATCTTTCCACAGAATCACAACACTAAGTGATACAATCTGCAGTTCCGTTCCCAGAAGTATTTATCAGCGTATCAAGACACTGAAACGTCGTAGTAATATTCCATGCTATCATTTGGCAGTATGCCAGGTACACCAAACAGTGGGACCATAATAACGTCTTCGTCGCTTACGGTGGTGGACAGCATGTCGTGTCAACACCACGCTCGTAAGAGGCACACCAACGTAGAATTAGTGCAAAAACCAAATATAGTGCTCCATGATAATGAGGATGGACAAGACAAATGGATGTTACAATAATTCCAGGTAGTTAGGTCAGAAGGTGAAGGACATTATATCACAGACTAGTTTTGATTACATTAGTAGTTTGCGGTATCCATAGCCTAGTTATTGAACATTTCTGTACCATTTATGTAGTATTACAGAAAAATGTTCATTAATTGTTTTACAGACAACATTGTCATTGCTCATTTCAATACCGTAATCAGTAGCATTCATTTCCTAATTACAAAGCATTATTAATTAATCATTGGTCATTTCAATACAGTAATCGGTAGCATTCTTTTCCAAATTACAAAGCATAATCAATAGCATTCAATTCCTTGTTACAAAGCGTAATTAGTAGCATTAATTTCCTAGTTACAAAGCATTAGTAATTAATCATTGGTCATTTAAATACAGTAATCATCTCAATACAGTAATCACTAGCATTCTTTTCCCAGTTACAAAGCATAATTAGTAGCATTCGTTTCCTTATTACAAAGCATAATCAGTAGCATTCATTTCCTAGTTACAAAGCGTAATTAGTAGCATTACAAAACATAATCAGTATCATTCATTTCCTATTTACAAAACAATGAATAGCATTCATTTTCTAAATACAAAGCATTATTAATCATTGGTCATTTAAATACAGTAATCGGTAGCATTCTTTTCCCAATTACAAAGCATAATCAGTAGCATTCAATTCCTAGTTACAAAGCATAATTAATTAATGTTCATTTCAATACAGTAATCAGTAGCAATCATTTTTCAGGTGACATTATTCATAGCTGATCAGCATTACACAGAATTCTCTTAAACTGCTATCATTATTTGGGACTGGTAATACATTTTTGTTAGCAATGCATTGCGTTGGGATCGATAATTAATTGCTCAGGCATAACAATATTTGCTTTTGACCTATTGCTGCAAATGAGGATAGGTAACGTCATTCGTCGTGAGTCAGCTGTAGCAAGGTTATGAAACAAGGCAGTATATGTGATCACATTTATAAATTATGGACACAAATGGGTAAAAAATAAAAATGCAAGTATTAGAACGGTATAATAAGTAACAGGTTTAGTAAGTATCATGAAAAGCTTCTGCTGGAAAATACAAAATGGATTATTAAGCTGAAAGAAGAAACGTAGACTATGCTGAAAAGTAGTGAACTTCGAATTAACAAGTAGTGAAATGTGTATAAAAAATGTGTTCCATAGCTGTCCTTTCCAAAATCTTCAGTCATCCTACTATGCAATATAACACCTGCTGTCAAAGCAAACTGCAATAAATACTTAAATAACTACATAGCATAAATTCATAACTTCAACATTATCCTCATCTGTAAAGAAAAACTTCATTATTCATATCATTATAACTCCATCATTATCATCACCTGTAAACAAAAACTTCATTATTCATAGTACCATATTCTTCATCATTATTCTTCGTCAGCATTAATTATCATCTGCAAAAATCACTTCATTATTCATTACACAACTATTCTTTATCTCTAGCATATTATATCACTTAAAACTAAGATGTGTAGTTCTGTCTGACAGCTTGCATCAATCGCCTTGTATTCTGAAAGAAAAAATTAGTTAAGACTGCTATTCTGCTATGTGTATAGTATATTCTTGTTAATGCTTGTTAATTCTGATCCATTTACTCGTCCTCATAAGGTTTTGTATCTTCTTTCATCTATTCCGTAGTTGAAATTCCCATTTCTGTTTAATTTATTTCCTTTACGCATCATTCCTTTCTGAAACTGATGAACAAAGATTAATGTCTTGCATTTAAATCATATACCCGCTAAATAATGACTGGTTAATGGTGACACAATTAAGCATACAGCATAACATGACAGAAAACGTAATATGTCAAAAGCATAGACAGTGTTCAAAGGCAAAAACGTACAGAAAATATCACAATGCAGCAGCAAAAAAAAGAAAAATGTAAAACAGTCACGATGTTGAGATATCATATGGCAAAAATGTCAAAGTCAACTGGTGTATGTTATACCTTAACTAGTTCACAGTGCATACAAACAAAACTTGAAAACAATCGTACATACATAAGAAAGACAAAATGTGACATTCGTTGTGTTCAGCTTGTATGTAGTGTAGTTAATAGAGGCGATAATTAAAGACTTCAATGGAGAGAGAATTTGATAAAATTAATGCGTCACTACAGAGAATTGCATAATTATTCTTAAAATGCGTAAGTTCATCTGGAAAAATATGCACGGTCTAGTGTGTAACGACAAGAAGAGCGACCTGCTAACCTTACCTTGCCGGGCACTTGCCAAGAAAAAATACGATAATCATCAATAATTGTTCACATAAATATCTGGAAAATGTATTACAGTGTGATAAATCATAAAGTATGTTCATTCAATAAACGGTTTAACATTGGAGATATGGTGATTGCCTTTCGATTTTCTGGTTCTCAAAGTTTCGACGTGTACAACATTGGGGTGAGGAATGCTGCGAATCCGATATGGACCTGCGTATAGAAGTTCAAATTTACTGCACTTACCTTTTAATTTGCTGGATAAATAGTGTGTACGTACTAATATCTTCTGTCCAACGTGAAAGTCTCGGCGTCTACAAACCTGTTTTTGCTGTCTTCTCCGGCGCTCTGCGGCACGTTTGATGTTGTTCAGCGCAATGTCAATTATTTCGTGGTGTCTTAGTCGACGTGATCTAGGAAAATTTACTAACTCTTTGATTTTGTTTGGTGGTTCAACGTTTTTCAGTATAACAGACGGAGATAGCATAGTAGATTCATTTGGAATGGAATTAATTACATCTTGGAATGAGTGTATGTGTGTGTCCCAATTAACATGTCTTTTGTGGCAGTATATTCTACACAGTTTACCAATTTGTTTCATTAATCGTTCACAAGGGTTCGAAGAAGCGTGGTACTTGGATATATAAATCGGAGAAATGTTTCTAGCTCGTAACATGCGTGTCCATATAGCAGAACGAAATTGTGATCCATTGTCAGAAATTACTTTCTTCACATGCCCTACATGAAATAGAAAATGCTTTACAAATGCTTTCGAAACAGTTTTAGCAGTAGCTTTGCGTAACGGAGTGAAGGTAACAAATTTTGAAGTGAGTTCAACAGCGACAAAGATGTAGCAAAAACCTCTGTTAGTTCTCGGAATTGGACCAAAAATGTCTACTGCGGCCATATGTCTTAATTTAACAGGTACAATGGGGTATAATGGAGGAATATGTGAAGTGGTGTCAGACTTAGCTTTCTGGCAAATTTTACATGACGCTAAAACTCGTCGTATACGTTTTTCAATATTTGTAAAATAACAGTTCTGTCTCAGTATAAGAAAACATTTTCTTGCTCCGTAATGTGCGTAGCTTAAATGCGTGTACCATATTAATTTGTTAACCAGTTCGTCAGGAATGCATAATAACCAGTTGTTGCTGTCTGGATGAGAGCGGCGAAACAGAATGTCATTGCGTACAGTGTAGTGGTTTCTAACCGTAACATTATTCTTATCTTGCCAAAGGTGTTTAATTTCTTTCCACACATTGTCTTTGCTTTGCTCTCGTGCTATGTCCTGTAATGACGAGGAAATAAAATTTTCAAATGCTACTTGCTGAATGTACATAACACTGAAATTTGCTTTGCAGAAGTTGGTTGCTACGTCTTGCTGATTGTTGCTGAGAGAACGAGAAAGTGCGTCTGCTACAACATTTTGTGTGCCGGGAATGTGAACTATTGTAAAATTAAATTCCTGTAAATAAAGTTTCCATCTACTTAACCTGTCGTGAGTAAATTTAGCTGAAAGTAAGAATTGTATCGCTCTGTGGTCTGTATAAATGGTGGTATGTCTGCCATAAAGAAAGTGCCGAAATCTCGTAAAAGCCCATACAACACATAACGTTTCCAATTCTGTGACGGAATAATTTCGCTCAGCAGGTGATAGAATACGACTTGCAAACGCGATGTTTTTGATTACTGTAGAGCCATCTTCTTCAATTTCCTGAAAAATATGTACGCCTAAAGCTGTGTTGGAACTGTCGGTGGCAATAGAAAAATTTCGAGTAAGATCTGGGTGCGATAAAAGTGGAGCATTCAATAAAGCATGTTTTAGGTTCACGAATTCAGAATGTGCTTGCTTATCCCATGACCAAATAGTGTTTTTACCTGTTAATTGGCATAATCTAGGTGTGTCTAGTGCAGAGTGATGAATAAATTTGCGAAAAAAGTTAATTAAGCCCAAAAAACTGCGTAATTGCTTCTTCGTTGTAGGAACAGTAATGTCACGTAGAGCTTGAAGTTTTTCCGGATCAGGCGCAATGCCTTCTGCTGAAATTACGTGTCCAAGAAATTTTATAGAAGTTTTACCAAAATGCGATTTACTGAGGTTAACTGTGAGTCCTTGTGCATGGAAGGTTTGCAACAGTCGTTCAAGAATCATATTGTGTTCAGTCCAGTTAGCTTCTGCAATGAGAATGTCATCTACGTACGTCGTAATTCTGTTTTTAAGTTCTGTCGGAAGTATTGTGTTCAAACCGCGAATAAATGCTGCAGAAGAAATAGTTAAGCCGAATGGTAATTTGCAAAATTGATAACAGTCACCAAAACAGAGAAAAGCTGTGTACTTTCTGCAATTCGGATGAAGTTGTATTTGCCAAAATCCCGATTTCAAATCTAATGTGGAATAAATAGCTGTACCGTGAAATTTCTGTAGAAGTTCCTCTAATGTTGTGGTCGATCTGTTTCTCTAATAATAATGTCATTAATGTGACGTGAATCAAGTACAAGGCGAAGTGAGCCATCTTTTTTCTTAACAATATGTAGCGGGTTTATGTACGGACTAACTGCCGGTTCTATAATTCCTTGGTCGAGCATATCCTGCAATTCTTTTTTAACTTGTTCTCTGTGGATATATGGAATGGGATAATGCTTTGCTTTAAATGTGTCGTGTTGTTTGACTTGAAATTCATACATAAAGCCGGACATAGTACCAGGAATGTTGTCGAAAACTGGAGCTTGCTGTAAAAGAATTTTGTGTAATTGCGTTCGTTCGTCGTCTGTATTTGCACTGCTCTGTTTAACTTTGTCAGTAATCATCTGCATTACGTCGTAGTCAGTTTCGTCTGGAGTGTTATAGTTATGTACGTACGTATCCGTGAACAATGTGGGATTACAGTCTATGTTACGTGTTGCGGAAATGACCTCTGTGCGGTTAATTGTTTGTTCTTCTGCAGATAAGGAATGCTGAAATTCTAAAGCCAATTGCACATTTTCGTCCTTCAACATTAAATAAGAATTTTGAAAATCAACCACTGCGTCGTGTTGTACGAGAAAATTAGTACCTAAAATTACGTCTGTTGTCAACAAGGGAACAATCCAAAAATTTGAGTGAAAAGTATGACCTCCAATACAAAATGATAAATGCGTCTGTAATTTCACATCCACTCCTTTACTCGATACTGCTCCTTTCACTTTCGTTTTGCCTAAAGGTAATGTGGGATAGGTGTTCTCTTTGTTACACTCGTTAAAAGTTTCTTCATTAATAACCGACATAGGTGAGCCAGAATCAATTACTGCTGAAAATTTCGATGAACCAATTTTAATTTCGATGACAGGATGTGAAATGGTTTTCTGAACAACTGGTCTTTCCTGTAAAAGAGTGTCTCTGATATCGTCAAAAGTAATTACATTCTCGTGAACAACATTTTGCGTGTCAAAAGTAGTGCTTGTGTTATTGGAAGATGCGTCCTGAACAGTATCTAGTCAAATTCTATCTGACGTGTTACTATTATCAGGAGGATGTTGTGGCATTTCTACTATTTGAACAGTTCTATTACTTCTTCCAGACGTATTACGCTCTGGATGATACCTACTGTCGGGTTCATTCATGAGAATAGGTTCTTGTGGATAATTTTGCTGTTGGTATGACCGACTGTTGTTAAACGTACGCTGATAATTGTGCTCATCATTTTTACGTCTGTCGTGATACTCATTCCTATACGGTGCATTGCGATAGGAATTGAAATACTGTCTTCTCTGTACGTAGTTATTTCCTTGCTGCCGTGCGTTACTATTTGTTGTATCAGGGACTACACGTGCACGCGGCGAAACATTAAAGCCTGGTTGACCTTGTGCATTCCATTGTTGGTTAGGTATGCTAACCGGCTGACTTTCATGTTGTTGTGGCGGAAAACGTCTATTGTTACCAAAATGTGGTTCCTGTTGCTCATAATTTTGACGATACCGATAATTAGAATTTTGTCTGTTACCAAAGTTCTGGTGGTTGTCAGTCCTAAAGCGTCTATCACTTCTACCATTGAAATTACGTGTCTGATCATAATTGCTGTACGTTTGTTGGCCTTGGTTGTTATACGAAAAATTTTTGTTTACAAAGGAATAATCAGATTGCTGCACTTCTAAAAGCTGCAACAGATCCCTGAATGCCGAAATATTTTCTTTTTGTTGACCTGTTAAAAGTGACACTCTTAATGACCGCGGTAATTTAAAGATACATAATTGTATAAGTGCAGATTCACTGTACGGTTCACTTAAATACTGATTTTGCTGGACCATGTGCTCAAAAAATTGCGTCACACTGGGAAAATTGGAGTTCTCATAATTCGGTAAACTGATTAACTGATCTTTAATTCCGCGCTGTGTCGTCTTCGACCAATACGCTGATAGAAAAGCATTCTGAAATTCTTCTACTGAGTAACATTGTCTCGCGATCGGCCTCATACGAGTTGCCGGTTCGCCTTCCAGAAAGCTGCAAATAAATTCAAGTTTATGCGTAACGGGCCAAGTCGGTGGAAAAGCAAAGCTAAATTGTTGAATCCAATCCAGTGGGTGAATCTGTGTTCTGTCATTCTTAAACACTTTAAATTTTCTTACTGACAGAAAATGTTTGTAATCGAAATTGTCGTCTCTGTGTGATGGAACAGGTTCAGGATTGTAAGAAAATCTGTTGAACTGTGGTTGTTCGGAATCTAAGTCCCGTACTCTTTGTAGATTACTCATATTACACGCGCTGCGTGACTCTGGCAAATGTTCGAAAAGTGGCATCTGCTGTGATGTGTTATTAACTGAAATGTTTTTCATCTCTGTTACCTCCTGCTGTAAACTTGACAATTTTCTACGCAAGGTGTTATTAGACGAATCGATCTCATTAATTGTCTGCTGTAAATTTTGAAATTCAGGTGTTTGATTAAATGAAACCGGTGAAGTATCGTCTGATTTATTGTCATTATTACTTTCGATCACATCAATACGACTGGCCAATTCATCACATTTTTCAGTCAGTATTTTTACCTGATCATCGCTTTTAGTGTCAGTGGCATTAATCTGGTTTTGCAATTTACGTGTAGTTTCGTTCAGTTTTCTAACGTCAGCTTTGACGACATCGGAATCCTGTGTTAGTTCTAATTGTTCGAGTCTGTCGGTCACTGTTTGAAAATCGGTTGTGTATGTGTCTGTTTTCGACTTAAGATCCGAAATTTCGTCACGTAATTCTGTGTTCGACTGTTTGATGGTATTAATTTCGTCGGACACTGTGGCAATATTGTTGTCTACATATGTTTTCGCCTTCGCAAACATTTTACGTTTGTCTTCTTGTCTCTGTGCAGTGATTGTTTCCATTACTTGACGTTTTACTTTATTTTGATCATCAATAAATTTGCGGAAACGCGTATCACTGTTTTGTATGTGAAGACTAAGACGTTCGTTAATTTGAGTGTTCTGTTGTTCGAATTTCGCGTCAATCTTTTCATCCATTGTGCGCGAAAGTTCTGCTGTCATAGCTTTAAATTCGTCCCGTAATTGTGTAGCTTTTTCAGAGCATTGTTTAGCGACTCCGCTAATTTCGTCTCTGAGTGTTTCTGTTGCAGCTGTTTGCAATTCCCTTAATTCCTGAGCAACAGACTTAATTTCTTCGCTACTTTTTTTTGAACAAGCCTCGATTTCCTCGCGTAACTGTTCCTTAGTGTCATGACACTGCGCGGCAACGGCTCTAATTTGTTCACTAAGCTGTCTGGAATTGTTGTCTAATTTTTCATTTAAATGTTTATTATCTTCACTCTGTTGTCTGAAACTTTCTTTAAATTGTTTGTTATCTTCACTCTGTTGTCTGAAACTGTCCTTAAATTGTTTGAAATTTTGCTGCAAAAATGCCATAATTGGATCCGATACAATATTAGCATTTCTGTTCTCTGTGTTAATTAATGCTGGATCTGGAATTGTCTCATTTTGTGTAACCATTTGGTTATTCTGAGATTCACAAAAAGGTTTGTCAGTCGGATGTACACTGTCAGACATTATTTCGGAATTAAATAAATCCGGCGTACTTTGAGTACACTGATCATTTTCATTCGACAAATTTGTCTGTACGTTATTTGAATTTTCCAAACCGGGTGTGTTAAGCTGGGCAGCGCTCATTCCAACAGAACGCCCCGCGTCATCAATTGTCGTCAAATTAACAGAGGAGACAATTGAGTTCGCTTGTCCATCAGTAAGGTAAAAGTCGTCATTCGCGATTGGAACGCACTGACTGTTAGTGAACACAGCATTGTCATCATTACACTGCGTGTCACTAGTACTATTGGTCACGTTGTTTAAGTCGGTAATTTCGTTCATAATGCCTCGCGATACACTATTCACTGTCTTTCGCGGCATTTTCACAATAGACACAAATATTCACAAAAGAAATAATCACAATACAAAAGCAACACACAAATACAACAGAGCAACGAATTGCCGATGATCTGAGGAAAGAAAGTCACAAGATTAGTAAAAGCGTTGCGCCAAATTATAATTATATTTAAACAAATAAGAGCAGATATCTGACTGTTTTTCAAAAGATTCACAACGAAATACGATCCTGGACTGGGTGTCGCCAAGTGTAACCTCCCCACAAAAATTTTAAAGACAATATTTAATAGTAATGGAGCTAGAGCTAAGTGTAAGCTCCCAGAGAAATTTTGAAACACAAAAATAATTAAATAAAAATTAGCTATCTGACCCAAGTATAACTTCTCCACACAAAATGTAAGATAATCCCATGACAATGAAACTACAGTGATAATCAAAACTCAATTTAACCGAAATGTCGGTCTTTGGCCCTGTGCAAAAATCAGAATTAATGTCTTACCTCAGTATGTCTGCATGAGAAATATCTGCTCTTATTCTGCGCCACAGCTTGGACGAAATGCATCGCAATAATTATTTTTTTTTTAAAGATATCTGAAAATTTTCTTTAAGGAAATGCAAGGGTCTCAAATGATTTTTTTTTGTTAAAAAATTGTTTTGAAATCAAAATTATTATTGGGGCGATTCTTTAAAGTCAATTACAATGAATATACACTAGATTATCTGATGAGCGCAAAGCTGCATGAATACTTATTTAATAAAAATATACCTCATCCTGAATCTCGACCATTGCGGTGCCGACGCCCGCCGACTGCTCTGGGCTACCACTACTGAACTCTCTGGCAACTAGACCGCAACTCTACTCGGCTACAACTGCCGACAGACTGCTGTACTGCACTCGACAGACAGCTCGCTACTACTGCCTCTGGTCAGAGATTCTGTGCCTCACCATCGCTGCCTATAAAACGTACGCGTTTCAACATCTAAATGAGATCAACAGAGTAAAAATCAATCGAAAATTTGGAAGGACTGGTTGTGATCTGAGTGCTTCGCTACTGCAGACTTTACATTTCCCTAACTTCACCGTTCAAGTTGTAACACCCCACCCGTCACTTATCTGGTTTTGGTGTTTGTTCACCCCAGGTAATTGACTAACAGATCTACAGAGTGTGCAAAACTGCCGCAATGCCGGATAACGCAAAGAAAGTAATAAGGCCCTGTGACTCCTGATTGAACTGCGGTGGCAGTGTTGACATTAATTGATTCAGAATTGATCCCTTTTAATTAAAAGGGGTGCACATTGATGATATATTCAGCTATTGAACACCAGATGCAAATGTTGAACATAAAATTAATTAAGAAAGTGACTTGGCATATCAACTACTTGATTGAAAACAGATGCAGTATATTAGCACAGATTTATTTTAACTAACGTCCTTCAATCATCACCTTACATGACTCTCCTAACAGGCAGTGGTAATAAATTGCATTTGCGTGGAGTAAAGCGCGATAAATCAAAAGTAATTCCTATCGACTGATCCAGGCGTAATGCGAAGTGCGAGAAGAATTCTACAACACACGGCCCATGAAACCCTCGTGGAAGCTTTGCCGACGTGATCTAACAAATTAATCAGTGGCTGGAGCGGGCGCAATATCACGGAATTCAGCGTGGCGGCGCGGCGTCGTAATGCGGACGTCGGCCGACCTCGTGGTGCTGCAAGGCTGCGCTCGTCTATTCACTTCTAGCTATCTTGCTCAGTACATAGTTGAACGAAAACTTTCTGTCTCCAAGCTCAATCATTCCGTTTGCTAAATCCTAAACTGCATAGATGCTCACTATCTCTCAGGCAAGCTGAGTAAAGAACGCCACGTCCGCACTCTAGGCAAGCTAGGAATGGAAGACCTCTACGGAGACTTCTCCCAGTCCGCTCTTCGCCTCGGTTTCCCCTCCAGCAAAAACACTTACGCCAATTGCAGCGCAAGTCGCGTTAATTATGCGTCGCTTCCCACCGCCGACCAATGCTTGCTCTGGGAAGTGAAAAAATTCCCACAAAATTTCCCTTCCTATCAACTTCTGTTATTTAGCTCCTCCCAGGCCATCCATCAAGGTTAGCGTCTGCACAAAACACCAATTTTTCCGGAATTCTGACTCCCAGGAGAGTACTTCAGATTCCTTAGTCCTACGTTCCCATCAGAGGCCGGCGTATTTCATTCTGTCGCTCTTCACCTGATTTACTTCAGACTCTGTGGGCCGTGAATTCAGCGTGAGGTTGCTATAGTCACGAACACGCATATTTTGGCCTCTGTTGACCGCTCCACCGTAGCTTTGCGTGGCTTTCTCGCATGTTTCACTGAAAATGGGACGATGGACATTTATCAACAGGCGTACAAGTTCTCCGTGTGCTTCCCGATACACCAGCATGGGGTCAACTACCCACTCACTGTCACTCATCTTAAGGCAGCTGGAGGCCGCGCCCCGTTACCACTTTCTCAGAGCTTGGGCCGCCCTAAGATGCCTATTGTCGCTTCCCTTCGCTGCTCCCCAGCCGGCCACGGTCACTCGAATACTTCCCTGGGATAAACTAGCCTCCACTAAATCGATGCGTTTCCACAAAGTTTTCATGTCATGTGAATTACTTTAAAACCATCACCCGACATTAATTATTCCAATACGTCCATACTATACCCTCTACAAGATGAACTGTGCCTTGTCAGTCATTTTTGTTCAGCCCTACTGTTCGCTCAACATGAGTTGGTGATCTTTAACGACTTCATGTAAGGGGCATAGTTCTTGCCATCTTACAAAGTTATTTGCTGAGATAAAAAAATAAAATAAAAACACGGAAGAAAGTAGGATTGTACCTCAACATCCCATCGGACGCGACGGAGCAAAACCTCAGACTTGACAACGATGTTTAAATGAATTGGATTTTATTATTAGAAGAAGATATAATTGCTTCTGCTTCAATTGATCTAAGCAAACTACAGGGAACAGATATTTGACTGGCTGAAAAGGGATTTGAACACTGCTACTCTCAACAGATTTCATCAAAGCTGTGTCTCATGATAGCAAATGCCTGACCAGCGAAGTACTACAACAAGGAAACTGAGAAGGTTACTGCACCAAGGTTATGGTGTAGAATTACTGAGAGACATGCCGAAAATCAGTGAAGTGCTTTCTTAATAAGAATGGTTTATTCGCAATTGACCAGAGCTTGTACGTGCGTTTACTGCAGAGAACGCATGCTGCGCCCACTTGTTACTGGTAGTCTGTTTTCTCCTGGCACACGTGTTAGCCTCGTCAAAATTTCTGACAACAGTGTCTAGTGTGGTGCAAGCTCCAAAGCGTGTAAATGGTTGAAATTTCTACATTATTATTTTTTCACATTTGATATATAGTAACGAGTCAAAATATGACACCTGCTTAAAAACGTGTTGCTCCACATTTGGAACGTAATATGATGGTGCGCTGAAAACTAATGACTCCGAATTTTATGTAAAATCTCCTACAGGTTTTTAAATAACACAAACGTTGTGAACATTGTAAATCTTTATTCTTCATTTCTACATATTTATTTCTCGACACAGTCTCCCTGACGACGAACAAATTTCTCTCATCGAGAGACCAGTTTTTTGATATTGTCGCTACAGAATATTTGCTTTGCTGACGGAGTCAGAATCTCATCTCTGCTTGCACCGCTTAATCACCAGCAAAGCAAAGTCTGGCAACAGATGAAAATCGGATGGAGCCAAGTGGGGACTATATGGAGAATGATGGATGGCAGGGAACACAAGGCGTCGGGTTGTTGCATATGTCGAAGCGCTCGTGTGTGGTCTGGCACTGTCATGACGAAGGGCAGGGTGTACCTACTCTTCGAATTTGAAATTAGATTACAGCACGCTCTTTCCGCTCTTTCTGAAGTACCGCTGTTACATGCTACAATCTGGAGCTCCATAGTGGCAGAGGGTTGAAAAAAATGTATAAATGTGTGTGAGATCTTATGGGACTTAACTGCTAAGGTCATTAGTCCCTAAGCTTAACCTAAATTATCCTAAGGACAAACACACACACCCATGCCCGAGGGAGAACTCGAACCTCCGCCGGGACCAGCCGCGCACAGTCCATGACTGCAGCGCCTTAGACCGGGCAGAGGGCTGAAAATACGTAAAGAATAAAGATGTAGAATGTTAACAGCGTTTGTTTTACTTAAAAAGCTTTAAGATTTTTCACATAAAAATTCTGAGGAATCAATTTCCAGCAAACCTTCATGCTAAATGGATCCTGCATGACATGAATTCGAAAATTCCTTGGTAGGTTTCCAGAGGTATGTACGATCGGATGTCTATGCGCAAGTGAAGCAATTCACGTAAGTTACAGACCGGTGTTTCATGTGCGCAGAACTGGCACCCGATAGCGTTTCACAACATCACTTTTATATCAGGAGAAACGAGTGACGAAGAGAGTAATCAGAGTTCACTGTCACGCTCCTCAAACCCCTCTATTGCGATTCTGGCCTTGTGACAGGGACCGTTATTCTGCTGGAAGAGACATCACAGCAAAGTAGATAGCACAAATATATGCAAGGTGCAGTACAAATGGCTAAGGCCACAATTAAGATTCAAAATTTTAGAATATATCACCACAGACTTTTATCGGAAAAAGGCCCCAATGTTCAAGCTAGAAAGATAAATTAAAGAATTAATTTTGCAAAATTTTTGAGAAACAAAGAAAAAATAACCATAAGCCTTTAATTTTAAGCAGCTGAAAACTGATAAACGCCGATGGCTCTCAGAAGCCTCCAGGGAGTTCGGTCGGCCCTTGTTCACTTAGGCGAGACAGGTGGTGAGCCCAACTACACTTGATCCACCGGAACCCAACCAGGGGACAGCCGCGGACAGACCGACACAATGACTTGCTTCCCGTCAAGCACTACATGAGAACTCAAACACAAAAGGCTACGAACGTGACAATCCACAATGAAGTATGTACTAGCTGTCAAAACTCCACACCGTGTTGGACGGGAACAACAGATGAGGAAAGGACGCTGCCTGGAATTACGCTAGTGGCCAGGGCAGGTTACCGGAACACTAACGGCCGAACGCACCGCACGGAGATATCAGCAGCAACCGACCGACTGCCTGCTGGTCCGTCCTCGACTGCTGCTCCGTCGCGACTGCCCTGCTGGTGCGTCTCCCACTCACTTCCAGACACAGGACGGCGGAAATACTGGCTCGCATCCAACCAAGCAGAGGAAACACGCCCACTGGCTAAACGACATCCCTGCACCAGGGAAGGACCGAGCCAAGTTCCACAATATGGTAATTGAAGGGCCCAGACGCGCTCAGAGAATCAATTAAACGTCGCTCGATGAGACGACCTACGTCTCAGAGCCAGTACGCCGATAACATTTAAAATAATCGTCAGTGGAACTAACATGAACTAAACACACAACCTGCCAAACACTTGTACGAAGACCTGAACGATACAATAGTAACTAAGCACGCAATAAGACAAATCTGGAGTCAATGCGCACGCGCGCGCGCGCGCACACACACACACACACACACACACACACACACACACACACACAGCTGACTCATGCACGATTGACGAGCCAAAACGCGTCGTCCAGTAGGACGACCGGCCGACGATCCACCAAGACCGCGGCCCGGCTCAAGTGATGCGTGGCGGGCAGTGGTCGGGCGAGCCATGTCGACGCAGACCTCACTGCTGCTCCAACTCGACTGCACTAGTGCCGCATTGCAACTCCCCGACTGGCAGGTCCGGACTGCGCGCCAGACGCGTTCCAACTGACTGGCAGACCCGAACTCGCAACCCGAACTCCCTTCCGACAGACAACGACCGGGAAGTAATAGCAGTAGATCAAAGATACTACGAGAGGGGGTATATCGATACGCGCCGATAAAGCCGCTCACGGTCAGGCAAAGCAGCAACTCAGTGACAGTAGTAATTGAAACTAACGTAGTGAGGTGGAAGTACATTAAAAACAGGGTGTAAAATACATGATGGAAGGAACACGAGCCAGGCACGGCTCACACCACTAAGGAAGTATTGTTACGAGACGAAAATCGGTACCGATGTTCATGTAAAGACAAGCAAAAGATTACAATTGGAGAAAAAATGAGTGATCTATTCAAGAGAAAAAGCACCGAGGAAGTCAGTAATGGGTTGGTCTTCATCTAGCCATTAATTTGGTTTGGCTTTGGTTAATAGAGTTGTCGAATGTCCTTCTGACGGATGTTGTGCCAAATTCTATTCGATTGGCGAGAGGTGGTCGAAATCCCGAGCTGGTTGGATCGTCCTGCCCATAGTGCTCCAGACTTTCTCAGTTGGGTAGACAATCGTTCCCGGTTGTTGAGCCGCGTGGCGACAGTGCGGCTGATATCCCACCGCTATCTGGGTCATCTCCAGACACGTCTTCACTGGTCATTGAGACTCAGTTCGAAGCGGGATTCACCACTCAAATCAATTCTAATCCCACTCACTGAGATTCCAGGGCGAAGACGTGCCTGTCGCTCGTCATATAGCCCGACAACCGGGAAATGGTGTGGGGTGACATTTCCTTTCGTAGCAGGGCCCATTTGTTTGTCATCTGCTGCACCATTACAAACAGCGGTACGTCGATGATAGCCGGCCGCGGTGGTCTAGCGGTTCTGGCGCTGCAGTCCGGAACCGCGGGACTGCTACGGTCGCAGGTTCGAATCCTGCCTCGGGCATGGGTGTGTGTGATGTCCTTAGGTTAGTTAGGTTTAAGTAGTTCTAAGTTCTAGGGGACTTATGACCTAAGGTGTTGAGTCCCATAGTGCTCAGAGCCATTTGAACCATACGTCGATGATATTCTACGCTCCGTTTTGTTGCCTTTTGTGGCAAGTCATCCTCGGCTTATCAGCAAGATAACGCCCTTCCGCATACGGCGAGAGTTGCTACCACTTGTCTTCATGTTGTGCTTGCCAAACCCTGCCCTGGCCAGCAAAGTCGCCGGATCTTTCCCCAATTGAGAAGGTTTGGAGCGTTATGAGAGAGTGAGAGAGACCCCCAACCATCTCGAGATTTTGAGAATCTAATGCGTCGACTGGACAAACTTTGGTAAGATCCGTCAGGATGACACCCAACAGCTCTGTCAGTAATGCCAAACCGAATAACTGCCTGCATAAGATCCAGAAGTGGACCAAAATATTATTGACTTGCTCAGTTTGTGAAGCTGTTTCTCGTGAATAAGTTAACCAACTCTTCTGAAATTGTAATTCATTTGTTTGTCTCTCCATGTAGATCACATCTATAGATTTCCATCCCGTCCTTTTCTAGCCTTTCGGATGACTCTTTTTTATGTAATATTTTGTCACAGTCTTTCCAGAAAGTGCGAAAATTTAGTAGTAACGCCTCTCTTGTAACGTCTGTTTGTTGAGAGTCTCTGTAACGCTCTGGAGCCAAGTAAACGATCCCGTGACGACTCGCGCCGCTCTTCATTCTCTCTTCTGTACTACTTCTATCGGTCCCAACTAGTAAGGATCTCAGATTAGTGAACAACCCTCAAAAAATCGTCGAGCAAGCCTCGTGTAAGCTACCTCCTTCGTGGATGACTTAAATTTCTTTAAAATTCTTCCACAGAAAGTCTGGAGTCTGCTTTTCCTGCTATTTGTTTGATTTCAATTATTCCACTTAAGGTCGCTCTGGATAGTTACTCCTGGATATTTTACGGTAGATACTGTTTCCAGAAATCTGTCATCATTAACGTAGTGTACAGTAATGATTTCTTTTTGTCTGTATGCACAAAATGTTAAAGTTTTTTACGTTCAGGGTCAACCGCCGAAGCCTGCACCATTCATCAATCCTCTGCAGACCACTCTTCAAATCAGTAGTGTTTCCTGGCGTTGCTATTTTCTTATAAACAGCAGCATCACGTGTGAAGTTTTAATGAGGTTTCCACGCTTTTCGCAAGATCAGTTGTCTATATTCACTGTCAGCAACGGTCCTATCACATTTCGTTGTGGTAGCTTGGAGATTATCTTTGCATTTGTGGAATTTGTTCCGTAAGCTACGAAGTATATGAGAGCTGCCTACAAGGAAGTCTTGAATTCAGTCGCACAACTTGTCCGATACTGGGTAAGCTCGGATTTTGTTTCACTAAGTGGCAGTGCGGCACGGTGCCAAATGCCTTCCTGAAGTCAAAGGGCACGACATCAACCTGAGTAGCGTTGTTTACAGTGCTATGGATCTCATGGAGGAACAGAACCAGCCCGTTTGGCAATATCTCCGTTTGCGGAATCCATGCTGACTTTTATACAGAACATCTTCGTTCTCCAAGAACGTCATAATTCTTGAGCGTAAAACATGTTCCATAATTCTACAACAGACTGACGTCAATGATATAGGCCCAAAATTGTGACCTACGACCGTTCTTCCGCTTTATTCCAGTCCCAGGTACGTTTCGTTGCTCGAGAAATCTACGGTTAACTGCTCCTATCTCATATAACGCAAACAGAGCTTTACATTACACACAGACGCATTACAGTAACACGTGTACTTATAACAGTCACATTCACAAAGGAAAGGTGCCCATTAAGCGACTGAATCGACCCACCGGAGTCTCGTAGCAAATTATTGCTTTCGATGTTACTTTTATCATTTATTTTGTACAGCTTCTATTAAAAGTCACATAACCTTTTACTGCACATTTAACCTCACTTTGGATGGTCTTAATTGACATAACATGAAGGTGGTGTTGTCCTATGTTTTGCTCACTTCACGACGATGCTTTTAGGTGTGTGATCGTTAGCCAATAGTTATTCCATTCACGTGTTCAAACGTCGAAAGCTACTTTTGAAGCATCTTATTAACTCATCCACCAGCACCGTGCCTGGTGATTGAGTTTACGTGGAACACTAGCATCCCAGTAATCTACTGCGACGAAATTGCGAATCGCCGAACAGAATGCAATCAGTGTAATGATGGAGCATCAGTAAACGTGAACAGAGCTTGTTTGCTTCCAAAATCGAAACAAATTACAGCGCGCGCGCGCGCGCACACACACACACACACACACACACACACACACACACACACACACACACACACAAATAAATAGAAAATAACTTAGTTTAAAAAGTAATTAAAGAGTTATGTTACAAGAGACTATGAGCAAAAGAGCTCCGTCAGCATCACAGAAAATCCTTAAACGCACCATTGGTGACCAGTTACGTACAGAATGTGAATTTTCAAGAAATAACGCGTGGAGGCTAAGTGTACGGTGATTACAACGTGGTATGTTTATCGAGTGACCCACTACGTTGTGAGCCTTATTGATAACAAACACCTGTCCGTATGTGGATACCCATACAACGCAATCTGTGATGCTATTTCTATTTCTGGAACGAAACAGCCGGCCGAAGTGGCCGTGCGGTTAAAGGCGCTGCAGTCTGGAACCGCAAGACCGATACGGTCGCAGGTTCGAATCCTGCCTCGGGCATGGATGTTTGTGATGTCCTTAGGTTAGTTAGGTTTAACTAGTTCTAAGTTCTAGGGGACTAATGACCTCAGCAGTTGAGTCCCATAGTGCTCAGAGCCATTTGAACCATTTTTTTGAACGAAACAGTTCGGCTCCATACCTTCTGTCAGCATAGACAGTGTTTGGAAACAAGGCTCCACGTAACACAATCGTATTTGTATACTGCAGTATTATATCCGGGATTGATGTAACCAGTTTCAGATCAGCAGCTGTTGCTGGGATGACATGTGAATGGCATAGGCACTGCTACATAATTCATGTTTTTGTTTCCACATTCTGTCGAAGACACTTGAAAATTGTTCTGCTGGCAGAAACTGCTTGATTATGTATGTAAAGAACAATAAAAAAATTGAGTTTTAGCAGACGAAACGCTTTCTAAAGCCACATCCATGGAGTGGAAACATCCGTCATCACCTGTCCGAAAGAAGTTCAAAAGCACTCTGTCTCCAGGTAAAGTGCTACTCACCGTTTCCTGGGACGCCAAAGGAGTTTTGCTGCTGGACTTTCTGGAGGATGCAGCCATCAATGCTGCGAGGTACTGTATCACTCTGTCGAAATTGAAAGTGGTGATTCGGAAAAAGCGGCTTGGCCATCTCAGATCTGGCGTTCTGCTGTTGGAAGACAATGCGAGGCCACACACGACGATGGCAACGCAAAACCATATTGCAACTCTTGGTTGGGAGCGCCTACACCATCCGCCTTACAGTCTTACATCTGTTTCCTGCTTTTAAGAAGGCTCTTAGCGGAAGGCGCTTTGGCAGCAGTGCTGACGTCAAACAAGCCGTTCAACGCTTCTTCCGTATGCAACCCCCTGGTTTTTTCCTGGCAGGCTTTTTGAAGCTTATAAAGCGGTATGACAAATGTCTCAATGTACTTCGAAATTATGTAGAAAAATAAAGATATGTCTTATCTTTAACGTCTCATTCTCTTTATTTCCCCTTTCACACACAACTCCGACCACAGTCAACAGGGGAAACTCATTTTCTAACTCCCCCTCGTAGTATATGCAAGCTTAACGACCGGAGTACTAAGTGCAATATACGTTACTGACTAGATAAATGTAACACATCACAGTAAATCATGAGATTTCAATAGCAAGTTGTAATGGTACTTGAATTACGTAAACATTATGGCACCTCACCTCAACCTCTCGATATGAGCAATATTCTACTGTGTTTCTGTAAAATAGTTAACATATTTCTGTGACAACATTCAGATTTGGTTTCATTAATGTAGAGGTACTTCGATACATCGATATGTATACAGGGTGTTACAAAAAGGTACGTCCAAACTTTCAGGAAACATTCCTCACACACAAATAAAGAAAAGATGTTATGTGGACATGTGTCCGGAAACGCTTAATTTCCATTTTAGCGCTCATTTTAGTTTCGTCAGTATGTACTGTATGTACTTCCTCGATACACCGCCATGATTTGATACGGGATACTCTACCTGTGCTGCTAGAACATGTGCCTTTACAAGTACGATACAACATGTGGTTCATGCACGATAGAGCTCCTGCACATTTCAGTCGAAGTGTTCGTACGCTTCTCAACAATAGATTCGATGACCGATGGATTGGTAGAGGCGGACCAATTCCGTGGCCTCCACGCTCTCCTGACCTCAACCCTCTTGACTTTCATTTATGGGGGCATTTGAAAGCTCTTGTCTACGCAACCCCGGTACCAAATGTAGAGACTCTTCGTGCTCGTATTGTGGACGGCTGTGATACAATACGCGATTCTCCAGGGCTGCATCAGCGCATCAGGGATTCCATGCGACGGAGGGTGGATGCATGTATCCTCGCTAACGGAGGACATTTTGAACATTTCCTGTAACAAAGTGTTTGAAGTCACGCTGGTATGTTCTGTTGCCGTGTGTTTCCATTCCATGATTAATGTGATTTGAAGAGAAGTAATAAAATGAGCTCTAACATGGAAAGTAAGCGTTTCCGGACACATGTCCACATAACATATTCTCTTTCTTTGTGTGTGAGGAATGTTTCCTGAAAGTTTGGTCGTACCTTTTCGTAACTCCCTGTATATTGCAATGGTATTATTCTTATGTGTATTCTTTCTTTTGTCACTATGATCATTGACGTAACTCTGATTTTTGGGCGCGTATGCGGTTATTGAGAGTCAAGCTTTGGTCGTCATGTTAAAAAGACGCAAATTGTATTCAGTTTATGAAATGTGAACTTTAACAGTGAGGAAGATATTTTCAAGCATGTTTTATATTGTGAAGTGATGTTTTGGAACGAGTTAAGTGATATTGCAACAAAAGTAATAAAAAAGAAATGTAACTTAAATTCGGAGTGCGGATTACTTTTTTACATCACCATTGTCCTAATTTGAAAAAGTTTCATCTTCAAGAATGGTTTATGAAACACATGTATAAAACTTTTGAATATCGCAGAATAACACCTAGGCCTCTTTGCATCCGAGCTTGGAATCATCACTGCCTAAATTATCGACGATTGAGCCATGAGTTCACAACGAGACCAGCGTGGGAAACAAGAAAAGATGAGTGCCTCGTTTATCCATTATTTCAAGAAATGACTTTATTAACTGTGCTCAATGACACCTGCCTTATAATAACACTTTGTTGCCCGAAAATGCAATACTTAGCAGCGTGAGCAACACTACAATCATAATTAATGTTTGACCTTTGCTGTGGTAGGGTTGTTAGAAAGTATTATCTAACTTCATTTATCCAACGTAAATGCAGATCATCATATTAAATACAGCTCTGCTAAATCTTAGAAGCATTACAAAAATGAAATGTCTAACTAGTCTTTTTATCAAAACAGTTTATGTACATTCTGGGGTTACTCAACAATTACAAATTATCAGCCAACTCATCCATACCAACGCAGTGGAAAAACCAGAAATCATAAGTATTTAAAATCTTTACCTTGGTTGCATGAAGACTTCTGCTTCCATCTTCAACAATATTTACATACCTAAATTAATCTAACACTTGGTGGCTTCACACAACACAACACACCACAAGAACAGCCTACTCCATCGTCTTTCTCTCACTGACAGGTCCCTCCAACTGTGCGCCAAGTACACTGTTACTACAACATTAGCAGTATCTCTGGATCTGCAATACAAAACCTATCAAATACATACATTGCTTATAAAATAATATTCGAGTGCCACATGCAAATGTGCACCAGTATGCTCCTTTTAGTATCAGCATACATTGAAAAGAACCTATTTGGTGTACTATCTGCTCCAGATGACTTACTTTCATTAAGTGATTGAAGGCACTTCGCTTTACCTAGATATCTATTTCTAAGTTACTCATGTTGGCAGCTTTTCTTGATTCGAATTCTTCGTCACCTGTAGTGGATGAATGTTGGAATACTGTGTTCAATAAATCCGCTTTACTGACGCTGTCATCGGTAATACTATTATTGGTATCGTGAATGCATTGATTGTGTGTTGCCGATCGAAATGGATTTCCTGTGAGATTTCGAGACAGATTTTCGTTGTGAAAGCTACTAAAAGCATCTCGCACAAGTCCACGCCAAGTTTCGAGCTTCGGTAAATCGCCATAGCATGCTTTTCTCGTTGCTTCTAGAACAGTTGCCAGTACTATCTTTCATTAACAACTAATAGAAGTGATCGATGGACAGGAATTATCATGAGGCATCAAAGAATAGTCAGTTTGGTAATGGAGAAATGTGGGGGAGGTAAGAGTTGTAGAGGTAAAACAAGGCTACAGTACATTAAGTAGGTTGAAGTGGATATAGGTTGCAGTATTACCGCAGAAATGATGACCGTGGAGAGCTGCATGAAATCAAATACCAGACTGAAGACGATGACAAAAACAAAGCGCCGGCCGGGGTGGCCGAGCGGTTCTAGGCGCTAAAGTCAGGAATCGCACGGCCGCTACGGCCGCAGATTCGAATCTTGCCTCGGGCATGGGTGTGTGAGATGTCCTTAGGTTAGTTAGGTTTAAGTAGTTCTAAGTTCTAGGGAGCTGATGACCTCAGATGTTAACTCCCATAGTTCTCAGAGCCAAAAACAAAGCCAGAAGACAATTCGTCAGAATAAATTGCTGCAGACTGCTCCCAGTGTTCTGTTTTCATAGGTAATGAACCTCGTTTACTAAAGGACATGTTAAATGCCACCCTACGTATTTGTATGTAGTTTCAATTGAAGTGGCAAAATTCAGCCACATAATGGTTCGAAATAAACGAGCACCGAGCCGAGAAAAAGAGAGGAGCTACATTGTGTCCGCAGGAGTTGCGCATTTGACAGCAACCTCTCTTTCCGGGACCTCGACGGGCCAAGACAAGCCGTTCTCGAAAGAGGAAAAAAATATATATATAACCTTTTATTTACTGTATATCGAATGTGGATAATGTCCTTCAGGAACGGATGCCAGGCACGGAAGAGCGTTCGCGAAGTCGATGACCAACTTCGATAAGAACGTGTGGGAGTTGAGCGCGTGCACCGTGGCATGCCGGCAAAGTTCGCGGGGTCGCCGGCAGGGGTCGCTATTTCTCGTCCTCACCCTGCGGCGGGGAAACACCTGCGCATCGCAGCCGAGCCTCGCTGGTGCAGTTCCCAAGTTGACGACAGCACGAAGCGTGTGTTTCTCAAGTACACCGCTTACAGCGTGCTTACTTTACGCTTGAAGGTCGTAGAATGTACGTACTCTCACTTGCAAGAATATATTGCTCACAAGCACAGCATGCGAACCGGGAGTCAGAGCCTAAATAATCACAAAAATGTTCAAATGTGTGTGAAATCTTATGGGAGTTAACTGCTAAGGTCATCAGACCCTAAGCTTACACACTACTTAAATTATCCTAAGGACAGACACGCACGCCCATGCCTGAAGGAGGACTCGAACCTCCGCGGGGATCAGCCGCACAGTCTATGACTGCAGCGCCTTAGACCGCTCGGCTAATCCCTCGCGGCCTGATAAGAGATTTCGTAGTCTTTTGCCGCCAGTATCATTCCGAGTACAGTAATTTTGGGTTTTAAGCTTTAATATCTGATAAGAATGCTGTCTAATTCCGAAAATTATTTTATTGCGTGATAAATTGTGCAAGTACACGAGGGAAGACCTCGAGAGCATTCAAATGAATCAGGACATCTCTGACCGATTAATATGCGGATTAGTGATGAACAGCTTTGAGGTCTTCCACACTGAGCAGAAGCAGAACAACAACTGAACAGGAAACAGGTGGCCAGAGAAATAATGAAACGCGTTTGGGCTGCAAAAACGACTCCTTTTAATACTTGACTTTTCTAATGGCCTAAAACGAGAGAAGCAATAAAAAGACACAATAAAAATAAAATAAGCACAGTTATACAGCGGTAGCGATGTGTATTTTACTTTCTAACAGTTATAAAGAGCCATAAATGAAGTAACGAGTAGATTTGTTATAGATGTCTGATTGTTACCGACATCTGAGATACCACGAAAAAGACAGCATCTGTACAGAAGCCAGTCGGGCTGAACGTTGTGTCGTGTTGCAGACGGGAGAGACGCAGCTCGTCCCCCAGATACGGATCTCTAAGAGTGCACGCTTTCCCCACAAGTGTGTCCTCCTTCTCATCCCTTACGCACTCAGCCACAAGTGCGCACCCATTTTTCACCCTCGCGGATCTGCACGACAGCCTCTATCTGTGAAATCCCTTCCTTCCCTCCTTCCCCTCCACCCACCCCCACCCTTGTCGCAGCCGCACTCTTTCCGCAATACCGCACTCTCCCCCGCACTGTGCACGCACGCAATCACACGCACAATTTACCCGCCCCAGAAGAGGCAATCTTTAATAACCGAACGCATTTTTACAGTGTTCAAACTGACGACGGGGGGAGAGCCTGACGGCGCTGCTGAAGAAGATAGCGCCACCAGCGGCTGTTGCGACGTTTACAGCTTCTCTCCACCCACACCCCGACTGCGTGTGGATGCGTGCGCGAGTGCGAAAGCCGAAGCAGCAGCAGCGGCGAATATAATCAATGACGGGCGGTGCGCAAGATTAATGGCTTTCCGGAGCCGCGTCACCGGCCGGGCTATCACATTCAATAATAACTGTTGCGCCGCCCACGCCCACGGCCACGCCACGCCGCCTGGAGTAAATAACCAACCAACCGTCCACGCACCCACGGCAATCAGCCCCCCCCCCCCCCCCCCCCGTATGCCCACAACCAACCGCCCAGCCGAGCTCGCGGATAAAGCGCAGCCAGGCTGCCGCATATAGCGCGGGTTAGTCTAACTAACAGGTCTATCCTCTTCCTATGTCCCCTACCTCTAAGAGGCAGAGACTGAAAATTTTTTGAATGCCATGATTCTAAAAACAATTGAAATTTGTTTACATTTAACAGCTACTTTCCAACGTTTTGGAAGTTGAATGCCGTGTAGTTCTATATCCTCTAATAGTTTTACCATTATTGAAATACTTTGTATACACCGAAAAATTAATTTCATTAAGAATATATCAGGAAAATGATATTTTACAATTTCAAATCGTCGTTAACACCTAAGCTACGTGAATGTCGGCTTAGAAATGCGTTTGCCGAAGGAGCTCCATCTAAATATCTAAAATAACAATTTGTAATTGATGCAGAGAATTCAAAAGCAATCAACATTTTCTTAGTGATAAATTTCGTGAAGGGGGTCTAAGAAATGTTGTTACTGATGTAAATATTGTCCCTGTTCGAGCAGTACTCAAAATGGTTCAAATGGCTCTGAGCACTATGGGACTTAACATCTGAGGTCATCAGTCCCCAAGAACTTAGAACTACTTAAACCTAACTAACCTAAGGACATATCACACATCCATGCCCGGGGCAGGATTCGAACCTGCGACCGTAGCGGTCGCGCGAATCCAGACTGAAGCACCTAGAATCGCTCGGCCACACCGGCCGGCGAGCAGTACTCGAAGTAGTTTGTCGGACATCTTACGAATTTTTTCTAGTTAAATTGGTCATTTGTGTGGATCAAATTCAAAATATTTTACATCAACACTTAGACATGAGAAAACTTTGTTGTCGATGGATTCCACATAAACTTACTCCCAATCAAAAACAACGACAGATTGATTGGTACAGAAAAATACTGGTGGAACTTCAAATTTGGTTTGAAATATCGTTATTAGTAATTAATCTTGTATGCACTGTTACGATCTTGAAAAGGAAAGGAAAGCCAGTCGACGTAATGGGTCTTTCGAGAGTAATCAAAACCTACAAAATTCCGAGGAATTAACAGTACACATAAGAAGATTGTTCCAGTTTTCTAAAACTGCCAGTATTGTTACTGTACCATTACTGCAGTTAACCTAAAACTTTTGTAAAACTACGTGAAAAAAATTCCATCAGGACAACATGTAATCGCCTACAGCAAAACTAACGGCTGAGTATCTGGATTTCCTGAAGATCAGCACCATGGGCCTTCCACCATACAGCCCTGACGTAGTTCCTTGTGATTTCTGTTTCCCAATATTAAATATGAAATGCGTTTAATCACTTTTTCATCGTGAATCTGGCTTCAGGAGTTTCTCAGGAAGAGTGGTATCGTAAATTTTTAAAGACTTGTTTCATTGAATGCAAAAATTTTTAATGTTAAAGGGAAATACTCTGAACAACAAATTATTTAATTTTTTAAACATATCCTAGTCTAAATTTCTAAAACCTTTCAGAGCTGCCCACAGAAATTTTGTTTCTTTTTTATATTTATCTTTGTTGGTGGTCTACAACGCAGCTAACTAAATCGAGCGGTATTTTTATCTTACATTTCCAAATGAAACATCTTTATCTCTAAATCTTAAAGTACCAAGATACAACGTAGAGAAAACCTGTTAATAAGGTGAAAGCAGAGTAAGGTCGGAAATGCTCCGACGTGGAGCTATGCTAATAAAACGATACCCAATCAGAGAAAAACACGCGGAAGTTCGACCGGTTAAAGGAATTTGTCTGGGTGTGCCTAAAAGTGCGCGTCGTTTTTACTTTACATTTTACATCTATATATACTTCTTTACTTTGCAAACCGCCTTATAGAGTGTGTTCCCGTAATTTTCGAATACGATATTGTGTATTAAGCTGGGGACCTAGAAACGACGGAGAGGCCTCGACCCGCCACAGCCCTCAGTGGTTGAAAGCCCAAAACGGTCACCAGCAGTCCACCCGCTCCACCGCCGCCCCACACCGAACCCTGGGTTGTTGTGCAGTTGTCCCCAGAGGAAACCCCCAACCCTCCTCCCGGGAACTTCTCATACAAGACGAGTCTATCCTCAGATAATTGCGTGGTAGAGTGCTGAAAGTGTACGTGGGGACTGTGTTTGCGCAGTAATCGCCGACATAGTGTAACTGACGCGGAAGAAAGGGAATCAGCCTGCATTCGCCGAAGCAGATGGAAAACCAGCTTAAAAACTAACCACAAGCAGGCCGGCACACCAGACCTCGACACTAATCCGCCGGGGGATTCTTGACGGGTACCGGACCGGCACGCCTTCCAGCTCGGGAAGCAGCGCGTTAGACCGCTCGGCTAGCTGGTCGGGCTAGTACGATATTGGCAGTGTGCTGCTTGACACAGCAACATCGATTAAATATAAAGGCGTAAATTTGCAAAACAATATTACAATGGAAAGAGGACGTAAGGATGGTAGTAGGAAAGGTGACTGGACAACTTGGGTTTGTTTGGAGAATTGTAGGAAAGGAGACCGACTACAAAATACTAGTGCTACCCTCCCTTGAGTCGTGCTCGGGTGTTTAGGATCACCAACAGGTCGGATTAAAGGAAGACATCGAAGCAATTGGGAAGCGGGGTAGTAGATTTGTTTCTGGTAGGTTCGTTCAACATGCGAGTATTAGGATGTGCTTCGTGCACTCGAAGGGGAGGGAATACGACGATCTTTTTACTAAGCACTTTTGAGAAAACTTAGAGACTCGGCATTTGAAGTTTGCTGTAGAACGATTCTACTGTCGCCAACGTATATTTCGCGTAAGGACTACAAAGGTAAGACAAATTAGGGCTCATGTGGAACAATGTACATAATTGTTTTTATCTCGTTCTGTTTGCGAGTCGAACTAGAAAGGAAGTGGCTAGGCGCTTCAAAAAAGTACCCTGCGCCATGCACCTTATGGTGACTTGCGGATAAGTACGTAGATGCAGATGTACATACCTTTCGCGTGCCACTGTTACTTTCTCTCCCGTTCATGTTACACTCGCGAATGGTGCCGGAGGTTCGAGTCCTCCCTCGGGCATGGGTGTGTGTGTGTGTGTGTGTGTGTGTGTGTGTGTGTTTGTCCTTAGTATAATTTACGTTAAGTAGTGTGTAAGCTTAGGGACTGATGACCTTAGCAGTTGAGTCACTTAAGATTTCACACACATTTGAACATTTTTTTTTTTAATGGTGCCGGTCAGGAACAATTTTTTTTTTTTAAGTACGAGAGTGTGGACGAATTTCTATAACCTCTCTTTCATGGTCTCTCAGCGTAATATACAAAGGAGGCAGAAATTCGGGATAATTGCAAATACATGAAAGAATCTTCCCAAATGTTCTTTTTGTCAGACGGCACGCGTACGAGGGTAAGTCAATTATTGTCGGCAAAGTATTTATAAAATTTTATTGTAACCGAATGGGAAACTTACAAGAACATTATTTTTCGACATAGCCTCCTTGAGTTTCAACTCATTTGGTCCATCGTTGTATAAGCTTCTTGATGCCCTCATAAAAGAAGGTTCTCGGTTGAGCTGCGAGCCAGAAACGCACCGCTTCTTTCACTGCTTCGTCCGAGGCAAATCGACGGCCCCTTGGTGCTTGCTTGAGTGGACTAAACAAGTGATATTCAGAAGGGTCAATACCGGGACTATATGGAGGATGATTCAGTACTTCAAATTTGAGTTTCTGGAGCGTTTCAGCAGTGTGTGCAGCAGTATGCGACGGGCATTGCCGTGCAACAACACGACACCTTTTAACAGCAATCCTCGGCGTTTGCTTCGATTTGCAGGCTTTAGCCTGGCAGTGAGCATCTCACCGTTTATCGTTGTGCCCCTTTCCCCATAATGTTCCAGTTCTGGACCTTGTGTGTCCCAAAAATCCGTAAGCATAAGTTTTCCTGCAGACGGTTGGGCCTTGAACTTTTTCATGCCCGGCGAATTTGGATGTTTCCATTCCATACTCTGTCGTTTACTCTCCGGCTCCTAAGGATGGATCCATGTTTCGTCATCAGTAATGATCCTGTCTAAGAAGTTGTCCCCTTCGTTACCATAGCGATCCAAATGTTTCTGGGAGATGTCCAAGCGCGTTTGTTTAAGCAACTGTGTGAATTGTTTTGGAGCCATCTTGCACAAACTTTATGAAACGGAAGTTTCGTAGGCAGAACCGTCACTAATTTGCAGACGATGTGCCACTTCGTCAATAGTTAATCGTCTGTGTAAGAGAATCGTTTCTCGTGAACGCTCAATGGCTTCTTCATTTGTGGCGGTAAACGGTCGTCCGGTTCCTTCATCGTGCGTAACACTTATGCGAACATTTCGGTATTTTTCAATTCATTCGTAGACACTCCTTTGTGGCAAAACACTTTTCCCGTAGTGTACCGAAAACCTTCGATGAATTTCGGCCCCTGATACGCCTTCCGAAAAAAAAAAAGAACGCATCACTGAACGTTACTTTTCTTTGGTGCAAATAGACAACGTAGCAGCCATGATTAACAGCACGACAGAGATAACGAAACTAAACTAGCAGCTTGAAAATCGCAAAGATATAACAACTAATAAACAAAGCATGCGTCTTCAACGTAAAACGACAGTACTACCAAAATAAACAAAATTATAACTAAATTGCAATAATAATGTCTAGTCCCATTTTGCCCACACACGACGCAACATTTAAAGAGCTGCTGCGATGCGGTAGCGCAAGTCTTGGACGTTCTGTGGTTGAGGGTGAACATAAACGCTATCCTTGATGAGATTTTCACTCTGCAGCGGAGTGTGCGCTGATATGAAACTTCCTGGCAGATTAAAACTGTGAGCCCGACTGAGACTCGAACTCGGGACCTTTGCCTTTCGCGGGCAAGTGCTCTACCAACTGAGCTACCGAAGCACGACTCACGCCCGGTACTCACAGCTTTACTTCCGCCAGTACCTCGTCTCCTACCTTCCAAACTTTACAGAAGCTCTCCTGCGAACCTAGCAGAACTAGCACTCCCGAAAGAAAGGATATTGCGGAGACATGGCTTAGCCACAGCCTGGGGGATGTTTCCAGAATGAGATTTTCACTCTGCAGGGAGTGTGCGCTGATATGAAACTTCCTGGCAGATTAAAACTGTGTGCCGGACCGAGACTCGAACTTACCTTGCGCGGGCAAGTGCTCCAGTGGTAGAGCACTTGGCCTGTAAGGCACAGGTCCCGAGTTCGAGTCTCAGTCGGGCACACAGTTTTAATCTGCCAGGAAGTTTCATATCAGCGCACACTCCGCTGCAGAGTGAAAATCTCATTCTGGAAACATCCCCCAGGCTGTGGCTAAGCCATGTCTCCGCAATATCCTTTCTTTCGGGAGTGCTAGTTCTGCTAGGTTCGCAGGAGAGCTTCTGTAAAGTTTGGAAGGTAGGAGACGAGGTACTGGCGGAAGTAAAGCTGTGAGTACCGGGCGTGCTATCCTTGATGTAACGCGAAAAGACGAAATTGCTAGGCGTCTAGTCCAGGCGCCCTGGTAGCCATTAGAGTGGCCACATGTCGGCGAGCCTCGGCACGGCTGCATCGTCTCGTTCCAGTAAGCGCATACACAATTGTGGAAATGTGGACGGGCGCGATCTTCCTGAAAGATGAAATCCCTGAGTTTCATGTTATGGCATTATCATAGTTTCATCATATCCACTACGGATGACGAACTGCAACTGTGGTTTAAATTGGCGATTTATCTGGGTATAAATAAGCAGCCAGTCGCTTTTTTTATTGTACATATTATTTGTTGAACTATTAACGGTTTTCAAGCCACTGCAGGCTCATCATCAGATGGACCTGTTACGGCAATATTACGTCGTTGACCAATTGGAGCGAAACACTCTGGTGATGAGCCTGGATAGAATTATGAAAATTTAGTGATCGTTACAGAAAAGTTCATGAAACGGAAATCTTACGTTTTGGGTGTTCACAGTGCACTGCATCGTGGTATCTACAGCAAATCAATTTCCATGATTCATATTATCAGTTGTGGCCACGGATGTACACAGTATTTAGCTCCACTTACGGTTTCAACTTGTTCACAGAATGTAATATTTGTAATACAATGCATCTCAGGCCGAAGGGCGTGATGTAGCAAAGTGTTATATCTATTACATACATATTCTTTGTATTTACGTCCAGTGTTTACATTTTGTGAATAAGTGTGAAACCAAGTGCGGGTAGATACTGTGTACATGGTGTTACAAAAAGGTACGGCCAAACTTTCAGGAAACATTCCTCACACACAAATAAAGAAAAGATGTTATGTGGACATGTGTCCGGAAACGCGTGATTTCCATGTTAGAGCTCATTTTAGTTTCGTCAGTATGTATTGTACTTCCTCGATTCACCGCCAGTTGGCCCAATGTTGACTTCGGTGCTTGTGTTGGCATGCGACTCATTGCTCTACAGTACTAGCATCAAGCACATCAGTACGTAGCATCAACAGGTTAGTGTTCATCACGAACGTGGTTTTGCAGTCAGTGCAATGTTTACAAATGCGGAGTTGGCAGATGCCCATTTGATGTATGGATTAGCACGGGAAAATAGCCGTGGCGCGGTACGTTTGTATCGAGAAAGATTTCCAGAACGAAGGTGTCCCGACAGGAAGACGTTCGAAGCAATTGATCGGCGTCTTAGGGAGCACGGAACATTCCAGCCTATGACTCGCGACTGGGGAAGACCTAGAACGACGAGGACACCTGCAATGGACGAGGCAATTCTTCGTGCAGTTGATGATAACCCTAATGTCAGCGTCAGAGAAGTTGCTGCTGTACAAGGTAACGTTGGCCACGTCACTGTATGGAGAGTGCTACGGGAGAACCAGTTGTTTCCGTACCATGTACAGCGTGTGCAGGCACTATCAGCAGCTGATTGGCCTCCACGAGTACACTTCTGCGAATGGTTCATCCAACAATGTGTTAATCCTCATTTCAGTGCAAATGTTCTCTTTACGGATGAGGCTTCATTCCAACGTGATCAAATTGTAAATTTTCACAATCAACATGTGTGGGCTGACGAGAATCCGCACGCAATTGTGCAATCACGTCATCAACACAGATTTTCTGTGAACGTTTGGGCAGGCATTGTTAGTGATGTCTTGATTGGTCCCCATGTTCTTCCACCTACGCTCAATGGAGCCCGTTATCATGATTTATACGGGATACTCTAGCTGTGCTGCTAGAACATATGCCTTTACAAGTACGACACAACATGTGGTTCATGCACGATGGAGCTCCTGCACATTTCAGTCGAAGTGTTCGTACGCTTCTCAACAATAGATTCGGTGACCGATGGATTGGTAGAGGCGGACCAATTCCATGGCCTCCACGCTCTCATGACCTCAACCCTCTTGACTTTCATTTGTGGAGACATTTGAAAGCTCTTGCCTACGCAACCCCGGTACCAAATGTAGAGACTCTTCGTGCTCGTATTGTGGACGGCTGTGATACAATACGCGATTCTCCAGGGCTGCATCAGCGCATCAGGGATTCCATGCGACGGAGGGTGGATGCATGTATCCTCGCTAACGGAGGACATTTTGAACATTTCCTGTAACAAAGTGTTTGAAGTCACGCTGGTACGTTCTGTTGCCGTGTGTTTCCATTCCATGATTAATGTGATTTGAAGAGAAGTAATAAAATGAGCTGTAACATGGAAAGTAAGCGTTTCCGGACACATTTCCACATAACATATTTTCTTTCTTTGTGTGCGAGGAATGTTTCCTGAAAGTTTGGTCGTACCTTTTTGTAACACCATGTATATTCGCGTCTACACCTGCTAATGTACATTACAGCAATGATCTATGGATACCACTACGCAGTGCACTGGAAGTACCCAAAATGTATCAGCATTTCCGTTTCGTAAACGTTTCTTTCTAAATTTCCGTCATTTCGTTAGACCCATCACTGCAGCGTCTCGTTGCACTTGGTCCGCTAGGTTCTGTAACACCTCCATCTGATGATGAGCTGACAGCGGCTCGAAAACTAGTTAATGGTACAATAAATTGTATCTAAAATCCAGAAAAGCAACTCGTTGCTTATTTACACCAATATATATAGCCAATTTACGATGGGTTGTATCACTGAGAGCTAGCTCAGCGAAGAACGGTTCCCTGACCGTGTTGTTGCCCACGGCTCAGGACACGTTAATAGTCTCGAAATCCCAAACGTGTTCAACACTTGCATGTGAATTCGCTGTCTGCACTACGCGTGTGTCGTGCCTGTTGACCTTTCCCGGCAGATGAAAAGTGGCTTCATTACTGCAGCTATGCTTGTGAGGTAAATTTCATGATGGATTTGCATATCACACAGCACACAGCACTTTGTCATCATGGTTTATGCTTTGCAGGAGCTGCAGTTTGTACAGCTGCACTCTTAATCGCTTATGAAGGATTTTTCTCACTGTATGCTAAAGGATGTTCATTTCTGCACAAGCTCTATAGACAGAATTTGTGGGACTTCGCTGTATAACGTCTCTCACACGGTCCACTGTCTAGTCCGACAAGCCCGTTTGCTCTGAATGTTCTGCGTTGTATAAACTATCATCCTCATCGAATTTCTGGTGCCGTTTAATTATGCTGTTGCAAACTGATTTTGTCTTCTGAAGACTGCATGGATAGGTCTTTGCCCACTCGATGTCGATAGGCACCAGAAAACTCCAACACAGAAAATGTTCTCTGCGCCCGGTTCGCGCCGTTTTAAAAACCTACGATCTGTTGCGCCCTCGTCTGAACTAACTTACGGAGAATGCGTAAAAACAATTCAAGAGTTTAGAAATCTTCACGAGTTATTAGCCGAGTGGCGTCGTCTTCTAGTCGTAACATTTCAATGGATTGCGTATCCATCATCTTCAGGCTGAAGATGATGGATACACAATCCATTGAAACCAGCGACTAGAAGACGACGCCACTCGACTGATAACCCGTGAAGATTTCATAGCTGAAATACGCCGAGAAACCTGCAATCTCATATAATTCAAGAGTTTTTTTTGAAGAGCTGTATCATCTGTTACGATATTTTTACCCATTTACCTACACCTTTTTAAAGCGTTTCATGGCCTTCGAAATTACCCTGTACATTAGTTGACTCTTCTAAATACATTGTAGAGTCTGTTACTGAACTTGGGTGAGCATATCAGCGACGCTTTCGCGCTTACTAATCGAACCTGTGACATTATACACCGCTCGTCTTCGTATCTTCTCCATTAGTTCTATCAATCTTATCTGGTATGGGTCCTAAATTGACGAGCAATATTCAAGTACCGGTGGAATGAGATTTTTGTACGTTACTTCCTTCATGGGTAGTACATACTTACAATGAAGTTCAGCGTGTGGCTTCTATCTTACCTGCGGCTAGGTTTATAGGGTTCCGTACGCATACTTCTAAACAGTTACTAGATGGATCTGCTCCTATTTACGGTTCAGCAATCGTGTAGTTAAAAAATAACAGATTTTATGCTTGATAAGCTGTATTTCCTTATGTTAAAGGTCAACTGGCAGTCATCGAAGCAAGTACAGAATCTGTGCAATCTTCCTGCATTTTGATACAGTTTACTATACATAATAGTTTTTGTACACAGCACCATTATCTGCAAACCGCTTCACGGAGCTTCCGACGTTATGTGTTGTGTCGATTCCCTAAGGTCTCGACACAATGAGTGGCTAGGTGCACGCGAAACTAACGCAGACGGGCGTAAATTCTGAAACAGGAGACTGGATGAAAACTATAAAGAAAAGAAGAGAGATTTTAATATACTTAACTTTAATGTAGTCTTGTTCTTGTTGAAATACATCTCTTGCATAGTAGTAAGCAATTAGCAATGATACACATGGCGCCTTGCTAGGTAGTAGCGATGGACTAGCTGAAGGCTATTTAATCTGTCTCTCGGCAAATGAGAGAATGACTTGATACGTCAGGTCGCAAGCTATGTCGTCCGTACAACTGGGGCGAGGTCAAGTCCGTGTCTTGTGACCTGCCCTGTGGTGGCGCTACGTTTGCGAATACACAGTGGCGACACGCGGGTCCGACATGTACTACAGGACCGCGGCCGATTTAAGTTACCACCTAGCAAGTGTGGTGTCTAGCGGTGACACCACATTCCTCCCCCGCAAATCGGCGAACGGTCGTGAGATAAGGCTTCCGCCCGCCGTGGGGAGGACCCCATGTTGACGTATGCGATGAGGTGGGGAGCCTAACAACAGGCGAGGCTGTGCCACCCGCACCCGGCCATTCGGTCCGAGGGGAGCTAGGAAACGCCTGCAAACCTAGTCCAGGGTGCACGTCAACATGAGGTGTATGCGCACGTAATGAGACAGAAGGGTCGACCTCCATGTGGTCGGAGCACCCGACGGGCGAAGACGACATCTGGTCCGGAGCGGGCAAGAGGTCCATGGCGGAGGACGGCTGGTCACGGGAAGCAAGCGGCGGCGCGTGACCCAGAGAGGCGCGTGGCGGCTGCAGCGAAGCGTCCGCTGCTGGCGGCGCCGGCGGCGGCTGCGGCGGCGCGACGCCATGAGGCAAAATGGAAGGCATCGTCGGTAACACCTGGGGATGAGGCGAGCCAGTAGATGGGTCCCCAAGGCGCTGACCTGACGGCTCCGTCGCTGAAAGCAGACGGGGAGCGGCAGAACCCAGGCGACGACAGAGGCGCAGCTGATTGAGATGCCGACGCACCTCACCAGAGGCCCCCAAAACCAAATACATCGCGCGGCCGAGGCAGCGAAGAATGCGCCCTGCGAGCCAACGCTGTGAACCGCGATAGTTGCGATAATAGACAACGTCGCCAGGAGCAAAAGCAGGAGTCTGCCGCTGCACAGGAACCTGATGTGGCGGATGCAGCAAAGACATCAGAGTTCGATGAGGACGACCATGGAGCAACTCAGCCGGCGAGCGACCATCGCGGGGCTGAGAGCGATATGAAGACAAAAAGAGCAACAAAGCGTCCTCCCGAGAATGCGACTCTTTCAACTTCAACATCTGCGACTTGAAAGTCCGGACCAATCGTTCAGCGGCACCGTTTGACTGAGGCGAAAACGGCGCGGACGTCAGATGTTGAATACCATTGGCCTGGCAGAATGACTGAAATTCTGCGGACATGAATTGTGGGCCATTGTCGGAAACAATAGTCTGCGGAAGACCTTCAATGCAAAAGATAGCAGACAAGGCTTGGATTGTGGCAGAAGACGTCGTGGAAGACATCCGGACAACAAAAGGAAAATTACTGAAAGCATCTACCATCAACAAAAGGGGTTTTCGGGGATCGAAGGGCGTAAGGCAAGTATTGGAAAGTAACGCCGATTTCAACTGGCGAAAGGCGCGTTCGCATTCCGTCGTCCATACGAACGGAACACCTTTACGGCGTAAGCGATGAAGCGGAGCTGAAATGGAAGAAGCATTGCGCACAAACTTTGAATAATAATTTACCTTACCCAGCACACTCTGTAGCTGTTTTAAGTTCTGCGGTGACGGCAAGTCCTGAATGGCACGAAGGTGCTCTGGACTCGGATGTATACCTTGGGCATTTATGACATGCCCCAGGTACGGTAAGTCACGAGCAAAAAACACACATTTGTCCTTCCTCAAGCGAAGACCATGTTGTCGCAATACCTGAAATAATGTTCGGAGATTTTGCAAATGTTCGGCTTCTGTCTTTCCTGAGATCACAATATCGTCCAGATAGTTCGCAGCCGTAGGGACCGACGCACAAATAGTTTGTAAATATTGCTGAAATAAAGCAGGGGCGGATGCACACCCGAATGGCAGTCTTTTGAAGCGATACAAGCCAAGATGCGTGTTTACCACTAAGACGCGCTGGGATTCTTCGTCCACAGGTATTTGCAAGTACGCATCTGCTAGGTCCAATTTTGAAAAATATTTTCCCGGGCACAGTTTGTCAAAAAGATCTTCCGGGCGGGGCAAAGGAAAAGTAGCAGTCACAAGTTGTGGATTCACAGTGGCCTTGAAGTCCACGCAAAGTCTCAGTTTTCCGGAAGGTTTTGGCAAAATGACTAAGGGTGAGGCCCAGAGAGAAGCCTGCACACGTTCAATTACACCTTGAGATTCTAATTCGGCTAATGTTTTTGCGACCTCATCACGCAATGCGTGGGGAACATTGCGCGCTCTGAAAAATTTTGGTTGCGCGTTGTCTTTCAGTTCCAAATGCGCTTCATAGTTCTTAGCGCAACCAAGGCCCGGTGCAAAAATGTCTGCAAATTCTTCACAAAGACTAGAAACACTGGCGGAAGGCACAGTCTGATTCACTGATAGGACCTGATTTACTATAGACAAATTAAACAATTGAAACAAATCTAAACCAAACAAGTTCACTGCACTAGAGGAACGAAGAACATAAAATGACACAAGTTTTGTCTGTCCCTTGTATGTGGCAAGAAGGCTGCACTGTCCTAACACAGGTATATGCTGTCCTGAGTAACTAGTTAACGTAACATTAGCGGCACGCAATGGCGGGGCGCCCAGTTGTTTGTACGTGTCGTGATTGAGCAATGAAACAGCAGCTCCGGTATCGAGCTGGAATGGTATCACTTTTCCTGCAAAGTCTAAGTCCACAAAAAGTTTATTGTCTTGTTGACGACAAGAGCGACTGTCTCGTGCAATTTGAATTGATACAGGTCCAGAAGCACTTGCAACTTTACGGGATTTCCGGCGACGTCGACGCACACTTTGGGTGGGACGAACACAGTCACTGTTAGCTAAAGTGTCACTGGACGGGTGGGCATGAACTACATGAATGTCCATGGGCGAAGGTCCACGAGCCTGATTGTCCTGGGTTCGATTCCGGCGCGAAGCAAAAGGCCTGGAATTATTGCGAGTGTCTGATCTAAGCTTTTTCTGGCAAACACTTTGTACATGTCCTTTCTTGTGACAGTAAAAGCAAATAGCTTGGCGTGACGGGCAATTTTCACGCGAATGTCGAGTTGCACACCGCGGGCAAGATTTCACTGCATTTGCTTGCTTACGCGGCGCACGTGGTTGCAAGCTAGGCGGCCGCAGCGAAGTCGGGCGCGAGGGCCGCTTAGCGTCCCGTGCAGCGGGCCGGGCGGGCCGATTAATGTGACACACTGCTGGCGAAGTTTCAAATGATGCCTGAGCAAAGTCAAGTGTGTCTTGCCTGTCCAATATGTCTATCACCTGTTGCAGGGAGGGATTAACTAGCTTCAAAATCTGTTCCCTTATGCGAACATCAGAAACGTTCTGTGCAATTGCATCACGCACCATAGTATCTGAATATGGGAGGCCACATTCACAGGCAAACGCGCAGTCTCTAGTAAGGCCTTGCAAAGTTGCTACCCACTCCCTATTAGTCTGACCGGCCGTACGTTTTGTACGAAAAAACGTATACCGTTTGGCAACTACATTTACTGTTTCTTTGAAATAGGCATCTAAAGCCGACAAAATTTCCTCGTAGGTCAGAGTTGCTACGTCGCGTCGGGGAAACAATTTCACTATCACCCGGTAGGTAGACACACCGACACAAGAAAGCAAAAACGGCTGCCGCTCTTTACCTTGAATTCCATAAGCAGTGAGGTGGAAGTTGAACTGATCGGCCCACTCAGTCCAGCTCTCGGTTGTGGCCTCAAAGGGCCGAAATGGCGGTGCGACAGCGTTGTGTGGCTGCGGTAGCGATGAAGCGGCGGGTGCCGCATCGGTTTGCAGCGCACGTTGACCCTGGACGAGCTGTCCAAGGGCTTCCAATAACGCCTGCGTCTGCTGATTCTGCAAGCGAAAAAATTCGGACAGTACATCTGGAGATTGCGGCGAAGCCATGACACAAGCAAATTAGAGCAAGTATAACACAAAGACTGCAACGTGGGCGCGGCATCCCATCCTCGTCGCCAAAATATTGTTGTGTCGATTCCCTAAGGTCTCGACACAATGAGTGGCTAGGTGCACGCGAAACTAACGCAGACGGGCGTAAATTCTGAAACAGGAGACTGGATGAAAACTATAAAGAAAAGAAGAGAGATTTTAATATACTTAACTTTAATGTAGTCTTGTTCTTGTTGAAATACATCTCTTGCATAGTAGTAAGCAATTAGCAATGATACACATGGCGCCTTGCTAGGTAGTAGCGATGGACTAGCTGAAGGCTATTTAATCTGTCTCTCGGCAAATGAGAGAATGACTTGATACGTCAGGTCGCAAGCTATGTCGTCCGTACAACTGGGGCGAGGTCAAGTCCGTGTCTTGTGACCGGCCCTGTGGTGGCGCTACGTTTGCGAATACACAGTGGCGACACGCGGGTCCGACATGTACTACAGGACCGCGGCCGATTTAAGTTACCACCTAGCAAGTGTGGTGTCTAGCGGTGACACCACATTATGTATATTTTCAAAACAAGTCGTACAAAAACGTATACAGTTTTATCGTGATAGTTTAAAGTATCTTGTATACAGAGCAGGAAATGATTATGCCGTGGTACGTATTATAATAAAACGTCATTTTCGCTCTTTGTACGTTAGAAAAAGCTAAAATACGGAGACTCCATATTTTATTATTATTAACATCGCACCTCACAGCATCAAAAGTCCTCTACTTTCCTGTATCGTTGTTTCTGCAGTACCGCTTATTACCGTAACAAATTAATGTCATTATGTCACTTTCAGCATAGTTGATTTACTAGTCAAGCTTGTAAGGTAACGTGTACTCGGGGCGTGCTTGGGACATATATAGCCAGCCAGCTATGAAACCAGTCTGCCGGGAATAGTTTCCGGTCGTCAGCGGGGCGGCGTATTCAGGAAATGTTTTTCTCTAAATGGCCATCTTCCCTGTCCGCTACCTGAACTTGTCACTATTTTGTAGGAATAATGGTATGAGATAAATGGCTCTGAGCACTATGGGACTCAACTGCTGTGGTCATAAGTCCCCTAGAACTTAGAACTACTTAAACCTAACTAACCTAAGGACAGCACACAACACCCAGCCATCACGAGGCAGAGAAAATCCCTGACCCCGCCGGGAATCGAACCCGGGAACCCGGGCGTGGTAAGCGAGAACGCTACCGCACGACCACGAGATGCGGGCGGTATGAGATACCCATGAAAACTATACAGGATCTGTATTTATCCATTCGGAGACGACTGGAAGTTAATTTGCATGCCAGCAGGTCTCTGCACCGTATTAGGAATGGTAAAGTGTCTTTGTCCATCCCATGTATATTTTGTCTCAGATACAGTAACTTTCTCTCTTCCTCGCTGTTGGTGGTAAGAAACTAACACATACACTACTGGCCATTAAAATGGCTACACCACGAAGATGACGTGCTACAGACGCGAAACTTAACCGACAGGAAGAAGATGCAGTGATATGCAAATGATAAGCTTTTCAGAACATTCACACAAGGTTGGCGCCGGTGGCGACACCTACAACATGCTGACATTAGGAAAATTTCCAACCGATTTCTCATACACAAACAGCAGTTGACCGGCGTTGCCTGGTGAAACGTTGTTGTGATGCCTCGTGTAAGGGGGAGAAATGCGTACCATCACGTTTCCGACTTTGATAAAGGTCGGATTGTAGCCTATCGCGATTGCGGTTTATCGTATCGCGACATTGCTGCTTTCGGTTGAATTTCGCGTTGGTCGAGATCCAATGACTGTTAGCAGAATATGGAATCGGTGAGTTCAGGAGCGTAATACGGAACGCCGCGCCGTGCTGGATCCCAACGGCCTCGTATCACTAGCAGTCGAAATGACAGGCATCTTATCCGCATGGCTGTAACGGATCGTGCAGCCACGTCTCGATCCCTGAGTCAACAGATGGGGACGTTTGCAAGACTACAACCATCTGCACGAACAGTTCGACGTTTGCAGCAGCATGGACTATCAGCTCGGAGACCATAGCTGCGGTTACCCTTGACGCTGCATCACAGGCAGGAACGCCTGCGATGGTGTATTCAACAACGAACCTGGGTTCACGAATGGCAAAACGTCATTTTTCGGATGAATCCAGGTTCTGTTTACAGCATCATGATAGTCGCATCCGTGTTTGGCGACATCGCGGTGAACGCACATTGGAAGCGTGTATTCGTCATCGCCATATTGGCGTATCACCCGGCGTGATGGTATGGGGTGCCATTGGTCTCGGTCACCTCTTGTTCACATTGACGGCACTTTTAACAGTGGACGTTACATTTTAGATGTGTTACGACCCGTGGCTCTACCCTTTATTCGATCCCTGCGAAACCTTACGTTTCAGCAGGATAATGCACGGCCGCATTTTGCAGGTCCTGTACGGGCATTTCTGGATACACAAAATGTTCGACTGCTGCTCTGGCCAGCACATTCTCCAGATCGCTCACCAATTGTAAACTTCTGGTTAATGGTGGCAGAGCAACTGGCTCGTCACAATACGCCAGTCATTACTCTTGATGAACTGTGGTATCCTGTTGAAGCTGCATGGGCAACTGTACCTGTACACGCCATCCAAACTCTGTTTGACTCAATGCCCAGGCGTATCAAGGCCGCTATTACGGCCAGAGGTGGTTGTTCTGAGTACTGATTTGTCAGGATCTAAGGACCCAAATTGCGTGAAAATGTAATCACATGTCAGTTCTAGTATAATATATTTGTCCAATGAATACCCGTTTATCATCTGCGTTTCTTGTTGTTGTAGCAATTTTAATGGCCTGTAGTGTATTTTTAGTATCAGTGTTTATTGTTTTCGCTTAAGATACATCGTATTTAATAGCGGAATCTGGTACTGGTGAAAGTACGTGATAATAGAAGCAAAAATATGCCAGCAAATACTAGCTAATGACTGAACCAGTTGCGAGACATGTGCAAATGTGTCGTTACTATCCGCCCTTGATTTGAGTATGAAGTTTTGTCATAGACGATAAAACTATATTTGGTATTTAATTGCAGAAATATAGAATTTAAGGAGATGGGACATGGAGAGTTTAGAGAGAGCATTAGGGAACGATTGACAAGAACAGTGGAAGGAAAACAGCAGAATAATATCGGGTAGCTTTGAGAGATGAAATAGTGAAGGCAGCAGATGATCATATTGGTAAAAAGACAAGATCTTGTAAAAATCCTTGGATAACAGGATAACACGAGAGATATTGAGAAAATTTAAAAATGCAGGCATGAAACAGGCGAAAGTGAATACAAACGTCTACAAAATCAGACTGACAGGAAGTGCGAAATGGCCAAGCAGGAATGGCTAGAGGACAGATGTAAAGATTTAGGAGCATATTTAAGTAGAGGAAAGATATATACCGCTTACAGAAAAATTAAAGAGGCCTTTGTGGAAAAGAGAAGCAGCTGTGTGAATATCAAGAGCTCATATGGAAAACCCGTCCTAAGCAAAGAAGGGAGAGCTCAAAGGTGGAAAGATTATATACAAGGCCTATACAAGGGAGATGTACTTGAAGGCAGTGTTAAAGAAATGGAAGACGACATAGATCAGATGGGAGATATGATACTGCGTGAATAATTTGACAGAGCGTTGAAAGACGTAAGTCGAAACACGGTCCCGTGAGTAGACAACATTCCGTTAGAACTACTGATAGCCTTTGGAGAGCCAGCCATGACAGAATTCTTCCGTCTGGTGAGCAAAATGTATGAGACAAGCGAAATATCCTCAGACTTCAAGAAGATTATACTAATTCCGATTCCTAAGAAAACAGGTTCTGACAGGTGTGAAAATTACCGATCTCTCAGTATAATAAGTCATAGCTGCAAAATACTAATACGGATTATTTACAGAAGAATGGAAAAACATGTAGAAGCCGATCACGAGGAAGATCAGTTTGGATTCCAGAGAAATGCAGGAACACGCGAGACAATACTGACCCTACGACTTTCCATATAAGAGAGGTGAAGGAAAGGCAAATCTACTTTTACAGCATTTGTAGACTTAGAGAAACATTTTGACAGTGTTGACTGGAAACTCTGTTTCGAATTCTGGGAGCCCGCATCTCGTGGTCGTGCGGTAGCGTTCTCGCTTCCCACGCCCGGGTTCCCGGGTTCGACTCCCGGCGGGTTCAGGGATTTTCTCTGCCTCTTGATAGCTGGGTGTTGTGTGCTATCCTTAGGTTAGTTAGGTTTAATTAGTTCTAAGTTCTAGGGGACTGATGACCATAGTGTTCAGAGCCATTTGAACCATTTTTTTGAATTCTGGGAGTAGCACGGGTAAAATACACTGAGCGAAAGGCTGTTCACAATTCGTGCTGAAACAAGATGACAGTTACAACAGTCGAGAGACACGAAAGGGATGCCGTGTTTGAGAAGGGAGTGTGACATGGTTGTAGCCTATCCCCGATGTTATTCAACCTGTGCATTGAGGAAGCAGTGAAGGAAACAAAAGAAAAATTTGAAATAGGAATTACAGTCCAAGGAGAAGAAATAAAAACTATGAGGTTTGCCGATGACATTGTAATTCGATCAGAGACGGCAAAGGACTTGGAAGAGAAGTTGAACGGAATGGACATTGTCTTCAAAGGAGGATATAAGACGAACATCAACATAAGCAAACCGAGGATAATGGAATCTAGTCAAATTACGTCAGTTGATGTCGATGGTGTTAGATTAGGAAATGGAACACTTAAGACTGTAGATGAGTTTTGTTATTGGGGCAGCAAAGTAACTGATGATGGCTGAAGGAGAGAGTATATGAAATGCAGACTGACGATGGCAAGAAAAAAGTCTCTGAAGAAGAGACGTTTCTTAACTTCGAATATAGATCTAGGTGTCAGGAAGTCTTTTCTGAAAGTATTTATATGGAGTGTAGCCATGTATGGAAGTGAAATACGGACGACAAACAGTTTACAGAAGAACAGAATAGAAGCTGTTGAAAAGTGGTGCTACAGAATAATGCTGAAGATAGATAGTTTGACCACGTAACTAATGAGGAGGTACTAATTGGTTGTTTGTGTTGAGGAGGGGACCCAACAGCGAGGTCATTGGTTCCATCGGATTAGGGAAGGATGGGGAAGAAAGTCGGCCGTGCCCTTTCAAAGGAACCATCCCGGAGTTTGCCAGAAGCGATTTAGGGAAATCACGGAACACCTAAATCAGGATGGTCGGACGCGCGGATTTGAACCGTCGTCTTCCCGAATGCGAGTCCAGTGTGGTAACCACTGGAGGCGGTACTGAATAGAACTGGAAAGAGAAGAAATTTGTTGCACAACTGACTAGAATAAAGGATCTGTTGGTAGAAAACATTCGAAAGCATCAAGGGATCACCAGATTGGTACCGAAGAGAAGCATGGAGGGTAAAAATCGTAGAGGGAGGCCAAGAAATAAATACAGTAATCAGATTCAGAAGGAATGTAGGTTGAAGTAGTTACTCGGAGATGAAGAGGTCTGCACAGGATAGAGTAGCATGGAGAGCTGCCTCAAATCAGTCTTCGGACTAAACACCACAACAACAATTTTGGGTTAAGTCCCCAACTAAATGGACTCAAACTCCACCCAGTGACAACTGTTGGGAAATGTGGTACGTACATGATGGGGCACCAACACATGTGGCTGATGTATGATGGCATCTGTCGTGCGAGTGTTGTCCAAGATGGATAGTCTGAGGAGATGGTGTAACTTGGCCTCCACATTTTCTCAGCCCGCTTGATGTTTCTGTGATCGCTTTCTCAAAAATAGTGTGTTCAGCAATCCTGCTGATACGGTTTGAGAACAGAAGCAGAAAACTGTACAGTCGTGTCAAAATTAAGGCGATGATTCGGAGGTGTCTGTTAGAATTCGTAACTCACTGTAAAGAAGAGCACACTGTTGCATCCAAACGCTAGGACGATGCGTGGATCGCCTCTTTCACTAGGAGAGATAGTATAGTAGATAGCGATATTTAACGTGCTAATGTTGTATTGTCTGTCTAGTTACGGTAGGCCATAGGTGAATTTTGAGGCCACTTAAATGGAGAGTCAACGGAAAAGTTAACATTTAAAATAAATATCTATGAACCAGGACAGTATTTCATACTGACACTAGTAGCATTTCGTTACCATACCCTCGCAATTACCTCGGGAACGACTTGTTTGAGAAGCCATGTTTGCTGACCTCTTTAGGTTCCATTACTGCGTATACTCTCCGGTGTCACATTTCATCTTCAGTTATTGTGTATATGAGTTACTGGCTAACACTTCCAGCGCACGTAATAACTCGAAGCATAGATGAACAAGATACCAGTACAATAGGCGCATAATCTGTAGTGTACCTGCAACAACTTATATTCCTCAGCAAGCATTCTAAATACTAAAGAGGGGTACATGTCGTTGCAGGATCGTATAGAATTCAGTGCCGCTATGAAATCGTGTTGACTATGTACTCCCTAGAATCTCCCGCCACCCTTACTAATGTTTTATCTGATACTCTTGCTTATATTTTCATATGGAATATCGACGGCAGGTAATCAGTAGCAGGCAAATAATATACAACTGTTGAAGAAATAACAAAATAAATCTCAGTGATCGCAAAGAATGCGTTACAAGCAGTATTAGAAGTTCCAGGGTTCGTAGTACATGCTGATTAGTAGTGGATAAATATTTGTCTGACGTTCTGAATAATATCTGAACAGAGCAAGAGAAAATCACCCTGAAAGGTGAAGTCGCCCGACTTAGAATACAGCTGCATATGCATCCGTCAAAAATAGCCCCCAACCCCATTATTTAAAGAATCCAGTACAGTGGGTTGGAAAATACAGCCAGTCTACGAAGGAGATTGCTTGCAACACACGCGTGCGATCCATACCAAATAGTAAGAATAGGGGATGCTGAACGTATACAAAGAAGAGCTGCAGAAACAATTGCACGTTTGTTATCCTGCGGGAGAGCGTCATGAAGATGCTGAAAAGCCTCAACTGACATACTCGTGGAGATGACCGCCGACTTTTTTTACGGAAGCCTAGTGACGATCAAGAACCATCTTTATGTGAGGCATTCAGAAATACACTACAATACCTTCCGCCCCGTACTCCAAGTTCCTTTCCCTTTGAGACCGCGGAGGTGAGATTTAATTACAACGCGCAAGAAGCATTTAAGCCATCCTTGGAGTAATGGAATGTAAAGACCTCCTAATAAAATGTAAAATGGAAGATACCCTCTGTCATGCACTTTACACTGCTTTTCAGAGTGACTGAAGGTTTTCATAAGGAGAAATGAGCAGGAACGGTCTGTATGTACTGTACAGAAACTTTTTGCAACCAGGATCGCATTCAGAACTATTTTTCTCACTTCAAATATTATGACTGGTTTCAACAGGTAACACTGTTATCTTCAGACCTGTAACATTGTGTATTTATGTATATTGCGTCCACTATCATTATTTTTGTTAGACATTTCGGATGAGGGCCGGCCGCGGTGGCCGTGCGGTTCTAGGCGCTCCAGTCCGGAGCCGCGCTGCTGCTACGGTCGCAGGTTCGAATCCTGCCCCGGGCATGGGTGTGTGTGATGTCCTTAGGTTAGTTAGGTTTAAGTAGTTCTAAGTTCTAGGAGACTGATGACCACAGCAGTTGAGTCCCATAGTGCTCAGAGCCAGCCATTTCGAATGAGGAAATGGAAATTATATATTTTCATATCTCGAAAAACTTTTTTGATTTTAAATCACGTTCCATTGTGCGTTCATTACTCAAGCCACGTTAACATTTTAGTGGAAAGCTTATTGCACACTCCACACAGGTTCGTCAAAAATAAAATTACAAACAGGCTTGTCACAAGTAAAAATATGCACGTCAAGAATGCACATTATGGAACTTGGTATGGCTACATATGTAGCACTCCGCTTATCCGTGTCAGTTGTTAAAATCCTCAACATATAGTAAAAGTGCACATTTATGCCAGTGTTTACATTTACATGACGAATGACGCACATCATGGCACTTTCTCACTCGAAATACGTAGTGCAAACGAATGGCATTGGTGCTAAGACAAGGCATGTAGATAATTACAGCGAGTAGAGGGCGTTTATGTAGGCATTCTGGAAACCTCTTCAAACATTCTTCTTCATGACATTTAAAATTATAAAAGATTTTTTGATTTAAAAAATTATTTAACAGTGTAACATTTGAGAACTATACTGACATTTATGTGATAAGTATTTTTATATTTTAGCGATGTCCTTCAAAAATTCTTGTTCATCACTTGCATTATTAGTCGAATTATATGTTATATGAATATATACGTTCTGCGTTCAGCGCGTTTCATATGCTTATCCAAAACTGGAGGATGCATAACTGTAGCATATTGACATTGTACACCACTGGCCATTAAAATTGCTACACCAAGAAGGAATGCAGATGATAAACGGGTATTCATTGGACAAATATATTGTACTAGAACTGAAATCTGATGACATTTTCACTGAGAAATCAGTACCCAGAACAACCACCTCTGGCCGTAATAACGGCCTTGATACTCCTGGGCATTGAGTCAAACAGAGCTTGGATGGCGTGCAGGTGCAGCTGCCCATGCAGCTTCAACACGATACCACAGTTCATGAAGAGTAGTGACTGCCGTATTGTGACGAGCCAGTTGCTCGGCCACCATTGACCAGACGTTTTCAATTGGTGAGAGATCCGGAGAATGTGCTGGCCAGGGCAGCAGTCGAACAATTTCTGTATCCAGAAAGGCCCGTACAGGACCTACAACATGCGGTCGTGCATTATCCTGCTGAAATGTAGGGTTTCGCAGGGATCGAATGAAGGGTAGAGCCACGGGTCATAACACATCTGAAATATAACGTCCACTGTTCAAAGTGCCGTCAATGCGGACAAGAGGTGACCGAGACGTGTAACCAATGGCACCCCATACTATTACGCCGGGTGATACGCCATGGCGATGACGAATGCACGCTTCCAATGTGCGTTCACCGCGATGTCGCCAAAGACGGATGCGACCATCATGATGCTGTAAATAGAACCTGGATTCATTCGACAAAATGACGTTTTGCCATTCTTGCACCCAGGTTCGTCGTTGAGTACACCATCGCAGGTACTCCTGTCTGTGATGCAGCGTCAAGGGTAACCGCAGCTATGGTCTCCGAGCTGATAGTCTATGCTGCTGCAAACGACGTCGAACTGTTCGTGCAGATGGTTGTTGTCTTGCAAACGTCCCCATCTGTCGACTCAGGGATCGAGACGTGGCTTCACGATCCGTTACAGCCATGCGGATAAGATGCCTGTCATCTCGACTGCTAGGATACGAGGCCGTTGGTATCCAGCACGGCGTCCCGTATTACCGTCCTGAACCCACCGACTCCATATTCTGCAAACAGTCATTGGATCTCGACCAACGCAAGCAGCAGTGTCGCGACACGATAAACCGCAATCGCGATAGGCTACAATCCGACCTTTATCAAAGTCAGAAACGTGATGGTACGCATTTCTCCTCCTTTCTCGAGGCATCACAACAACGTTTCACCAGGCAACGCCGGTCAAGTGCTGTTTGTGTGTGAGAAATCGGTTGGAAACTTTCCTCATGTCAGCACGTTGTTGGTGTCGCCACCGGAGCCAACCTAGTGTGAATGCTCTGAAAAGCTAATCATTTGCATATCACAGCATCTTCTTCCTGTCGGTTAAATTTCGCGTTTGTAGCACGTCATCTTCGTGGTGTAGCAATTTTAATGGCCAGTAGTGTAGTACTATGTATATGGATCCATAATTTATAGGGTGGCAGCTGTTCAAATAGTGAAATAGTTTTGAACGCGGTCTTGGCTGTAAAAAGTTTCTTTGCAGTTTTTAGAGCGTAGATTCAGATTCGGGTGTAACAGTGTGATGGTTTAACCTCGCCTGCCCTTGACAAGTAGACGCTGTTAGAGCAACTGCTTGCAGATCATCGGCCGCGGAGTAAGTTCTACTGAGCTGGCAGGCGGTGGCGGTGAAGCCGTAGCCTCGGTGAGCGCGGGTTTTAGCGGGAATTAGCGGCTCGGCTCAACGGGAATCACTGCCCGCCGCTGAAAGTGAAACCCGCCGGATTTGCCGCCCGTTAGCCTGGCTTCAGCGTCAGCCGGATAGAGTTTCGCCCACGCAGCGACTTGTTGCCACCAAAATACACCTGCCTGGGTAGATGTACACGTGACGAGTGTGCGCAGACTTCTCGTGGTTACGTTTCGCCGAGAAGGTAAGCTCATCGTTTCTCACCCGTGGAAATAGATACTGACCACTATAAATGAGCAAGATTTAGGATTATATTGGTCCTTCGTAGTAATATATCTATGGGCGTTCTGACTCACTTAAATGTGGTATTGAACCTTGCGATACCACTGACGTCAAGTGCGTCGACTAGTGTAGGTTACCTGCATGTAGAGACGATGACAACAATCCAAGATGACGTCATCACATGACAATCCATGCACTCCTTATGTATAAAGTTAAAGGGGGCAAGGCTTAACGCCATCTTGGATTGTGACGTTATTGCTGCTGAACGTACGCAACTAAAACTGGCACTTACGCTTGTCTGTGGTATCACAGTGTTCAGTAATGCATTTAAGTGAAAAGAGGACCATAAATCGCATAAACATACTGCTGTTCACCCCACAATAGCCCTGATGGCCATTAATATAACAACACCAAGAAAGGGGATGTAACAATCGTCAAATTGGCGTGAAGGATACTACATAGAGATTATGCAAATGATTAGTATTTTAGGACAACTACATAAGGTGGGCAGGCGTAAAACCATACACATTCCGTATATAACTAGTAGCGATGGTCAGTAAAGGCTGACACAAATTTTTTTTTCACCTTCCGTTAAGTGTCTGCTTGCGATATCTGCCAGCGCGCCGATGAACAACGGTCTCTAATAGCTAGTCACTGCAAATTTCAAAGCGGCAGCTCTGTCAGTTTAGTGGTGGCAGCCTGTGAGAGTGAACGTATTTCATAATCGGCTCTAAACATTTTCATTGGTGATATTCGTCAACTGTGCTATGCAATAAAATTTTGTGTTTTCTTGAAGTAAAATGCTACCGAAACCTACGACGTTCTGTAGAGAGCTTACGGCGTTTCCGTTCATATCATGTTTTCAAAAATGGGCAGGAAAATAATGAACTGCAGAGAGGCGAAGTTGCACCTGTTATTGCCATAACAGAAACAACATTCAACACAGCTGGCGCCATTATTTGTGATGACCCGTGTCTTACTGTGAAAAGGCTTGCACACATCCTTGGGATATCAGTTGGTAGCACTGACGAAATTTTAAAAGATCATTTGCAAATCTTTAGGGAGTGTGCTCGATGTATACAGCGACTGCTCACTGCACAGAAAATGTAGGCTCTCGTCGATGAGCGCTACTACAGGAAATAATGTGTTGAGGACGAAAGCGATGCTTCGTGGTAAAACATCACTACTGATGATTAAACGTGGGTGTACTATTATGAACCAGACACGAAGTAGGACAGCACAGAATGGATGCAACATGGTTAGCCCCCATCAGAAATTGCACGAGTGCCTAAGGCAGACAATAAGGCCATGCCCATCACTGTTCGTTTTAACCGTTGGATGGTGTACGCTCAGACAGTTCCAAGAGACACCGTCACTGCGGATTAGCGTACGGACGTCCTGAAGCAATTGGTGAAGAATCACATCCCCAGAAAACGGCAGAACCTCACTGGAATATCGAAACTTCATCATGACAATGACAGGCCACATGTTGTTAATGCTGTTATCTACTTCCTGGCACAACAACGCATCTCTACAACACTCCACCTGCCTTATAGACCCGACAGTGCTCCGTATGATGTTTCGCGTAACCCAGCAGCTAAACAGCAACTTAAGGAATGTCGGTTCGGCAACGAGACCCAAGGCAGTGAATTTAGAAACGGCCCTGAAGAGAATGTCAAGGAATGGCTCCCCGCGCGTCTTCCAGGGATGGTAAATGAGGTGGGACGCGTTCGTTGCATTGGATGGTGGGGGGTGGGGGGGGGGGGGCAGAGGGAGTATTTTGAAGGGGACAAAAGGCTGTATTACTGATTTCTTTTACAATATATTATTGTATGAGCATTAGTGCCAATCCTTACTGAATAACCTTTGTATTACGCAGCGGATTACTCATTCTTAAACGCTTTTAAATTGGTTGGATGCGAGGAGATCGTCTTAGGCCTCATCTAAGGAGAACTATGTGTAACACGTGTTGCAGTTCGACAGTGGCAGATTCTTACACTGTCGGAATTGTGATTTATTCTTCCACGCTACACGATACTGATCTACGCACTGCATAACTGTAGTACCAAAACTTAGGTGGACCCTATTCTGATCTTTCCCAAGGAAAATTCGCTGAGGGTACGGCAAAGTAGCCACCCACATCGTTCATGAGACTACGGTGGCTGACATCATAATAGTGGCGGAAATAATAATAGTAGACGTAGGCAGAATCATCAGCATAATAGCGTTAGGAGCCGATGACCTCAGCAGTTTGGTCCCTTAGGCATTCACACACATCATTAATAGCGATGGTGACGATGGTAGTAAAAAATGGTTCCCATGGCGCTAAGCACTATGGTACTTAACATCTGAGGTCATCAGTCCCCTAGACTTAGAACTACATAAACCTAACGAACCTAAGGACATCACACACATCCATGCCCGATACAGGATTCGAACCTGCGGCCGTCGCAGCAGCGCGATTCCGGACTGAAGCGCCTAGAACCGCTCGGTCACATCGGTCGGCACAATGGTGGTATTAGTAGTAGTATAGTAGTAGTATAGTAATAGTAGTATAGTAATAGTAGTATAGTAATAGTTTACTTAACACCATACTGTCGTTGACATCAACTTCAAGTGGATATGGAGTTACAATTCAATAAGTCTTTTTTTTCGGACGTTACAGTCACAAATTTATTGCAAGACAATTCCGTTTTCCACCTCAGATCTAATACGATCACTGTCATTTATACCCGGATGTCCGCCCATGGTAGCTGAGTGGTTCACAGTTCGGCGCTAGCTGCCGTGCGAAGCGAAGGTCCAATACTTCCGCCTGTGCGGCGTGTGCGAGTGTTTGTTTACTTGTGGACTTAGTCTGCGCGCGGGCTAGTAACAACGATCATGGCGAACAAGTACAGGAAAACAACATTACGATTCTATTTCTACAAAGACTACGAACGACCAACGGCTTTAGCAGTGGAACGAATCATTCGAGAGGACGTCAAGATACCGCCAAACGATATTGTCGGAATTCACCTGTCCATCGTTAGTCCCATGGTGTATGTTAAGATGGTAAATGACGCGGCGTGTGAGAGAATTCTACAGGCGACAAAAGCAGGTCTCCGATTTTGCCATAGTGACGGGAATGTCGGCACGGTAACTGTAGAACATGCTGGTCTGGGTGTACGGACAATACGTGTTTTTGAGCTGCCATTTGAGCTCCCGGCTGACGAAGTTATCGAGGCTTTTAAGCCATACGGCACGGTACATTGTCACACAGCAGAACGCTGGACACAATTCGCCACATACCCCGTTCTTAACGGGGTGCGGCAGATCACTATTGATCTTCAGAAGCATGTACCGTTCTATCTGACAATTGGTGGTCGTCGGGCGGTGATGATTTACGATGGTCAACCACGTACATGTTCTGGATGTGGCCAGGAGGGACACCTCAGGTCGAACTGTATGCAACGGCGGATTACGCAACTGCCTTCAGATGTGCGGGAGCCGTCGCCGGCGATGACAGTACTACCGATCACCTATGCCAAAGCCCTCACTGCGTCCGCTGATGACCGAAAGGACACAGCCCCGATGGAAGATCAAGATGGCGCTCTCCGAAACCTTGTAGCAGACGTCGGGATGACAGAGGATGCTGCTCCATCGAGCATACAATCTACGGCGACAACATCAGGTGAGACCGAACTCCCACCAAGCACACCGATAGTACACGAAGCAGTTCCAGCCACTACGGATGCTGTTCCATCTGGAACGCACTCTGTGACGACAACATCAGTTTCGACCGAACTCCCGCCATGGGACTCGAAACACTTTCAGTTCCTACGGATGCTTTTCTGTCGGGCAGCCGTGATTCCCTACAATCTGAGGACACGGAAGGAAGATCACGCGAGCAACGTTCCCCGAAAAGAAGGAAACGACGTCGTCGCACGACATCTAATAGGGATGACTCCCCTTGCCCCGACGACGATGTGCCTGTGGACCAAGACGACATAACAACCTCTACGAAACAGGATGAGGCAATGGAAACTGTTCGATCAGACCCGCAGCGGTCTGTCACATTGACGGTACCGGGACGTGGTGATGCTGAAGAGGAATCACAACCATTTGGCTCTCCAGACGCAGATGCTGTGGCTATGGACACGAATGTATCACTGCCTGCAAAGATGTGGTATGAGGATATTGAGGAGGCACCGGACGTCATACAGCGGCAGCCGGCACTCACGAAGACGGCCTAATAATTGCTGAAGGTGAAGGGAGAGGGGCGAGAGAACGTCTTCTAACTCAGCCCCCAGCGCCGATGCAGGGAGATGTTGCGCCTCGACAGAGTGGGATTCAACGCCATGCGAACCGTATTGCGACATTAAATATAAATGACGTGCGTTCACCGGCCAAAATACACCTACTGAAGGAAACGATTTGGGCATCTGATGTGGATATTGCTTTGCTGCAGGAAGTCCACATAGCTGCACTCCCATACATCGCAGGCTACCAATCCTATTCGTCACATGGAGATCACAATGGGTGGCAGATTACATGCGAGATGGCTTCCCAGTGGAAAACGTGTGTTACCTTCCGTCGGCCAGGGGAATGGCTTTCACGACGTTTGGGACACGCATCATCAATCTTTATGCACCGTCGGGAAACAATCGGCGGCGGGAAAGGGCGCGATTTTATGCAGAAGACATTGCCCCACTTTTCCATGGACGTTATGAATGTGTCATAATTGGTGGAGATTTCAACTGTGTTCTCAGCCAGAAAGACCAATGGCCGCAAGCAAACATCAGCCAAGAGTTGCGAATCGTTGTCAACGACCTTGTACTTAGTGACACGTGGGAATTACGACATGGAGATGCACCGGGATGTGACAAGTCATTCGGCGAGCGGGTTAGATCGCATTTATATTTTTCCGATCACAGCGCTTACATCTGTTCGGTGCATCTTCCCCGTAGAGAGGTGTGGAACAGTAAGGCCCCGTGGAAATTAAACATTCAACATCTACATGATCCTGAATGTCCTTGAGACATGGACGATGTGCGAGCGAAGGGTTGGAAGGTATGCGACGAAGCTTGATTGGTGGCTGACTTGTGCTAAACGTTCATCTCATATAGCAGGGAGATGGCAGAATGGCGCCGCCGTACGACCGACTTTTACTTTGCAGCGCTGCGCGACCTGGACGATGGTCCGCCGGGACAGGACGTCTGGATCGAACGCAAAAGGATAAAACCTAAACTAGTGGCTTTAGCTCGGAAACATCTTCAGAGAACCATGGTGCGCGCCAGATGTCACGATACGATAACGCACGAGATTCCTTCCATGCACCACGTCGTGAATGAACGAAAGCACCGTCGACGCGTTTTGGTACGGGAATTAATTACCCGCGAAGACCGAAGAGTGATGCGTCAAGCAGACATTGTCTCTGCATTCGTCGACCATTGCCAACACATCTATCGGGAAGAAGCAGCCCCTGTCGATCACCTCGAACGTATAGCCACGTACGTCTCCCGTACACTGACGGTGGAAGCCGCGGGAACCTTACTGGAAGTCATTAGCTGTGACGAAGTACATGATGCGATCGCAAAGGGTGCGTTGAATTGGTCCCCAGGCATTGATGGACTTCCTGCTGAATTTTATCGAGAATTTTGCAACGACATGGCACCGCGATGGACGGAAATGTACAACGAGATGTTAAATTCCGATGTGCCTATTCCACCGGCATTTATGGAAGGCCTCTTGGTGCCAGTACATAAACCGAAGCCAGGAATTACGGTCACACATTATCGCCCCATCACCCTGCTTAATGCCGACTATAAGATCTTTGCACGGATGCTAGCGTCCCGATGTCGTATGTTAATTCGTAGCGTTCTCTCTCCAGAACAGACGACACCGGGTGGATCGGTGAATGTGCAAACAACTACTGGCGAATGCCGTGATGTGATAGCGCTGGCGGAGGAGTGCCGGCTTAAAGCGGCGATGGTGGCGGTTGACTTTGACAGTGCTTTTAATAAGATGCGCGACAACTATCTGTACGCTTTACTGGAACAAATGGGATTTCCAGACCGTTTTACTGGTCTCATTAGAAGGATTTATGGGGGTGCAGAATCCTTGGTACAGGTTAATGGGCGTGTAGCAGGACCCATTCAAATTCGACGATCCATTCGCCAGGGCTGCCCTCTTTCGATGATGCTGTTCGCGATAGCGTTGGAACCATTGATTGGGAGGCTAACAAATTCTCTTTCTAGGATGGAACTGCGGGGCTACACCTTCAAATGTCGTGCCTATGCGGGTGACCTCCTGCTGCTCGTTCGTTCAGAGGAAGAGGTGAAGACGGTCCTTGAACTGTTGTTGGACCACAGTGTGACGGCGGGTAGTGCAGTGAACTTGAACAAATCGGCAGCAATGCCGGTTGGAAGGGGCCTTACGCCGGAAGAAATCAGTCCGTTTCCTTATGTGCAACGATTCCGCTATCTCGGCATAGACTTTACCTCATCTGTAAAACATACTGCGGCAGTTAACTACCGACGTATTTTACAGACAACACGTACCATGGTCCGACAACATCTCCTACGGCGCCTTGATCCTTTGCAGTGAGTCGAATATCTGAACACTTATGTGGTTTCTCGAATGGTGCATATTTCGCAGATCCTGCCCCTACCACCCACGCTCGGACGTCGACTTCAATCAGCACTAGGCTATTTGGTGATGATTGGGTCGCCCCTCAAGGTGAGATACGCAACGCTCATGCTCCCTACGGACAAGGGGGACTCGGACTTACGAGTGCTCACTGCCGAGCGACGGCGCTCCTTCTAGCCACGATGTACAAGCAATGGCGTAGCGGGCGTGATTCCCTCACATCCCGCCTACTGGATCTCCTGGTTCCAGCGTCCCTCACACCTCCGGTGGCGGTGGGCAACATTACGCCACATTTTGCGCATGTATCAACATTTATCGTGGAACTTAGTTATATCAGAGACGAGCTTCCGCGCACGAGACCGCCATGCGCGAAGGATTTTTATGTTTGGCTGCTACGACGGATAAGTCGTAATGTCATTGAACTCAAACACCCCAAGTTGCATTGGCCGAAGATTTGGAGACATGTGCACCAAAAATTCCTTCCTACCTTCGTTCTGGCACTGTGGTTCTCTGTCACGTGTGGCAAGTTCAACACCAACCAACGACTCCATGCAATTGGACTAGTGGACACACCACTATGCCCGAAATGTCGCCAAGTGGATGACGACCATCACCGCTTAACTTGTATCGCGGTGGAGGACGTCTGGCTCCTAGGAAGACAGATGGTGGCTTGCTACCTCCGTGTGACCCCGCAACATATTACACCTGCTTCCTTCTTACATCCGGAGAGTGACTACTTTCCGGCGACTAAATCACAGTCGATCATCTGGGTCAAAGGTTGGACGATCGCGTAACTCTATGGGGATGCTGCCAAGTCGCGACTCGACGTATGGTATTTCTTGCAGCAAGCCCACAATGAGGTTCATAGATGGTCACACTATCGGAAAACCTTTGCCAACTATCTTCAGGCAGTCTTCCTCGACCCCCCACGCAGTTGGGATGTGCCGGGTGCAGTCGGTGTGCACATTTGACAGCTGATAACCTCACGGTTCTCTCACCGCTCCATATGTAATGCACATACTATACCATGAAATGATCTACATGTTCCTTTTAACAGAGTGATCTTTATGGAAAATAAATAAATAAATAAAAACAACATCCCTGTATCCCTGTTCCTTTACATTTGTGATTTGTTTTACAATGATTTTTTTATTTTTTTGCAGAGGATGCATTTCATTTAGTGTTTGTGAACTGCCTAATTAAAAAAAAGGGGGCTAGAGCACTGGTCTTGTAAACCAGGGGTCATAAAAAAAAGTGGTCAACGCGACAGAATGTCAGTCCTAAGGGTCGGGGTTCGATTCCCAGCAGGCTCGGAGATTTTCTCCTCTCAGGGACTGAGTGTTGTGTTGTCCTAATGATCATCATTTCATCCCCATCGACACGCAAGTATCAAATCGAAAGACTTACATCCGGCGAACGGTCTACCCCAAGGGAGGCCCTAGTCACACGACATTTATTTTTATACCCTGATAAACCGGTTTCGTCTGTTTGCCGTTTAAAGTGCATACTCCCAAACTCGTAAATTTACATGTCACCCTCTGTGGTTGTATACAAATGTAATTATCATTTTAATACGTAATCGCTGTCATAGTAAACACGAGCGAGAACAACATTCCATTACTGTCGTGGTAGCATACCCACGTAAACATAAAACCTCATAATATATCGCGGAGAACGTGTCTATAGGCTGTTGGTTTCGATACTGTCCAGCTTACAGTAAACAGCTGTTCAGAGTCATATCGACAGTCACCACAGCCCAGCCGGTTGCGCTTATCAATATGCGCCGGAGACATGGCGTGTCACTACCATAACTCTTTCCTCGGTGTCTTTAAAATAATTCACATATAAGTACGAGGGCGAGCTGGAAAGTAACACCTCCGAATTTTTATGTGGGAACTCTTAATGCTTTTCAAATAAAGTAAACGTTATTAATATTCTCCTTCTTTACTCTCCCAACGAGAGAACAATTCGTTGATACTGTCATTGTACGACGTTTGACTTCATTGACGTAGCCATACTCTCACCTCTGCTTGCAGCGCTTCATCACTACCAAAATGATGTCCTCAAAGGTGTTATTTAAGTTTTGGAAAGAGATGAAAATCGGATGGGGTTGAGTCGAGACTGGATGGAAGATGTCTACATCTACATCTACATCTACATTCATACTCCGCAAGCCACCCAACGGTGTGTGGCGGAGGGCACTTTACGTGCCACTGTCATTACCTCCCTTTCCTGTTCCAGTCGCGTATGGTTCGCGGGAAGAACGACTGTCTGAAAGCCTCCGTGCGCGCTCTAATCTCTCTAATTTTACATTCGTGATCTCCTCGGGAGGTATAAGTAGGGGGAAGCAATATACTCGATACCTCATCCAGAAACGCACCCTCTCGAAACCTGGCGAGCAAGCTACACCGCGATGCAGAGCGCCTCTCCTGCAGAGTCTGCCACTTGAGTTTGCTAAACATCTCCGTAACGCTATCACGGTTACCAAATAACCCTGTGACGAAACGCGCCGCTCTTCTTTGGATCTTCTCTATCTCCTCCGTCAACCCGATCTGGTACGGATCCCACACTGATGAGCAATACTCAAGTATAGGTCGAACGAGTGTTTTGTAAGCCACCTCCTTTGTTGATGGACTACATTTTCTAAGCACTCTCCCAATGAATCTCAACCTGGCACCTGCCTTACCAACAATTAATTTTATATGATCATTCCACTTCCAGATGATGGATGACAGCGAACCCAATGCTTCGTATTTTTGCAGATGTCACAACGCTCTTGTGTGGTCTGACATTGTCATGCCAAAGCAGAGGGTGGTCTACATGCGGACGAACTCTTCGAATTAGAAACTCGATTACAGCACGCTGTTTCTCACTCACTGATGTTTTGTATCCCGCCTGGATAGGCGGCGCGTGGGTCTGCTCCTGAAACTTGAAGGGTAGGCCGAATGTAGGAAGCTAGGAGGAGTAGGTGAGGTAGAGCACTTGGTACTGCCATTAGGTTATAACTATTTTACTTAACTTTTCGTACAGATTGGCATGTAGATGCGAGCCGTACAGGTATCAACGCTAACTGCTACTAGTAGTTGGACAAACTATTATTGAAGAAACAAAGTCAGTAATTGCCTCCTATGAAGTAGAAACAATGTTGCTAGGTCATCTCCTCGGAATCAAATGGGCTGAATCTGGAGCGGAGCTCGTAGATCTCCACAGCGCCGGCTAGAGGACGCTGTCGTCGGTGTCGGTCCGTAGTGCCAACCTAAGAACTTGCACCTACGCCGTGGCATCGTACCTATCGATACCACACGATGGAGTTAAGTTACACATCACCATGTACATGTTACCTTTAGTGGCGAAGGCCGGCAAATACGTAGACATCAAGGATAAAGATGTAGAATGCTAATAACATTGTTCTGCTTAAAAAGCATTAAGGTTTTCAGACAAAAAATAATTATTTTCCAGCACGCTCTCTTATTACTCCTCGTATACGCAAGTATGTCCGTGCTTACGTCGCATCACACAGCAAGTACGTCTATGAAAAGAAGTCCAAAGTTTAAAAACTAACATCTGCAATCACTGAAATTTGAAACTGTCACAAGGTTGGCGAGACTGTAAGTTGTCATATAACACTACCTAAACAATTGCAGACGGTCTGGGCACTTAGGTGCAATATTTATACCGCTCCATTTCATCAAATACTCCGCTAAAATACATTTAAAATAACTTATGCTACGTAATTATACTTGTTCGGTCACATATCTCCCTCTCTCTTTCACCATTCCTCTAGTGAATACATAACTCTTTGTATTTTTAGGTCTTTAGTGGTTTTGAGGTAGTGTGGGAGGTCTTTTTCAAATATGTTTCCACTGTGTTCTCAATCAACCTTGTGTAATCTATAAATATAGTGTTGAAAATACATTCAATTTGATCAACATAAAATTAATGTTGTAGATTGCACAAGTAGATAGAAACTAGGGCCTATTGTAGAACACTAATAGACTGTAATCTGGAGAAAAAATGAGTAAATAATATCATGGAATGTACGAGAGTGTTCTGAAAAGTAATGATTCCGAATTTTTATGCAAATACTCCTATAGCTTTTTAAATAAAAAAAACGTTATTAAAAATTTACACCTTCTTTCTTGATGTCTACATATTTGCAACCTACTGCCAGAACACGGCTCCGAAATTTAGCGTGTAATATAGCGGGGTGTAACGTAACTGTGTGAGAAAGAGGGTGCTGCAATCGAGTTTCGTATTGGAAAGTTTCGTCCATGCGTGGGGCACCCTCTTCTTTAGCATCACAATCCCAGACAACACACATGCGCTGCGTCATCTGCAGCAGTCCGACGACTTGAGTTCACTGTCACCGATCATCCTCCATTCCTGCTCCTATCCGATTTTCATCATTTTTCAAAACTTAAATAACACCTTTAAGGACTTCACTTTGATAGTGATGAAGCGCTGCGAGCAGAGGTGTGGTTGTGGTCCGTCAGCAAAGTCAAAATTCCACACTAGCGGTATCATTCAACAGGCCTCTTGTCACGAGAAATGTGTTAATCGCCAAATTGTCTATATTGAGATATAAATACGAGGACATGAAAACTAAAGATGTAGAATATTAATAACGTCTGTTTTATTTAAAAAGCTTTAAGAATTTTCAGATAATAAATTCCAGAGCTTTACATTTCAGCACGCCCTCGAACAAACTTCGGTACGGTGGTGGTTGAAGCTCAAGCGTGCAATGGTGGCTGAGTCACCTTCAGCAGCGAAAGATTTCGTGGTAGTGACGTAACATTGCGGCTGTGGACTAAGGCTTCGAGGATCTATGATGTCACAATATCTTTTAGCCGCTGGTAAATCTTCAGGGTTGTAAGGTTGTGGTCCATGAAACTTTTCCGTTCCCAACTATCGTCCAAAACCACTCTGGACATCTTGAGATATGCTCGAAGTTCCACTCTTGCCGCCAGTTGGCAAGATACCACGAGGATCTCTGAAGCTGTCCAGTACAAGTCTTGACGAAACGGAAAAGTTTCGTGTGCCACGACCTTACAACGCGGAAGTTGTTGTAGCAGCTAACAAAATGGACCCGCCTACTCGTCATCACCGTCCGCAGCTCGCGGGTAGCGCTGCTGCCCCTGGATCACGGGGTGCCTGGTTCGACTCCCGGGGATTTTCTCTGCCCGGGGACAGGGTGTTGGTGTTGTCCTCACCATGTCATTATCATTCCGAAAATTGGCGCCCCGCTAACCCAGATCATCGTTATCATCATCACCGATTTTCTCCAACTTTATGGAATACGTAGGGCTTGTCGAGAAATGAAAGTGATTCGAAATGGGAGCTCCCCTGACGAGCAAGTGTTTAGCTTTTATGGCACGAGTCGGGCGCGGCATGAGCCATTTACTTTAGCTTAGTTTCGAGGCAGCAGATGGTGGTGCGGAAAAGTACAGAATTGTAAACCGGTGGTTGGTGGATCGAATCCCTCTGTGAGCAATGTTGCTTACTTGCAGTTTTTGTGTTACTTATACTATAAATAAATCTAAATGCTCAGTATATTATGTTCCTTACTGTGCCGTGGTCGGCTCGCGTTAAAGCCGTTTTTCCTTTAGGGTATTTTGTCACCATCGAGTGGCGTCTTATTCCTCCCTCAGTTAGTATCTGAACGAGTTGCTCACTCGTCTCTGTCAGTAGCAGCAGCAGCAGCGTGCTTTTTTTTTTTTTTTTTTTTTTTAACACAATACAATATGAAGATACAAACAACCCACCACCTTAATAATTTGTGGGTCTTCATATTATACTACAAGTTCAACATTTCCAACAACTGGCTCATCTATGAGCGAGGTTAATCTATTTTGTTAAGCTATCCTGTTTCTATCTGATCTATTCTGCAACGATTACAGGTGTGCCAGTTAATGTATAAACCTACTATTTGTGGCTTGCTCACCGAGCTAAACCCAGTGAGCGTGCCCCTGGCACTGGGCTGGCCAAGTCTGTATTGTCGCTGCAGTCCCTACTTGTTAGTGTTGGTTAGTGTTCTAATCTACCTACAACTACTACTACTACTATTAAGTTCCAGTACTTAAAGTAAGAGTGCAGTTGTCATTGCCGGGGAGGTGATGCTCCCGTTGGCCTGGTCAAGTAGCGCGGCGGATTCCAGTCGTGAAGCGACTGGCCAGTTCCACACTCGGCGGTATGGCGGGTACATCTCACTCTATTCCGTTTTTTTTTTTTTTTGTTATCCATTTTGGTTTCTTAGAAAGTCTCTCAAGATCTTCTGTGATACCTCGTTTGCCAGAATTTTAAGGACACTAAAGGTATCGGCACGTCGTATTAGGACATAGGTGTCGTTATTGGGTAATTGTGTTCTTAGGTCATGCACCACAACATCGTATAACAAGCAGTCATAGATGATGTGCTCAGGTCTACCGTCTTGAGCGCCACAGTCACACGCTGGTGTAGCTCTTTTCCCAAACCGACGTATATATGTCGGGTATGGCCCATGTACCGCGATAAAGTGCAGTAATCCTCTACTTGGCTCGAAGTAAGTCATCTCAAGTCGCTCTTTGATGTTAGGCAGCAGTTGAAAGACCCTTCTACCAGTTTCTTCGTTTTCCCATGATAGTTGCCACAACTCCTCCCCCCTTCTTTTAACAGCAAGCATGTCTCCTACCTGAACCCCGAAGATATCCCTAGTCCTGTCTACCTTTCCTTTGGAAAATCAGTGCCATGCTGCCTGTTCTCTTATTTTTATGTCTAATGGACATAATACCATCAGCCCCAATAGACCCCCCCCCCCCCCCCTGGAGTTGTTCTGTATGCCCCTACAGATCACATAATCATGTTTCTCTGCACCCTTCTCACGGCCATGGCTGGTATCATCTCGCGAACCTGTGTGCCCAGAACCCACACTCATATTACTACTTATGATAAGATGCTGTTGTGGTAGTTTGATCAGTGCGGGTGGCAGATGAAATCTTTTGTGTCCTATGTTAATGCGATTATTTAGAGTTTCGAGATCTCGTGGTGTTATGGTTTTTATGTGGGATGTGTAGCTCCATTTTTCATCAATGATTACTCCTAGGTATAGTGCTTCGCGACGCCAGAGAACTAGTGTTCCATCTATTCTGACTGTGGGGTTTCTGATCAGACTGCCTTTTAGAAGAAGGTATTTTGACTTATGCGGTGCGACCTTCATTTTTGCTTGTTGGCACCACTCAGTTAGTATTGTTATTGCTCTTTCTACTTTAGGTTCTAGGTCTTCTCGGCTACGGCTGCCGACCAACAGAGGTCGTCTAGCATGTCCTCGCTGAGTTGTAGTTTCTCCAATAGCGGCTCTACATTAACGTCCCAAAACAGTGGCTGCAGAACGGAGTCCTGGGGACACCCCTTCGTGATGGTTTTGCTTTTTTCGCTAGGCGATAATAACCAAACCTCCCTGTCCATGCTACAGCTCCTCAGACAGCCATAGAGGAGCCCTGGACACTCCTTCTCACGCAAGCGGGAGAAGAGCGAGGGCCACCACAGGTTGTCAAAGGCGCCACTGATGTCTACCATGACGCCGATCACGTATTTGTGCGGGGCTGAGCTGCAGACCTCAGCCGCCAAGGCGATTGCGTCAGACGCCGGTCGCCCCGGCCGGAAGCCGAACTGTCTGTCGCTCATCCCGCACAACATCCTGTGTGCAGTCAATCTGTCAGCTAATAGCTTCTCTAGCAATTTCCCGATAATGTCCAGGAGACATATTGGTCTATAGGACTTCGGCTCCATGGGATCTTTGCCCTTGCCCTTTTTTATAATAACCATGTTTGCTCTTTACCAGATCTTCGGGAATTTACCGGTCCTAAGACATTCATTAAATAACCCCGTGAGAAGTGCTATTAGCTGCGGGGCGAGGAACTGTACCACCTCCTCTACTATACCCTCTGGCCCTGGCCCTTTTCCCCGTTTTAATGACCCAACGTGTGCAGCAACTTCTTCACAGAACGGGTACACCCTGGTGTCATTGGTGTACTCTTGTTGATCCGCCCTGCGGATTTGCTGTTGGGTCTCCGTTTCTCCATTTTCCTCATCTTCTGGCAGCAGAGTCCACAGGAGGACCTCGGCAGTCTCTCGCCAGGACTCTGTTGTTCTGCCGCCTTCTCTGACTGTGGAGAGGACCGCCGGAGACCTTATCTTTTCCTTGACCAACTTGTAGGGAACTCCCCAAGGGTTAGTTTCAAGTTGCCTCAGTACGTAGCCCTCCCAGCTTTTGATCTTTACCTCTATCAGTTGTTTTTGAAATGTGTCCTTCGCTTCTGTATATTGCTGCAGCCAGTGTTTTTCTTTCCAGACGGCACTTCGCTGGTAGTACTTCCTCGGCCGTCGCACAGACTGGCGCAAACGTTCGAGGTCAGCGGTCCATGGTGATGGGGAGGCCGCTACGGCCCTTCTCCTAATTGGCACAGCAGCTTCTACCGCCCTAAGTACCGACCCCCCCAGTTCTTCGGCGTATCTATCCACGTCCAGGTCATCCTCGGGCAATAGAGGAACATCACATTCTCGAGCTAGGCGCTCCCAATGTGTTTTATTGAAATTGTATTGGATTTCCCACCCTGGGTCCCAGCGGCACTCTTCGTGACTGAGGTGAAAGACGATCAGGTGGTGATCGCTTGTGGTTAGTTGATCTTTAACTACCCAGCTTTTAATGTTACTATTTACGTTAGGTGTGGCCAAAGTGACATCTATGTTAGTCCCTAACCCACCTCCACCTGTATAGGTAGGGGGATTCCCTGGTTTATTGGCCACAACAAGCTGTTGGGCCGTGATCAGCTCTTCAGCCTTTTCGCCGTTTGCGTCTCTGGTGCCGCTGTACCATAGTTGGAATTTCGCATTCATATCTGCTGTGATGATGACCCTCCGTCCCTGCAACGCCGTGGTGTTTCTTGCAAGGTGGTCCAGGTAATCTTCAAAATTCCCTCCATATTGAAAGTATATGTTTATGATATATACCAATTCCAGAGGTGTCTGTAACTCCACGACGTTGCAATGGCTGTTTGATGACTGCATTATTGTTGTTGCCCTTAATTCCTTGTTTGCTATTATCGTGACTGCCTAAGGTTCTTGCCGGCCGAAGTGGCCGCGCGGTTCTGGCGCTGCAGTCTGGAACCGCGAGACCGCTACAGTCGCAGGTTCGAATCCTGCCTCGGGCATGGATGTGTGTGATGTCCTTAGGTTGGTTAGGTTTAACTAGTTCTAAGTTCTAGGGGACTAATGACCTCCGCAGTTGAGTCCCATAGTGCTCAGAGCCATTTGAACCATTTGAACCTAAGGTTCTTCCCCGGTGGAGATTACTTGCCAAAAAGGCGGACATGAAGGGAATTTGCAGCAGCAGCGTTTATCGATACTAGTACTGCTGTAACGTCTTTGGTGTGGCAGTGATATTTCGGTGTCATGGTGTGTGTGGCAGTTGGTCGGTTGCAGCGGAGCAGCGAGAAAGTCTGTGTGGCGTGTGATCAGGCCAGCGCCGCTGGTGGCGTGCATGCGCGGTCGGAGTTGTGTGGTGTGGCACTAGCTGCGAGAACTGCTAAATTCGTCGCCCACCGCCATAATGGAGTTGAGTAATCAGTGAACCTTTCATGAAAGTTCAACCGTTGTGACATCTCTTCGTTGATTGCTGGTTGTTGCATTCTGGGCTGTCCCTGCAAACAGCAGTGTGATGGTGTGTTGGAGTCGGAAAATTTTGCAGCCATCTCCCTGTATGTATTATAATTTATTAGCGACGTGCACCGGCGGTATCTTCTGTCTTGTGGCCGTTAATGTTCCGGTTACCTGTCCTGGTCGTTAACGTAGTTTCGCAACAGTGTGTTTGCCTCGCTGTATTGATGCTGTCCGGCACGGCATGTAGTAAGACAGACTGGTGTTCTTCTCCTTTTCTCTTTGAATGTTTATTGTGCCTTGATTGTGTCTATACGCCAATTATTATTAAGACATAATCCTGCTGCGACCCTCATCTTCACTGATAATTTTGGTTGTCGTGCTGTTGGTCGGGTGGAAGGGAATCGATTAGGTGGTTGGTTGGTTTGTCAGCTGTCCGTCGGTCGTGCTGCAATCCGCTCGGCTGCTTGTCTCACCAGGCCGACCCTTGGAACACTTCTGAGCACCACTGTTTGTTGTTTGTGATTGTGAATTTATTTGGTCGCAGGTACTACGTCAGTCCTTCAGCCGTGTAATAATATTGTCTGTTTTATGTTTAGTATATGGCCTTCAGCCGAACTTCATAACAACTTTAAAATTGGGCCTTCAGCCATGTTTCATTTAAAATTCTCGTTGCTCTGTCTTTAGCCCTTCAGCAGCGTTTGTTTCAGAATCTGTGGCTTTAATGTGTAAATCCTTGTCTGTATGGTTTCTGTTTAATGTAAATCCTTGTCTGTATGGTTTCTGTTTAATTATCTTGAATTCTTGAAGCAGCATTCAGCCTTGTTCTCTAAAAATTTATCTTAGGTTGTCTTTAATTATTCTTGAGTAATTGTTTGGGCCGTCAGCCGACAAGATACTTCAAGTTTCTTAAGTTGTTTTCCTGTTGTACTGTGTAAAAGCTTATCTTTAAAGTCTCTATTTTATTATGCAAAGAATTTTTTTTTTTAAATTGGGATTTCAGCCGAAGAATTAACTTGAATTTTCCTTAATATGGCCTTTAGCCGTAATTTGTAAATACTTAGCTTTTAAAGAATTTCCTTAGCTGATCTGAAATATTATTTCAGCCTTTAGCTTAGAAGATATTGTAACGTTACTTAAGTAAAGCCTTCAGCCGTTACTGTAAATCCCGGTGTTTTAAAAGCAATCATTTAAACTTATTCTGGAGAAGTTACGTGGGCCCTTAGCCGTGATTTGATCTTTGTTGTTTTAAAGAGAAAACTGTGCATTGGTTTGAGGAATAAAGTTGTATGTGTTCTTGTATAACTAACACTAATGGACCTAGGCCCGTTTCCACAAGCTGATCCGCTCTCTCCTGCGAAACCAGATTTCCCTTAATATTTTCATAACAGGCATGAAAAGGAAGGTAAAATGAAAATTTCGTCTACCAGACAAACTTCCAAGAATTAATTGTAGTTACATCGTCCTGGAGGACTACGCAAATAAATTTCCACGAAAAGATTGTAAGGCATATATGACAAGTCGTATACAATTAGATCTCTTCATTACTGTGCAGTACACGATTACCCGGGGCTATACTCATCGTGAAACGGTCGAAGCAGAAATTTTCTCGGTGTCTTGCACACGTTATGAACGCTTCGTTTTACAATTATACGGTTATTTTAAGGTTTCTACGGAAAAACAAACTTGGTTTTCATTCGTAAAAGGTTCTGTCTCATGGCACAGTTAGCAGCAAACATCGAACGACGCTGGTCGAAGATCAAAATGAAAGTAATGGAATGCGATGTCCTGTACATCTTAATGACAATCTCTTTTTTGGAAAAGTTATTTGTAGAGTCACGTGGACAATCCCTTCTCGGAAATGTATTGGCTATCCCAAATTTTCCTTTGTTTCTCCTTTTCATGATCGTTATTAAAATATTGGTAAGTACAGCATTTTGCACATTTCGGTTTATTTGCAGTGTAAATAAAGTAAAAACTAAAAATAAAATAAAATTGCCCCATCGAGATTCGACCCGACGACCCACGGATTAATGTTTGATATTCTTTTCGTGGGGCCAACCGCTGCCTGGAAACAGTGCTAACACACATGGCAAATGCCCTGCCCGACGCGAGCCTATAATGCTGTTTTTTTTCCCCTCACTTTTCCATCTGGAGCTCTCACCTCTGTCACTTCCATTTCTGGCCAAACGCTATAATACATTCCATAAATTTGACAAAATCTGAGATGGCGAGCAGATGCGGCCCCCCTTGTAAGATATCCGGCCGTTGAAACCTTGATTATACGGCAGTTTCTTCTGATGACTATAATCATCATACAACGTGTAGGCAGAACGAGAAGGAACGAGTAAGTGTTGGCAAACACCGGCAGCGGCAGACGCCTTTGCGGTGCTGGTTCCGGATGAGCTCCGTTGTGATGCGCCAGCCTGCCCCGTGAGCCCCTCCGCTGGTACCCCGTCCTCTCCTCCGTGTTAGCGCCCAGCACTTGACCCGCTGACCTTGGCTACCCGCTGCTGCGGCGATCAATGGCTGCAGGAATGCCATTCAGCCAGCCACGGTCCTCTGGCACTCTCCGTCGTGGGCCCCGTCTGCTTGCAGAGCACAGCAAGCTAACCACAAAGGGGGAACGCGTTACATACCGTGCCTAATAACTACAATTACACAATTATTTATTTCTAATTTCTGCTACCACTAACTTTTTTTATTTTATGATTAATCTAACATAAGACAAAGCGTTTCGAACATGTTCTGTTCACCTTCAGCCGTTTTAACAATAAAATTTACAAGCACTCAAGCTTCTATCCCTAGATATTGTAAACCCTTACAGCAGTGTACCTGTCGATGAAACAGTTGAGATAATGAGAACGAACCTATTGAGAAATAAGACAATGAGCAAACCAGAAATCATAGAACTTGTATATGTACTTGATTTAATGCTATCACATAATTACTTCTCTTTCAACAACAAAATTTACAAGCAGGTATGTATAAACACCTGAAGATGAAGAGAACATGTTCGAAACGCGCTGTATTATGTTAGATTAAACATATAATAAAAATCAGCAGAAATTAGAAATAAATAATTGTTCCTCACAGTCACGGTTCACAAACGTAGCCATTATGGCCGAAAATAAGTACAATTACACACTTTCAGAGTACGTACAGAAAACATAGTGATGCGCTGAACGAGGTAACACAACAATAAGGGAAGTTTCCAGAATGAGATTTTCACTCTGCAGCGGAGTGTGCGCTGATACGAAACTTCCTGGCAGATTAAAACTGTGTGCCCGACCGAGACTCGAACTCGGGACCTTTGCCTTTCGCGGGCAAGTGCTCTACCAACTGAGCTACCGAAGCACGACTCACGCCCGGTACCCACAGCTTTACTTCTGCCAGTATCTCATCTCCTACCTTCCAAACTTTACAGAAGCTCTCCTGCGGACCTAGTTCTGCATGTAAAGTTTGGAAGGTAGGAGACGAGATACTGGCAGAAGTAAAGCTGTGGGTACCGGGCGTGAGTCGTGCTTCGGTAGCTCAGTTGGTAGAGCACTTGCCCGCGAAAGGCAAAGGTCCCGAGTTCGAGTCTCGGTCGGGCACACAGTTTTAATCTACCAGGAAGTTTCACAACAATAAGAATCAGAACTGGCATTCTAAGATACTGTGATTCAAAGACTTGTATGGCCATTCAGATTTGTTTTCCTAAATCGACTAAGGAAAATTGAGGGCTGATTCCTACCTCGGCCTTTTCCTGTTCCAGATTGTACTTCACCTGCCTCGATCTTCTAGTTGACGGTGCTTTAAACCTCAGCCACTCACTACGTCACCCTCCTCTTTTGCGTAGGCGCATGAATCATTTTTGACAAGCGGTGCCTTTGACTCATCGTTTCTTCTGACAATGACTAACGAAAGCGAATCAGGCACCAAACCATAATCCAAACCATAATGGCATTACTAATAAGGTTTCCATTAAATAAGCCGCAGTATAGGCTCCCTCTTCTGGACCATATTTATCGACTTTTCTCCTACCCCTCCCCCCCCCCCCCCCGCTCTGCCCCCCTTGCTCCTTCCTTCCACATCTAACATATTTACTCTTACATCATATTATACATTTTTTAAGGCAAACATTCGTAGCTCTTTCATAGTACGACTGTACATGATGCATAGGTCTGCTTCATAACACTCGCCGATAGTTTTTGCTTTTACAGTTTACCTAAGTTGCACTATACTTCACAATTCAGTGTAGCATATAATACACTCCTGGAAATGGAAAAAAGAACACATTGACACCGGTGTGTCAGACCCACCATACTTGCTCCGGACACTGCGAGAGGGCTGTACAAGCAATGATCACACGCACGGCACAGCGGACACACCAGGAACCGCGGTGTTGGCCGTCGAATGGCGCTAGCTGCGCAGCATTTGTGCACCGCCGCCGTCAGTGTCAGCCAGTTTGCCGTGGCATACGGAGCTCCATCGCAGTCTTTAACACTGGTAGCATGCCGCGACAGCGTGGACGTGAACCGTATGTGCAGTTGACGGACTTTGAGCGAGGGCGTATAGTAGGCATGCGGGAGGCCGGGTGGACGTACCGCCGAATTGCTCAACACGTGGGGCGTGAGATCTCCACAGTACATCGATGTTGTCGCCAGTGGTCGGCGGAAGGTGCACGTGCCCGTCGACCTGGGACCGGACCACAGCGACGCACGGATGCACGCCAAGACCGTAGGATCCTACGCAGTGCCGTAGGGGACCGCACCGCCACTTCCCAGCAAATTAGGGACACTGTTGCTCCTGGGGTATCGGCGAGGACCATTCTCAACCGTCTCCATGAAGCTGGGCTATGGTCCCGACACCGTTAGGCCGTCTTCCGCTCACGCCCCAACATCGTGCAGCCCGCCTCCAGTGGTGTCGCGACAGGCGTGAATGGAGGGACGAATGGAGACGTGTCGTCTTCAGCGATGAGAGTCGCTTCTGCCTTGGTGCCAATGATGGTCGTATGCGTGTTTGGCGCCGTGCAGGTGAGCGCCACAATCAGGACTGCATACGACCGAGGCACACAGGGCCAACACCCGGCATCATGGTGTGGGGAGCGATCTCCTACACTGGCCGTACACCACTGGTGATCGTCTAGGGGACACTGAATAGTGCACGGTACATCCAAACCGTCATCGAACCCATCGTTCTACCATTCCTAGACCGGCAAGGGAACTTGCTGTTCCAACAGGACAATGCACGTCCGCATGTATCCCGTGCCACCCAACGTGCTCTAGAAGGTGTAAGTCAACTACCCTGGCCAGCAAGATCTCCGGATCTGTCCCCCATTGAGCATGTTTGGGACTGGATGAAGCGTCGTCTCACGCGGTCTGCACGTCCAGCACGAACGCTGGTCCAACTGAGGCGCCAGGTGGAAATGGCATGGCAAGCCGTTCCACAGGACTACATCTAGCATCTCTACGATCGTCTCCATGGGAGAACAGCAGCCTGCATTGCTGCGAAAGGTGGATATACACTGTACTAGTGCCGACATTGTGCATGCTCTGTTGCCTGTGTCTATGTGCCTGTGACTCTGTCAGTGTGATCATGTGATGTATCTGACCCCAGGAATGTGTCAATAAAGTTTCCCCTTCCTGGGACAATGAATTCACGGTGTTCTTATTTCAATTTCCAGGAGTGTATATTGTTACATTTCTTGTAATAAGCGCATTTATTTACATTACGTATTCACAACTTACGGCAATCATCCAAATATACATGAATTTTATTTAGTGTATGTAACACTGATCTGTTGCCTACAACACTTCCCTGGAGCCTGTTACAGAGTACTACACACAAACTAGCAGCTTACGATATTCATGTTTGGCTTTCATTACATTCGTAAATTCGACAGTGTGGTTTCAGGCAGTAGTGCGTGCACATGGAACGATTGTTTTTGATGAATGCTTTATGGTACAGTTGTTCATTCTATATCAGACATATTTGTTCTCCCTCTACCAGACACTTCCTAAGTATTTACCCATTTACCTACGGTGACACTTGAATTATATAATCAAGTCCATTATATTTCGACGTTGACTTCGTTTACACAAGACTGATCTTTCTTAACAGGTAAGTAACGCAATTTAGATAGCCATTTATATCCAACAGAACATGGTGTTCCCAGGCAGTCATCCACCAAAGTATTAACCGGGCCCTATATAGCTTAACTTCGGTGATCGGACGAAAACCGGCATATTCAACATGGTATGACCCACGTTCAGGGGACTCTCATGTCCTTGGGGTCGGAAACTGTCCCTAAGAGCGAAAGAATCTGCAATGATCAACGGCATTAGGATGCGGAAGGCAATGAATATCATTGCGTTAAAGACACTTGACGTGAATCCACACGACATGGGGCCTGTAATTGGAAAAGTGTAAAGATGATCTCTCCATTGGCCAAAGATTCTGTAATAGTGCCCCATTCGAATCTCCGAGAGGGGTCTGCCAAGAGGGAGGTGACCATGAAAAAAGTACTGAACAAACAACGAAAGGATAACGTTCTGCGAGTTGGGGCGTGGAATGTCAGAAGCTTGGACGTGGTAGGTATTACTGTGAACAGTTCAGTGACAGGGTTGTTCTTATCAGAATAGATAGCAAACCAACACCGATAACGATAGTTCAGGTATACATGCCGACGTCGCAGGCTGAACATGAAGAGATAGAGAAAGTATATGAGGATATTGAAAGGGTAATACAATGCGTACATTGAGATGAAAATCTAACTAGTCGTGGGGGACTGGAATGGAGTTGTAGGGGGAGGAACAGAAGAAATGGTTACAGGAGAATGTGGTCATGGGACAAGGAATGAGAGAGGAGGAAGTCTAATTGAGGTCTGTAATAAATTCCAGCTACGCAAGAGGAGGAGGTATACTTGGAAAAGGCCGGGTGATACGGGAAGATTTCACTTAGATTACATCATGGTCAGACAGATTCCGAAATCAGATACTGGATTGTAAGGCGTAGCCGGCCGGTGTGGCCGTGCGGTTCTAGGCGCTAAGTCTGGAACCGCGTGACCGCTACGGTCGCAGGTTCGAATCCTGCCTCGGGCATGGATGTGTGTGATGTCCTTAGTTTAGTTAGGTTTAAGTAGTTCTAAGTTCTAGGGGACTGATGACCACAGATGTTAAGTCCCATAGTGCTCAGAGCCATTTGAACCATTTGTAAGGCGTACCCAGCATAAGATATAGACACATATCACAACTGAGTAGTGATGAAGAGTAGGCTGAAGTGTAAGAGATTTGTAAGGAAGAATCAGTATAAAAAGAAATTGGATGCCGAAGTACTGAGAAATGACGAGATAGCCGGCCGCTGTGGCCGAGCGGTTGTTGGCGCTTCAGTCCGGAACCGCGCGCCTGCTACGGTCTCAGGTTCGAATCCTGTCACGGGTATGGATGTGTGTGATGTTCTTAGGTTAGTTAGGTTTAAGCAGTTCTGAGTCTAGGGGACTGATGACCTCAAATGTATGTCCCATAGTGCTTAGAGCCATTTGAACCATTTTGAAAGACGATATCATCTTGAAGTTCTCTAAGGCTATATATAAAGCAACAAGGAGTAGCTCAGTAGGCAGTACAGTTGAAGAAGAATGAACATGTCTAAAAAGAGCAATCACAGAAGTTGGAAACAAAAACATAGGTACAAAGAAGGTAATTGCGAAGAAACCATGGACAACAGAATATCTCAGACGATGGACGAAAGTAGGAAGTACAAAAAGTGCTCAGGGAAATTCAGGAACACAGAAATACAAGTCGCTAAGTAAGGAAATAAAAAGGAACTGCAGGTAAGGTAAGACGAAATGGCTGCATGGGAAATGTGATGAAAAAGAGACGATTAGACGATTGTCAGAAGGGCTGACTGAACATACAGGAAAGTCAAAACAACATTCTGTGAAATTAAACATTAAGGGTTCAACGGGAATTCCACTGTTAAATCCAGAGGAGAGAGCGAATAGTTGGGAACCGTACACTGATGGCCTCTATGAGTGAGGAAGTTTTGTCTGATATGATGGAAGAAGAAACAGGGGTCGATTTAGAAGAGATAGGAGATCCAGTATTAGAATCAGAATTTAAAAGAGCTTTGGAGGTCTTAAGATCGAATAAGGCAGAAGGGATAGATAACATTCCATCAGAATTTTTAAAATGATTGGGGCAAGTGCAACAAAACGACTATTCGCGTTGGTGTGTGGAATGTATGAGTCTGGCGACATACCATCTGACTTTCGGAAAAATATCATCCATACAATTCCGAAGACTGCAAGAGCTGACAAGTGCGATAATTATCGTATAGTCAGCTTAACAGCCCATGCATCCAAGTTGCTGACAAGAATAATACAGAGAAGAAGGGAAAAGAAAATTGAGGATGTGTTAGATGACTATCAGTCTGGCTTTAGGAAAGGTAAAGCCACGAGAGAGTCAATTATGAGGTTGCGGTTGATAATGGAAGCAAGGCTAAAGAAATACCAAGACACGTTCATAGGATTTGTCGACCTGGAAAAAGCGTTCGACAGTGTAAAATGGTGCAAGATGTTCGAAATTTTGCGAAAAGTAGGAGAGAGCTATAGGGAGAGACGGGTAAAATACAATATGTACAAGAACCAAGAGGGAGAGTGGACGACCAAGAACGAAGTTCTCGGTCTAAAAATGGTGTGAGACAGGGATGTAGTCTTTCGCCGTAATTATTCAATCTGTACATCGAATATGCAATGGTGTAAATAAAAGAAATGTTCAGAAACGGCATTAAAACTCAGGGTAAAAGGATATCAGCGATACGATTCGCTAATGACATTGCTACACTGAGTGTACGTGAAGATGATTTACAGATCTGCTGAAAGGAATGAACAATCTAATATGGAGTGCGGGTAAATCGAAGAAAGTCGAAAGTAACGAGAATCGCAGAAATGAGAACAGTGAGAAATTTAACATCACCATTGATGGTAACGAAGAAGATGAAGTTAAGGAAGTCTGCTACCTAGGCTGCAAAATAACGAATGACGGACGAAGCAATGAGGACATGAAACGCAGACTAGCACTGGGAAGAAAGGAAGTTTCTTAATATCTAACATAGGCCTTAATTTATGGAAGACGTTTCTGGGAATGTACGTTTGGAGCACAGCATTGTATGGTAGTGAAACATGGACTGTGGGAAAATCGGAACAGAAGACAAGCGAAGCATTTGAGATGTGGCGCTACAGAGGAATGTTGAAAATTAGGTGGACTGATGAGATAGGGAATGATGAGGTCCTGCGCAGACTCTGAGAGGAAAGGAATATGTGGAAATCAATGACAACGAGAAGGGACAGGATGATAGGACATCTGTTAAGACATCAGGGAATGACTCCATGGTACTAGAGGGAGCTATAGAGCTGTAGAGGAAGACAGATATTGGAATACATCCAGCAAATAATTGAGGACGTAGGTGGCAAGTGCTACTCTAAGATAAAGAGGTTGGCACAGAAGACGAATTCGTGGCGAGCCGCATCAAGCTACATGTCGCCTTCGGCTCTTCTCCAGACATAAGCAATGAAAATTTTTGGCCTTAACCGGACCATATCTGACGCGAGAACGTCGTTCTGCCACTGTGTGTACACAATGGCCACCTGCTCCGAAGGCGCCGCCTAGCATACTCCTGGCGCCATAGCAGCTTCGACATATTTTCGTGAGAGGCATCTTATTCCTGGCGTCCCACAAGCGACGGTGTACCATTTACGAATATTTCAGGATAACAAGGGCGTGGTCGTTCTGAAGCATGGCGCCTGTTAAATTTCCAGAAACACATGTGCTGTAAATACTGTAGGCCATAAGCACTGAAAGACAATGCCATAAATACAATACGTCCATGCACTGTTGACATAAATCCATCCGTTGATCAAAGCATAACACACCGAAATAGGTAGTCCTAGGTGTAGTAAACGTCGCTGGTTACAGTAGTTGCTGATCCAACTGTATCACATAAACTACTGACAACCCCTACCTGAGAATTTCGAGTGTCGTTATAAATACGTGACAGGCACGAGAAACGGTGGTGAACGCTCAAAAAATCATAAATAACATCGTGTGTCCGACTTAAGGTCTAGAAGCACAATAAATGCTATTAAATATTCTTAAGATACGTCAATAATTTATCATACAGTAACAGCAGCAGATGCAGAAAATAAATTTCAGGAGCTGTTAAAGGACGAAAGGTAAAAACACCAGTACGACACTTCTGACTATGAGCTTGAAAATGGAAGCAAGACTTCATAATAATCAAGACACGGTGACAAGATTTTTCGATCTAGAATAAGCGTTCGGCACTGTAAATGGTTCAAGATGATCGAAATTCTCCGAAAAATTTGTGTAAGTCGTAGGGAAAGAAGGATAATAAACAGAAAGTACACGAACTAGGAAGTAACACCAAAAATGGAAGACCAAGAAAAAGTGCTCGGATTAAGCAAGGTGTGAAACAGGGATACTGTGTTTCGTCCTCTACTGTTCATTTGAAGCACCGAAGAAGTAACGTCGGAAATAAAAGAGAGGTTCAAGAATGGGATTACAGTTCAGGACTCAAGGATACCAATTATAAGCTCTCTGGTGACACTGCAATCCTCAGTGAAGCTGAAGAAGAATTGCAAGATCTGTTCAATGACATGAACGGCCTGATGAGAATAGAATATGGACTGACAGTAAACGAAAGAAAGACGAAAGTAATGAATAGTGTGTATAGCGAGGAGAGCACTCCGTCTTCAGGCCGCGAGTGGCCCATCGGGACCATCCGACCGCCGTGTCATCCTCAGTTGAGGATGCGGATAGGAGGGGCGTGTGGTCAGCACACCGCTCTCCCGGTCGTTATGAATGTTTTCTTTGACCGGAGCCGCTACTATTCGGTCGTGTAGCTCCTCAATTGGCATCACGAGGATGAGTGCACCCCGAAAAATGGCAACAGCGCATGGCAGCCGGATGGTCACCCACCCAAGTGCCGGCCACGCCCGACAGCGCTTAACTTCGGTGATCTTACGGGAACCGGTGTATCCACTGCGGCAAGGCCGTTGCCTGTATAGCGAGGAACTTAACATAAAAACTGATGGTAGACGAAATTGTGGAATTCTGCAACGTTGAAAGCAGAATAACATATGACAAAAAAAAAATTAAAAGCAAACTAGAACGGGAAAAAGAGGGCATTCCTGACCAAACGAAGTCTTTTAGCATGAAACTGAGGCATTTCTGGGAATGCGCTTTTGAAGCACGGCATCATTGTGGGAAAAATGTAACAGATGTGGTGCTACAGAAGAATGTTGAAAATTAGGTGGACTGATAAGGTAAGGAATGAGAATAGACCAGGAAAGGAACATACGGAGAAGAAAGGGCAGGCTGGTATCCCATGTGTTAATACGTCAGGGAATAACTTCAGTGATACTAGAGAGACCTGTGAAATTAAGAACTGTAGGTGAAGACAGAGACTGATACTCTTAGATGGAGAGAGAACATAAAGTACTGAGAACACCGTGTCTGGATAACTATGAGGCAGTGATTCTCGCTTGTGTTTGGTTACCCCCTTTAGGAATAAAGACAAAGAGTTTCGATTATGATGCAGTCACAGCTCTCAATCGTTTTTAAAAACATTATATTTGTTATTACTGCTTCGCTAGAATCCAATACTTATTAGATCAACATGAACATCAGTGTCAACCACCTGACAGTGCTGGATAAATGGCACCTCTGGACTTTTTAGAGGTACTGGGGTTTTCAGCTGCACACACCTACAAAATTCACGACGTCTGCCCACCTCCCACCCAGGACGCCGCTGCCGTATTTTCTCATGTCTTGGAACCAACTACGACTGATTTCTTGCTGAAACTGGAAATGCTATGCGAAAGCATTCTGGTGATCACGGACAGACCACCTCTCTGCCTTATGCAGAATGGGAATAGACGTCTGATTCCTAGCCAGATCGTTGCAGACCTTGCAACTGATACCGTTACGCGTGTCTCTGCTATAAACATTTCACAGTAATTAAATCGCTCTGGTCTGTGTGCTCGGAAGCCTCTTACATGCATCTCACTTCTAGCACGCATCGTCGAAGAAAGTTCGATACTGTAGGCAGCATGTTGTTGGGGTCAGCAACAGTGGTCTCTGACGAATCTCGCTTCTTTATGGCAAATTATTCTGGTCATCAGTTAGTGTGGAGAGTGAAGAAAAATAACACAACAGAATGTTCATGAAAGTCGTCCTTATGGCTTAGGCGTTATGATGTGGGCAGGCATTATGCTCAACGGCCAAGCACTGCTTCATATCTTTGCCCGAGGAACCACAACCAAACAGTGATACTGCATGGGGGATTATTCTGGATCGCGTGCGTCTGTTTAGAGGTGAGGTAGATACAGACTTTATATTTATAGACGATGATGCCAGCCAAGTCAGGACCGCAGAGGTGTCCAACACACTGGAAAGTGAAGATGCAGAACATATGGAATGGCCTGCATATTCGTCGAAACTAAACCCTGCGGAGCATGCCTGTAGTGCTCTTGGTAGACGTGTCTTTTAGTGAACGCCTCTCCCCGAACCGTGCGAGGATTGAAAATCGCTTTGAGAGGTTGGTTGGTTGGTTTCGGGGAAGGAGACCAGACAGCGAGATCATCGGTCTCATCGGGTTAGGGACGGATGGGGAAGGAATTCTGACGTGCCCTTTCAGAGGAACCATCCCGGCATTTGTCTGGAGTGATTTAGGGAAATCACGGAAAACCTAAATCAGGATGGCCGGACGCGGGATTGAACCGTTGTCCTCCTGAATGCGAGTCCAGTGTCTAACCACTGCAGCCACCTCGCTCGGTGCTTTGAGAGGGGAGGGGGACAATATGCCCCGAGGACTCCTTAACAATTTGGTAGCCAGCGTGAATAACCGGTTCAAAATGTGCATTAGCGCCCGAGGAGGGCTTATTCCTTACTTCGATATCAACCTTTACTGTGCCTGTTGTCGTGCTTTTCTATCTGGTGGAATATGTAACATTTTCCTTTTTCGAATATGCCACTCCATCTCTGTTACGTATGTAGTATTTTTCATGCCGTCCGTTATTGCCTATGATTATTCCTGTCCGACAATGTCTCCGTAGCAACTGTCAATCAGTCTACTTTCCTCGCAATTTGCTTGACTGGGAAGTACAGACTGTTACCAATATTACATTGAAGAGCCAAAGAACAATATCGTGTATGGCCACCGGGAGCACGCAGACGTGGCGCAACACGACGTGGCATGGACTCGACTAAGGTCTGAAGTAGCGCTGGAAGGAACTGACACTATGAATCCTGCAGGGCTGTCCATAAATCCGTAAGAGTACGAAGGGATGGAGATCTCGTCTGAACAGCGCGTTGCAAGGCATACCAGATATCATCAATAATGTTCGTGTCTGGGAGTTTGGTGTCCAGCGTAACAGTTTAAACTTAGAAGAGTGTTTCTGGAGCCACTCTGTAGCAATTCTGGACGTGTGGGGTGTCGCATTGTCGTGCTGTCATTGCCCACGTCCGTCGGCATGAGCAATGGACATGAATGGATGCAGGTGATCTGTCAGAATGCTTATGTACGACTCTCACTGTCAGAGTCGTATCTAGACATACCAGGAGTTCCATATCACTCTAACTGCACACCTCCCACACCATTACGGAGCGTCCGCCAGCTTGAACAGTCCCCTGCTGACATGTAGAGTCCATTGACTGAAGAGGTTGTCTCCATACCCGTACATGTCCATCCGCTCCATACAACTTGAAACGAGACTCATCGGACCAGGCAATATGTTTCCAGTCATCAAGAGTCCAATGTCGGTTTTGACGGGCCCAGGAGAGGCGTAAAGCTTGGTGTAGTGCAGTCATCAAGGGTAGACGAGTCGGCCTTCGGCTCTTGAAAGCCCATATCGATGATGTTTCGTAGAATGGTACCCACGCTGACACTTGTTGATGCCCTCGCATTGATATCTTGCGAAAGGGTTGCACTTCTGTCACGTTGAACGTTTCTCTTCAGTCGTCGTTGGTCCCGCTCTTGCAGCATCTATTTCCGGCCGCAGCAATGTCGGAGATCTGATGTTTTACCGGATTCCTGACATTCACGCTACACTCGTGCAATGTTCTTACGGTAAAATCACCACTTCATCACTACCACGGAGACGCAGTAACCCATCGCTTGTGCGCCGACTATAATATCACTTTCAAACTCACTTAAATCTAGATAATCTGCCATTGTAGCATCAGTAACATATCTAAAATCTGCGCCAGACACTTGTCGTCTTATATAGGCGTTGCCTGTTTACATATCTCTGTATTTTAATACGAATGCTTATATCAGTTTCTTTGGTGCTTGAGTGTCGTAATAAGTACCCTCGGCACACTCAGTGGTTAGTGTAAATAGAAATGAATGTCCTAGAAATATTGGAGTCCTGCCTGGGACAGTTCTGAGAAGGGACAAAGACGGACGCTTTTAAGGCACCCTGCAGGAAATTGAACATGTTGCCGGAAAGAGTACAGCGGCAAAGTTCCGAGAAAAGAGAGTGCGTAGGGGAGGGAGGGAGAAAAGGGGGGGGGGGGGACAGCCTGCCCGCTCCTCCCTTGTAACTGGTGTGCGGCACTCTGCTGGACACAGTTTGGTGGAAGAGCGGCACACGTCACTGGAAACAAGCCAGCCAGCCAGCGCCCTCCCCCGCTAACGGCTGAGTGGCCGCTCTCCGGCCCTGCGAGGCGCCATCGCTGCCACTGGCAGCTTTTTTACTGCTCCACTCCGCCGGGATAATCCCGCACAGATGGAATTACATGGCGAAGCGGCGCGCCGAGGACCGCTTTCTCCTGAGACAAAGGGTCGCCTCGCCGTCCCTCACGTTTCTTCCTGTTTGGAACACGGTTGGGCGTGTGTGTGCATGCTACGTCTACATCTACATTTACATTTACATCTACATCTACATGGATACTCTGCAAATCACATTTAAGTGCCTGACAGAGGGTTAATCGAATCACCTTCACAATTCTCTTTTATTCCAATCTCGTATAGGGCGCGGAAAGCATCAACACCTGTATCTTTTCCTTATTTTATCTTGGTGATCGTTTCGCCCTATGTAGGTCGGTGTCAACAAAATATTTTCGCATTCGGAGGAGAAAGTTGGTTATGGAATTTCGCGGGAAAATTCCGTCGCAACGAAAAACGCCTTTCTTTTAATGATGTCCGGCCCAAATCCTGTATCATTTCTGTGACACACACTTCCATATTTCGTGATAGTACAAAACGTGCTGCCCTTCTGAGAGCTTTTTCGATGTACTCCGTCTGTCCTATGTGCAAGGATTCCACACCGCGCAGCAGTATTCTAAAAGAGGACGGGAAAAGTCTAGGCACTCTCCTTGGTAGACCTGTTACATTTTCTAAGGGTCCTGACAATAAACCGCAGTCCTTGGTTAGCCTTCCCCACAACATTTTCTGTGTGTTCCTTCCAATTAAAGTTGTTCGTAATTGTAATTCCTAGGTATTTAGTTGAATTTACAGCTTTTACATTAGACTGATTTATCGTGAAACCGAAGTTTAACGAGTTCCTTTTAGCACTCATATGGATGACCTCACACTTTTCGTTATTTAGGGTCAACTGCCACTTTTTGCACCATTCAGATATCTTTTCGAAATCGTTTTGCAGTTGTTTTGGTCTTCTGATTACTTTATTAGTCGATAAACGACAGTGTCATCTGCAAACAACCAAAGATGGCTGCTCAGATTGTCTCCAAAATCATTAATATAGATAAGGAACAGCAAAGGGCCTATAACACTACCTTGGGGAACGTCAGAAATCACTTCCGTTTTACTCGATGACTTTCCGTCAGTTACTACGAACTGCGACCTCTCTGACAGGAAATCACAAATCCAGTCACATAACTGAGACAATATTCCATAAGCACGCAATTTCACTACGAGCTGCTTGTGTGGTACAGTGTCAAAACCCTTCCGGAAATCCAGAAATACGGAATCGATCTGAAATCCCTTGTCAATAGCACTCAACACTTCATGTGAACAAAGAGTTAGTTGTGTTTCACAGGAACGATGTTTTCTAAACTCATGTTTTCTTCGAGGTAATTCATAACTTTCGAACACAATATATGTTCTAAAATCCTGCTGCATATCGACGTTTACGATATGGGCCGGTAATTTATTGGATCACTCCTACTACTTTTCTTGAATAGTGGTGCTGTGCAAGCTTTGGGTACGGATCTTTCGTCGAGCTAACGGTTGGTTATGATTGTTAAGTATTGAGCTAATGCATCAGCATTAAAAACTACTATCTTACTCAGTGTGACGTTTCCATCGGAAACTACACGTTGCTTTCCGACCAGTTTTGTTAAAAGTTACTGCATTGGGTCAAGCAAATGAATCACTTAAAAATCGCGCACATAACGAACTGCCGATGGCAGTGTTGCGTTACTGTGACCATGGTGGTTGTGCTGGAATATGCATGTGGTGTAGATGACGAAATAAAATACAATCTCTCTCATCAACTTGCAGAAAATGAAAGTTCTAAAAGTGTTCACAAGTTCTATGTCAGCTAGGAGCCCCCATGTGCTACTGCACGAAAAGATTTACTCACACATTCCACAGCACAAACACTTCAATGGGCGCCCGTGAACGTGTTGGAATTAGACACGTGTGGCTATGTTACGTCTGTGGGGTGGCAACTCACATTCTTCGCAATGTATCCAATGTTCCACAAAAGGATTTGATATAAATGCTGGCAGGATTTGCTATGCCAAAATCACGTGCACACTCACGTATTTTGTTAAAATTTCACGAATTCGAGTTTATTTCCAGTAGCAATATAGAAAAATCGGAAGTCTTAGTTCAGAATAATTTCAGAGACTGACCGAGTTTTTTAAGAACCTGGACGCGGTTGAATAAACCACGATTAAACGCATGAGTTATCTTTAGAAAACTGTTAAAGTTCCACAGTATCTCAAACTATAAATTCCACAATGGCTACGCACTGAAACCTTCTAAGTGCGGCTTGTATCACACGCAACCCGAAAAATAACAAGGACATCAGATGCCGAAATATTTCTGTGTCCGATACTAGGAACTGTGAATAATTCACACACGCGAACTAGCGGCTATTTCACCTCCCATTAGATACAACTTTCTCAAAACACAGACTGATACAGCCTCACCACATCCAACACGTCTGAACATAGACTCCTCCTCCAAAATGCCGCTGTTCGCCCAAGAAACCTGGGTCAAGCAGTTCTGAAGCCAGTGAAACTACTGACCACGAAAACTGCTGAAATTCTTTAATATTTTATACATATGTGATACATCAGATCACACAGAAATTTTCCAATAAATATTATGCAGTTATTAGTTTGCTTTAATCTGCCACAGTTTATTTATAAACAATAATTTCTATGGTTTTCCTCCGTTTTCAGATTTATAAGTGAAAATATTTACGAACAGTTTAAATTATGCATTAAGTAATTTCCTGTATATCTAAAGTTTACCGTACTCTCGATACTTTTAATGTTTCTCTCTTTAATTGGTAAGAAGAACCGTTTTTAATATCGCGAAATCAACTTTTCGGCATCTATTTAAATGTGTTGACAATGTCAATAAATCTACTATCATGATCCGATAGAGTTCTGTGAAATTTATCTGTAGACACTTCGTTTGTCGTAATCGCATAATGCGTTGCCGAGATATTAACTTTTACAGTTCAGGAATTATTTATTACATGTATCTTACTGTAATTTATGAACTAACGCAGATATCGAAGGCTCGTCTTCACGCACGTAGCAGTCTAGCTGGTCGTAGGTTGTGTTCCAATAATGAACAGCATAGAGACAGAAGTGATGGCACTTTCTGCAGGACACCTAGACAAGTGAAGACTGAGGAGACGGTGTGATATGATTTGCGTACACCGGTTTTCAGAATATGCAAGAATAACATTGATGGATGTAACTGTCTGAATAGACCGTTCCAACTCGCCCACTTCTTTGCTGGTAGCCTTGAGCCAACAGGCATAGGTAGGCAGGAGTGGCCACACAGCTGACGCGTGGGCAGCAAGATCGCTGTAGTATAACGTACGAGGCAGTTCTGCAACGACAGAACACACGTGGGCAGGCTGGCGAAATGGTTGGCGCATCCACTGAAAACGTGTATCAGGGCCAGACGTCTTATGGATAGCTTACGCTAGCTACACTTGACCGCGAGAGAGCTAAGGAACTACCGGCAGTGCCAGCTCCCTATGGGACAGCGTTGTAATAGCCTAGTCTAGGGGCTATCTTCATGCAGCAGTGGATATCATTAGCTGATGAAGAACATGATGATTAGACATCAGTACATTGCGAAGAGGTAAATTCCACTAATTTTGGGTGTATTTCACTCTGTTTCTGCCAGCGAGCTGCCTTCTTGGCCATGCAGAAAACAACTGGGCTGTTGCACCCACTGAGCCGCTTCGAAGAGAAATGGGAAAACATTTGAGCACGCCGACCGCACCGCACGGCAGTAAACTACAATCTCACCCTGCGGCAGAGACTGCGGCCGAATAGCTGGAGGAGCAGTTTTAAGAAGCGACGTATTGCTTGCGGCCGCTCCGGTCGCTGCCCCTCGCATGTCGAGGAGGAGTTTGGCGCCCAACGGGTGCCATCAGCACTCTGAACTGCATGGCTGTCAGCTGCAGACCACATTTTCTGGATACATAGCCGGGGCAGTTTGCCAATAAAAATTCCTCAACCCACTTACATCAAGCAGCCATTCCATACTTGTTACGGGCTGCAGGGAAGTAACTAAGTTGTTCGCTTGCGTCGTGTCAAGTCACCTTCTTATCCTCCTCGGTTAATACGTTCCAAGCGTTGTGGTTAACCAAACGATTTCTTCACGGAACTGTGAATAACGTAAGGTATGCTATGCACTTGTACTTTCAATATGCACTGATGAGCCAAAACATTATGACCACCTGCTTAATAGGTTGCTTGTCCGTTTTTGGAACGAAATACTTCACTGATTCTGGGTGTCAGGGATTCAAAAGTTTGTTGGTAGGTTTGTGGCGGTATGTGGCATTAGATTCCTACGCACACATCACGTAATTCGAGCGTAAATAATGGGCCGCTGATTTGTGTTCGCAGTGATGATGCCCAATAGCGACCCTGCTGGGTTCCATAGGATTCAAATAAGACGAATTTGGTGGCCGAAACATCAACGTGAGTTCATTATAATGCTCCTCAAACGACTGTAGCACGGTTCTGGCTCCGAGACACGGACAGGTACACTGCTGAAACATGACATCGCCGTCTGGGAAGACATCAGGGTGGAGGGATGCAGGTGGTTCGCAGCAGTCAGCGTGTCTTCGATTATTACCGCAGATCTCACGCAAGCGAGGAGAATGTCTCCCATTGCATACTAGTGCTCCACCAGCCTGCGTCCGTGGTGCCGTTCACCTCGATGACGGCGTTTGTGGAGACGACCAGCGACCTACTGTAGCAAAAGTGTGATTTACCCGAAGAGCCGACGCATTTCTATAGATCGACATCCAAATGCCGATGGTCCCGTGCCCATTGAAATCGTAACTGGCGATGTCGTTGGGTTAACATGTGAACACGTAAGGTTGGTCTGCTGCGAGCTTCGTGTTCAACAATGTACGATGAACCATGTGCTTCGAAACAATTGTGCGTGTGGAGATGCCACAGATCACCATTTACCCTACTTTACAGAGCAGACAAGCCTCCGAACCCCACGTCCTGTGAAGAAGCGTGGACGTCCAAACATTTAGCTCCTAATGGTAATTTCACTATCCTCCTACCTCTTTATGTAGTGTTGTTGTTGTTGTTGTTGTTGTTGTTGTTGTGGTCTTCAGTCCTGAGACTGGTTTGATGCAGCTCTCCATGCTACTCTATCCTGTGCAAGCTTCTTCATCTCCCAGTACCTACTGCAACCTACATCCTTCTGGATCTGCTTAGTGTATTGATCTCTTGGTCTCCCTCTACGATTTTTACCCTCCACGCTGCCCTTCAATGCTAAATTTGTGATCCCTTGATGCCTCAAAACATGTCCTACCAACCGATCCCTTCTTCTAGTCAAGTTGTGCCACAAACTTCTCTTCTCCCCAATCCTATTCAATACCTCCTCATTAGTTACGTGATATACCCACCTTATCTTCAGCATTCTTCTGTAGCACCACATTTCGAAAGCTTCTATTCTCTTCTTGTCCAAACTGGTTGTCGTCCATGTTTCACTTCCATACATGGCTACACTCCATACAAATACTTTCAGAAACGCCTTCCTGACACTTAATTCTATACTCGATGTTAACAAATTTCTCTTCTTCAGAAACGATTTCCTTGCCATTGCCAGTCTACATTTTATATCCTCTCTACTTCGACCATCATCAGTTATTTTACTCCCTAAATAGCAAAACTCCTTTACTACTTTAAGTGTCTCATATCCTAATCTAATCCCCTCAGCATCACCCGATTTAATTTGACTACATTCCATTATCCTCGTTTTGCTTTTGTTGATGTTCATCTTATATCCTCCCTTCAAGACACTGTGCATTCCGTTCAACTGCTCTTCCAAGTCCTTTGCTGTCTCTGACAGAATTACAATGTCATCGGCGAACCTCAAAGTTTTTACTTCTTCTCCATGAATTTTAATACCTACTCCGAATTTTTCTTTTGTTTCCTTTACTGCTTGCTCAATATACAGATTGAATAACATCGGGGAGAGGCTACAACCCTGTCTCACTCCTTTCCCAACCACTGCTTCCCTTTCATGCCCCTCGACTCTTATAACTGCCATCTGGTTTCTGTACAAATTGTAAATAGCCTTTCGCTCCTTGTATTTTACCCCTGCCACCTTCAGAATTTGAAAGAGGGTATTCCAGTTAACGTTGTCAAAAGCTTTCTCTAAGTCTACAAATGCTAGAAACGTAGGTTTGCCTTTTCTTAATCTTTCTTCTAAGATAAGTCGTAAGGTTAGTATTGCCTCACGTGTTCCAACATTTCTACGGAATCCAAACTGATCTTCCCCGAGGTCCGCTTCTACCAGTTTTTCCATTCGTCTGTAAAGAATTCGCGTTAGTATTTTGCAGCTGTGACTTATTAAACTGATAGTTCGGTAATTTTCACATCTGTCAACACCTGCTTTTTTTTGGGATTGGAATTATTATATTCTTCTTGAAGTCTGTGGGTATTTCGCCAGTCTCATACATCGTGCTCACCAGATGGTAGAGTTTTGTCATGACTGGCTCTCCCAAGGCCATCAGTAGTTCTAATGGAATGTTGTCTACTCCCGGGGCCTTGTTTCGACTCAGGTCTTTCAGTGCTCTGTCAAACTCTTCACGCAGTATCTTATCTCCCATTTCATCTTCATCTACATCCTCTTCCATTTCCATAAAACTGTCCTCAAGTACATCGCCCTTGTATAAACCCTCTATATACTCCTTCCACCTTTCTGCCTTCCCTTCTTTGCTTAGAATTGGGTTGCCATCTGAGCTCTTGATATTCATACAAGTGGTTCTCTTCTCTCCAAAGGTCTCTTTAATTTTCCTGTAGGCAGTATCTATCTTACCCCTAGTGAGACAAGCCTCTACATCCTTACATTTGTCCTCTAGCCATCCCTGCTTAGCCATTTTGCACTTTCTGTCGATCTCATTTTTGAGACGTTTGTATTCCCTTTTGCCTGCTTCATTTATTGCATTTTTATATTTTCTCCTTTCATCAATTAAATTCAATATTTCTTCTGTTACCCAAGGATTTCTATTAGCCCTCGTCTTTTTACCTACTTGATCCTCTGCTGCCTTCACTACTTCATCCCTCAGAGTTACCCATTCTTCTTCTACTGTATTTCTTCCCCCATTCCTGTCAATTGTTCCCTTATGCTCTCCCTGAAACTCTCTACAACCTCTGGTTCTTTCAGTTTATCCAGGTCCCATCTCCTTAAATTCCCACCTTTTTGCAGTTTCTTCAGTTTCAATCTGCAGTTCATAACCAATAGATTGTGGTCAGAATCCACATCTGCCCCTGGAAATGTCTTACAATTTAAAACCTGGTTCCTAAATCTCTGTCTTACCATTATATAATCTATCTGATACCTATTAGTATATCCAGGATTCTTCCAGGTATACAACCTTCTTTTATAGTAGCACGTGAACATTTGACCAGCTTCGCCGCTTTCGAAATACTCGTTCACAGGCTCTAGGTAACAATAACCTACCCTTTGTCAAAGTCGCTTATCTCAATGAATTTACCCAGTTCCAGCCCATATCTCCGCTAGGGTGATCCCCTATCCGTGTCTGTTCCGCTGACATAGTTTTGTTAACGGGTCATATGTCCGCAACGCTACAAGGCGGCATCCAACGTCGCGGTGGGCAGTGGTCATAACATTTTCACTTATCACTGTACGATGGCGTACTGAAAAGTAGTGCCTACGAATTTTTCATGTGGAAATCTTTTTAAATAGATTATTAACATCTTACATCTTTATTCTTCATCTCTATATTTTTTCAGCCCTCCGCCGCTCTAGGACCCCGAATTGTAGCGTGTAATATGGTGGTGTGTTACGTAATCGAGTGTCGAATGCGAAAAGTTCGTCCACGTGTTGAGCATCCTCCCCTCCATCATGAAAATTGCAGATAAAATAAGAGCGCTGTGACATATGGAAAAATCTGACGCCATGGGTTCACCGTCATCGATCATCCCCTTCATAAAGTCCCGACTTGGCCCCAACTGATTTTCGTCTATTTGCAGAACGTAAAAAACGCCTTAGAGATCGTCAGTTTCGTACTGTGAAGCGTTGCTAACAACAAAGTTAGACATTCTATATTGAAGGTGCCAACAAACAAGTGTGTCGATGAAATAAATATATTCGTGTTCAGAGTGACTATGTTGAGAAACAAATTTATAGACATGAGGAATAAACTTATAGTACTTTAATAACGTCTGTTTTATTTAAAAATATTTTAATTTCCGCACTATAAATTGGGTTCCATTACTTTTCAGCTCACCCTCGTAATAGTCGTGAATCCATCGCTCTCTGTACTCAAATATCAATACGAACCACACGGGATATATAGAGTTATCCAGACTACCAACTCTTTGGATCTTTAACATAAAATAGAAATAATTAAAATTGTGTACGTTTGCTGTAGGTTACTTCAAGCATTCGTCGTTAACTGAACCACTGTATTTGTTCCCTTCCTGTTACAATTATTATGTTGTTGTTGTTGTTGATAATGTTGTTGCTGCTGATCTGATGGTTTTCAGCTCGAGACTGGCTTGATGCAGGCCCCACGTTGGTCTGTCCTTGTGCTAGCCTTTTTACCTCTGCTCAGATACTGCAAATTGCATCCATTTGAACCTGCTTACGGTGTCCAAGATTCGTTCGCCCTCTACAATGTTTATCCCTTACACTTCCGTCCAGTACCAAACTCATGAATGCTTGATGCATATGTTGTATCCTATTAGCCAATCTCTTGTTTTAGGCAAGATGTGCCACAAATTTCTTTTCTCTCCAGTTCGATTCAGTACCTTCTGAATAGTTCAACAATGGCTCTGAGCACTATGGGACTCAACATCTGAGGTCATCAGTCCGCTAGACTCAGAACTACTTAAACCTAAGGACATCACACACATCTATGCCCGAGGCAGGATTCGAACCTGCGACCGTAGCAGCAGCGCGGTTCTGGACTGGAGCGCCTAGAACCGCTCGGCCATCGCGGCCGGCTTTTGAATAGTTACTCGGTCTCCCGATTTTATCTTCAGTATTGTTCTATATCACCACATTTCTAAAGATTTTATTCTTGTCTTGACTATGTATCGTCCATGTTTTCTCTTCCTTACAAGTCTACTTTCCAGACAAATATCTTTAGATTTATTTATTTATTGCGAAGATGAATTTTTATTTTTCTGGCCAAATAAAGAAAAACTCAACTGCTAACTTGAGCGTCTCATTTCTTAATCAACGTACCTCAGAATTTCCTAATTCATTTATATCCAACTTGTAATTACTTCTTCGGACACTATCGATTCCATTCAACTGATCTTCCAGGTCGTCTACCGTCTCTGACAGAATTCCGTCATCGTCAGTTTTCAGAGTTTTCATTTACTCCCTCTAAACTTGATTTCTCCCCTCATAGTTTTCCTCCCCTCCCACAAACCAACGACCAGTAGTTTACTGGAATTGTGTGACCTGTATGTGAACATCTAGTATCACATACCTTCGGAAACCTACCAAGGACTTGAATCAGTGCTATGAATCCTGGATCTACATCTACACATATACTCCGCTAACCACCATATGATGCGTGGCGGAGCGTACCCTGTACCATTATTAGTCATTTCCTTTCTTTTCCCACTCGCAAATAGAGCGAGGCAGAGACGATTGTTTGTATGCCTCTGCATGAGCCCTAATTTCTCGCATATTTTTTGCGCGGTCCTTACATGGAATGTATGTTGGTGGCAAAAAGAATCGTTCTGAAGTCACTTTCAGATGCCAGTTCTCTAAATTTTCTAAATAGTGCTCCAAGAAAACAATGTCGCCTTCTGTTCAGTGATTTCCATTTAGCTTCCCGAAACATCACCGTAGCACTTGCAAGTTGTTTTAACCTACCGATAACAAACACATGAGCCCGCCTGTGAATTGTTTCGACGTCTTCCTTTAATCCGATTTAGTGCGGCTTCCAAAAACCCTTGTAGTATTCAAATTAGGTCGGACTTGCGCCCTCTATGCGGTTCCTTCACAGGTGAACAACATTTTCCTAAAATTTTCCTAGTGAATCGAAATCGACCATTTACCTGCCCTACGACAATCCTCGTTCCATTTCATATGGTTCTGCAATGTTACGCCTTAATATTTCATCGAAGACTTCGTGTCAAGCAGCACCCCCATAATGCTGTATTCGAATGTTGCAGGTTTGTTTTTCCTAAAAACGTGCTCATAGTTACATTTTTCATTTTATTTAGAGCATGGTGCCATTCATTGTACCAGCTAAATATTCTGTGTAAGTCATCTTGTATCCTGTGACGTCGTTTAAAATTAATGGGTAAATCGATTTGGACATTGCTGTACGGGATATGACAGTCCTCTCCACCTGCTAACTGTGTCAGGACAGCAGCTTCAATTACAGTAGTTTGCATAGTTTTAATATGCAAATGCGTGGAACTCCATAGAGTCGACTGATTCAAATTCAGCAATAGTATTGTAATCAGAAGCGGCTAAGCCATAAATATAGCGTTGCTATTCCCTGTTAAAACTATGTGCAAGGAAGGAAACATAACAGAACATAGTTGAGTAAACAATGTTTGTTTCTAGTTATATATAAGGAGAAAGGATATATGTAGGGAAGAAACAATTTGTCTAATGGTTTAAATGCCCCGCTATCGTAGCTAAAACTAACTGCGTGAAAGAAAACTAAATCACACATTTTCACAGCTTAGCATAGAACAACATTTTCTTTCCCACAGTCGGTTGTAATAGAAAAGCGAATACACTGTTCTTCATAAAAATATTCACTCAGTGACCGTCTGAATGCTTATTAAAGTATTGTGTAAAATTTTACGTTAATTGGTGAATAACTTTTGGAAACTGCTATAACATCGTTTCCTTTTTATGTAGTACATTTATGTTTTGTACCATATGCATTAAAAACATGCAACCTATGCGCGTCCAAATGTTTATCAGAATTATGCTTATCCATTACGGATATTTTAGAACCGTGACTGTATACTAATGTAAATAAATTATACACAACTGCAACCAGTCACTTTTTTCATTAATAATGCTTTATTACATTAACCGGCTTTCGAACCCTTTCAGGTTCATCTTCAGATGATTTCGGGAGAATCCGGGAAGCTACATCATTATTGGTAGTAGCATAATGCTGGGTGCTGGTTCTATGGCAGAAAGATGGGTCACACTTTAATGTATCGCCATGACTATAGATTATCTGTCGATATGGGTGTGAATTTAGTTTTTACTTACTGCGACAGCATAGGCGGCTTTTTTCGTATCTGTCTGCATCCATTTTGAAGTCCAGAACACTTTCACACAAACTATATTAGTTCACACTTTAACAGTGACACTTCACCAGCATCCAGCATGCGCTTTACAACTGTTGCTTATAACAAAGATCTTGACAGAGAGATATGGCATAAGCCTATTTTGTACAGAGATGAAATTTGTTGTTCTTTACATGTGTTAAAGTCGATATAAGGGCAAGTTTTTTCATCAGAATGGTGATAACATGAGAGCACTAGAGAAACTAATAATAAATTACTACAAGAATAAATTTCGGTGATCTGTTATGTTATTTCTATTTGTATGTTACAGGCAGTTTTTTTTTATATTAAACATGGACAAAATTCTTTAGCTGTTGACTAATTTTATTCTAATATTAGAGTGATCTGGGATATTGGTAAAGGCAGCTTATGTTTGTTCCAGCTAGAATTAATATGTATAAAATACTGATTTATGTTAGCAATGGAGGGCTTTAACATTTAGAGATATGGTACATGTCTTATTCTGTGGTAGTATATTACATTGACACCAGTGTGGTTAGGATGTAAGGAGAGGCGGGGGGGGTCATTGGGATGGGGGGGGGTTGGGGAGCTGGTGTATGTTTTATTGGGTGGTTACTTGTTTTGAACTAGTAGATCTTCAAAGTTCTGAAGGAAAAATTTGTTTCTCAGTTCAGTTTGATCATTAAGTAGGCAGTCAGGTGCTGTATTTGTGTAGACAAATATTTCAATTTCTTCAAGAAGGTCAAGTATTGTGCCTTTGTTGGCAAAATGTAGTATTCGGAGATTCTGTTCTATGTTGTTTGCAGAATGATTGTGTTGGGCAAGATGTGAGGCAAAGCTGGACTTGTTCAGGTTGTTAAGACGGAGTGCATCCATGTGTTCTTTATATCTTGTTGTGAAGCTTCTACCAGTTTGTCCAATGTAGAAGCTTGGACATGAGTTGCAAGTGAGCTTGTACACACCTGACTTTTGATATTTTTGTATAGTGGTTTTGGTGGTGTGTATGATTTGATTTTGTACTTTGTTGGTGGTGAAGAAACTTATTTTTATGTTGTATGTCTTGAGGAGGTTGGCAATTTGGTGAGAAATCTTCCCTAGGAAAGGCAGGCTAACAAATGTGGTTTTCTTGTTTGTGGGTGGTTGTTCAGCAGTTGGTTGACTTAGTTTTGCTGTATGGATTAGTTTATCTATTATTGCAGGGTTGTACCCATTGGTGGAGGCAATTGATTTAATAATTTCTGTTTCTTTTTGTCTTTCATTTGTGTCCATTGGGATTTTCAGCATACGATTAACCATTGTTCTGAAGAATGCTTTTTTATGTTGGTCTGGATGGCAAGAGGATTTGTGTATGGTAACATTGGTGGTTGTTGGCTTTCTGAAAATTTGAAATTTATGCTTCTGATTTTTATTTGAGATTGTTAGATCAAGATAGTTAATGCCTTCTGGTGTTTCATGTTCTACTGTGAATTGGATTTTATTGTGTATTTTATTAAGTTCTTTGGCTAGATTATTTATTTCTTCTGTTGCTCCATTGAACAGAATGAGTGTGTCATCAACATAGCGTTTGTAATAAAGCAGCTTATCTTTTAGTTGTGTTTGGGACCTGAAAAAGTTATTTTCAAGGTTATTGATATATATGTCTGCTAGCAAGCCTGCAAGACTACTACCCATTGCCAGTCCGTCTTCCTGAATGTAAAACTTGTTGTTGAACAGGAAGTAGTTGTGTGACAATATGAGTTCCAGGATCTCTATGAGTTCATAGATTTCAGCTCTCCCCATTGTCCCATGTTTCAGTAAGTTATTTCTTATTAAACTAATTGTTTCCTTGACGGGTATGTTTGTATATAGGTTTACTATGCCAAGAGATGCAAATTTAGCTGTGACTGGGATGGGGATATCTTTTATACTATTGATGAGCTCATAACTGTTTTTAATGGAGTAGTTAATTTCAAATACATATGCCTTGCGGATAATATCATTAAGTTTTTTGGTGATTTTATAGCTTGGACTATTGATAGAGTTCACAATGGGACGTATCGGACATTCTGGTTTGTGGATCTTAGGCTGTGATCTCAGTTTTGGTGCTGAAGGGTTCATCACTATACAGTGCTTTGCTTCTAATGGTGTCAACAAGAAGTTGCAGTTTTTAAGTAACTTTTTAATTTTATCAAGGAATTTGGGAGTAGGGTCATATGCTATTTCCTTTATGTTATTATTTCTGAAGAATTCACAAGTTTTGCTAATATAGTCAGATTCATACATGACAACAGCTGTGTTACCTTTGTCTGCTCTGACAATGAGGGCATTTTGAACTGAAAGTTTCTTATTTATGTCACATAATATCTTATGTTCAGTATTCATCTTATTGTACATTTTGTTCTGGTGAATATTTCTCATAATGATGTTGTTTGCCTTATGAGCTACAGCAATTTGTTCATTGTGTTTTAGTTTAGCTGCTGTACATGCAATTTTTGTGTTAACTATGAGGTCTTTAATGTTGCTTTTATTTAGTGAGGGGGCAATGTTGTGCTTAAGGCCTTTGTTTAACAGCTTTAATTCATTACTACTGAAGCATATTTCTGTAGTATTTATCACTTTATCAAAAAACTTATGTTCTGTTTCAGAAGAGATACTGGGGGACTTCACTGCATTCTTTGAAATTAGAGCATTTATCTTTTTCTCGTGTCTATGTGAGATGATAATACGTTCTTTGTTTACATATATATTGACATAGTCTAGGAAGACCATGAAGACATGAGCAACAAGTTTATGGCTAAGTTCTAAGTGCATATTATACAGCTTTGAATTGAGCAGATCTTTCTTTTTGTAAAGAGACCTGATTTCAGTTTTTAACCAAATAATTTCACATCGTGCTTTTGCTATCTTGGCTGACATACTCTGACTCGTTATTTTTATTCTGATATAATTTGGAGTCACGTTTTCTGAGAGACATTTTTTGTTAAATCTTATTGCAAGGATTGTTTTCGTTAGTTTAAGTTTACATTGCCGAAATTCGCGCATTGTTCTAATTACCTGGCGTGGTATCAACAGATTATGCTTATCCATTACGGATATTTTAGAACCGTGACTGTATATTAATGTAAATAAATTATACACAACTGCAACCAGTCACTTTTTTCATTAATAATGCTTTATTACATTAACCGGTTTTCGAACCCTTTCAGGTTCATCTTCAGATGATTTCGGGAGAATCCGGGAAGCTACATCATTATTGGTAGTAGCATAATGCTGGGTGCTGGTTCTATGGCAGAAAGATGGGTCACACTTTAATGTATCGCCATGACTATAGATTTGGCGATACATTAAAGTGTGACCCATCTTTCTGCCATAGAACCAGCACCCAGCATTATGCTACTACCAATAATGATGTAGCTTCCCGGATTCTCCAGAAATCATCTGAAGATGAACCTGAAAGGGTTCGAAAACCGGTTAATGTAATAAAACATTATTAATGAAAAAAGTGACTGGTTGCAGTTGTGTATAATTTATTTACGTTTATCAGAATATTGTGTTCAAATTTTAAGGAAACCACTCAAAAAATTTTCAAAATTTTTAGTAATATATATCAGGAATATGACAGAAGTGATCATTCAAAACAAAAAAAGTCAAGTAAACATGGACTCTATAGCGCATATTTCAAGAGCTATAAGCAATTCTTGATCTTCGATACTGCGAAGCAAATCTCTTCTGCAGCAGGCTCTTTGCTTTCCAAATTTTGGGAAGTGATAGTATGGACCAAAACAAGAAGAAAAAGTCTTCGCTACTTTGAAACAACTCTACCCTAATGAACAATTGCTCATAGCTCTTAAGGTATACATTTTAGAACATACGTTCGATTGACTTTTTTCCGAATGATCATTACTGTCATATCCCTGAATACTGACCATCACTTCTGAAACACCCCGTCTAATTTCTGTCAGTCAAAACGTTTACTACAGTATCGTGTAAGTATCTCAAATAAGTCAGTCCAAGATTTCTCGAGATTTTTGCTCAAAACATGTTTCTTAAAAAAAAATATAGCCTACGTCCGTCTGAATGTTTATTACAGTATCATGCAAAAATTTGAAGTAAGTCGATCAAGAACTTTTCGAGTAACTGTGTGTTAAAGTTTCGTGTAAGAACGTCAAGTAATAATATAGTGTATCAAATTACGTAGACTTTTGTTATTTGTTGACCTACCTGTCGTTGCAATTTTGGTGGTCAGAATTGTACAGGACTGCTAGAGACGGTTCGTTCGTTTTCAGTCTCTATATTTTACAAAGTGTTACATGTACAAATACGCTTGATGCGTGAATAAAACCTTAAAGTTTCCAGGTCGCAATTTGCTATCTACTATGTACTATGAGTGACCCTCCGGTCACAGGACACATGCCAAAGGAATAGTCAAGATCGTTCCACCCCTTATGCAGCAACATCCTGTCAGCGTTCATCAAAGTAGCACGGAGAAGTCCCAGGGTTCTTGGTAGTGGGACTATGTAAACACAGTCCTTCATGTAACCCCAAAGACAAAGACACTAGGCACGGTAGGTCATGAGGAAAGAGAAGAGAGCCACATCATCTTTAAAAATGGTTCAGATGGCTCTGAGCACTATGGGACTTAACATCTGAGGTCATCAGTCCCCTAGAACTTAGAACTACTTAAACCTAACTAACCTAAGGACATCACACAAATCCATGCCCGAGGCAGGATTCGAACCTGCGACAGTAGCGGTCCCGCGGTTCCATACTGAAGCGCCTAGAACCGATCGGCCATACCGGGCGGCGGCCACATCATCTTCACCATTATGCTTCATCCATCTGTGTGGAAGTTCGTCGTGTAGGTAGCAACGCACATCGATGCTACAATGAGAGGGTGTCCCGTCTTGTTGGAAGATTAAATTCTGGGAATCCAGTCACTTGTGGAAACAACCACAACTGTAGCATATCGAAGAGGCACCCACCACAAAGTAGAAAAACAGCCCATACAGCCTCGTCTGAGACACTACACGGAAAACAGTGATCTTCGGCCAAACTCCTTCGTTCGCCACAGTTTCGGAAGGATTTTCAGTGCCCCATACAGTAACATCGCGGCGATAAACCTTTTAATATAAATGCAAAGATGCTCCATCGCTGAATATCAGTTTCGAGGTGAAATGTTTATCCTCAGGGTTTCCTTGCTTTCCGATGCAAAACTGAAGGAGCGGATGCAATCATCCGGTTTTAATTCTTGCGCGAGCTCCAGACGATACGGTTTGAAACGTAGACGCGTCGCAATATCTTCAACTGAGTTTTCTGCGGTATTCCAAGAATTTAGCCTGCATGCACGGGGATGGTTTATTAACTGCGTACGAAAATTTCCCTCACCTGATCGGCGGTTCATCTGTCGCACTTTACATTTCTGTTTGCAGAGACAGCAGGTGTCACTAAATTGTTGACATCAACGCTCAGTGCTCTTTTTACATGGCGGTAATTTCCCATAATCCCGTCTGAATGCGCGCTGCACTGTTGTAGCAGATAAACGTACTGCAGAACTCTTGCTTTGCTCTCGTAATGCCAACTGGTGTGCACAATGCAAACTCGGTAACTTCAAGATTCTATTCATGCATCAATCCTATTTACAGACGTAATACTTTGGAAAAGATAAAAATATGAAAATGAATGAATAATTTATAGTAGCCCCGTATTTATCTCCTCATTTCGCTCTGCGTTAGTCTGCGTCTTGTACACGCCTCGGACCTTGAAAACTCGGCAGCCAACCAAACACATCAGCAATGCTGGCTGCGGTTGTTTAGGTTGCTCCACGCGTTCGTTGACAGCCTAAAATCGTACCGCTGGGATTACGGTTTAGCTTCTAAAATTGAGCCATCTCTAACAGTTGAATAAAACGGGGCAACACGTTCCAACTCGATAAAGACACACAGTCCTACTGCACGCACAAGTATGTTAAGCACAATGAGCACTAAGGCAGTATGTCCTGGTTCCAGTCATCAGTAGGCAAATTCTTGCGTTCTTCCAGACCGGTGTATTTAAATGGTAAAACACAGGTTTATATTGACGCAATGTGTACTGACTCATACAATTCAAATATGTTTGCGTGAAATATAGTGTATCCGAGAAGAATAGCCGCTATTTTGCCGATCGATACGCCAAATCTTTCAACCGAGCGAGTTGTCTTTCTTTATTTAAGGTATTTTAAATCCAGCTTTCCAATTAATAAAAACTGCGTGTTTATTTTCCTACACACGTTTCCGTTAATTCCTTTAAAACATCTTCAGAGGTAGCAGTTTTACCTTATTTCGCTTACGTCTCGAGGTCTGCAATAACATTTTCCAGGCATTCTTGCGTCTGGCACTTTGCCTTGCAAGACAACGCATTTCTTGACGTAAAACACAACAAAATACTGCAGCAGTAATATTTATTTTCCTTCAACTCACTTAACGCATGATTTTTTTCCACAGACGTGCGCTTTTCCTAGATTACATACAACACGGAAGTGTAATATTTTCCATCGAGGATGTTGTTGTTCGGCCAGCCGATGTCACCGAGCGGTTCTAGGTGCTTCAGTCTGGAACCGCGCGACCGCTACGGTCGCAGGTTCGAATCCTGCCTCGGGCATGGATGTGTGTGGTGTCCTTAGGTTAGTTATGTTTAAGTAGTTCGAAGTTCTAGGGGACTGATGACCTCAGATGTTAAGCCTCATAGTGCTCAGAGCCACTTGAACCATTTTTCATATGTTGTTTAACAAGCAGTTATTCAATATTACGTGTTCAATTAATTTACTTTTCAGTATTATGACGTTCAGCGTCCAATTATTGTTGAGCTCTCTTAATACTTCCTCACCGGATTATCTTTCACTCCAACGTATTTGTGATTATCTTCAAAATCCACTTCCATATCACTTACCCTCAAACTTTTTCTTCCGTGGCGTATGTGATTCACAACTACACAATAAAAACCTACAGATAAATGGTTTGATATATTGCAGCATGTATTTGTTCTCTTGAGCTATATGTTTGAGTTTTTTCGGGTAACATGTTTCGGACAAACCTTGAAGGACGAGTTGAATGTTTGACTCAGGAGTGTCTAAGTACTGTTGCAGGCGGGAAGTAGCGTGGAGTGCTGTAGAATGTTCGTATGGTACAAAATCAGTTCAGTTAAAAAGAGGACTTAAAAGTACGAGGCTTTCTGCCGAAACATAACTCACAACCCATCCTGCCAGCTTTACTTCCGCCAGTTTGCCCGCGAAAGCCAAAGATCCCGATTTCGAGTCGTGCTCTGCCACACTACTATAATCTGCCAGGCTGTTTCGTATCAGCGCACAATCCACTGCAGAGTTCGAAACACGATGCCGTTTTTACGTTAAAAATATTTTTGATATTGAAACTGCTTTGATCAGACAGTCTGCTGAACACCGCAACGGTCTTTCAGTTTACGCACTCGGTGACTCACGAAAACTATGTAGGGTAACAGAGGTGTGTGTGTGTGTGTGTGTGTGTGTGTGTGTGTGTGTGTGTGTGTGTGTGTGATAAAATCTGCAACTAAAATCAGTCATGCGCCTGACGCAAAGGAACCTTCCTTTAAGGTGGTGTAATATACTGAAGCGCCAGAGAAACTGGTATGGGCATGCGTATTCAAATACACAGATATGTAAACAGGAAGAACACGGTACTGCGGTCGGAAACGCCTATGTAAGATAAGAGTCTGGCGCAGTTTCTAGATCAGTTGCTAGTGCTATGATGGCAGGTTATTAAGATTTAAGTGAGTTTGAACGTGGTGTTACTTTCGGCGCACCAGCGATGGGACACAGCATCTCCGAGGCAGCGATAAAGTGGGGATTTTCCCGTACGACTACTTCACGAGTGTGTCGTGAATATCAGGAAGCCGGAAAAACATCAATCTCCGACATCGCTGCGACCGGAAAAAGATCCTGCTAGAAAGGGACCAACGACGACTGAAAAAAAAAAAAAAATCATTCAACGTGACAGAAGTGCAACCCTGCGAGGTGCCGGGGCTAGCAGTGTATTTGACACTAAATTCTTCTTGAATCTACATATGTAAATGAAGCTCTAAGCTCCCCCTATTCTAACTCCGACTTTTGCTGTTGCACAAGGATTAAAAATTATACGCGAACTGACTGTAATCAACCCTGCAAGTGGAGTAGAAAAGAGTTTGGCACCTGCAATAATTTAATTTGATAAATAAGTTAAATAAAGGAAGGTTTCATAAACGTAGTGAGAAATGATGGGTTGCTCTACCGATTAACAGAATGAAAGTTCTGTCCAAAATAACAATATGATTTATTAAGACTAAACACAAAATAATAAACAAAAACACATGAATTCTAATTTATAATACATCAAATTGGCTCAAATTGGATACACATACAAACACTGTAAAGGTGAAGTTGTCCCTAAACTAGATCGTGAGGTTTAAGACGAAGTGGTATGTGGAGCCAATTCCTTGCCACTCAAATCTCAAGAGAGACACACAGCTAACCCAACAGTAATTGCTGCTACTCAAGACAGAACAAAGTTAGAAAAAGACGAACAGGCGCGCTCTGCTGAGCTCTGATTATCACCTAGGAAAATCCCTATCTGCCGGTGCTGCGGACATACATTACCAAACTGTCTTCTTAACTGCCCGAAACACGATCTGGCGTACCGGAGGCGAAGGCTGGTTGCTTCGACGTCCTCGACCGAAAGGGGAGAGCCGACTACCTAGATCACCCGTACAGGCCGAACACACAACATTCCCGCCCCCACGACAGTGGCCGTGGTTAAACGTTCCAATCAGCAACTCGAAAACCGGCGGAAAATCCACTCCTTTGCCGGAGCACTACCATTCCACCAATGGAGATTCTTGGCGCCAATTTCCGTGCTGATTTTGCTACGTCACGGAGCTATGCCCTGAGCAAGCCAATCACAGTTACTATTTTGCAGAAAGCGCGGGAATTTTCCCGCCACAACTGCCTGGGTACACAAGTCATTCCCACGCCTCGCTGGTAGCCCGCCAGAAAGTGTTTTAGCTAAGATTCTGCGAAGTAACGGAACCTCTAGCCCAGCCGCTACTTCAAACCCCTCCGGGCGTGTCTTTTGACAATGTCGGCGTCTGCAAAGCATTCACTCGACTTCCTCGCACCCGTCGGCTTAACCCTCTCCAGTTCAACAGAGCCCGCCTGTCACCGGACCACCCGGGTGACGAGAGACGCTGCATGGGAAGTCCGCGTGTGAAGGAATAGCAACTTTCCACCGCATGCAATTAGAGAGGAGAATCGTAAGATAGAAATATGAGAGGGGGCTCATGCCACCTCTCAACCCTTCCGCAAATTTCTGCAAATTTTAATGCTGGGCCATCAAGTTAGGGTGCGAACCATTCATTGAAGCATAATCTATATCGGCTTTCGGAAGCCCACTCGTGTACCCTTGATGACTGCATGACAAAAAGCGTTACGCCTCGCCTTGACCCATCAACATCGACATTGGACTGTTGATGACTGGAAGGATGTTGCCTGGTAGCACGAGTCTCATTTTGAATTCCATCGAGCGGACGGGCGTGTACGGGTATGGAGACAACCTCATGAATCCATGGACCCGGCATGACAGCAGTGAACTGTTGAAGGTGGTGGAGGCTCTGTAATGGTGTGGGACGTATGCAATTGGAGTGATATGTCTAAATACAACTCTGACAGGCGAGACGTACGTGTACATCCTGTCTGATCACCTGCATCGATTCATGTCCATTGTGCATTCCGACGGACTTGGGCAATTCCAGCAGGACAATGCGACACCCCACATGTCCAGAATTGCTAAAGAGTTGCTCCAGGAACACTTTTCTGAGTTTAAACACTTCTGCTGGCCACCAAACTCCCCAGACACGAACATTATTGAACATATCTGGGATGCCTTGCAGTTCAGAATGGATGTCCAGCCCTTCTTACTCTTATGGATTTGTGGACAGCCGTGCTGGATTCATGGTGTCAGTTCCCTCCAGCATTATTTCAAACATTAGTCGAGACCATTCCACGTCGTGTTTCGGCACTTCCGCGTGCTCGCGCGGGCCTTTCACGATATTAAGCAGGTGTACCAGTTTCTTTGCCTCATCGTTGTATTAATTCGTGATTTGAAGGTGGTCGCTTGGCCGAAACCTAGATGACTGTGAATAATTGAACTTCACAGCGGATTACAGAGGTTACATGATACTAGTTTTACGTTTATGAGCATGATTTATACCGTTTCACCACCGCACTTGAGAAAATAATCCTTCCCGTCTATAACTGAGGAATCAGGCGAGCATGTTTATCGGCTTCTGTCCTCAACGTTTGCTGCCGCTTTGCCCAGAGCTATCTGCCAGTAACACTTTGCAGCAGAGGGCTTCATCGTATGCATTTCAATTACTTTGCCGCACACCGCGCTGCTGAGTTTTCTTTGAGTTTGTCACGTGGCGCGGGGGATCACATTTTCTCTTCTGCTCTGCTGCCAACGTGACCGGACAGGACCATTACGTCGAGCGCGGCTGCAGAAGAGTGACAGCCCAATGAATAAATCTCATTTACAGCTTCCACAGTGCCGGAGGCAATGGCGGAAATGATTGCATTAACATTGGCATTAATGAATTTACATTCCTGAACAAAAACAAACAGCAGCCCCTGTTACGTATTTAAAAAATGCGAAAATTGTTGGGTTTTAAAACACTAAATATCGCCTGATGAAATGAACACTGTTTACTGGAACATGACGTGTGCTATAAATAAAATATTAAATTAAATTGACGTGTGCTGTTAAGGGCTTTTTTTTTCAAATATTGCATAGAATTATTATGACAGATCTCATGGGATCATTTTGGGCAGAGATCTGTAACATCGACTAGTCTTAATGTACGGTTTGAGATCCGAAAAACCACCATTATTTTGCTCACTTCTAGACGATGGGCATTACACACGTGGCATGAAAATTGTCAAGCAATGAATGAGATGGAATGTACTTCTGGACAAAAGGCCGTATAAATGTGGGAAGCTTATCTCTTTCACCGCTCTAGTAATTACAAAGTGTTTTGAGGTTTGTGCAGTAATAAAGGCGGAAATCAAACTTTGCACGACGTTAGATTGAAAAGTCCCGTATGTTTCTACGAAATACGGGACAATTTTGCCAAACGGCATGGCCGTTGATAAGTGTAATTCTTGTGGTAACTGAGTTTTTAATGTACGGAAGCAGACACGACGTCCAGTTTTCTTAATGTTGTCGATCTGCCAATTTTCAGGTTCTATGAATGATATGTTAATTGTTTTAGGTTATGCACATGTGCAGCTGATTCAGTACAATTTACGTTTGGTAGACTTGTTTAGCCTTAACTTGTTGAGACATCTTCAGCAGCACAAAACAGTTCAATATATGTATTTTCGCTTAAATGCAATACTTTTACCTCACACGTTGCGTCATTTTACTTAGAGTTGACCCTGGAATTTTATTTCTCAGTACATATTTCATGTTATGTACTACTTTTATTCTGCATGTGTGGCTGGTTTTCTGCTGGTGAAGCTGCTCTTCTGCCTACAACATGAAGGACTCTTGTTCTTCTCAGTGCTGCATTGATGTGGAAATGTGTATGTATTTTAGACCACTGAAGATAGGTCAGTAATATAAGCTGGAAGCCGTCTATAAAAACGTAAATCTATTTTATTCTCTTGTACATATGGTCGTAACATAAATTCATTGGTTTGTGCAGTTGTTGTGGGACTGCTTTGCTAATTTCTGGGTGTCGAACGTTTCAAACAAATTTATGATGGAATCTCGTGCAGTTTTCATGAACGAAAATTGGAACACTGACAACGGTAAAACGTTGCAAGGCGAGAAACGACTTATTTCTGATTAGGTGGCATTTAAAAAGAAAATCACACTCTCGGAAGGCAAATTCAGACAAAATTGCCTTCTACTTTTCTAAGCTCACTGGCGTTAAAGAAAATGCAAATTTTGAAGAATCTATTGTGGCACTGAAAGAATGACAAGTATAGTTTTCTAAATGTTTTGAGGCTACTGCCAATCTTATATCTGTTGCTGAACTGTTTTCGAAATCGCTTCCTTGGACCTTAGATACGGCCTATGAGCGTCGTATGCTGATGGCTAAGAAAGCGAATTATTTGTTCCTCTTCAGTGGAATTCTCCCAGTATTCGCCTTAACTGAATTAGGGAAACCATGGAAAATGGATAGTACAACAGGCATACAAAAATATGTTTACAAGGAAGTCTGATTTAATAACGTCTTTAGCGACTGCAGTAGAAGCCTTATTTGGACCATATGCATTTCACTTTTTTTGTTTCGAAGCAGCTCCAGTGATCACTGTAAGAATGTGGTTTTTCTTCCGAAACTGTTTGACAAGATCGTAAACAGTTCTCGTATTTTACGCTGCAACCATTAAACAATGTTGTTGTTGTTGTGGTCTTCAGTTCAGAGACTGGTTTGATGCAGCTCTCCATGCTACTCTATCCTGTGCAAGCTATTTCAACTCCACGTACCTACTGCAACCTACAACCTCCTGAATCTCCTTAGTGTACTCGTCTCTTAGTCTCCACCTACGATTTTTAGCTTCCACGCTGCCCTCCAATACTAAATTGGTACCGAGCTAGGCGGCGAAATGGTTAGCACACTGGACTCGCATTCGGGAGGACGACGGTTCCCTCCCGCGTCCGGCTATCCTGATTTAGGTTTTCCGTGATTTTCCTAAATCTCTTGAGGCAAATGCCGGAGTGGTTCCTTGGAAAAGGGCACGGCCGACTTCCTTCCCCGTCCTTCCCCAATCCGGTGAGACGGATGATCTCGCTATTTGGTCTCCTCCCCCAAAACTACACAACCCAACTAAATTGATGATCCCTTGATGCCTCACAACATGTCCTACCAAACGATCCCTTCTTCTAGTCAAGTTGTACTACAAATTCCTTTAATCATACAGTAAAGCTTCATGCGCTTGGGAGAAACTACGGCCGTAGTTCCCCATTAAATAATATTAAATTTAATTATTATTTACGGTATTTTGTTTCTTCTTCAGTTCCTAAATCCCTTCTACACAAAGCTGTTGGATTTTAAGTACACTGTGCTTCACTGACACTGAATATATTTTCACGTTCTGGAAATCCACTTACTTCTGATGTATTTTGTTTTAATTTTGCAAAATGTCTTTGTCTGTTTAGAACTAATTAAACCTAACTAACCTAAGGACATCACACACATCCATGCCCGAGGCAGGATTCGAACCTGCGCCGTAGCGGTCACGCGGTTCCAGACTGAAGCGCCTAGAACCGCACGGCCACACCGACCGGCTATTTTTTTTTATATATATAACCCTCGTCAAGTCCGTTTCGTTCGTTAAGACCCCCAGGTAGCCAACGAGTGCACAACATGCTACTGGCGTGCAGTACGAGGTTCGGCGTGCCTCGTTGCTATTCGGTATGTCTCGGCTTTGCTCGGTTCTTCCCGGAAGTTAACGGTACAGCACGACATTTCATTTTGCACGCGTTGCGGCACATCTGTCTTCAGTTCGGCAGCGTCGTGGTGTTAGAGCTGTTTATCATTCGAAAAAAAGTAGCAGGATTAATAATATTTGTTACGCAGTCGCATAAACGATATATACTGCTAATTTGCTGTGGAATGACGACACGAAATCAAGCAGACTTAAGGAAGCACTTCGTGCTGAACTTGCAGGCTTGAAGCACGTGATGTAATTGGAAGTATGAGCAGAAGATGTTTCTGATATTATACACATTGTTTTACTATCAGTTGCAACAGTTTTTGATGGAGTTGAAAGAAGAGTATGGAAACTTTACATATTAGTGCAGTGTAATTTTAGTCAAGTGGCATGGGACGATGTTTCGATTTAAAACCCGCTATTGTTGGATTTGTGAAACATTCAGAATTGGTTGCATAACTCACGTTTTAAGTGGACGGCTGCACACTGACAACAGTAAAACGTTGCAAGACGAGAAACGACTTTCTGATTAGATGGGGATGTATCGAAAAAGAAAATCACACTCTCGGAAGGGCAAATTCTGACAAAATTGCCTTCCACTTTTCTAAGGTCACTGGCGTTAAAGAAAAGACAGATGTTGAAGAATCTATTGTGGCACTGAAAGAATAACAAGTATAGTTTTCTAAACGTTTTGAGGCCACTTCCAATCTTACATCTGTTTCTGAGCTGTTTTCGAAATCGCTTGCTCTTTCACATGAAAGTGCCCTGGTGCACGTGCAGGTGGAACTGATATATCTGGAAAGATATTCCCGTTTTAAAGACAAATTCTCTCACGTTAAAACTGTCCAGGAATTGTCCCTTGCGTTGCTTGGGAAAAGTTTCCATGTCTCCATAATGGTGTTGCAATCGTGATACAATATTTCGATCAAGGTCTGGGCGAAAAAGGCTTTTTTCGATTTCGAAACTAAATAATTCACAATTATTTCGCAACGTGAGTGAGAGAGATACGTGAAATTGCCTGGATGAATGTATAGTGACAGTTTGTACCAGATAACATGTTATTGTATCTTCAGCGTGACAAAAATAAATAAATAATATTGAATCTTTTTGCGGATTAGTTTGTTGAGAAATTTGAAACATGAAACAAAGTCGCATACAAGACGTTCATTGTGCCTTTAATGACTGCTTTGCCATCTAAATGCAGTGCGTTTGCAGTCCCCCCTCTTCTCAGCTCATGCTGCTCAGACTACATGGCATGAATGTGGGAGACTGTGCTGCCAGGTGACAGAACTTCGCATGCAAGAGAGAGACCACTTGCAAAGTGTCAGACGACTACACCAGTACCCTTGACAGTACGCGAGAATGCAGATGTGTACTCTTTCGAAACCCCCCTTGAGATTCGTGGGTTCTGAGACAGCTTTGACCTAGTTTCAACAAAATCAGTGGTGACGTTAATCTCTTGGTAAGCAAGGTATTGATTTATCTACGTAAGTACGCTAAGCTGCAGTAATCACTGAGGTGATGCAAGTATAGTGTGACTCGCAATACAACACAGAAGTAGTCCTTGTTGGTGGAGCGTCTAGAAACACAGCTCAACTAGTTCCCGCTGGGAGGATAGCAACACAACACGGATACGATTCCATGTCGTACCGCTGGCGTGACACAAGGTGCGGGTTGCTCTAAGCAGCTGCATCGCATAATTCACTGAGACGGAAATTTCAATGTGATGTGCCTAAAAATATTGTTTTATGTAGATGAATCAAAGCTACATCTATGTCTATAGTTGGTTTCTCAGCAAAATTTGTACATTATACGTAAAAAATCATTGTCTCTGCTTTTATAGGGGATCTCTACTAGGCTGTCTTTCGCATTCAACTTTGAGGAAACTGTTTGGTTAAAACCGATTGTTCCTTGCTCATCTCATAGTCTGATATCACAGCTTGCTAATGAACTGATTTCCTTTCCGCTATTTCCCACAGTTATCGTTCAAAATCAAACAAAACACAGTGCACGTTTTGAAAAGTTTGCAATGAAAAATGTAGTTGCTGGCCAGTTTACATTTGGTGCATTTTAGGTAGTATAATACTGCATGCAAAAATGTAGCTAACACATCGAAACTGTTTTTAATGCTGTAATGGGAGCCATGCTATTTTCCATTCTGCGGTAAATATGTGATATTTTAATTAAAAAACAGTCTCGGTTGGAACTTGTTCTTATATTAACCGCGTTTCACCTTCATGGGGCATAATCAGGCTTTCTAAAAGGATAACAAACTAAGCGAAAATTACGGCATGGTACTAGCTTGCATGATTCTAAATGTAAATAAGGAATTGTTATTGATCTTGACATTTTCCTTTTACAACATTTTAAAAACAACAGCTCTGTACTAGTCTGAAGCACGGGTCGAATCAGATGGACACGCAGAGACCTAGCCGAAAACAACTTAATGTAATGTAGTGTAACCATTGGACACAGTGCTAAATAAATAATGAAAAGGAACGAGACGTAGCTTAACAGAGTCATACTAGCAGGCCAGAATGATGCCATGGTAGGACCACACTCACAAAGAGGTGTACAAATTTAAACGCAATATATAGTACGCCGCCGTAACTTCACGGCAGGAACGTCTAACGGGAGTACAAGAGAGCAATGGAATAAGGCTTACATACAATGTGTGCAGAGGACGTACACAGGTGGCGTTCAAAGCGGTTGTGACCGTCGGCATATTTAATGCTTAAAAAAATATCTAAAAGTGGTTGAATCACTGTAATGAAGTAAGCGGTTGCAATTAATCAAAACACTGCTTAACTGCCTTAAGATACTCAACAACTGTTACATCGGTTTTGTAAGCATTAAATATGCCGACGGCCCCACCTGCTTTGAGCACCGCCTATGGACGTTCTCTATAGGCATAGTGTGCAAACCTCATTCCATTGCTCGCTTGTGTGCCCATTTGAGGTTCCTGCTGTGAAGTTACGGCAACAGGACTGAGTATTCTGTTTAAATGTGTACATCTCTTTGTGAGTGGTGCGCTACCATTGCATTATTCTGGCCTGCCTGTACGGTTCTATTAGGGTATGTCTCGTTCATAATGATTATTTATTTACCATTCTGTCCACCAGTAACACAACACTGCATTAATTGATTTGATTACGAGCCCCAGTACAGCAAAAAGTCATTGTAATGTTTTTAAAATATTGTGAATGGAAAATTTTAAGGTCAGTAACAATTTCTAATTTACGTTTAGAATCGTGCAGGCTAGGACCATAACCCAATTTTTGCTTATTTTGTTATCGTTATAGGTAACCTGAAGATGACCCACTAAGGCGAAACGCTTTTTAATAAAGAACGAGTTGCAACTGAGACAGTTTTTAATTCAAATATTGTAAATATGGTTACTACATCTGACGGCCTAATGGAATGTGGTTTTCTGCAATGTAGCTGACACTGACGTTCCACAGGCAACCATACCTGTGTTGCTGCTTGCTGTGTCTTGTTGCTTGTCATACCACTGATGTGGGAACACGAGTGTCAAACGGGTAACCGTTACAGCACACCACCTTTACAGCAACTTGTCGTATCTCACATGGTATCGTATCAACGAGAACAGTGTCTAAAGACTGTATAGGGCACTCCATTAGTTTCCGCTAGACTTCTGTAAGGCACCCTCATTCTGCCAACGGCATTGACAAAGAGGGCTGAGGAGGGGCAGAGGTTCAGGGCACTCTCTTGTCCTAGGTGTGGGAGACTGCCCCTAAAAGCGGAATGAGGATGCAGAAGGAAATGGAAACCACTGTATTAAAACTACATAACGTGTGTCCCCAGGACATGTGCCCTGTAATTGAAAAAGTGTCATGATGATCTCTCCGTTGGCAAAAGATACCGGAATAGTCCCTCATTCGGATCTCCGGGAGGGGACTGCCAAGGGGGAGGTGACCATGAGGAAAAGATTGAATAATCAACGAAACGATACCGTTCTACGAGCCGTGGCATTGAATGTCAAAGCTTGTACATTCTAGAGAAACTAGAAAATCTGAAAAGGAAAATGCAAAGGCTCGATCTAGATATAGTAGGTGTCAGTGAAGTGAAATGGAAAGAAGAGAGGTATTTCTGGTCAGATCAGTATAGGATAACAGCAACAGCAGCAGAAAATGGTGTAACGGGAGTAGGATTCGTTATGAATAGGAAGGTAGGGCAGAGAGTGTGTCACTGTGAACAGTTCAGTGATAGGGTTGTTCTTATGAGGATCGACAACAAACCAACACTGACAACGATAGTTCAGTTATACATGCCGACGTCGCAACCTGAACGTGAAGAGATAGAGAAAGTATAAGAGAGCAGGGTAATACAGTAAGTTACGGGAAGTGAAAATCTCATTTGTTGAATTTCCGATTCAGAGTTGACTCGCTAGCTGCAACAACTAACAGGAAGCCTGAATGCAGTGCAGTTGAAGACGACCACTGGATAGACAACAACAGAAATGAACAGAAGAACGAAAATGGTCTGGAGTAACGTGAGATGGAATTCTCAAAAGCGTAGATCACGATTTGTTTGAAGAAGACATTTATAGTAAGTGCATATTACCAGTCAGGACTTGTAGCAGTGCAACATGTTCTACTTCGCAAGTCATTCATGGATGTTGGAAACTACTACAGAATTGGCGAAGCGTTGTCCTCTGTTTTTAGCATTTTTTAAATACTGATACACATATTTTTTGATTGTTCACTCAGACGTATGCAACTTACGCACGGTAATTGTTGTGTACATAGTTCTGCATAGTCAGCGCATACACAACTTTCCCACTAGAGCGCACCCCGCTAAGCACAACAGCGCAGGCGCAGCGCTCGTCTGTCTCCACACTACGAGATGGCGCTGCCATAGAGACGGACCAAATTGTGCCTCCGCCGATCCGCGTATTAATATGTAACGTAGCCAGTGAGATTGCTGCTAACGTAGAACCTATTCTCCTCGCGGATCACACTCGCGCAGTGATACATGAACGCGCAAGGTATTATAACAAGTGTACAGACCTCCGATAAATCAGTCTGCATTTGTCTGCAACAGTCTGTACGAGTTCTACATTTGTCTGTACCAGTCTAGTCAAGTTTCAGTCTGCGCCCAATAAGATTACCACATTCCTGCACATAGTCATGAAGATAAATGTATAGAGAATGTGAGACTAAGATTAACGTACCAATACCAAAGGAACTTCAGACTGTCAATTGTAAATAGCATCCAGAACCGAGTTAAGTAATTTTTATGCTTGTTATTATTTTAATAAATGTGTGTGAAAATTAATCAAGTTCTGTTTAAAGTTGGTCACCGTCAAACTGCTACTCTATGCGTGCAAGTGGCATTTCTATCGTCTGACCTAACGGCAGAAGATAAACACGCCACGATAAGACCACGAGACAACACTGGACTCGCATTCGGGAGGTTCGGGAGGTTTTCCGTGATTTCCCTAAATCGCTCCAGGCAAATGCCGGGATGGTTCCTTCGAAAGGGCACGGCCGACTTCGTTTCCTAATCCGATGAGACTGATGACCTCGATGTCTGGTCTCCTCCCCCAAAACAACCCAACCGCAACCACGAAACATATTGCTGACACTCGCCTACTTCGTTAGAGCGACAAGTCAAATAATCTGATGGTGTGTGTACTGAAGGTCTTACAGTACGCCCACCACAGTAATGAAAAAAAGTCGATGACAATTTCGTGAAGCCAGTTACCAAAGGTTGCACGGTTTGTTACTCAGTAACCTCCGATTTGTACCAAGCTGATTGCTGGCCGTGTTGCGTAAATCGCAGACGTCACCCGGCTAGTGACGACCGGGGACCGCCGCCGTGTTGTTTGTTACTGTTGTGGCCTCATCACTTATTAAACGATCCTGGCTGGCGGGCGAACCCCGACACAAAGGAAAGCTGGCCGACATTGTGTTTGGCTAGTGGTGGCGGTATCGGGAACGCCATCGTTATTAATATTTATTAAATAATTCGACGGAGAACGGGCGCATTCGGGCGCACGTGATTCTGTAAATAATGCGTTTAAGCCAGTGATGCGGCCAGTCTTGTGTAATTCTGCAAACAACGGCCGCGGCTGTGTCTGCGCTGCGGCCTGCGGCTCGTGCATAATTCCCGAGATAAGCGCAATAACATGTTCACGGCCGGCGGAAGCGCGCCCGATCCCTATCGCATCCGCCTTCGGGCCGCTGCAGCCTGCTGGCTGTCCTGGTATGCTCGCCACCTCTCCACAACACTGTACCAAACCCGGCTTTGCCTATGCGTCTGTCCATCACTCTGCTAGACGGACGAAGACAGGTGGACCATGTAGGTATATGATTAAAATCAGTTCCTCATTTTCTTTTCTTGTGACAAATTTACATCGGGCTGACGGGCAGGACATTCGACACCAGAACGTATCACGGCACGGAAATACAGCGCAAAATAGCCAAAATTTGCAAACCACCTTACACAGAAATATCAAAATATCAAAGACATAACTCCGCCGGAACAGGATTCGAAAGGCCCAACGGTACCGACCAACCATCGCGTCATCCTCAACCGATAGGCGTCACTGGATGCGGATATTGAGGGGCGTGTGTTCAGCACATCGCTCTCCCGACCATTGTCAAATTTCGTGACCGGAGATGCTGCTTCTCAATCAAGTAGCTCCTCAATGGACCCTACAGGGACTGAGTGCAACCTGCTTGCCAACAGCGTTCAATAGACCTAGACAGTCACCCATCTATGTGCTAGCCAAGCCCAATAGTGCTTAACTTCGGTGATCTGACGGGATCGGTGTTACCATTGCCGTACATCTGTTGGCATCAAAGACATAGCACGGCGGAAAAAGATATGAGCATCACATAAATAGGTAAAAACAGACATCTGATGTTGCAAGAAAGCCATCACGTACACAAAACACAAAATAACAGTAAACAGCTACTCAAAGACAAGATAAGTATTGCAAACCAGACACTACATAAAATCCTTGAACAAATCAAATAAAAAAAAAGATCTCTCTCTATCTCTCTCTCTCTCTGTCTTTCTTTCTGTCTTTCTTTCTTTCTTTCTCCTCCTCACTCATTCACTCACTCCCCCTTTTCCCCCTCTCCCTCCGATTCTCCCCTCCACTTCACCTATCTCTCTCTCACCCCCCCCCCCTCCTTTTTCTCCATCTCATTAGCAACTCAATCTCGCTTCCCCAGTTTTACATTAACTGTTCACTGTCTTTGACCCCTTCCTCTCGTCTTGCACCTACTCTCAATTTAAATAAATTCTAAACTCCTTCATTCGCTTACATACTAAATACGCAATAAGGTAAGATTAATTAAAATGACATAATAGACGTATGACAACCCACAGACGGAGGAAATATATTTATATCAGATGAAAACCAAAACTAGCGTTGAAGTTGGCAACATTGCATACACAAAAACGACACATTGAGCCGGTAGTATATAAATAATCACTAGTGGTCTTACTTTGTGCTGTGTTTCACATGAAGACATGTGAAGTGCCGGAAAATGACGCGAGAGTAAGCAAAAACCATCAGTGCCAAAGGGGGTATGGGTCCGGTACGTCAAAAATGTACAAGGGCGAAATTCATACGTCAAAAATCACACTTCAGCATTTACTCTACTGGCCATTAAAATTGCTACACCAAGAAGAAATGCAGATGATAAACGGGTATTCATTGGACAGATATATTATACTAGAACTGACATGTGATTACATTTTCACGCAATTTGAGTGCATAGATCCTGAGAAATCAGTACCCAGAACAACCACCTCAGGCCGTAATAACGTCCTTGATACGCCTGGGCATTGAGTCAGAGCTTGGATGCCATGTACAGGTACAGCTGCCCATGCAGCTTGAACACGATACCACAGTTGATCAAGAGTAGTGACTGGCGTATTGTGACGAGCCAGTTGCTCGGCCACCATTGACCAGACCTTTTCAACAGGTGAGAGATCTGGAGAATGTGCTGGCCAGGGCAGCAGTCGAACATTTTCTGTATCCAGAAAGACCCGTTCAGGACCTGCAACATGCGGTCGTGCATTATCCTGTTGAAATGTAGGGTTTTGCAGGGATCGAATGAAGGGTAGAGCCACGGGTCGTAACACATCTGAAATGTAACATCCACTGTTCAAAGTGCCGTCAAAGCGAACAAAAGGTGACCGAGACGTGTAACCAATGGCAGGGTTTTGCAGGGATCGAATGAAGGGTAGAGCCACGGGTCGTAACACATCTGAAATGTAACATCCACTGTTCAAAGTGCCGTCAAAGCGAACAAAAGGTGACCGAGACGTGTAACCAATGGCACTCCGTACCATCACGCGGGGTGATACGCCAATATGGCGATGACGAATACACGCTTCCAATGTGCGTTCACTGCGATGTCGCCAAACACGGATGCACCCATCATAATGCTGTAAACAGAACCTGGATTCATCCGAAAAAATGACGTTTTGCCATTCGTGCACCCAGGTTCGTCGTTGAGTGCACCATCGCAGGCGCTCCTGTCTGTGATGCAGCGTCAAGGGTAACCGCAGCCATGGTCTCCGAGCTGATAGTCCATGCTGCTGCCAACGACGTCGAACTGTTCCTGCAGATGGTTGTTGTCTTGCAAACGTCCCCATCTGTTGACTCAGGGATCGAGACGTGGCTGCACGACCCGTTACAGCCATGTGGATAAGATGCCTGTCATCTGGATTGCTAGTGATACTAGGCCGTTGGGATCCAGCACGGCGTTCCGTATTATCGTCCTGAACCCACCAATTCCGTATTCTGCTAACAGTCATTGGATCTCGACCAACGCGAGCAGCAATGTCGCGATAAGATAAACCGCAATCGCGATAGGCTACAATCCGACCTTTATCAAAGTCGGAAACGTGATGTTACGCATTTCTCCTCCTTACAAGAGGCATCACAACAACGTTTCACCAGGCAACGCCGGTCAACTGCTGTTTGTGTATGAGAAATCGGCTGGAAACTTTCCTCGTGTCAGTACGTTGTAGGTGTCGCCACCGGCGTCAGTCTTGTGTGAATGCTCTGAAAAGCTAATCATTTGCATATCACAGCATCTTCTTCCTGTCGGTTAAATTTCGCGTCTGTAGCTCGTTATCTTCGTGGTGTAGCAATTTTAATGGCCAGTAGTGTATTATGACTAGCTGATTTAGATCTGAAAGCAAACAAATTCGAAATGCGTTTTATTGGGGTCCAATGAGAGTATTTTATATCAACAGAACGAAACGCTTAAGGCATTTTAAAAACGCGGTTTTTGGTAGTTGTACAGGCGAAATTTAAACAATTTTTGTTAAAATCATTTCGTTTCCTGAGATATTTCGTCCGTGCATAGTTGCCTCCCCAACACATTATAATTATTCCATATTACGGCAGTTACAACTGAACCTGCGGAATCAGGAAAAACCACTCGTGTGAACCACAATCTTCTGTATTCGTACACAGTATCCTCGGAACGCTTTAAACAGAAGAACAGCTAATTTTCGTCTTCCTTCGTTTGCGAAAGGCGTTCGTACGGTTGTATGGTGTGCCTGCACATATATGTGACTGCTCATTGCATTTTCGTAGTTTTACATGAATTGGAGAAAAATGGAGGACTACAGAGAGAAATGCATCCTTGAACACAATGCAGATGTTACTTAGGCGTGCGGGTTGTGCTGTGGTACTTAACCAAGAACGGCACGGATGTAACGTTCTCAATATGTTGCAAGTGTCGGTCGCGATCAGAATAGAGTTCTGTGCAGTTGTGAGTCTATTATGTCGTAGCTAAGTGAAACCGAAAGTGGGCAAATCGTTGCTGCTGGGATGGTGTGTGCTTCATTAACCAAGGCAGCACCGAGCGAGGTGGCGCAGTGGTTAGACACTGGACTCGCATTCGGGAGGACGACGATTCAATCCCGCGTCCGGCCATCCTGATTTAGGTTTTCCGTGATTTCCCTAAATCATTCCAGGCAAATGCCGGGATGATTCCTCTGAAAGGACACGGCCGACTTCCTTCCTTAATCCGGTGAGACCGATGACCACGCTGTCTGGTCTCCTTCCCCAAACAACCAACCAACCAAGGCAGACGATGTGTTTGCTGTTTCAAAAGGCACCATATCGGAGATTTTTAGCGCATGCAGGGAAGCGGAAGAACATCATCTACTAAGACAAAACGCGGACGAAAGTGTGTGTTGAGTGAGCGTCTGAGACAGTCTATTGAAGAGCACTCACTTCGTCTTTACGCCACAAGTAGCCCATCGGGACCATCCGACCGCCGTGTCATCCTCAGAGGAGGATGCGGATAGGAGAGGTTTGTGGTCAGCACATCGCTCTCTCGGTCGTTATAATGGTTTTCTTCTACCGGAGCCGCTACTATTCGGTCAAGTAGTTCTTCAATTAGCATCACGAAGCTGAGTGCACTCCGTAAAATGGCAACAGCGTATGGTGGCCCGGATGGTCACCCATCCAAGTGCCGGCCACACCCGACAGCGCTTAACTTCGGTGATCTGACGGGAATCGGTGTATCCAATGCGGCAAGCCCGTTGCGTTCTATTGAACAGGATTCTCACGAAAAATTCTGGGACGACAGCTGCAAAACTCAGTGAAAAACTGATTGTCTAGGACCTCGATAAGCAGGGAATCACCCCACTCATCAGCGATGCAGATGCCCGTAACAGGAGAACATGGCACTGAAGCAATGAAGCCTGGACTACGGAGAAAAGTCGGATGAGCCTTCTTGCACACCGTTTCTACGTCCCAAGAGTAAAGCATGGCGTGGTTTCGGCGACGATTTGAGCTGACATATCGTGATGAAGTTCCATGGGCCTCATGGTTACTCTGCATGGTCGCATTACTTCCAAAAATTTTGTGGCTATTTTGGCTGTTTGGATCAATTCCAGGGTACAACGTTTGTTCCTCCGTGATGATGGTGTATTCGAAGACCAAAACTCGCATAGTCCAGGACTGGTTTTGTGAGCACGAGGATGGATTATCGCGTCTCCCCCGGCCACCACAGAGCTAGATTGTTGAGCATTTGCGGTCTGTTTTGGAGAGAATGTTGCGCGACAGGTGTCCAACTCCATCATCGTTAACCAAACTTACCAATATGTTGATGGAATAATGGTATAAAAGTGAAACGAAAAATCGTGCAGTATATATATATATATTTGTCTAGTCCGAGACAGTTTTCCTACTCCGTATTAGGCATGGAAACATATTGTGTTTTTGGTGTTTCCAATTTTTTGGCCATCCCCTGTAAGTATGTTGTACTGGACAGTCAGTGTCCAACAGAAATGAAAGTAACAAGGAGTGGAAAAGGGCCACTGACATTTTTGATGTATGTATGTGGTTGACAACGTAGGGTCGGTCCTATTAATATATTGATCGCTGACGACTCAGTTCTCTCTAGAAATGAGCAGATACTGTGACCCATTCCATCACTCACCTGGTTGGTTCAAATGGCTCTGAGCACTATGGGACTTAACGTCTAAGGTCATCAGTCCCCTAGAACTTAGAACTACTTAAACCTAACTAACCTAACGACATCACACACATCCATGCCCGAGGCAGGATTCGAACCTGTGACCGTAGCGGTCGCGCGGTTCCAGATTGTAGCGCCTAGAACCGCTCGGACACCCCGACCGGCTCACTCATCTGGAATCGTATGTAAACGATAGAAAAGCCGAAAGTGGGATGCTTAGGTGAGCGATACTGCCGTGTAAACTGCGTACATAAACAGTTTTCCTTCTTTTCAGAAGGGTTGTTAATAAGTACCTCTGAAGCTTCAGACGACTGAGCAAAAAACTAGATGACTTGCAGAAAAATGACATACATCACCTGATAGAGCAACTCTCTGGAGTTTCGATTCCTTATACGCGCTGTGAGTAATACAACAGTGTACCAGTTCGGTGAATAAGGGGCAGGCGTCAGAACATGTAGAAAAATCATCGGTCTTATAGCTTCCTAATAATTTAAGCCCACAGATAGTCAATGAACAGATTTCCTATGCAGTCTGCTGTTGCACATTTCCAGGCAGCAAACATCAGCGTCCTCAACGAATTGCACACACATACTGATGTTTACTGCGCCGCAAAGGGTGCCCATATTGAGCACCTACAATGTGGGCTAAAAACATGGAGGGATGCTCTGTTCAGTGATATGTGTCGATAATCGTTATGTCTTCAGTTTTCAAACAGACATCTTCTGAAATCCCGGAGATACTTGAGCTGGTAACTTAATTTAGTGAGTTACGCTATCACAACGCAATCACGTGTTCTTTGTGCAGTATTATGCGCTGCTTGTTGAGACACTATTCCCGTATGATGGATCAATGTATTGGCGCTGGTACGGTTTTGTGACGCTCATTACCATGATGTAAGTAACATGTGATGTCTGCATTTGCTCCTGGCTCTGCGATTATATAGCAGCTCTGAATAACGTTACGGAGCTGCCTTAAATGCGTAATCCACAACACATCCGCACTGCTTTAATTACATTGGTAGTTAATCAGCTTCTCCTGCCCTCAAAGTGGATATAAAAGTTCGAGTCCAAATATTAGGATGTGATTTTTTTCTGTACCAGTCCTATTGCAGGTTTTTTACTTCCAAATCAAACCTAAAAAAAAAAACAAAGGAACAATTTTAGTAGCCATAATGCATAGTACGTCCATTGCTATTTAGTATCTTTTCCTTCAGTTTAGTAAACTGTAAGTTTGAATTTCAATTCTTTATTAGTACAGTGTCGAATAAAAGGCTTGCCATGACAGGACGATGTGAATAATGGTGTTGTTAAATCAGTTCTTTATTGAACATTGTGTGTTGCCCATTAGTGCTCCTATTTGTAATGTTGTTGTCAGTCTCTCACAATCTGATAACGTATAATTGTATAATAATCAAACATGCTCACTCTTTACTTCAACTCTAGTATTTCAAATATTTATACATTATATTGTTTGCTTGTTATAAATTATGTTATAGCATTTGTTCAATTACAGAATCACAAAGGTAAACCAGAAACTAAGTATAAATCTCAGAGAAAAGACAGCAATTTGCATCCATTCCGAAGAGGAACTGATATTAACTACAGGTCAAATAATAGAGTTTATTTTTAAGAATTATAGAACTACACCCAATAGCAGTTGGCCGAAGCCGATTTTCTGCCCGATAATCTCACAGCTAGCTCGGCGGATCATCTGTGACTTGTATCGGGTAGACTTTTTTCGGCCGAGTCGTTCAGTTAATCATTTCTACCCTTTGAAAATTAGAAATACAGAACACAAACATTCTTCGTTCTTAGTACCATGTTGCAAAAGCGGTAAAAATACAAGCACCGTAGTTAATTTTTGACACTGCACTACGTGGAGAGGAGTTCACCAGGATAAAAGCCTTCGAACTGGCGTTGAAAATCAGAATTTTGTCACTCTGTGACACTCTTTAACACAGTATGACTTACGAAATTCCTCGTTATCTTCCGTTTAATATACAAGATAATTTAGCTAAGCTCATAAAGTTTCGAATACATTTAAGGTAATCATAATTCTGTTTACACACAGATGAATTCTGAGAAATTTCTCAGCCGTTTTCTGCGTTTTCTCTCTGCATTCTTTATAAAAAAGCAGAACATCTGATGCACAACTCCTTTGTTTTATACATGGATACTTATTTTGCAAAGTAATGTCAAAGGTACACCTGCGTTTAGGCACTTTTGTAATGTTACAAACACACAACACGAAAATGTTGAATGACCTATTTGATCGTGCACGTGCGCCCGAACATTCCAATACGAACTAAAGCCAAAGAATGCCGAAGTTTACACTCGCGCAATGTGATTGTTAGTAGAGTTGAGTAGCAGCATCTGTCTCGCTTTCTCATGTTACTCGCTCTCTCTTCTCCACGCCGCCAGCGCTATCGCCGTCTCCCGTACGTTCCGAATGTAATGAATACAGGCAGGTAGAGGATGCGTCGAATTAGTTATCGTTTGATCTGTTTGCAAAAGCGGTACGTTTTTACTTTGGCTGGGGACGACGGGACAGACAGTCCGAAAGCGGGACTGTCCCGCCCAAAGAGGGACGTATGGTCACGTTACTCAAAGAGAACAAAAGCTACATTCCCTCTGTGCCCCTTCTATGCCGATATATCCTTATTTGGGTGTAAATTACGACCTTCCGCGTAAGAAAGCAATCAGTTTCATCTTAAAAATTCATTTTTTGCAACAATGATAATAGAAATATCCACAGTTCTGTTTGATAAAGGAAAGTTGATGCTGATAACTGTAAATAACATGGCTATGAAAAGAGAGTATAAGTCCATTAGCGACGAGTTTTTCACGATTCTTTTGGGTGAAAATAGAACTACGATATCTTAAACGCTTCAGGTAATTTCTGAGAACAGTTTAGCTGAATGTAAGGAGAAGTAACTCAAAAACGAGGTGCATTAACCCGAAGTATCCTTACAACAAACGACAGCCATCACGACTAATGTCTCTCCTGGCGCTTCGCATGCCGGTAAACTGCCGCGCTGCGTCTGAGAGCTTCAGCCGGAAAGAGACTCCTGTCCGCGAGTCCCTCTTTTTGGCCGACGTGACGAGTGCCCCCGCCGACAAGTAGGTGCGCACAATAGCTTCCGGATCGATGGCGGCTGCTCTCCTTCGCCCTTTAAAGACCGCTCGCAGACGGATGAATGACTTCAAAATAAAAATAAAAAAGAAAGAAAAGGACGAAGGGGAGGGAGAGGACGAGCAGAAGGGAGGCCACCTCTGTCAGCCCAGGCATTGTTCGCGAGACGAGAAATGTGCCCGCGTGTGTGTACAAACGGACGGCCGTGCGGAGCGACACAGAGGAAGAGGCGTGAAAAGAGGTGCGTTATAAATAAACGCCTAGGAGACTGGGTCAGATTGTGAGCCTCGGCCCGTACAAAGGGTTTAAAAGGCCTCTGGAGCGCCGCCACGGAGGGGCTCGTCTGCTGATAAAGAGACGAGGATGACGGAACGCTGAAACCAAATGGGGAGCGCTAAGCAGAGGAAATTCATTGGTAGAGGTCCTCAGAGACATGGATACATGGCCCTCAGAGACATGCACTAAGAGGTAACGATTTATAAAAACGTCTCTTGATCACAGTACATTCATTACGACACGAATCTATAATAATGGCTAAGTAACAAACAACTATAAGATGCATCCATTTTTTGTCTGATGTATAATTTTTAAGAAGCAAAATAACACATGACAGCCGATGTTATGAGGACATGAAAGGCGAACTAGCGCATGTAAATAGGGCATTCCTGTTCTACAAACTGCTCAGAATACGTGTTCGACCACAATTCACTACTCACTTATAATTTTTTGTATATAACAGCCCTCGTAAGTACCGGGTTAATGCATAAGTTCGTAGCGTTTTTCCATACGTTTAATTAGCACAACAGATATGCATAACAGATAATCATCAATAATATGTTCTTCATTGTTCACAACATTTTGCCAACGCTGGAATAGCTTTTCGATTCCGCGTTGCAGAAGTCACGTGCATGTGTGGGGAAGAGTTCGCAGCGCATTTTCACCCGCAAAAGAATTTCAAAAATGGTTCAAATGGCTCTGAGCACTATGGGAGTTAACATCTGAGGTCATCAGTCCCCTAGACTTAGAACCACTTAAACCTAGCTAACCTAAGGACATCACACACATCCATGCCCGAGGCAGGATTCGAACCTGCGACCGTAGCAGTCGCGCGGTTCCGGACTGAAGCACCTAGAACCACTCGGCCACCGAGGCCGGCAACAGAATTTGCTTGAAGGCTGTTCGATATGGGAACGGAAAAAGTGAAAATCTAAGGCCACATGATGAGGTGAATAATGGGGATACGGAAGACTTCCCAATGCAAATCTTGTACAGCGTTTTTTTTTTTTTTTTTTTTTTTCCAGTCTGACATAATGTGGGCAACTGTTATCCTGGAGTAGCACACTTCAAGCCGTCTTTCTGGTCGTTGTTCTCGAGTTACGCCTTTGCGTCTACAAGGCGTTTTAGTTATTGACGAAAAATGTCAGCAGTGAAGGATATACCTGAGCGAAGCAATTCCCAGTACAGCACACTGTCGCTGTTTCACAAGATACGTAACATTATCTTTTGCACACAGGTCTTTGTACAGGGAATTGCTGTTTCATTTGGGTTCAACCCTTCCTTTCATTTTCCAGTGTTACCATAAAAACACCATTTCTCATCATCACTAATAATAGAGGATAGTAATGCTCGGTGTTGTTCACTAGCCAATTGATGACGAGCTAGCAGAACTCTCAGGAACTTCCGTAGCTAAAAACTGGAATATTGCTCAAGTCACACCAATACCCAAAAAGAGAATTAGGAGTAATCCGCTGAAATACAGGTCCATATCACTAACATCGATTTGCAGTAGGGTTTTGGAACATTTACTGCGTTCGAACATTATGAATTCCCTCGAAGAAAACTGTTTATTGGCACGTAGTCACCACGGATTCAGAAATCATCGTTCTTGTAAAACACTACTCGCTCTCTATACTCATGAAGTAATGAGTGCTATCGACAGGGGATGTCAAATCGATTCCACGTTTTTAGATTTCCAGAGGGCTTTAGACACCGTCCCTCAAAAGCGTCTTCTAACCAAACTAAGTGCCTCAGTTGTGCGACTGGATTCGTGATTTCCTGTCAGAAAGATCACAGTTCGAAGTAATGGAAAGTCATTGCGGAAAACAGAAATAATATCCGTCGTTCCCCAAGGAAGTATTATAGGCCCTCTATTTTCATGATCTATGTTAACGATATAGAAGACAATCTTTGTAGCCATCTTAGATTGTTTGTAGATGATGCTGTCATTTACGGTCTTGTAGAGTCATCAGATGACGAAAGCCGGCCGATGAGGCCGAGCGGTTCTAGGCGCTTCAGTCTGGAACTGCGCGACCGCTACGGTCGCAGGTTGCAATCCTGCCTCGGGCATGGATGTGTGTGCTGTCTTTAGGTTAGTTAGGTGTAAGTAGTTCTAAGTTCTAGGGGACTGATGACCTCAGCTGTTAAGTCCCATAGTGCTCAGAGCCACTTGAACCATTTTCAGATGACCAAAATGAATTGCAAAACGGTTTAGATAAGATATCTGTATGGTGCGAAAAGTGGCAATTGACTATGAATAAGGAAAAGTGTGAAGTTATTCATATGAGTACTAAAAGAAGTCCACTACATTTCGATTACGCGATAAGTCACACAAATCTGAAGGCTGTAAATTCAGCTACATACTCAGGGATTACAATTAAAATTACCTAAATTGGAACGATCACATAGATAATGTTGTGGGTAGAGCCAACCAAAGACTGCGATCCACTGGCAGAACACTTAGAAGGTGCAACAGGTCTACTAAAGAGACTGCTTACACCACTCTTGTCCGCCCTATTCTGGAGTATTGCTGCGCGGTGTGGAATCTGCATCAGGTGGGACTGGCTGATGACATCGAAAGTTCAAAGAACGGCGCCTCGTTTTGTACTATCGCGAAACAGGGGAGATAGTCCCACAGACATGATAGGTGAATTGGAGTGGCAAACATTAAAACAAAGGCGTTTTTCGTTGCGACGGGATCTTTTCATGAAATTTCGATCACCAGTTTTCTCCTCCGATTGCGAAAACATTCTCTTGGCACCCACCTACATAGGGAGAAATGATCATCACGATAAAATAAGAGAAATCAGGGCTCGCACAGAAAAATTTAAGTGCTCATTTTTCTCGCGCGCTGTTCGAGAGTGGAACGGTAGACAGCCAGCTTAAAGGTGGTTCATTGAACCCTCTACCAGGCACTTTATTGTGAATAGCAGAGTAATCACGTAGATGTAGATGTAGGTGTATATACGGCCAGCAGCTGATCTTTATGATTTTAGCTTGGAGCATGCCACACCTGTACACCCGAATTTTGAACCTTTGCCATTGCAGGAAAATGTCGCACGATGGTGGAATGATCACAGTTCATCACTTTTGCCAGTTCCCGAGTAAAACTAACGTAGAACATAGTGGGTTGTTAGAATTACTGTGGTTATTCTGGAAGATTTTTGTACGAAGATTACAATGTAGTGTAGCCAAATGAATTTTTCACCCATGTGTCCGCATGTCCGTACTACCAAGTGTCGCTTCCGTAAAATTGGGGAGCCTGGAACCGTCACTAGATTACCAAAAGTGATAGAGGATATTCAAAGAACAGCAGGGTCCGTGACGGATTTTATTCGATCAGCGATAGAGCATCATTGGAAAGCTGAACAAAGTCCAGTTGGAGACGTTACAAGGCAGGCATCTCGTAGTTCAATGTGCCCAAGTAGTACAAGTCAGAATGTTACTTTCTCAAACATACTACTCATGAAGTTACCATGGCGGTAAAATGACAATAATTCGTGCTTATCCAGGGTACTGGTCACAACTGGGACAAGAGGAAGAAAATGAGGGTGGTACTCCGTGGAACCTCAACCAGACACCGTAACAAGAGCTAAAGAGTATGTAGTCGTTGGTCTCGAACGCACAGTGTGATTATAGAAGATGCGCTGCCAAGGACAGGGGCCAGCTAAACCCTGTGCCTTTGGAACCTGGCCGCCTATAACAAGGACGTCGCCTCCATGCTGCAAGCACTCTCGACTGCAGGCTTCCAAACATAATATGCATCGCGACGCAGACGCTTTCATAAGCGATGTCGTTATTAATGCTAATTTATTGAAATCCACCCTTTTGGTTAAATATTAATGAGGCTGGTACGCAAATTTTCGCGCATGTAATCGCTTTAAGTATGTGCATTAACATTCCGTATCACGTTTTCGCTGCGCCGCGCTACCCATTATGACCTGGGGCTATCGCCATTTGCTTACTCAAGTCCTAGTTTTCTAGTCGCTGTGAGCCTTCATTGAGATACCAACTTTTATTATTTTTTTTTTTTTTGCCCTGTTACAGCTGCGAAACACAAAGCTCTCTGAATTTGCATTGCAGAGCTGCGATTTCACAATGCCCCATAAAGCAATGAGTTCTTCACAAATAAACTTCGCGATACATGCCCCGCAGCACATTAATGCACTTTCCGATAACACAAATTCAAAATTTCATATTCCCTCGTTGTCACGCGTGTGATGCGTAACTATGTGATTATTTCCAAACGATGTGTTGGGTTTAATATTTGTATGTGTAATTGACTGATCCGTGAGGCTTTTGATAGTGTAAATCATGGAATACTTCTAGATAAGCTCAAGTACTGTGGTATGATGGGACAGTGCTCAAATGGTTTAAATCATACCTAACTGGAAGAGTGCAGAAAGTTGAAATAAGCAGTTGACATAATATACAAAAAACTGGTGATTTCTCAAGCTGGGGAACAATCAAGAATGGGGTGCCGCAAGGTTCGGTCTTGGGTCCTCTGCTGTTATTAATATATATTAATGACTTGCCATTCTATATTCACGAAGATGCAAAGCCGGTACTTTTTGCCGATGATACAAGTATAGCTATCACACCCAACAGACAAGAATTAACTGGTGAAATTGTAAACGATGTTTTTCAGAAAATCATTAACTGGTTCTCCGGAAACGGGCTCTCATTAAACTTTGACAAAACACAGTATATACAGTTCCACACAGTAAATGGAATGACACCATTAATAAATATAGACTTCGATCAGAAATCGGAAGCTAAGGTAGAATATTCAAAATTTCTAGGTGTATGCATTGATGAGGGGTTGAACTGGAGAAAACACATTGAGGATCTGCTGAAACGTTTGAGTACAGCTACTTATGCTATTAGGGCCATTGCAAATTTTGGCGATGTACGTCTGAGTAAATTAGCTTACCACATCTATTTTAATTCTCTGCTTTCGTATGGCATCATATTCTGGGGTAACTCATCATTAAGAAAAAGAGTGTTCATTGCACAAAAGCGTGTAATCAGGATAACTGCTGGAGCTCATCCAAGATCATCCTTGCAGACACTTATTTAAAGAGCTAGAAATCTTCACTGTAGCCTCATAATATATATATATATATATATATATATATATATATATATATATATATATATATATATATTCACTTATGAAATTTGTTATTAACAATCCGAACGAATTTGAAGTAATAGCAGTGTACATGGCTACAACACTAGGAGAAAGGATGATCTTCACTACTCAAGGTTAAATCTAACTTTGGCTCAGAAGGGGGTAAATTACGCTGCCACAAAAGTCTTTGGTCACTTACCTAATAGCATCAAAACTCTGACAGATAGCCATATAGCGTTTAAAAGGAAATTAAAAGAATTTCTTAATGGCAACTCCTTCTACTCATTAGATGAATTTTTGGATATAGTAAGTGGGTAATTTCCCAACCCCACGAAAAAATTAAAAATATTGAGTGTCATGTAATATTTTGTGTAATGTAATATCTTGTATAGACACCTTTTATTAACCTGACACGTTCCACTTAATTACGAAGTGTCGTATTCATGATGTATTGAACAAGTACTAATCTAATCTAATCTCTGATCAAAAATATCAAAACACCTAATGTTGAGGTGGGTCCACCCTTCTTCTTTATGACGGCTTTAATTCTTCTGGGCACACTTTCAGTGAATTCTCTGAATTTGATGGAGACTTTCAACCCTTTGGACCTCAAAAGAGCCGAAACCAGAGAACGTAGTGACATTGGACGTTGGGTTCTGAAGAGAAAACTACGCCCTAATTCATCCCAAAGATGGCCCACTGGATTCAGGTCGGGATTATGGACAGGCCAGTCCATTTCAGAAATGTTATACAGACAATTGCCTCGCATACCTTGCTTTATGACAGTATGCATTGCTTGTTGCTTCTGGATAGAAATAAGAGAAGCGAGGAGATCTGCCTGTCTGCCTGTCATCGTTTCCGCTAACTGCACGTTAAAATAATCACACCTGGTAATAGCCTGCTCCATCGACAGTGAAGATATGAGACAACTTTTCTTGGAGTAGGGAATACTTCTGCCGAGGCAATTAAAATTGTAAATGAAAGTAACAGTGGGAGAGCATAGACCACTAACAGACAGAGAACTGTAATAAAATTAATTACGTTCTTGATAGAAACACATAAATGAGGGGCAGGTTTGTCGTAAGAGGTGGGAATAGCCAGTCCACAATTTTGGCCATACTGTGATTCGCAAGCATGGTGTTGGTCATTATCTGTGTAATACAGCCAACCGGTTGCAAAAAGATGTTACTTTAACCTTGTTTCGACACCGATAATGCGTGTCTCCATAAGAAAATCCAAACAATTATGCAAAAAGATTACAAAACCATTAACACATAGAAAAAATAAGAATAGATATTATACGGAACAGATTTATGAGGTTACTATACTCTAATGTAGTGATAGATGAACAGATTCACGAGCAAAATGCTCTCGTCATGTGAAAGAACTTCTTAAAATCATATTTCAAACCATATAAAAACTACAAGTATTTGAACTGACATAGCAATGGTACTTTTCAATAAAAATTATAGTTACATGACGTAACACACTGTACACTACTAAGGGCTGTAAGAGGAAACAGGCTCTGGAGGTGCCATCAGACTTACAGGCTCACAGGTCGAAGTTGCCACAAAGTGGACGCCAAACGAGTCGTGTCATCTATTAACATTGCCTGTGAGCCTCTATTTAATGGTTTTGTAATGTTTTTAGGTAACTGTTTAGATTTTCTGACGACGAAACCTATAATCGGTGTCTAAACCAGATTAAATGAAAATCGTGTCGCAGCCTGTTGGCTGTGTTAGACAAATCGTATTCATGTTAAATGAATCTGTCGTCAGTTCTTGGTAGAACGTTATAATAAATGAAAAGCACCAGTTTGCTTCTGTTCTACAATATTACTTTTATTGTTTACCGGTTTTCGGCTTACAAGGCCATCTTCAGACATTTACTGAATATTATCACCAAAGAAGTTACAATGTTTGCAAACAGCTTTGGAAGAGAAGTGACACGTCTAGACTGAAGTAGAAACCTACAGTAAGTAACATCTTTGACAGTGTGGTGGTAATTCAATTAAAAAGTAAAAATTGAACAGTACATAAATAACAATAGAGTAGACAGGAAAACCTTTAACACAAAAAAGGAATAGCATGCCTACATAAACAAAACTAATAAAATAAAATAAAATTAGTACTAGACTATTATGTTTATCAATAGAAACTGTAGGCGTGCTATGCCTGTTTTATGTTAAAGGTTTTCTTGTCTCCTCCATTGTTATTTATGTACTGTTCAATTCTTACTTTCTCATTACATTACCAGCACACTGTCAAAGATGTTACTTACTGCCTGTTTCTACTTCAGTCTACATGTATTACTTCCCTTCCAATGTTGTTGCAAACATTGTAACTTTTTTGGTGATAGTACTTAGTAAGTGTCTGAAGATGGACTTGTAAGCCGAAAACCGGTTAACAATAAAAGAGATATTGTAGAACAAAAGCAAACTGATGCTTTTCATTTATTATCAAATCGTATTCTTATACGGTTTCTGTCCCTCAAACACGCTAAAAAATTGTTAAATGTAACGAAAAACGGAATAACATGAGAAACAACGATAACTCGTCCAGGCACTACAGAGAATATTGACCAGAAAAACAGTGATGTTTCTTGGCAATTTAGAATCAGAACAAAAGTAATAATCCAGGAGTAGTCACGTGATGCGGGCATACAAACAGGGGTAGCACTGACTATGCTCATTGCTCCAAGATTAGCGGTACTGTGATTGGTCGTGGAGCAAGTCATGTACTGACGTCTCAAACAAGAAGCGCTGCGACCATTCTGCCATGAAAGTCTTGACTAAAGCTGAGTTTAACCACGCATCGTTGCTTCCAAGCTGGTGGAAGCCAAGACATATATCGCGAGGAATGTTGGCAACAACCACACTACTACTAGTCACGAATGCTGGGAATTGCAACAAACTGGGGCTGAAAGACGGTCTCTCAGTTGTTTTGTGTCTTCGGACGCAACACAGTAGTGTGCTGCCTCGGATAGAAAACGATTCCTTTAGCGAACTTGACCGGGGCGGTAATGCAGATTGTTCCCATGGCATTCAGCGGAGGGGGCAATTCGGCCTCCCCACGAACGTCTTGGTGAACCTGTAGCGGCGCCAGTTCTCTGACTGTGGGCAGGTCAATTCTAACCGCCCCTCTATATTTTTACCTGTTCGAAATTTAGGCCAACTGTACCTCTCACTCTATAAAATCTACCTATTACCGAAAACTATGTCCCCACAAACTCTTATCCTACTTAAACTCCTATGCCAAAATTTGACTAAACAGAACATAATACGAAGTGAAATGTAACTGATATGAATGCAGCTTGTCTTTATGTTAAATGCGCAACTGAACTAAAACAATTATCTGCCTCTAATCAAAATTTCCACTTATTTCGCGTCTTGACAATATTGTTGCAGAGTTCTCGAGAGCGCAATAGCAAACACCCAGCCGCTGAGCTATATTTCTGTTTCTAAAATACATATTCAAACTGTTGCATGTGGTAAAGCGTAACGATAAACAGTGGGGTGGGAAGAGTAAGCATTCTTATGAAACAATATTCCAGCACGGCCACTTTAGAATGAAGTATGTATTCAAAAAAGACGGAATAAAACTTCGCGTGATCTTCACACGTAACATTGGTCTCAACAATACTATGCTTAACGAAGTAAACAATGATTTAAAAAGGGGGCAATGTTAACAGAGAGTTTCTATAAAAACCAAACAGCTTAATCAGTTAATATGTTAATGCATAACTCAGGGAAGCGGGATGGTCTTTCTTTCAGCACTGAGCAAGTTAACTATCTGACAATAATCATTCCCAGATGCGCAGTGCTGGAGTCTTACCTCAAACTCCTTCTCTCCAAAACATGACATTATTCAAAATTTATATTCTCATCAAATTCTAGTATATCCATCTTATTCATCCTCGCTGTCCTTTGCAATATTCTTCATCTAACACATACCATCACAAACAAGTAACACAGTACTACTGAATCCCTCGGTGACCTACCGCACTTCAACTAAGAATGTATCAGACTGCGCAGAGGTAAAGACTGTGCCACGATAAGACCAAAGACTGTTTAACAGTAATGTAACTTGCTCTCTCTCTCTGATCTGCACATCGATGACATGCAAAAACCAAATGACCTGACCACCTTACATAGAGTAGCTATGCGCCGCTACGCTACTGCCATGGCATGAATTTGAACTTCTGCCAATTTTTATTTTTTATTTATTTAGTTAACCTGATATGTTTAGGGTCATTACACCCTCTGTTACATCGGACCAAGGTTTCACACATACAGTATCTATTACATCATACCCACCCAAAGAGACAACAATTTTAAAATGACAAGTAGTGTTAAAGTGATTTGATTGCCTGAAGTGGCAGGTGGGTAAATTATACTGACTACGAACTAATGAAGTTAGTACTTGCAGCACTTAAGCTACTGCAGCTGCTGCCACTAATTGTGATGATTAATAATAATAATAATGATGAAGATGATGGCAATAATAACAATATCGGTAGTGGGAGATAGAAGAAGAATTCACAGGTGCATGAAATAGATGTTTCCGATGCAGCGAGTTCTGGGGAAAGGAGATTTAAGGAGACTGCATCGGTCAAGAGTACTGCGAAACAAGAAAGATCAGGTTCGAAAGATGGATGTACAAAGGTAAAGAGTGCGTACAGGGGCAACGACAATCCTTGTTGTTGTTGTGGTCTTCAGTCCTGAGACTGGTTTGATGCAGCTCTCCATGCTACTCTATCCTGTGCAAGCTTCTTCATCTCCCCGTACCTACTGCAACCTACATCCTTCTGAATATGCTTAGTGTATTGATCTCTTGGTCTCCCTCTACGATTTTTGCCCTCCACGCTGCCCTCCAATGCTAAATTTGTGATCCCTTGATGCCTCAAAACATGTCCTACCAACCGATCCCTTCTCCTAGTCAAGTTGTGCCACAAACTTCTCTTCTCCCCAATCCTATTCAATACCTCCTCATTAGTTACGTGATCTACCCACCTTATCTTCAGCATTCTTCTGTAGCACCACATTTCGAAAGCTTCTATTCTCTTCTTGTCCACACTAGTTATCGTCCATGTTTCACTTCCATACATGGCTACACTCCATACAAATACTTTCAGAAACGACTTCCTGACACTTAAATCTATACTCGATGTTAACAAATTTCTCTTCTTGAGAAACGCTTTCCTTGCCATTGCCAGTCTACATTTTATATCCTCTCTACTTCGACCATCATCAGTTATTTTGCTCCCCAAATAGCAAGACTCCTTTACTACTTTAAGTGTCTCATTTCCTAATCTAATTCCCTCAGCATCACCCAACTTAATTCGACTACATTCCATTATCTTCGTTTTGTTTTGTTGATGTTCATCCTTTCAAGACACTGTCCATTCCGTTCAACTGCTCTTCCAAGTCTTTTGCTCTGACAGAATTACAATGTCATCGGCGAACCTCAAAGTTTTTATTTCTTCTCCATGAATTTTAATGCCTACTCCGAATTTTTCTTTTGTTTCCTTTACTGCTTGCTCAATATACAGATTGAATAACATCGGGGAGAGGCTACAACCCTGTCTCACTCCCTTCCCAACCACTGCTTCCCTTTCATGTCCCTCGACTCCTATAACTGCCATCTGGTTTCTGTACAAATTGTAAATAGCCTTTCGCTCCCTGTATTTTACCCCTGCCACCTTCAGAATTTGAAAGAGAGTATTCCAGTTAACATTGTCAAAAGCTTTCTCTAAGTCTACAAATGCTAGAAACGTAGGTTTGCCTTTTCTTAATCTTTCTTCTAAGATAAGTCGTAAGGTTAGTATTGCCTCACGTGTTCCAAATCCTTATTGTTGCTTTAATAGATACGTCATTAACTACCATCTGAAACTGGAGGTTATTTCCAGCTCTCTACTACAATGCGGTAGGTTATTGTAGACTCGGGTTCTTGCTACTGAGAGGGACTTCGCGAAAGTGGGTGAACGATGGAGTGAGACAGAATGGATTTTGCTCTGATGACAGCGGGTGTATGTGCTATGTTATTCAGATGATATTTTCGCCTTCTTACATATTTTACGAACTAAATGGTGATCATGAAAATTCAATAGTCCTCCACTTAGGCGAGCTATTGGTGGTTTCAGTTGGCGGGGAAAATTTGATTTTAATACATAATTAAGCAGATGTTCATTTGATTTTTTAATTAACTGATTTATAGCACACATCTACTACCATAGAGCACATAATTACATAAGGTTAAGCAATATGAATCTGCAACTAGAAACGCGGTTGTAATTTTTTTTAACTTTCTTTCTTTGATATGGGACTGGGCTGGACAGGTGCTCAGACTTAACCACATGCTGTATGTGAATGCCATCTGGACAATGCCGTCAATACACAGAGTAACTGCTGTCCGGCATGCACATTATCATAAAGGTGCCAAATGGCGTATTTCGATAGATTGTCCCAAGCATCTTGTGCCTATTGTTGCGATTCAGCAATGGTTATTGCAGACCCTGCCGATCGAGCAAGTTCCCGCATCGTCACATCCTATACGTGTTCAACTGATAAGAGCTCTGATGATCTTGCTAGCCAGGGCGGTAGTTGAGTAGAGGACACCGCGGAGTAGCAACCCTGTTGAAAAGGCACGTCGCCTACATGTCGAAAAAATCGCTGTAACAGGTGGATACGGTGCAATGTTGCAGGCACTGTACCCCACTGAAACACAAAATGTGATTGTGATTTGTTTATATCACCCCCCACTATCACCACAGCATCAAGCCTGGGGTGGGACATGTGTATCGCAGGCGCATGAACTCCAGAATAGGCCGTACGCGAGTACGTCCATCACTCGCATACAGAAAACATACTCCCATCACTGAAGACGATAGAGAGCCAAGCCACCCTTCAATCGACTCTGTCGCCGCATCACAGTAGCCATGCCTAACTATGTCGTGGTATCTGTGGCTGCCTGGCTAGAACAACATGTGATCTTAGTCTTGCTGAAAACAGTTCGTTCTCAGCAGTCCTCGGTGACACAGAAAGTGCTACATTTACTCAGATTTATTTCCAGGGTGATGTTCGGTCGGCCACCGCTGCTCGAGCTATGCGTCGATCTTGACGTGCGACTGTACTACGTGGACGTCAAGAATTTTGTCTACAAGTGTGGGGATATTCCACATACCACTGATAAAAGCAGCTACATATGAGCTATACAATGTGGGCAAAAATGTGCAACAGTTCGTCGATAAGTCCATACAGCTTCGTGCAGGCCCACGACGCTACTCCGTTCAGATGTGTACCGTTGTTCAATAGGAATAAGTGCTTTTTGGTGGGCACGGTTGTGTAATAGAACGTATGTGGCAGTCACTGTTGCAGTCGTCTATAAGGTCAGCACTGTTACTCCCTGCAGTCGAAGAACTGAGGGTGTAACGCTGAAACTACAGATAAAATACCTTCTGCACCATCCAAAATTTTTCGGCATTTAATACCCGTTGGTAACTTGCACTGTACTCCTGAATTTGTAGGCTTTGTTACAGAAACTGTATTTAACATGAAGTGAGTGTAAGAGTGTATACAGGGTGGTCCATTGATGGTGACTGGGCCAAATATCTCACGAAATAAGGGTCAAACGAAAAAACTACAAAGAACGAAACACGTCTAGCTTGAAGGGGGAAATTAGATGGCGCTATGGTTGGCCCGCTAGATGGCGCTGCCATAGGTCATACAGATATATCAACCGCGTTTTTTAAAAGAGGAATCCCCATTTTTATTACATATTCGTGTAGTACGTAAAGAAATATGCATGTTTTAGTTGGACCACTTTTTTCGCTTTGTGATAGATAGCGCTGTGATAGTCACAAACATATGGCTCGCAATTTTAGACGAAAAGTTGAAACAGGTAGGTTTTTTAAATCAAAATACAGAACGTAGGTACGTTTGAAGATTTTATTTCGGTTGTTCCAATGTGATACATGTACCTTTGTGAACTTATCATTTCTAAGAACGCATGCTGTTACAGCGTGATTACCTGTAAATACCACATTAATGCAATAAATGCTCAAAATGATGTCCGTCAATCTCAATGCATTTGGCAATACGCGTAAAGACATTCCTCTCAACAACGAGTAGTTCGCCTTTCGTAATGTTCCCACATGCATTGACAACGCGCTGACGCATGTTGTCAGGCGTTGTCGGTGGATCACGATAGCAAATATGCTTCAACTTTCCCCACAGAAAGAAATCCGGGGACGTCAGATCCGGTGAACGTGCGGGCCATGGTGTGGTGCTTCGCGGACCAATCCACCTGTCATGTGTTATTCAATACCGGTTTAACCGCACTCGAGCTATGTGCCGGACATCCATCATGTTGGAAGTACATCGCCATTCTGTCATGCAGTGAAACATCTTGTAGTAACATCGGTAGAACATTACGTAGGAAATAAGCATTCATTGAACCATTTAGATTGCCATCGATAAAAAGGGGGCCAATTATCCTTCCTCCCATAATGCCGCACCATACATTAACCAGCCAAGGTCGCTGATGTTCCACTTGTCGCAGCCATCGTGGATTTTCCGTTGCCCAATAGCGCATATTGTGCCGGTTTACGTTAACGATGTTGGTGAATGACGCTTCGTCGCTAAATAGAACGCGTGCAAAAAATCTGTCATCGTCCCGTAATTTCTTTTGTGCCCAGTGGCAGAACTGTACACGACGTTCAAAGTCGTCGCCATGCAATCGATGCTGATGTAGCATTCTCAACACCGACATTTTTGAGATTCCCGATTCTCGCGCAATTTATCTGCTACTGATGTGCGGATTAGCCGCGACAGCAGCTAAAACACCTATTTGGGCATCATCATTTGTTGCAGGTCGTGGTTGACGTTTCACATGTGGCTGAACATTTGCTGTTTCCTTAAATAACGTAATTATCCGACGTACGGTCCGGACACTTGGGTGATGTCCAGAATACCGAGCAGCATACATAGCACACGACCGCTGGGCATTGTGATCACAATAGCCACACATCAACACGATATCGACCTTTTCCACAATTGGTAAACAGTCCATTTTAACACGGGTAATGTATCACGAAGCGAATACCGTCCGCACTGGCGGAATGTTAAGTGGTACCACGTACTTATACGTTTGTGACTATTACAGCGCTATCACAAAGCGAAAAAAGTGGTCCAACTATTACATTCATATTTCTTTACGTACTACTCGAATATGTAATAAAAACTGGGGTTCCTATAAAAAAAAACGCAGTTGATATCCGTTTGACCAATGGCAGCGCCATCTAGCGGGCCAACCATAGAGCCACCTGGTTTCCCCCTTCAAGCTAGACGAGTTTCGTTCTTTGTAGTTTTTTCATTTGACTCTTATTTCGTGAGATATTTGGCCCGGTCACTATCAATGGACCACTCTGTATACTTCTGACTGCATATAATTGATTGTAATTATAATGTAAATATTGTAAATTGCTGGGTAATAGCCAAGGGGACTTTGTTTAAATATATCGATAGCAACGACGAAATGACAGTAGCTGTGCCGTTGTTCACCTTTGCGTATGGAGAGCCTCTGTCGCACTGTGAGCAGAGGGGAAGCAGAACAGCTTGACTCATGAAAGAGTGTCTGTTGGGCGCTCCTGCTGACGGAGAGTGCAGCTAGTTACGCTCGCGCCGATGTTGACGCGCCAAATTCGTTAACCCTTGAGTACTGAGAGCACAGTGGGAGTGGACAGGCGGAGGAAGCTGCAGTCCCAACTATTGTCTGTCCCATAATTATCCGTAGCTCTCTAGACGCCTCATGGTTCTCAACCAGCAGCAGCGGCAACAGGGCAGCTCAGCATTGTCGTTGGGTACATTCTTCTTCGTCCGCCCACCGTAAGACTGTAAAGTGACAAAATGTAACTAACCTTGTAGAGGCATTACCCAGTGGCATTTTTGTCACAAAATATGACTAACTTGAATAATAACTTGCAATAGTTAAAACTTGTAGGCCACCTGCGTTATCATTGTCCTCGGACAGTACAACCAAGGATTGTTCCTTTCCTTAATCACCGAGTGTTGTAAATATATGAAAACTGATTTACTATTTATTCCCAGGTTTGTTTGCTTGATAATGACCAGTTTCAGTATAAATTTTCTACTCCTGTATAACTGTCCGTCCGCAGCTCGCGGTTGTGCGGTAGCGTTCTCGCTTCCCGCGCCCGGGTTCCCGGGTTCGATTCCCGGCGGGGTCAGGGATTTTCTCTGCCTCGTGATGACTGGGTGTTGTGCGCTGTCCTTAGGTTAGTTAGATTTAAGTAGTTCTAAGTTCTAGGGGACTGATGACCATAGATGTTAAGTCCCATAGTGCTCAGAGCCATTTGAACCATTTTTATAACTGTCCAGTCTTGTATTGCATAGCCGGCCGCGGTGGTCTCGCGGTTCTAGGCGCGCAGTCCGGAACCGCGCGACTGCTACGGTCGCAGGTTCGAATCCTGCCTCGGGCATGGATGTTTGTGATGTCCTTAGGTTAGTTAGGTTTAAGTAGTTCTAAGTTCTAGGGGACTAATGACCACAGCAGTTGAGTCCCATAGTGCTCAGAGCCATTTTTGTATTGCATAACAGAGGCTTAAATAATTTTCAGTTTTGGGTATTAACTTCATTCACTTAACGTAACGAAAAATTTCACTGGCAAAGCTAATAACTAAAGATACAGCACAAATTAAGTGTGCGCAATTTCATTTATTCTGTATTTAGCTTAGTGAGTGACTTATGCTAGCTTGGTATGTGTTGTACTGTTGTTATATTGAATTTAAAATCAGTTGCTCATTTGCTTAAAGTGAATTCAGTTCAGTCTTCCTATAATCAAAAGTAAATTGCTTGCGTTACGCTAAGGTTACTGAAAGTCATATTTTTACATAACGAAGTTTTACTTACCTCCAGTAATTTATTTAACCAGTAACTTCATTTAACTTTATTTGCAAAATTTAGTATTTCAGAATAAATAACTGCAAGCTCAGTGCTTTTTGATTCATTTATTTTCTCGTGAACTGTTGTGTTGTGGAAAAGCGTCACAACCTTGCCACGCGAATGATTATTTCCTTACATTTCTTCGCCGTTACCTACATTGAGATTCTGAAAATTCATCACCCTAGTGGGTTGGCGACCGTTCACTTATCTCCATTTTGGCTAATCAGTATTTCTTTTGAACTATCGATATTTTTTGTATTAAAAGTACGACGTGGTACACTGCCCCCCCCCCCCCCCCCCCTGTGTCGCTCGTGAGCGATTGCACTAAATTACTACCAATTTCAAAATTATCATCAGTATTTAGATTAGCTTTGGAATAGATACTTCCTTAAGAAGGGTCTATTGTACACTTTCCTCCTACTAACCGATATTATTTCCCTTCGCTAACGAGAGCCTTACTTACTGTAAAATTTCATTTGGCAAACACGATGACGGGCAGTTATATAGCAATCCAGTAGGCCGATTTGGAAGGGTTAGGTTATAAGTGCACACAGGCAAGCCTCTTGAGCGACATTTGACCGCCGCTGACCGTGACAAACGAATCACGAACACTAGAACCTCACTGAAAACAGTCCTTGAGGAGGTTAAATATTTTCCGGCAGTGTATTTGGTCAAATAAGTTCTCTGCACTTTGAACAATGTGTGCAAGTGATTTGTTTCTCGTTTTAATACTTCGGTTGAATCAACGCATCCTAAAGCTTATATTTTTTGTGAGTGACTTGAGAAGAGAGAAATAGTGACTGCTCTGGTTCCGCACCAAAAATTGATGAGAAAACCGATGAAAGGCAAGTATTCATCGATAAAAAAATTGTAGACCGGCAAAGTGGTGATATGAACCGGTTGCACTTACTGCAGTGTGTTTTGTACGAAGCTGAAATGTTAACGTTATACATCTAAGTAAAAAACTTTCCATTGTAGCCCGTTATAATATATTTTACTTTACAAAATTGTTGAGGCTTTCGTGGCCACTTGTTGACAAACTGCCTATTGGCTTCTGTCTCGGGTTCTTCGGCCGACGTTCATCTAATGATTTTTCTGACGTTTCGCCAGCACGAGTGGCTGGCATTGTCGAAGGAGAAAAGAGACCCACTTGCAATGTCGGGAATATACCGCATACCATGCACATGCGGAAAAGTTATTTCGGAATGACTGGACGATCCATTAACACCAGGATCAAAGAGCATAAGCGACATTGCAGGTTGGGGCAGGTGGAGAAATCGGCCGTGGCAGAGCACGCACTGAATGAGACCGACCATGTAATTAAATTCGCCGACACGGAAGTTCTGGCTGTAGAGAAGCACTATCACACGCGCTTGTTCAGAGAAGCTGTAGAAATACAAAAACACGCGAACAGTTTGAACAAGAAAGAGGAAAGCCTTAAGGTCAACGGATCCTGGCTTCCCGTACTGCAGCGAACGACCGTCGTAGGTAGCAAGAGGAGAACCGCACCGGAAATGACCGCGGAGAAGCCCTCGGACGTTGGCGCGCCAGGTACATATAGCCTGCGCCCGCGAGCTCGGCTCCAGTTCACCACCGGCAATGGAGGGTGAAGCTTTGACAATGCCAGCCACTCGTGCTGGCGAAACGTCAGAAAAATCATTAGATGAACGTCGGCCGAAGAACCCGAGACAGAAGCCAATAGGCAGTTTGTCATATTTTACTTTCGTTAAACAGTTTCGTCATTCTTGTGTTAGTTCCCGTATGTAAGATAAATAGGGGGTATCATCAGCAGAAGAAGAAGAAAATAATTTACTTTTCATAAAATGTGATAGTAAATATGTAATAGCACTCTTTAGCTAAACATTCCTGTAGTATGAATTACAGTAGTGCTGCAGTGTGTGACCAAGGAAAACGTCACACGTCTGCTAGTAACTTTTATTTTTGATCCTAAGTTAAATTACAACCCAAGTTTTGTCTAATTCATGTAGAATTTTTCGTCTTATAAAATAGAATCGTAGATTGTGGTTTCTGAGTAGAAACACAGATTTAAATATGATGGGAAATCACAAATGTAACAACGAACTTACAAATTGCTTACAAAGCTCGCATTAAGAGCCCAAGGTAGCTTTTTGTAAATTGGGCTGAAACGTCTTTTCTGATTATTCCTTTATTTTACGCATTTGACACTGTTTCTGTGATACATGTGAACAGATCTAACTTTGTTCTATACATTATAAAACAAAATAGTTTTATTATAGCGACAAACTGCACCATGCAATATTTGTAACATTCACCCGCGTAATCATATATCACTGCCTTGGCCAGATGTTTGGTTTCTCTTATTTTAAGCTATCTGATTTTTATCAGATAGAACGAGTTGGGAGTCGTATTCATTCTTTTACAATACGCAAACACCGTACGTTGGGTTCTGTGACATAGGTCATACTGCAATCGATTGACAGTAACCTCGTTGGAATGCAAATAGCTGTAAGATAGCTGTTGTAACGCTTGACACGAGAATCCCAATTTGAAAATGTTAGACCTATTGATATACGTCGTTCACCTGTGACCTACCCGTGCTTTTATGCGATGTGGAGAACTTCGGACACTAGTACAGATTTTTTTTTTTCATGTAAATGTATCCGGACTACTGAGCACAAACGAGGTTTTTTAGATGAGTATTTCATTTCATGTGAGGAACTTTACGTGGTTTTGTTTTCAATTCATGTGTGGAGCTGTGTATAAACAAGTCGGCGTGAGAACCGCGCTTCTTTTCAAGTTTTGAATTAAATTTTCTCAATAAAGGTAACTGTTCTCATAGTTAGGACTTACTATGTGTCAATCTATCTTATCAAGAAGTCTTTATAACCATGCATTTTTACGTGATTACCTATATACTGGTTTATCACATTATTCTTGTCATTTTCGTTTTCATAAAAATAACTGTGCACTTTCCTTGTGATAATTTTTTTTCGGTTACTTAGAGCGGCTTGAAAACGATGCTTCTTAGCAAATAGTCTTCATTCTTAATGCCAAGTTCAACGCGGCCCGTCACCAGTTCCTCTCTTGTGCTAACCTTTTCGTCTCAGAGTAGCATATGTAATCTACGTCTTCAGTTATTTGTTGGTTGTACTCTAATCTCTGTTTTCCTCTACAGTTTTTGACTTCTACAGTTTCCTTTAGTGCCGTGGAAGTTATTCTCCGATGTTTTAACAGATGTCCTATCATACTATCCCTTCTTGTTATCTGTGTGTTCCACATATTCCTTTCCTCCCCGATTCTGCGCAAATAATACTCATTCCTTACCCGGTCAATTCAACTCATTTTCAGCATCTCACTATAGCAACACGTACACTATCAAAAGTATCCGGGCACCCGCAAAAACATATGTTTTTCATATTAGGTGCATTGTGCTGCCACCTACTTCCTGGTACTCCATATCAGCGACCTCTGTAGTCATTAGACATCATGAGAGAACAGGATGGGGCGCTCCGCGGAACTCACTGACTTCGAACGTGGTCAGGTGATTCGGTGTCACTTGTGTCATACGTCTGTACACGAGATTTCGACACTCCTAAACATCCCTAGGCCCACTGTTTCCGATGTGATAGTGAAGTGGAAAGGTGAAGGGACACGTACAGCACAAAAGCGCACAGACCGACATCGTCTGTTGATTGACAGAGACGGCCGACAGTTGAAGAGGGTCGTGATGTGTAATAGGCAGGCATCTATCCAGAACATCACACACGAGTTCCAAACTGCATCCGGATCCACTGCAAGTACTGTGACGGTTAGGTGGGAGGTGAGAAAACTTGGATTTCATGATCGGGTGGCTGCTCATAAGCCGTACATCACGCCGGTAAATGCCCAACGACGCCTCGCTTGGTGTAAGGAGCGTAAACATTGGACGATTGAACAGTGGAAAAACATTGTGTGGAGTGACGAATCACTGTACCCAATGTGGCGATCCGATGACAGGCAGTCGGTATAGCGAATGCCCGTTGAACGTCAGCTGCCAGCGTGTGTAGTGTCATCTGTAAAATTCGGAGTCGGTGGTGTTATGGTGTGGTCGTGTTTTTCATGGAGGGGGCTTGCACCCCTTGTTTTGCGTGGAATTGTCACATCACAGGCCTACATTGATGTTTTAAGCACCTTCTTGCTTCCCACTGTTGCAGGGCAATTCGGGGATGACGATTGCATCTTTCAACACGATCGAGCTCCTGTTCATAGTACACGGCCTGTGGCGGAGTGGCTGCACGACAATAATGTCCCTGTAATGGAGTGGCCTGCACATAGTCCTGACCTGAACACTATAGAACACCTTTGGGATATTTTGGAACGCCGACTTCGTGCCAGGCCTCACAGACCGACATCGATACCTCTCCTGAGTGCAGCACTTCGTGAAGAATGGGTTGCTATTCCCCAAGAAACCTTCCAGCACCTGATTTGAACGTATGCTTGCGAGAGTGGAAGCTGTCACCAAGCCTAAGGATGGGCCAACACCATATTGAATTCCAGCATTACCGATGGAGGGTGCCACGAACTTTTAAGTCATTTTCAGCCAGGTGACTTTATACATTTGTTACATTGCGTATGAAAAGCATAGATTCACTTCTTTTCCAGTTTTCCCACAGTTCATAATGCGTTACCGTAGAGTGCTGTCGTCCGAATGTACACTTTTTTCCTTCTTGGGCAGGAATTTTCTCATTGGTGATCTATTTTAATGTCCTCCTTGCGTCATCCATTACTTATTTCGCTTCAAAGGCGGCAGAATTCCTTCTTTTAGTTTACTTGTGGTTCCCAACACTGGTATGATTATCGCTAATCTGACGTCTGCTCGTTCTAGTTCTTTCCAGCTTTCTTCGGTTCACTCTCAGTTTATATTTAGTACGATTCCCGGGCGGGTTGGGGATTTTCTCTGCCCGGGGCCTGGGTGTTTGTGTTGTTATCATTTCACTATCATCATCTTCATTATTTGTGAGAGCGTATAGATTGCATTGTGAAAAAAATTGACTGTGTAAGAATTGGCACTTTGTATGGGCGTTGATGACAGCGCAGTTGAGCGCCCCACAAACCAAACATCATAATCATTTATTCAGTACTCATTAGATTGTTCATTGAATTCAACACGTCCTTCAATTCTTTCAAATATTTTTTATTCCAGTCTTTGATCAAAATATCAATTCTTTCGACGATTACCATCCTCAGATCTTCTCTACACAATGTCCTAAAGTGATAAGACCGTAATGGCATCGTCAAAAATTATTTTACGGTTTCACTAAGAATAGCACAGTCACCAGTGAATTTTATCATTAATATCCTTTCACTGCCAATTTTAATCCCACACATGAGCCGTGCGGTGTAGCCGAGCTGTCTAGAGCGCCTTGCCACCCCCCTCCCCCCCTCCCCCCTCCCGCGTCGGAGGTTCGAATCCTCCCTCGGGCATCTGCGTGTGTGTTGTCCTTAGCGTACGTGAGTTTAAATTAGAATAAGTAGTGTATTAGCCTAGGGACAGATGATCTCAGCAGTTTGGTTCTTGGGGTATAAAGGGACCAAACTACAGGGTCATCAGTCCAGCAGTTTGGTCCCATAGGAACTTACCACCACCCACACTTGAACCTTTCTTTTATTTCCGTCAGTAATTTTTCGATGTTTAGATTGAATAGTAGGGGCGAAAGGCTACATACTAGTGTTACAACCTTTTTATTAAAAAAAAAAAGCTTGGTTCTTGGTCTTCCATCGTTATTGTTCCCTCTTGGTTCTTGTAAATATTCCTTATTATGAAACTTCCTGGCAGATTGAAACTATGTGGTGGATCGAGACTCGAACTCGAGACCTTTGCCTTTCGCGGGCAGGTGCTCAACCATCTGAGCTACACAAGCACGACTCACGACCCTTCCTCACAGCTTCAATTCTGCCAGTACGTCGTCTCCTACCTCCCAAACGTGCTTATTATCCTACCTTCCAAACTTCCTTGTTATCCTTCTTCACCCATATTACACTGCTGAGCGTTTCCTCCAGACCAACAAATGCTACTATTGTGTCTTGATGTTTTTCCTAAGTCTTACTTCAATTATTAGTCAGAACTGTCCCTCTAGTGCCTTACCTTTCCGAAGGCCAAACAGGTCGTTATCTAACAGATCGCCCATTTTCTTTTCCGTTCTTTTGTGCAGAAATTACGTGTCAATAAAGAGTTATTCACTAAAAGCATCTTATGATGCTAACATGAATGTCTTCAATTTAGTCATTTTTAAACTTCACACTGCAGACTAGATTTAGCGAATACGTCTTTCTCAGCCGGAGTATCACTTTACGGCCACGCCAGCTGGTTCGCATGCAGTTACGGTAATGGGCTCTATGGTGTGATAAAACCCCTCCAACGGCAGTGGGCGGGCGGCGAGCGTGTCCGTGTGTGAATCACTGCAGCGCAGCGGAACCTCGCCGCAGCCGAGAACAGGATGCTCCGGAATAAACGAGCCACGCTCGCTGGCCTTATCGCGCTCGCCCTAACTATCCTAAACAGGAAGTCGTAAAATGGTCGTAAAAGATATACACGTCAAGGAGCTCTCAAACGTAACACCGCCAACAAAGGGGACGAACAAAAGGAGAGAGCAGTTGCGCGCCGCGCTGACAGATACCATCTGGCGACGCCGAGAAGCTTTCTGTATGTGAGGGACGCCACTTAGCGTACCGTGCATGGTAAATAAGTGACGGAGCCACCGTCTGGGCTTCGACATGCGAACTCCTGGAATAGGTATGAGGTGCCTGTGGTACTTAGGGTGCTTCACGTTTTATGGTGATGGGAATCAGAGGCTGTGCTGGCGTATTAGTTACTACACGAGGGAAGTCGATAACTATCTGCACTATCATTCTAATTATCTTTAGATTTGCAGTGCAACTTAGTGCACTCGGTGGGAATGTATCATTCTCTTCGCTTGTGAACTTGTGACGTGTGATGGTGATGTTCGTGTGCGCGTACGACCTCGAGGTATTTGCTGACAATATTCAAGAAAAGAAGCCAACGGCCTTGCCGCAGTGGTAACGTTGGTCGCTGTCAGATCACCGAAGTTAAGCGCTGTTGGACTTGGTTAGCACTTGGATGGGTGACCGTCCTATCTGCCAAGCGTTGTTGGCAAGCGGGATACCCTCAGCTCTTATTAGGCAAATGGAGGAGCTACTGGATCGAGAAGTAGCGGCTCCAGTCACGAAATCTGACAACAGCCGGGAGGGCGGTGTGCTGGCCACGTGCCCGTCTACATTCGCATCCAATGACGCCTACAGCTAGAATGACGCGGCGTTCGGTCACTACCGCTGAGCCTTCCGAGGCCTGTTCGGACGCAGTTTAGTTTTAGTTTGCTCAAGAAAAGGAGTGATCCGAAACGTCTCAGACATGGTGCTGTGGAAGGATGCGGAAAATTATAAGGGGCAGTCAAATGAAACGTAAAAAGTAGTAAGCGAACTTTATTAAGAGGGGCGTTCAATAGGTAAGGCAACTTTTTTTTCCTCGGTCAATTTCGGTTGAAAAGAAAAGAGGAATTTCTTGTGGACTTCCTGAAATATTCTCGCTTCAGTCACTATAGTTTCATGAAGTTCCAATAGGTGGCAGCGCTATACATAGCCTTCAAAATGGCGTCTGTAAAGACGGTGCGTTCCAAGCAGAGAGCTGTCACTGAATTTCGTTTGGCGGAAAAACAGAAGATAGCAGATATTCATAGGCGCCTGCAAGATGCCAAATAACAAAAGCACGGTAAGTCGTTGGGCGAAGTGTCTAAAACGTCAGTGAACATTTTCTCTTTAATAAAAGCTGTTTCCTGTGACGTTTGTCGGAAAGACTTTACAACACCCTGTTTGTTTTGCAGCAATTCTGAGCACCTGCAGCAGAATCATGTTCGTGGCGAATAATGTAGGAGTGAAATGATGAATGTGCGTGTGATTTGATTATATGCACTAGTGTCTGTACTGTGTACCACAGCCCACAACAGCAGTCAATGAGAAAGGAAGGCATGCCACTACTGCAGAAAGAGGCAACGGCTCGTTAGCTGTTTGTCGGCGGATGGTTTTGCACTCCTCTCTGAGCCGCAGGCCGTCCACTAGGGCGCAGCGAACGCCAGCTCTGGAAAAACTCTGTGAATGGCTGAAAAAAAAAAAGCCCAAAGACACTGCTGGAAAGTAGAGAGTCGATGGGAATCTGGCGATCCAGTCCCAAAACCAAAGGCACAGAGCATCTAAGCACAGAAAGTTCTGATGGTAACATGTTTCTGGGTTAATTTGGTGGATGAAGAAACTGTGGCAAAGAAGGTCTTATGCAAGCCATCAGTCTGTGATGGAGAATGTACAATGGACAAACAGTGTGAGTAAACCATGGGGAAAGAAGAGTAACAGCCAGAGACACTTTGATACAGAATTCATTCTACTCCTTGGTGAAGGACGCTTTGTGTCAGAGGGAGTATTCAGCCTTTGACGGCGTTGTAGGTCCATTGCAGCGGTTCGCTGCATCTGTTAGAAGGCACCAGGGAGATGAACAGCACTGGTTTGTTAAGACTCGTAATGCTGCAGAAAACAAATCGTAATGCTGTATAGTATATGTGTCTTCTGTAATGCACGCAAGACCGTGAGTATTAATAACCGCTTCAGCTGTATTTAGTCCTTTATTATTGGATCAATACCTGTTTCGTGGCACCAAAAGCCACATCTTCAGGTGAACGTATGGCTAAAACGTTAGTGCGGAAGCGCTTGGAACCTTTTCTCCAACATTCGTTGTCCGTCAGAACAAAAAACCGCTAAAAGGCTGATGGACAACGAATGTTGGATAAAATATTTGTCTTTAACATAGTACAGATTTCGGCATAATGTTTACACGTCCAATGGTATAATAAAAGTATGGTACAAGCAACAGTTAATATTCCCGTATAACTTATCTGACCTTCTTTTCAGGCTAGTATTCACACTGTAGTACGTTTTTTAGGGGGCGGAGAGGGGGGGGGGGGCGGTGATGGGGTTCGTCTCCGGGTTTCCAAACATCCTCTTTTTTTGCATATTTTGACTCCTTTTAGTCTTAAAATACGTGATCTGATGTGTTTTCACTATAGCTGATGTATTTGTCTTGCGAGAATTAGTGACTGTACTGATACGATAATTCTCATTCATTGTTCCATCTCAGGTGCACATTTTCGATTGGATTACATGTTTAGATCTACATCTACATTTATACTCGGCAAGCCACCCAACGGTGTGTGGCGGAGGGCACTTTGCGTGCCACTGTCATTACCTCCCTTTCCTGTTCCAGTCGCGTATGGTGCCGCGGGAAGAACGACTGCCGGAAAGCCTCCGTGCGTGCTCGAATCTCTCTAATTTTACATTCGTGATCTCCTCGGGAGGTCTAAGTAGGGGGAAGCAATATATTCGATACCTCATCCAGAAACGCACCCTCTCGAAACCTGGACAGCAAGCTGCACCGCGATGCAGAGCGCCTCTCTTGCAGAGTCTGCCACTTGAGTTTGCTAAACCTCTCCGTAACGCTATCACGCTTACCAAATAACCCTGTGGCGAAACGCGCCGCTCTTCTTTGGATCTTCTCTATCTCCTGGGTCAACCCGGCCTGGTACGGATCCCACACTGATGAGCAATACTCAAGTATAGGTCGAACGAGTGTTTTGTAAGCCACGTCCTTTGTTGATGGACTACATTTTCTGAGGACTCTCCCAATGAATCTCGACCTGGTACCTGCCTTACCAACAATTAATTTTATATGATCATTCCACTTCAAATCGTTCCGCACGCACACTCCCAGATATTTTACGGAAGTCACTGCTACCAGTGTTTGTTCCGCTATCATATAATCATACAATAAAGGATCCTTCTTTCTATGTATTCACAATACATCACTCAGGATCATCTTCAGATCTAAATAGTTGTGCCAGCAATCCGTCTTGTCTTCCCTGAACCACATATCAGAGACTCGCTGATGCAACTATTTAGATCTGAAGGTGATCCTCAGTGACCGAAACAAGTAATCTAATTAAAAACGTGCAACCAAGAAGGAACAATAAATGAGAGTTGTGTCAAGAGAGTTTTGTGGGGAAATTATTCTTTATACGTGAACATCGCATTTCTATGGAAACGCCCATACGTCCCCTCTAGCCGCTCTCGGTTCTTGGGCCGTTTACAATTCCAGTCGATCTGTCTTTCTGTGTGAAGCTATTGCCTTAGGTCGAAGAAAGTGTTGGTACAACTGTTGCACAAACATACGGAAAACACTGACAAGGACAAGGGACTTGATATCAAGATGTAAACTGTGTTCAGACGAAAAGGTACGGAACGTTGTAAGAACCATGTGCTACTTTTGGATAACGTAGTGAGACATCTTGTGACGCGAATGTAGCGTCGACACCTCGCCCTAAAGAATTTTAAAAAATGATCAAATGTGTGTGAATTCCTAAGGGACCAAACTGCTGAGGTTATCGGTCCCTAGACTTACGCACTACTTAAACTAACTTACTCTAAGAACACACACACACACACACACACACACACACACACACACACACACACACACACACACACACACACCTACGAAAATCAAATATATTGTCAGATTTATAGTTTACACCACAACAGGATAAAGCAGTGCACATAATTCAAGTAGTATAGCATATAGCTATGGCTGACTGATCGCTGAAATACAATAAAAAACAACCAATTAAACAAAAACTGCGCCGACCACTCTTTCGAAATAAACACGCGTGCGCCATTAGCAATTTGCATCAGTGTATAGTAGTAGTAGTAGTAGTAGTAGTCGTAGTCGTATGGTATTCTGCCTTACGGCAGGTCGTGTCATTGTTTAAGCCTCTTCCACTTTTATCTGTCCATAGCCAGTTTTTCATTTCTGAACATTTGCCTCCTTTGATATTGTCCAGCATCTGATATATTCGTTTTCCTCTTCCCCTTCTCCCTCCACCATTCCTTCTATTCCTTCCTTCAATAAACAGAGAAACAGTTCCTCCTCAAACAATGTCCAATACAGTTCCGTTTCCTCTTTCTGATGACTTTCAGCATGTTTCTTCCTTCTCAAACACTGGTTACTACGTCATTCCTTATTCGGTCTTCCCATTTCACGTTTTTCATTCTTCTCCATATCCACATCTCTAGTGGCTTCAATCTTGTTTCATCTTCCTTCCTCAATGTCCAGGTCTCTGCACCATATAGTGCAACGCTCCAGATGTAACATTTGGCAAGTCTTTTCCTCATATCTTTGTTTATTGGTCCACAAAGTAACTTCTGTTTCCTCTTGAATCCTTCTTTTTCCATTGCAATTCTTTTCCTAATTTCTGTTAGCAATACATATCATCCATTATTACAATTCCCAAGTAATTGAAGTTATTCACGTGCTCTGTTTACTCTCCCCCTATTTTCCTATGACATTTTCTCCCCTTTCCTCCAATTACCATGCTTTTCGTTTTCTTCTTGTTAACTTCATTCCATATTCTTCTAATTTTGTGTTTACATCGTATAACATTTGTTCCATCTCTGTTGCTCTCTATGCCATGACAACCATGTCGTCTGCAAATCTTACACACTCCACTCTCCGACCCCCTATACAAACTCCTCTCCTTCCATCAAAGCTTTCACTAATAATTTCCTCCAGATATTTTATTGAACAGTGTTGGTAATAAACAGGAACCTTGTCTTACACCTCTTCCCAGTTCAATTTCTTCACTCATCAGACCTCTTATTCTTACTCTTGCTGTCTGGTTCAGATATAAATTTCTAGTTAGCCGTCTATCCCTCCAGTCAACACCATGTTACCTTAGGATTTCCATCAGTTTGTCCCATCTGTTCCATCTGAACAACAGGTGAATAAAGTATATGATTTGGACAAAAGTGAGATAAAAAAAAAGAAAACAATTGCGAGGACAGTTTATCACAGGAATTCAATGAATTACAATCCGAAGCACAATTACCATTTTGGAAGTTGGTGTATATGGTGTAAGTAGGCTGTTTATGTTCTTATATTGGTAACGTCACCGCCACGTAGCGCTCTGTATGAAAATCACTGGCTGTGCTGTGTGCAGTCTGTGGCTGGTTTGCACTGTTTTTTGCTATTGTAGTGTTGGGCAGCTGGATGTTAACAGCGCGTAGCGTTGCGCAGTTGGAGGTGAGCCGCCAGCAGTGGTGGATATATATATATATATATATATATATATATATATATATATATATATATAATGACTTTTGAACACTATTAAGATAAATACATTGTTTGTTCTTTACCAAAATCTTTCATTTGCTAAGTATGCCCATCAGTAGTTAGTGACTTCAAGAGTTAGAATCTTTTATTTAGCTGGCAGTATTGGCGCTCGCTGTATTGCAGTAGCTTGAGTAACGAAGATTTTTGTGAGGTAAGTCATTCATGAAAGGTATAGGTTAATGTTAGTCAGGGCTATTCTTTTGTAGGGATTATTGAAAGTCAGATTGCGTTGCGCTAAAAATATTGTGTGTCAGTTTAGTGTTGATCAGAATAAGTAAAGAGAGTAATGTCTGAGTACGTTCAGTTTTGCTCAGCTGTTTGAAAAGCAAATAATGTAAGAGGTTTATCAGCACAGTAATTCATTAGTTTTTCTAAGGGAACGTTTCAATGGAAGCAAGCGGAGACGAGCGTAACACAGTGGTTTTATGACAAGCCTCCTCGTATCAGTCTAAGCGTTCAGGCCAGACGCGGTGCAACATCGTCCTGATAAGTTGTCTAATACTGCCAGGTATTTTTTGAAATAGAATTTATTAGGTAATGACTGAATTAAAGACACATGCCCTCTCAAACCGTCAAGTTTCGGTTCCTCCTCTTTTATGGGTGTTTCCCTCTTTTGTCACACGGTGTCATTTATTTGATTACCTAGGTTTCGAGTTAAAAGCCCATCGTCAAATAACAATTTTCTGATGATGGCCTTGCAAGCCGAAAACTGATTGACTGAAGAACTTAAACTGATCTTCCTTCTCCCTCCTTTCCTAGTTAGCGAGCTGTCTCATAGCGCTGATGGTTAGCAACGGTACACCAGAATCTTCCCACTTCTGACGGAAGCTTACCCAGCTTCTATGCTGAACGGTGGCAATGTGGAGACACCTGGTTGGGTTTTATCGGTTCACGGGAAGGTCGGACGCGTGTAGCAGCGAGTATTCATGCGCCAGCCGCGGGCGCCTTTAAATCGTTTCTCCGCTCGTCGGCGGTGCGCAGCGCCTTCCTAAATAAATCCCGCCGGCTCTTTTGATCCCACGTCAGCCGAGAGAATACGTGCGCGGCGCGGTAGGTACAGACCTTATCATGAGCATCACGGCCGGCCTGTCAGAGGCGCCGGGCCCGCTGGGCAGGAGGCGGCAGCCGCAGAATGCAGAGTGGGCGCCGGCAGCCGATGGAGACGTCGCTCTGGAGATGAATTACGGCAGGTGCCATTCAGCCGTTCTGGGAACCCTCCAGGGAGGTAGCCGCCTCAAGATTAAGCGCTCATAGAAACGAGTCGCCCCCACCCCGTCCTGTCTCCCGGACCACTTCTCCGTAATACTGTTGTGTACGTCCGCATTTCCAGCCCGATTCTCTCCGTTTGATCGCAAGTCACACTTGATCTGTATTCGGCACTTACCTGTCAAGGTGGTTCCTCGTGTCCTCCTACATCTCTGTCCAAAGGAGAAGCATAATTGCGAATAAAATCTGGATATCTGTAGTAAGTTTTATGGGACCAAACTGCTAAAGTCATCGGTCCCTAGGCCTACACACAACTTAATCTAACTAACTTATGTTAAGGACAACACACACACACACCGATGCCCAAGGGAGAACTCGAACCGCGCGAACCGTGGCAAGGCACCTAAGACCGACGGCTACCCCGCGCGGCTGCAGCCGGCCGGTGTGGCCGAACGGTTCTAGGCGCTACAGTGTGGAACCGCGCGACCGCTACGGTCGCAGGTTCGAATCCTGCCTCGGGCATGGATGTGTGTGCTGTCCTTAGGTCAGTTAGGTTTAAGTAGTTCTAAGTTCTAGGGGACTGATGACCTCAGATGTTAAGTCCCATAGTGCTCAGAGCCATTTTCCCCCCGCTCGTTTAGAGAAATACTGGGCTGATTCCACCTTCCATCTAAAAAAAAAAGAAAAAGCGATACACAAACAGCTCATGTACCATAAATGTATACATTTGAGTGGTGCTTGTTCTGCCTGAAATGTCCGACAGGGCGCCATTCGTGATGACGCTGCTGGTGAATACATTTATCTGAAATAGAGGATGGGGAAAGAGAGAGAATGGATGGCTAGGAGTTCGTGACTTCCGGCCGCCAGGGCATTGTGGTAATACAATGGCGATAGTTAAAAACTTGTGCTGGACCGGGAGTCACACCCAGATTTACTGCTTTCCATGAGCAGTTGCGTTAACCGCTTCGGCCATCTGGACACGGTTCCTGACCGACTGAAATATCTGGCTTAATGGGCGACGAACGCTGCATTGCAGCGCACGATAATACCGTTTTCGCGAATTACTGATTCCCTAGGAATTCGGACGATATTGGCGCACCCACACTGAGGAAAAATGTGAGAGAGGCATCGCGCAGTTACAGAAATTCTCCTTTCAGTGTAGATGCACTAATGTTGTCCAAACTCCTACGGGAATCAGCAATTCGTGAGTAGGGGGTTAATGGACGAGAGACGCTACACTGCAGCGTGCGATAAATTGAAAATTTCAGTCCATCAGGGACCGTGTCCGGATGGCCGAAGCGGATAAGGCAACTGCTCATGAAAAGCGATAAATCTGCATTCGAATCCCGTTCCTGCATAAATATTCAACTTTCGTCATTGCATTACCACTATGGCGTGTGAGGCTGGAGGTCATGAATTCCCACCCATCCTCTCCCCTCTGTTTCACATAAGGTTAAAATACCATCACAATCAGAAGGAAGGTTACACAATTAACAGATAGACAACTAGCGTTGCTTAAATACCTGACTACTACTGTTACAGGAAGGGCATTCGGCAGCAAAATTAAATAACATAGAATTTTCCAAAACCTGAGTACATCGGATCTAGAACTGGAAGGTATAAACTCTGGCTAATAGTAGTAATAGTAGTAGTAGTACTAGAAGAAGAAGAAGAAGAAGAGGAATGAGAATTATTCAGCCTGCCAGTAGCAACCGACAACTTCAACCAACGACGTCATCCAACTGGCGTATATAAACCACTCTCAATCTTGTCAATCGCCAGTCACCACAACGAAGGTTTTGCATTCTCAGTAAATGACTTCGTAGCTACCGTAACTATGCCGGCAGGGTAGCTCAGCGTCTTCCGTCAGGCGAGTGGTTACTGGCCACGCCCCGTAACTAAAAAACAATCTGATGTTCTCATGGAGGCAATGTGAAAGATGTCACGCGATATCTGGTAAGAATCATAGACGATGCAACGATGAAGAAACAGATCGAAAGACGAAAGGCCGGCGGGGTGGCCGAGCGGTTCTAGGCGCTACAGTCTGGAACCGCGCTACCGCTACGGTCGCAGGTTCGAATCCTGCCTCGGGCATGGATGTGTGTGATGTCCTTAGGTTAGTTAGGTTTAAGTAGTTCTAAGTTCTAGGGGACTGATGACCTCAGATGTTAAGTCCCATAGTGCTCAGATCCATTTGAACCATTTGAAAGACGAAAAAAAGTGGTCTACGTAGATAGCTGCCTTGTGGAAGTACCGGGTTCGAATCCGGATAATACCAAGTTTTTTCCCTTTGTGGGAGGGCTGGTATGGGGTGCATTCAGCCTCTAGATGTCAATTGAGGAGCTCCTTGATTGGCTAGTAGCGATTCAACTGTCTGTAAATTCAGCAAAATGGCCGGGAGATCGGTGTGTTGACCACATGCCCCTCCATACCCTATCCGCATGACGCCGCAAGGCAGAGGATGACACGGCGGCCGGTTGACATCCCTGGGGACTTCACGGCCTGGAGGAGAGCTCGTTTCTTTGTTTGTTGACTTCGCCGATTTGCAACCACTCACTCACCATTCAGCTTAACGTAGACCATAGGGGACACATAACACAGGTTCTTCTTCCTGCGTATTGCGCACCATTCGCGACTAAACCATGAAAGAGAAAGGGGAGGGTGGGCTGGGGAGGGGGGACAGGTGTCATCTGTACGAAAAGTACTCTCAGCCACACACCATAAGGTGGCTTCTGGAATGTAGTGGTAGATGTAAATGAGACTGTCAATACTCTGTACCATGGTTGCTGATGCCTGTCTGAAGTCACACTCCACAACTTTATCGATCAGTTGAACTCACTTGAAAATAGGGGAAGAGAATTTCCCCGTGATCTTGAAATGTGTTCTCTATACAGGAAAGAGTTGTTCTCGGAATCGAATTTCGGAGGTACCGAAAACCATTTCATCAAAGAAGTGATGAACAATTTATCTAGAACGAACAGCTCTGTTCGAGACGAGATGTCGGCTATTTGAGTAGAAGAGAACAACGTCTCCTTTCTCCTGCTGCGTATCAGAATGTCTCGCCTCCCCTGGGGACTAAAAAGAGAAATGTAGACGGCGTCGGTGCTCATGAAAGTTGCAGAATTCTTTCGCTTCCACTTTTTTCGCACTGGCGCTTACTGTGGGAAATCATTCAACGACTTTCATTGGTTACAGAAAATGAGGCATTGCATTCCAATGTATATTTAAATAAATAATATTGTATCAAATCAAATCGCTCTAAGCACTATGGCACTTAACATCTGAGGTCATCAGTCCCCTAGACTTAGAACTACTTAAACCTAACTAACCTAAGGACATCACACACATCCACGCCCGAGGCAGGATTCGAACCCGCGACCGTAGCAGCAGCGCGGTTCCAGACTGAAGCGCCTAGAACCGCTCAGCCACATCAGCCGGCTAAGAGCCAACAACGCTACATAATTTCCAGTTATGGTATATTGCCAAACAGTCCTATTCCTTTTATTTCTCCTTAATCCTTATCGTAAGAACCAAAGTATCGTGACTCCAGGAACCTGTAGTACTCTTCGCGACCACAAGCAATTGCTGCAAACACTCACTGCGCCAGAGTAAGTCGCACTTGGGCCTCCTGTCACTTTCAACTATACGTCTCCTACGCTATTGTCAGGGAACGATGACATTTCAAAAGTTTTGCTTTTAACCAGTCAGTCTTTTTCAGTGACTTGATGTAGTAGGACGTTCTCGACGATGTCATTGTATTATCTGCATGGATGTAACAAAATTGTTTCTGTTTCAGATAATGTTCAATTTATAACAAGTTTATATTTCATATTCAGTGTGTAAGGTTTACACAGTAGTGAAACCGAAAACACACAACCAAGAAATAAAAAAGAATCACATTCGAGAAAGAAATGTAATTAACTACGCTGATGTGAAAGAAATTGCAACAACAAGAGGAAGTTCTGCGATATAAACGAAAATTTGTAGGCGTGTTTCTACATCTGAAAGATGAAGTCTATTTAGATGTCGTACCAGGTGCATAAGAGTGACGCTAGCAACTCCAATATGAGTCTATAAACCAGGTTTGCTTCAAATACACCCTGTAATGGTCATGGCTACTTACCTTTGAGATTGGACGTGTTGAGTAGATGTTAGTCAAGAATGCCTTTAAGTCGACAAAGATTCCATTATCAAAGTCTCACTGAGTTCCAGGTCTTCGAGCGTCTTAACCGAATTAGAGGCATCTCCGAAGAAAAGTTCATCCCTCAACAAGCTGGCATTCGACCTGGAAAGTCATGCTGCAGTCAGATGCTGAACCTCATTCAACACATCGAAGATGGTTTCGAACAGGGTAAGATAACAGGAGTTGCCTTTGTCGAGCTAACAGCTGCATACGACACTATCAACCAAGTTGAAGAAGTTGCTGAGAAAAATTTACCAACTCACCAAGGATTACCAACTAACATCCCTTATTGGTATTCTGCTGCAGAACAGAAGACTCCAAGTCTCTCTCCGTGGCAAGAAGAGCAGATGGCGCATATAAAAGAACGGCTTACCTCAGGGCAGTGTGCTCGCCCCTGTGTTCTTCAGTGTTTACACTAATGACCAGCCCATAACGGAAAATTCCAGGCTTTTCATCAATGCTGACGATACGTCAGTGGCTGATCAAGGAAATACGTTTGAAGAAGTAGAGGAAATGTTGATTTCTGCGTTAGACACGCTGGGCTCCTACTACAAAGCCAATCATCTAAACACAAATCCCAAAAAGACTCAGGTGTGCGCATTTCACTTGAAGAATTGAGAAGCTCGGCGGGAACTGGACGTTACATGCCAAGGCAAACGACTGGAGCATTGTCCAGGGTGTTAGCCTTGATCGAACTCTGCCCTTCAAGAAACATTGCCATAACAACAGGCTGAAAGTTAGTTCACGGAATAACATCTTGAAGAAGCTCACATCCACCGTCTGGGGAGCAAGTCCTCCTCCTGTCCTGAGAATTTCGGCTCTTGCTTTGTGTGCGCCCGCTGCAGAGTATGCTTCACCTGTGTGGAGTGCATCCACTCACCCCAAACAGGTTGATATTGCAATCAATGAGACCGTCCGAATCTTGTCGGGAAGGATGAAGCCAACTATAGTCGATAAAATCGACTCGATTGTTGGAGTAGCTCCCCCCACTATTAGAGGGCTAAGCAAACTTATGATCCCGACATCCACTGCATGATCACAAGGCTGTAGTCCGTCGACTGAAGTCGAGAAAGAGCTTCATCGCCAGGACTCAACCACTAGGGGGAACACCAGAATATAACCGCATCACCAGGTGGAAGAGCAAGCAACCACCTGATATCCCAGTAAAGGAAGAGCTAGCTCCAGGAAGTGACTTGCCCTACCCTAATTGGAGATCGCTCAATCGTCTTAGGGTGGGCGTTCCTCTTTGCAAGACCAACATGCGAAAATGGGGCATTCTTCCAGCTGATGGAGATTCATTCTGCGAGTGTGGAACAACACAAGACCCGAACCACCTGCTAAGTTGTCTTCAACTTGAACAACCCTGCACAACATAGGACCTGATCGAGGGAAACAACAAGTCCATCGGTGTTGCTACCTTCTGGAAATGCTGACTCGACACGGAAATGAATGAATGACTGAGGTGGTACAATAGTGCTACGAGACACTGGATGTTCCTTCTGCGATACTGCAGAAGGATTTGGCAGAAATGCAGTCAGTGTACATCATTTCTAGTAGCGGTGGTCACGGGAATGTCCGGTCGGAAGAAGACCGGGGTGTGGACGACCATGGCTACCAAGAGGGATGACCATCATTTTCGGCGTATGGCTCTGGCGCAGCTGTCTGAGCGGCAGTTGGCACCACAGTGGCACAACTAACCGTTAAAAATCGGTTACTTCAAGCACAGCTCTGAGCCAGTCTCTCTGTAACACACATTCCACTGTCTCCAAACCACTGCCATTTGTGACCACAGTGATGTCAAGCGAGAGCTGTTTGGAAGGGAAGGTGGAGGTTTATTGTATTTCCTAATGAAAGCTTATTATGTCGCGGTGCCAGTGATGGCCATGTGTTGGTGAGGAGGAGGCCAGTTGTGTACCAGCAACAAATCTGTCTGCGTGTTAGACACTTCAGAACTACACCAGGAGTCGCGGTTTGGGGCACGATTTCGTATGATAGCAGAAGCACTCTCGTGGTTGTCCCTCGCACCGTGACTGCAAATTTGTACATCAGTCTGGAGATTTGACCTGTTGTGCTCTCATTCATGAACAGAACTTCATGGGATATTTTCCAACAGGACAACGCTTGCCAACGTAAAGCTGATGTATTCCAACATGGTCTACAGAATGAGGACATGTTCCCTTGGCTTGCTCGATCACCAGACATGTCTCTAATCGAGCACATATGTGGCATCATCGTAAGACAACTCCAGTGTCATCCTCAAACAGCCTGAACCGTCCATGTATTGACCGACTAAGTGCACTGTTGCATGGAACTCCATGACATCCGGTACCTGTACAACATAATTCATGCCTTTAACACTCTGGCGGTTAGACGAACATTTCACATTTGCATTAGCTTTTCTGGGGCTTGCATTGACCTGTGATCTTGAAACGTTTATCACTTAAACGTGTTACCTAGACAAATGTATTCCCGGAATTTCCTTACTCTTTGTAAATTATTTTTTTATGTTTGAGTGTAAGAGAATGTCCCTGACACTGGTAGTATGCCTGCTGCAAAAACGTTACAAAATTGTTTCTGTTTCAGGTAATGTTTCCTTTATAACAAATTTATGTCTTATATCTAGTGTACAGTGTTTGCATAGTAGTGAAACCAATCATACGTAACAAAAATAAATGATAATCACATTGGAGAGAAGAAATGTAACCAAGCGTTTCCACAGTTATGTTGTGTTAGTGCTACACATTCTGTAGTGTTTTTGAGACTGTGTTCGCCGCCGCTCCCCTCCGGTTGGACCGTCGCATGGCCGGGACAGGCACCGCACGACGAGATAAGCTGTCGCGTGACGCCGGTCCTGTAATTACGAGACCCCAGCCACGCTTCCGTCCGTCATCCCACCGTACTTTGTGAATTAAATTCGGGCAGGACTTTGTGGACAGCCGCCCTACGTCTCAAGCATCACCGCCGTCGGGTGATTCAGCGAGGCTACCGACCGGGACTCCTCACCGGCAAGGTCTCGCCTGCGCCTCAAGCACTTGAGCCTCCAAGCACTGTGCTAGTCCCACGTGCGTGACGACTCGCCGCCACTCATGCTTCAGCCGTGTCACGTCCGCAGAATATGATTTCAGCTGATAATATCTTCAACGTTTTGCATGTTTCTGAGTCTCCTTCCTAGCGATAATTAACCAGAGATGAAGGCAGGGGAAGGGCAATCTATTTCCGAAAAGCTTGAAAGCTACCTGCTTTCGTATTATTAGTCCTATTCACGAGATCCCAGGATCACATTAAAAACTTTTCCACTTTTGCCTAACAGAGAATGCATGCTACATCAGTGACATGATAATGGCTGATAATGCATTTACAGCAGAACCAAACAGTGGCTTTCATAATATAAAAATCAGAGATGACTATTATAGGAAATCTATCCTGACAGTATCGCCAGATTAAATCTGCTTCTTTTACGTTATGGTAGATATCCCCAAATGAAAGCTGGCTCTTAGTAGATTTAGCTGGTGTAAGTGATCATATTTCGGCTGCCACAAAATCAAACATTGATTCTGTAAAATTCAGCAATTTTTTGGAAAGTCTTTCGATTATTACAAGCATATCATTATGCCATAGTTGTAACTTGTTATGAATGGAACTGGGATGAAATATAACGATCACATTAGTTTGGAGCCTAAAAACGGTTTCGACTGCTTATCCACTGTACTAAACAGTCTCTCCATGTTTAAAGCTGCTTACCCATTCGCTGAAACACACATGCAAAGAAGATCGCACCTATATAGTCAAATGAAGAAAAAGTACAATATAATGGAGACAAGCACTTTGTAAGTTTTGTTAGCTGATTTTCTGTGGCCAAGGTGCATGAAAAATATTTATGTAGCTTATTTTGTGATATAGGCTTAATGAATTACGAGTACAAACACGAATAATCAATAACTATTGAGATAGAGAAATCAGACTACCAGAGTGATCAGGGAACTGAGGCCCTAAGCAGTTAAATTCTTAATATTAACAAAATAATCCTCCACATGGGAGAATATTGCTTAGCTATTTATCAGGCTAAGCTGAAGTCCTGTTTGCAGGCAACATGTCATGTTACCCAATAAACACAAAGGAGAACCACATGTGATGAAACGCCAATTATAAAAACAGTCAAAGTACATCAAATTCAAATCAAGGCAATATGAGCTAAGTACAGATCAAGTGCTAGTTAGATAATATCAAAAATGGTTCAAATGGCTCTGAGCACTATGGGACTTAACTGCTGAGTTCATCAGTCCCCTAGAACTTAGAACTAATTAAACCTAACTAACCTAAGCACATCACACACATCCATGACCGAGGCAGGATTCGAACCTGCGGCCGTAGCGGTCGCGCGGTTCCATACTGTAGCACCTAGAACCGCTCGGTCACCCCGACCGGCTAGATAATATCCATTTGCCGGTAACGCACTGTGTTTTACACCCACGTGAATTACTCGTATGAAGCACCGTTCTCGCGTCCGGCTCAATCAAGCAGTCATAGAAAAGTGCCTGCTAGTGCTTTCTCTCTCTAAAACACACACACACACACACACACACACACACACACACACTGATCAGCAGACAGAAACCCCGTGATGACACGTCCAAGGAACAAAGCTTTTACCAAGTTATAATATTTGCGATCACTTATATCCAAAGTACCACAGTCGATCACAGCAGACAGAGGGAAGGCATGGATCTGAGCAGTAGACTAGCGGCCAGTAATCCGCTGTACGGCAAACGAGATAACGAAAGTTACTTTTACGAACATTGGGTACTGACCTCGATGTCTAGGTCATTAACACACCTGAGTTAACCAAGTACGTTTGATTTTCCTTCACAACTGTGGTCATGTTTTGGAACTCTTTGAATTGGTCCGTCAAGTTTCCATTGCGTTTCATATAACAGTTCAGTGAAGAAAACCAGGGAAAAACTAGAAAGAGAAATCAAGTTCGGGGTGAAAATAACAGAGGAAATGAAAAGTTTCAGGTTTATGGACGATATTGTCCTTCTGCAAAAAAAAAAAAATTGGAAAATCAGCTGAGTGTAGTCAATAGTGACTCGAAAGAAAATTAAGAAGAAAGATTAGGGTTTAACGTCGCGTCGAGGGCCAGAACATTAAAGACGGATGCGAACTCGCATAGGAGAAAGATGATGTTAAGGGAATGAATCTCACTGCTGAACCATTAGCCGTCAGCCTCATTCCCTCTCGCTTGCCTTCTTATCTAATCCTTCTTGAAACCAGAGAACTTCAGTTACTCAGTCATGGGGGCAGAATCTGTCAGAATTGCTAATAGGCACGTTTTCAGTGCGAGTATCATCAGCCATTGAGTTTTATCTATATGTACTTTTTGAGACCATAATGCACTGACGGAAAAAAATTGTAACACCAAGAAGGAGTTGTACGACATAAACGAAAGTTGGTGGGCGTGTTTTCTACATTGTGGTTATTTCTTAGGTTAGTCTGTAAAACTTCATCCGTATGTGATACTTCAGTTAACGGACACGTGCTTTTGGAGACCTGTTGTAATCATCTTATTTGTCTGGTACGCGCTTGATTCGACCATGATTACGTGTACCTGGGACCTAATTTGTCGAGAAGACATCGATTCCAAGGAAAATTGACCGAAACGATATGTAAAGTACGGAGAAACAATGTGACCACTGATTGCACTGCCTTAATGAAGTCCGAAAAACAGTGCAAAGAACCGTAATTACAAAATTCAGTTCGGAATGGTTAGTCGAATTTACCATTAATTAAAATTTTCAATTCAGTGAAATTCGAATCATGGAATTAAATAATACGGTCGCCAGTCCTAACGCAGACAATTTATTTCTGAAACCAATTGGTTATCAACATAATTACACTACTGGCCATTAAAATTGCTAGACCACGAAGATGACGTGCTACAGACGCGAAATTTAACCAACAGGAAGGGGATGCTGTGATATGCCAATGATTAGCATTTCAGAGCATTCACACAAGATTGGCGCCGGTAGCGACACCTACAACGTGCTGACATGAGGTAAGTTTCCAAACGATTTCTCATACACAAACAGCAGTTGACCGGCGTTGCCTGGTGAAACGTTGTTGTGATGCCTCTTTTAAGTAGGAGAAATGCGTACCATCGCGTTTCCGACTTTGATAACGGTCGGATTGTAGCCTATCGCGATTGCGGTTTATCGTATCGCGACATTGCTGCTCGCGTTGGTCGAGATCCAATGACTGTTAGCAGAATATGGAATCGGTGAGTTCAGGAGGGTAATACGGAACGCCGTGCTGGATCCCAACGGCCCCGTATCACTAGCAGTCGAGATGACAGGCATCTTGTCCGCATGGCTGTAACGGATCGTGCAGCCACGTCTCGATCCATGAGTCAACAGATGGGGACGTTTTCAAGACAACAACCATCTACACGAACAGTTCCACGTCGTTTACAGCAGCATGGACTGTCAGCTCGGAGACCATGGCTGCGGTTACCCTTGACGCTGCATCACACACAGGAGCTCCTGCGATGGTCTACTCAACAACGAACCTGGGTGACGAATGGCAAAACGTCATTTTTTCGGATGAATCCAGGTTCTGTTTACAGCATCATGATGGTCGCATCCGTGTTTGGCGACATCGCGGTGAACGCACATTGGAAGCGTGTATTCGTCATCGCCATACTGGAGTATCACCCAGCGTGATGGTATGGAGTGCCATTGGTTACACGTCTCGGTCACCTCTTATTCGTATTGACAGCACTTTGAACAGTGTACGTTACATTTCAGATGTGTTACGACCCGTGGCTCTGCCCTTCATTCGATCCCTGCGAAACCCTACATTTCAGCAGGATAATGCACGACCGCATGTTGCAGGTCCTGTACGGGCCTTTCTGGATACAGAAAATCTTCGACTGCTGCCATGGCCAGCACATTCTCCAGATCTCTCACCAACTGAAAACGTCTGGTCAGTGGTGGCCGAGCAACTTGCTAGTCACAATACGCCAGTCACTACTCTTCATGAACTGTGGTATCGTGTTCAAGCTGCATGGGCAGCTGTACCTGTACATGGCATCCAAGCTCCGTTTTACTCAATGCCCAGGCGTATCAAGGCCGTTATGACGGCCAGAGGTGGTTGTTCTGGGTACTGATTTCTCAGGATCTATCCACCCAAATTGCATGAAAATGTAATCACATGTCAGTTCTAGTATAATATATTTGTTCAATGAATACCCGTTTATCATCTGCATTTCTTCTTGGTGTAGCAATTTTAATGGCCAGTAGTGTAAATTCACGTAACAAATGGTAACAAGTGTATTGATGAAGCCCGTTATTACTTACAAGGGGAGGCCGCCAATTGTGAAATTAAGATTCGATTCATACTGCGCATAATAAAAGCTTATGGCCAGAGGTGTAATGTGGCAAAGCACCAAGATGCAATTCTCAGCCGATGTCGAGAAAATCGACAGTTAAAAGAAACCGTTGCCGTGAAATACTCTCTACGATTAATAATGTTCTACAGCGTCGTGGCGCAGCGGTAAGCGCTCGGTTTCGTAATCCGAATGTCGCCGGATCGAATCTCGCGCCATGCAATTTTTTTATTAGTTTTTTGTAATTAATGAATTGCTTATGCATGTTGGTGAAGGCGGATCGCTCTCCAATTGTACCGCCTCCATTTTTCCGTTTGTTTAACAGGGTGTACCAAAGCTCTCACGTCCGCACTGATTTTCGACGATGTTATAAATTGCGCTAGGGACCGCATATACCTTCCTTCGAAGTTAGCAGGCAACTACGCTGTTATGCGGCTGCTCGTTTCGGCCCATTCAGCATCTGTCCTTCAAGTGTAACGAGCGAGTAACGGTGTTTATATTTCATACCTGGCACAACAAATTTGTGTTCGTGGGGTCTCTGTTCTAATTCGAACGTTTGACTTACGCTATACGTATTCGTTTCGGAATATCGTTAACTATACGTGGTTAACATTATGAAGACAATTAATAACATTTGTGAAATACAACTTTGTTTGCGGAAAACGTAATGATGTTCGAAGTCGCCAGTTTTTCCACCAGGAAACGACTTTCAACAACTTATTATATGCTTAATTGTTGCAACTGATTGCCGGGAAAATATATATATATATATATATATTTGAATTACAAAAAACAAATACCAAAAAAAAAAAAAAGGTTTCAGGGCGCGAGATTCGATCCGGCGACCTTTGGATTACGAAGCCGAGCGCTTACCGCTGCGCCACAACGCTGTGGAACATTGTTAATCGTAGAGAGTATTTCACGGCAACGGTTTCTTTTAACTGTCGATTTTCTCGACAACGGCTGAGAAGTGCATCTTGGTGCTTTGCCACATTACACCTCTGGCCATGAGCTATTATTATGCGCAGTATGAATCGAATCTGAATTTCACAATTGGCGGCCTCCCCTTGTTAGGCTGGATTAAGTTCCCATATTGAGGATATTATTAAATACTTAGTTAAGTAAACTTCATACTCATAACTTCTGTATTCTTTACAAGAATGAAAAACAAAGAATAATGCGTTATCAGTAGTATGTGATGTGATAATAGTGATACAGTGTGACTTTAGTATAATCTTCCCTTTCACGAATTTTGATACACGGGCTTTCCAGATATTTGAAACATACTTTCATTACTTCTTCATTTAAACAACCACAAAAAACAAACAGTAAAACACGATAGCAAAGCTGGAGCGCAGTAGCCAAGACATATCTGTTGAAATTTTGCTCCAGTCGTGAGGATCGCAATCAGGTTTGCTTTATATACATGCTGTAATGTTCGTGCGTGTTAAATATTGAGACTGGACGGGGTGAGTTGTTGTTACTGAAGTATGCCTTTAAGGCGACAAAAATGCCATTATCAACGGCTCACAGTTTGAACGAGGTCGTGTTGTAGGGCTAGAAGAAACGGGATGTTCCTTCTGCGATACTGCAGAAAGAGTTGGCAGGAAGGTAGCCACTGTACATGATTCCTGGCAGCGGTGGTCACGAAAATGTAGGCTATAGTGGCAAGGAGACCGGGCTGGGAGGCGGTCACGTGGAGCTACCGAGGAGGAAGACCAGCGTGTTCGGTGTGTGGCTAAAGCGCATTGCAACGCACCTGCAGCAGCAATTTGAGCAGCAGTTGGCATCACAGTGACGCAACGAAATGCTACAAATCGGTTACTTCCAAGGACGTCTCCGAGCCAGATGCCCTGCAGCATGCATTCCGCCGACCCCAAACCACCGCCATCTGTGACTCCAGTGATGTCAAGCGAGAGCTCACCAGAGGCCAGGGAGGAAGTCTGCTTTGTCCTCTGTTGAAAACCTCGTTGCCAGTAATGGCCGTGTGTCGCTCAGAAAGAGGCCACTTGAGGGCCTACAACCAACACTGCGCGTTAGACACGTTGGACCCAAACAAGACCTTGAATTATGGTCTGGAGTGCGATTTTGTATGACAGCAAAAGCCCTCTCGTGGTGAAGATGTCTCTGGAGATGCCCTGGGCACAGTGATATGCGATAGTACTGTACGTCCCATTTTGTTGCCCTTCATGGCAAGCCGTACTGGGCTTATATTTGAGCAAGGTAATGCCCGCCTTCCAACAGTGAGAGTTTCTAATGCTTGTCTTCGTGGTTGCCGAACCGTATCTTGGCCAGCAAGGTTGTCGGATCTCTCCCCAACTGAGAAGTTTGGAGCTTATTGGCAGGGTCCTCCGACCATCTCGGGATTTTGACCATCTAACGCGCGAATTTGACGGAATTTTACACGGTATGCATTAGGTGCCCACCCAACATGTCAGCAAGATAATGCCCGCCTGCCAACGGTGAGAGTTTCTAATGCTTGTCTTCGTGGTTGCCGAACCGTATCTTGGCCAGCAAGGTTGTCGGATCTCTCCCCAACTGAGAAGTTTGGAGCTTATTGGCAGGGTCCTCCGACCATTTCGGGATTTTGACCATCTAACGCGCGAATTTGACGGAATTTTACACGGTATGCATTAGGTGTCCATCCAACATGTCAGCAAGATAATGCCCGCCTGCCAACGGTGAGAGTTTCTAATGCTTGTCTTCGTGGTTGCCGAACCGTATCTTGGCCAGCAAGGTTGTCGGATCTCTCCTCAACTGAGAAGTTCGCAGCTTATTGGCAAGGTCCTCCGACCATCTCGGGATTTTGACCACCTAACGCGCGAATTTGACAGAATTTTGCATGGTATGCATTAGGTTTCCATCCAACAACTCTGCCAGTAAAGGCCAAGCCGAATACCTGTTCGCATAAGGCCCAGATATAGACCAACGTGTTATTGACTTTCTCTTTCTCTTGAATAAATCATCCAAATGTTCTGAACTTGTAAACAGTTTTTGTGTCTCTGCATGTACATCACATCTACCGATTTCCGTCCCATTCGGATAATTCCTTCACAGTATGTATTTTTTTTTGTCTTGGACTGTATAATCAATGTTATAGTGTTTACGTTGTGTGCTGTAGTCAAATTATTAGTGAAATATTTACTAACATACAGAGCTGTTTATTGTGGTGCGTAGCGCTCGCAGGTTTTTATTTCGGAGCTGAAACTGTTACTATTGCAGATTAGTTCCGAGCCCAGATGCGTTTCAACACGAGCGCGGCGATTCAATCGCACCGAGCATCGCAGCCGTTACGATGATATCAGTGGTAGGGCGCAAGCTGGTCGCCATGGGCGGCCCTGTTTACGGGATTCGGCGCGAATTACCGCCGCGGGAACTGGGCTAACCCCTCGCGCTGTGACGTAGCGGCGGGCCGCGGGGGAGAATTTTAATTCTAGCGACTTTTAATTTGGAACTCGGCCAAATACTGCCCCTCCTCCCCCCCCCTCCACCCATCACGGACCCCGGGGGCCTGACCGCTGCCGCGGCCGCGCCCCCTCGCCGTGCGTGCGCCAGTGTTTTGTGCGGATCTTCTTTATGGCGCACATTTCGGCGATGGCACACGCGGTTTTTCTTTCTCCGTCCCTCCCCCGGCGAGATATTCCCGCATTCCCGGCGCGAGCGTAACTTAGCCGCGTTATGCCCGCGCGCGGCGCGAGTGCAGCCGCCCCTCGCGGCTTTTAGTTCACATTGTTTATCGGGGAATCCCCGCTGCGGGACTGGCGTGTCCGCTGGCGCCAGCGCTAAAGCTGTCTGCGTCAAGACCGGACGTAGGGCGCGGTCCGGCAGATGGGGCGGCCGCTCTGACTCGGACGCGTCGGGTTTCCTGACAGGCTGCCAAGGGGAGGATTTAGACGTGAACAAAACTTCTGTGAAATAGTGGATAAAAACTCAGAGGAACAGAGCAGAGCTTGTACAAACTGGTATTAACTTACTGGAATAAAACACTATTTCCGTTGTTTAGCATGGTTTATGTGCGAAATACTGACGTAAACATTTCTTTCCCTCTTGTACCATATGTCTCGTGCTGCTCTTTATGCTGTTGTAAAACGGAGGAACGCGTTTCGATCCCGGCTTGTGTTTGCGTTTTCAAGGAACTCTTACTGTGAATGTCCTGTACAAAAATTAGAATATTATTCTGAATTTGTGCTATGTTCGAATACCCGAGAAATACTTATAATGCAAGTCATTTAATAAATTGCAAACCAAGTAATAAGAGCCTATATGCATTTAGTAATCGCATGAGTTTGTCAAACTCTAGTGGCAGACGTTGCAAGAGGCGTAATGCGTATCACGAACTGTCTCTGTTAGTACATGAAATGTATTCGCAGTTGCGAATACAGACAACTATCAACAATCAGCATTTAATCTGTAAAATCCGTGTGAACCGTGATTTATTTTCAAAGAATATTCTGAAGAATTTATTTTATTTAGTAGCGGTTCATCAAGAAGTAACACATTTAATCACACTATTTAAGCATGGAAGTAGTTCCAGGGAGTAACTGATGGAACCATAACCAAATTCCTTTAAACAAATGGGAATTTTATTCACTTCAATAGTGCCTAAAATCATTTTTTTAAGAAACAGATTAAAAATTATAATCAGAAAGCACCCCCTAAATATCGAAGTTACAATTTATTCAGAGGCAGAAAGAAACAAGTTTTGACTGTATGAGCTTTTGGGCAGAGAACCTTGCTGCTCCCTTTTGACACGGCCATAGTTACGACCGCTCACAACAGCCTCTGAAAGACTGCACTGGTGCAAATCTGCAACACACCAGATTAGACAAGCACACAAACTACGCACCCCCTGTAGAACGGATGGAAATGGTACAAAACACTAACAATTAAAATATTAGCCTTGCCACCGAGGGTGAAAATTGATTTTAACTTCTAAGAAAAGTCTTACGGTTAAAGGGCGGCAACTTTATATACTAAAATGATCATTTAAGTAAAAGCCCAAGAAATGCAGTCTTATATAAAATTCTACAAGGTTGGCCAAACAATAGTTAAGATGCTCTACAGTACACAGATACTGCCTCTCAAGATCATAGGCAATAATATCAAAGTTTCCAAAGATCAAAACGTATTTCAGGTATTACGCCGTTACACTCCAAGCAATAAATTCGTTAACACACCAGATCCGACAAACATGGCAGAGGCAGCTACTAACGTACGGCAGATTGATAGGGAGATTACTGAACAACCCGAACCGCAGGTTGCTCCAACCCGCCCCTACTCCACAAGGAAAAAACGGACCACCCAATTTATAAACAACCACCTTCCCACGGGTGGGCAAACGGAGAAGAATGGTGGGATGACCCCAAATCAAAACGGCTGGTGACCTCACCAAGAAAACAAGTATAATTTAACAAGAGTAAATCAAGCAAGATATCACCAATCATTTCTAATAAACTGCGATTTCTCTAGAAGACCTGGCGCAGCACCCCCAAATCGCTCTCCCGAACCGTCCGCTGCCAGCCGCTTCAACGGACGCAGGAAAGTGCGCCGATCTCCCGTCTCACGGCGTCGCAGCTCGCGCCGGCCAGACCGATGTCGTGGGTTGACTCCTGTTGCTCTCGTGTCGACCCTCGCTATATGCCGCGGCCCACTGGACTCACGTGGCGACCTCACACGCGCCGACGCTCAAGAAGGACAAGTCATATTGTGTCTCAGTGCGCGACCGAGCAACCGATCGATCCAACCGCCAATGACCATTGCCTGAGCAAACTCGAGCAGACTGGCGGCCTAATGCGCAGACTGAGATGCAGGAACTAAGCCCCGACTGGGCGACCACTCGCTGAGTTCTCTTACTGGCGGAGTGGAAAGACTCTCATTTTTCCGGCCTTAAAGGTTGATCCGAACGACAGACATACTAGCACTCCGAACGACAGACAGACACAAACTGACCCACAAATGCGGACGAGGGACAGGCTAGCAAGCTGGGGCCCAGAGACTGACCCAGACTGACCCACTGGCGAGCTCATAGCGCCCCTTAAATGCACATGAACAGGCAACTTTTCCTCTTTACCACCAGGGGGAGACACCAAGGCTGCGACTGCCACAGCGGCGCCACCGCCAGAAACGGAGGGCGACTGCTTCACACTGCGCGCTGCGGAGCGCTCTTCAAAACAGCAATTTTTACCACGGCTCACTGTGTAAACATACATTAGCGCAAACCATTTCCGATGAGAAAAGCTCGAGGTTGTACCGTGACCTTCTCATCTGAAATAAATAGAAATAGGCCATTACTAACCAACATGTTACTTAGACTGTATTACTCATCCAAATACAGCATATCACTTCCCTCTATATGTTACAAATTATTCTTAACCAAGCTCATTGTGTTACAATTCCGTTTTTTATTTTTATTTGACATTTGCTTTGTATAAATTATATTCTCATAAACTATCTAGTAATAAACTACACTCCTGGAAATTGAAATAAGAACACCGTGAATTCATTGTCCCAGGAAGGGGAAACTTTATTGACACATTCCTGGGGTCAGATACATCACATGATCACACTGACAGAACCACAGGCACATAGACACAGGCAACAGAGCATGCACAATGTCGGCACTAGTACAGTGTATATCCACCTTTCGCAGCAATGCAGGCTGCTATTCTCCCATGGAGACGATCGTAGAGATGCTGGATGTAGTCCTGTGGAACGGCTTGCCATGCCATTTCCACCTGACGCCTCAGTTGGACCAGCGTTCGTGCTGGACGTGCAGACCGCGTGAGACGACGCTTCATCCAGTCCCAAACATGCTCAATGGGGGACAGATCCGGAGATCTTGCTGGCCAGGGTAGTTGACTTACACCTTCTAGAGCACGTCGTTGGGTGGCACGGGATACATGCGGACGTGCATTGTCCTGTTGGAACAGCAAGTTCCCTTGCCGGTCTAGGAATGGTAGAACGATGGGTTCGATGACGGTTTGGATGTACCGTGCACTATTCAGTGTCCCCTCGACGATCACCAGTGGTGTACGGCCAGTGTAGGAGATCGCTCCCCACACCATGATGCCGGGTGTTGGCCCTGTGTGCCTCGGTCGTATGCAGTCCTGATTGTGGCGCTCACCTGCACGGCGCCAAACACGCATACGACCATCATTGGCACCAAGGCAGAAGCGACTCTCATCGCTGAAGACGACACGTCTCCATTCGTCCCTCCATTCACGCCTGTCGCGACGCCACTGGAGGCGGGCTGCACGATGTTGGGGCGTGAGCGGAAGACGGCCTAACGGTGTGCGGGACCGTAGCCCAGCTTCATGGAGACGGTTGCGAATGGTCCTCGCCGATACCCCAGGAGCAACAGTGTCCCTAATTTGCTGAGAAGTGGCGGTGCGGTCCCCTACGGCAGTGCGTAGGATCCTACGGTCTTGGCGTGCATCCGTGCGTCGCTGCGGTCCGGTCCCAGGTCGACGGGCACGTGCACCTTCCGCCGACCACTGGCGACAACATCGATGTACTGTGGAGGCCTCACGCCCCACGTGTTGAGCAATTCGGCGGTACGTCCACCCGGCCTCCCGCATGCCCACTATACGCCCTCGCTCAAAGTCCGTCAACTGGACATACGGTTCACGTCCACGCTGTCGCGGCATGCTACCAGTGTTAAAGACTGCGATGGAGCTCCGTATGCCACGGCAAACTGGCTGACACTGACGGCGGCGGTGCACAAATGCTGCGCAGCTAGCGCCATTCGACGGCCAACACCGCGGTTCCTGGTGTGTCCGCTGTGCCGTGCGTGTGATCATTGCTTGTACAGCCCTCTCGCAGTGTTGGAGCAAGTATGGTGGGTCTGACACACCGGTGTCAATGTGTTCTTTTTTCCATTTCCAGGAGTGTATATGGAACCATTTTAACAACTGTTAAGCGTTCAGTTCTCTGTAACCTCAGAGAAATCTTTATATATTATGTTCTTTATATTATTTAGAAAAAGCATTAACAACTGTATACCAATAAGACTGCAACAATGAGAAGTCTTTGCTATTAGATTCAGAAGCATACGACCCACCTTACATTTCAAGGCGGTGGGTTACTCTGTACTGTTAATGAAATAAATAAATAAATAAATAAATATCAACAAAGTGTACAAATGTGTTAATTTGTGCCGTACCGGGACTCGAACCCGGATTACTCACTTTACACGAGCGGTCGGCGTAACTGTTCTGAGAGAATCACAGCCAAAATCAGTGTGGTACATGTTGCCGTACATGGGGCACAACCGGCACCCGTACACAATACGTAATTCCGATGCAGGAAATTGGAAATTTGTGGTACGTTCTATGGGATCACACTGCTGGGGTCATCGGTCCCTAGGTTTACACACTACTTACTCTATATTAAACTAACTTACGCTAAGGACAACACGGACACACCCATGCCCGTGGGAGGACTCGAACCTAGGACGGGGAGAGCCACTCGAACCGTGGCCACCCCGCGCGGCTCCCGTGCAAGGGGACGACGTTTTAATTGAAAGTCGCTGCCTGGTATCAGCGGATAAACGTGATATTGCAGTGCCCGTGTTGTTAAGCAGCACAATGCAGCGTTCCTTCAGACATGCATGTGCATCCGAAGGTTCACTGCATCGCACTTCTTAATGCCACATGTACTGCAGTATCGTGTTTATGTTGAAACTGCGAGAGCATCTGTTTCAAGAAGTGTCAGGCATTAGTTTCTCCTAGAAACTACAAGGTGCGTCAAAAAAATGTATATACACTTTGAAGCGTCATAGAAAATTTATTTCCCGTTCTACAATCTTAAATTTCTGGACATGGAAAGCTTAAAGTCCAATTGGAAAAATAAATGTACTTTACAAATGTAATTAATGTTCAAACTGGTGGCCTTCAGCATCAATACATTTCTGAGTATGAGTCACCATTGATTCCGTACATCGTACCAAAGTGCTCAATGAGATTTCTGCGCACACCGCCTGAATCTCATTCCAAAGTGTGTCCAGGTTACGTGGTTTACGTTTGTACATCTCATCTTTTACTGTGCCCCATAAGAAGAAATCCAGTGGTGTGAGGTCTGGAGAGCGTGCAGGAAATTCGATTGGTCCCCTGCGTCTTATCCACTGGCCTTGCACATTGTGATCCAGGTATGCTCGTACGTCCCTATGATAGTGCGACGGGACGCCATCTTGTTGGAAATAAAACTCATCATTACCGTATAATGCACGAATGGCAGGGAATATGGAGTCAGCAAGCAATGTTAGGTACGTTTCTCCAGTAACAGTACCTTCAAAGAGGGAAGGCCCAATGAGTCCCCTTGCAGACAAACCACACCACACATTTACAGCAGACAAATTCACAGCTTTTTCAACTTTAATGTGAGGATTATCTTCAGTCCAGTACACACAAGTGTCCCTATTGACAGTTCCATTGAGTTTGAATTGGGCTTCATCCGACCAAATTATACTACTTATAAATCCCTGTTCACGTCTCACCATCTCCTGAACCCATTCACAAAATTCTAACCATCGATCTGGATCGTCGTCACTTAACTGTTGCACCAGCCTTGGAATGTACACACGAAACTTCAGAATGCGTAGCACACTACTAGCACTTACATTACTCTCACGTGCCGCTTGCATTGAAGATTTTTGAGGCGAACGCTAAAACAGTTCCAAGACCGCAGTTGTGGAATCATCACTTGTAGCTGTACGAGGTCGCACTGATCGACCTTTATGCACATCATACACTGTTCCATGAATTTCGAATTTGTCTTGTAGACGTGTAGTTCTTAACCTTGAAGGTTGTTCTGCACCATACTCACTTCTCCACTGTCTTCGAACCGCAGCTACATTTTCAAACTTCCAGTACCACTTAATTATCTGCTTCCGCGCTTCAAAGCTCAAACGTACATCCGCCATGTTGCAGTTACTTCCTTTCCACTGCTGCCACCTGTTGAAGAAACATAACATTACTTTCTCACAGATATTTAACCTTGTAGAAAGGGAAATAAATTGTCTATGACAGTTGAAAGTGTGTACACATTTTTTTGACGCACCCTGTATTTGCGAAAGTACCAAAACAGACAAATAAGAGAAATTTGAGCTCATACCACAAGAACTTCAGTTCCCTACTTTGTTCAACTCGTTTCTCACGTAAACCGAAGTTTAATGCTAAAAATCAATCAAAACAGTCTCGATCGCTTTTTCCGATTTTCCATTTGTTGACAACCGGTTCCGGCCATTTCCTCAGACCATCTTCAGGCTTAATCGCCACCATTATGGCTGCTGGTGTCGGCAGACGAAGCGAGATCCGTATAAATACGCTTGTCACTGCTGTACTTCTACTCTTATTCTGATGCCAGCGGACATCTCGAATTTTGAGGCCCGTTTCCAGCTGTCACGTGGTCTTCAGTAAGATCGTTTTTCTTGGGACTTCAGCTATAAATGAGCGCGCGACGTCCAGTGGAGGACTATCGTCATATGTACCACTGCAAGCGCTCCAGCTGCTCCAGCAGTCGTCTTTCCACCTCCAGTTGTTATCGCGCATCTCCAGCCGGCAACGTGTTCAAAAGAGCTATGGAGCCGTCTACAATGCCATCGAAGACCTGTACCGGCGGTTTGGAATGCCACACGTTGGTCGAATATTAGGGCAGAAGAGGCTACAGTGGTTTGGCCTCCTCTTTCTATCATATGGATCCCTGCTGAAAAAACGCTGAAGGGGCCGTGCAAGGACGAGACAGAAGGATCGAGTACAAACAATCCTTGGGTCGCGATAGTGGTGGCAGATGAAACTGTAAACCGGCAACGATCGAGTATAACCTGCAGTAGATATTCCCTCCGTTGTGAGTGTCTGACTTCCTTGTTTTATTGTGATTTCTGTAATGTGCTCCATTATAATTATTTTTACAGGTGCTCTTTTTATTTTCCTTATGTAGTGCTTTTTTTTTTGTTTCTGCTGTGGTCCTTCAAGGATTGTTAACGCTGCAAATGAAGATGATGATGATGATGATGACGATGATGATAATGAAGTAACAGATTTTTAATCGATGGGTCAGTGGGTCTGCAGTTGGCGCTTTATGTACAGTCTCCCTTTAAAATAATGAAATAATGACTTCCTGTTTCCACTCCATAATGTGAACTTCATTAATGATTTCTTACATTATATTTTCCACTGAATGCTCTAGTTAGTATTCCTTCTCTCATCGAACTCCCACTGCATATCTCCCACCGACATTTATACACTAGCCTTCAATTCTGCTTCGCGAAAGCTTCAGCTTACGTCCCACATGACGCGACTTGCTGGCTCTCGCTCCTACACTTGACTCCCCACTTTCAACTGACGTATAAAATGCATGTGCGCTGGATTCTAAAAACTCGTATTTTCAGCTCGGCGATGTCAAAAAATGTCAATATTTCTGTAGTTACGGCTACGCTTACAGAAGGCACTCGTGATCTGCGACTACAGCCGGCAGTGGAAACGTGGGAGAAACTGACAGGTGAGACCAAGATCACGAACTGACACAGACGAGAGAATAGTAGAAACACAAACGCTCTTTCCTTGGGGCGCACCGACTACAGTTCAATCTCTGGAACTCTCGGGTTGGCTCATTCAGATGGAGCAGCTGTAGACTGCTGTTACCTTGAACGATGGACTTTTTCCGGTCCCGTCGCGGTTTCTAGTGACACACTGGTATCAATTATGCTGTAATGATAGATTCCTCTCTCTCGAATTCATAACTCAGTGGTCTTCCATATCTGGGAAAACTGAGCAAAGACTTTCATGCAGAGATCCCCACTGATACGAGAGAGAAGTAACAACAGTCAGCCCCATCCACACCAAACTTAGTACAAGCGACAATTTATTATTTATACCACAAAATGCGTGAAACCCTCCCTCGTGATGATACATAAGACGAGCACGCTTCGGATGGTTCCATGGTGTTCACAGAACTCTGTCACAGGCCACTAGCTGCCTGTTATCAATTCAGAAGAGATGGACAAGACAGATCGTAGCTTATAAAACTGCAGCACATTCTCTCTGAATCAGTCGTAGATGTGCCGAAGCTGAGGCGGTAGATTCCGACCATTGATGCGGAACTCCGCATTTTTGCGCTCCTCAACTCTCCGCTGTCCTATAACCCTCGTAGGAGCAGATTTTTTGTGCAGACTCTCTGCACCATCTGCATACTTCGCGTATGGTTGCTTATTCTCACATACAGAAAATACGCTACAACATATCAGTGTTGACTCCCTGTTCTCTGGGATACGACTTTTTCCGAAGACTTTCTCAGCCGACTGCAATACAGGTGTACCTACAGTAAGACACGTAGCCATGTCAGTTTTCAGCGTTAACCTTACAGCAAACACACAGCGTGTACAAAAATGTGCCAACACCAAAAACACATTACCATGCGCAGTTCGGTGTTGTGGCCGTGCGGTTCTTGGCGCTACAGTCTGAAACCGCGCGACCGCTACGGTCGCAGGTTCGAATCCTGCCTCGGGCATGGCTGTGTGTGATGTCCTTAGGATAGTTAGGTTTAAGTAGTTCTAAGTTCTAGGGGACTGATGACCTCAGAAGTTAAATCCCATAGTGCTCAGAGCCATTTGAACCATTTAGTTCGGTGTTGAAAAATCGTCGGCATTCAGAACAGCTTCCATCCGTCTCGAAATGGGTAAATGCAGGTCTTCTATGGTTTTGAAGGAAATCTTACATCATTGTTCCTGGAAAATAATGGCACGTTCAGGTAACGATAACGAAGGTTGATGCTGATCACGCAGCCTTGTCTCCAAAGTAAATCATAAAGGCTCGATAATATTTAGATCTGCTGACTCTGGTGGCCAATGAAGAAGCGACAAATTGTTCTCATGCTCACAAAACCAGTCCTGAACGATGCGAGTTGTGTGAACAGTGACGCTGTCGTCTTGAAATATGGCATCACCACTGCAGATCAGTTTATCGGAAAAATGGTTCGAATGGCTCTGAGCACTTTGGGACTTAACATCTGTCATCAGTCCCCTAGACTTAAAACTACTTAAACCTAACAAACCTAAGAACATCACACACATCCATGCCCGAGGCAGGATTCGAACCTGCGACCGTAGCGGTCTGGCGGTTCCGGACTGAAGCGCCTAGAACCGCTCGGTCACACCGGCCAGCAGTGACTGTTCATCACGATCACTCAGCACACAGTTTTGTCCGCGCTGTGACTCTAGCGGATGATGTTTTTCCACTTTACCTACATGCGGCTTTTAAGTCTTCGACAAGGTGTGTCTTGAAACACGATACATTTCGGATATCTTGGCTACGAAAGCACAATACGAGCACCAACAATTCGCGCACTTCACTTAGTTCCGGTATAATGCACTCATATTAAATCAGAACATGTTCTGACCATGACACGCTTGCAACGCATTGAGGATTTGGCACAAGTCCCGATGGGGGTCACATAGGACAAGGCAACGTGCATTCTCGGTTAGCAAGTGCATTTATGTTCAAACATCTACTGCTCCCGCTGTTTCGGCATCCTTGTCCGACAACTGTCGTTGTTGACAGCGCGGAACGCAAAAAAGTGACGCACAAATTCTCCCGTCATAAAGAAAAAAAAAAAATTGACGTTCGCCGATGACATTGTAATTCTGTCAGAAACAGCAAAGGACCTGCAAGAGCAGCTGAACGGAATGGACATGGTCTTGAAAGGAGGATATAAGATTAACACCAACAAAAGCAAATCGAGGATAATGGAATGTAGTCGAATTAAATCGGGTGATGCTGCGGGAATTAGATTAGGAAATGAGACGTTTAAAGCACTAAATGATTATTGCTATTTGGGGAGCAAAATAACTGATGACTGTCGAAGTAGAGAGGATATAAAATGTAGACTGGCAATGGCAAGGAAAGCATTTCTGAAGAAGAGAAATTTCTTAACCTCGAGTATAGATTTAAGAGTCAGGAAGTCGTTTCTGAAAGTTCAAATGGCTCTGGGCACTATTAGATCTAACTACTGAGGTCATCAGTCCCCTAGAACGTAGAACTACTTAAACCTAACTAACCTAAGGACATCACACACATCAATGCCCGAGGCAGGATTTGAACCTGCGACCGTAACGGTCGCGTGGTTCCAGACTGTAGCGCCTAGAACCGCTCGGCCACAAAGCCGGCTTTTCTGAAAGTATTTGTATGGAGTGTAGTCATGTATGGAAGTGAAACATGGACGATAAATAGTTTAGACAAGAAGAGAATATAAGCTTTCGAAATGTGGTGCTACCGAAGAATGCTGAATATTAGATGGGTAGATCACATAACTAATGAGGAGGTATTGAACAGAACTGGAGAGAAGAGAAATTTGTGGCACAACTTGACTAGAAGAAGGGATCGGTCGTAGGGCATATTCTGACGCATAAAGGGATCACCAATTTAGTATTAGAGGGCAGCGTGGAGGGTAAAAATCGCAGAGGGAGACCAAGAGATGAATGCTAAACAGATTCCGAAGGATGTAGGTTGCAGTAGGTACTGGGAGATGAAGAAGCTTGCACAGTCTCTGGACGGAAGACCACAACAACAACAACAACAAGACTGTCTCGTACTACCATTGCAGAAAATGGTGGGCGAGGGGGGGGGGGGCAGGGTAAACTGTTACGGCTATCGCCACACAGCTGAAGAAGTATTGTAGGAAATTAAGCATCGCACCACTATGAAATTAACGTGTAGCACACATGAGCAGTTCTCGTCACGACAGCGCGTTTATCTCAGCCACGCCAGCTGCCACGTCCTTGCGACGCCAACTTGTTAGCGTCCCCACAAATCATTGCCGCTGCCGCCGCGGTAATTTTTCCCGTGTCTCGTGGTCGTAATTGGGCGATCAGGCGCAGTTAGTCGCCCAAACCGAGAGCGGCGGCTGGGGCGCTCGGCGCCTGCTTAATGCCGCACTTGGAAGCCGGCCACGGCGGCTCGGAACGCGCGCTGCAGTCGTAACAAGCGATTAAGCGCTCCATCTTTTCCCGTTTATTCGACGCCGCAGACCTCCGGAGGGGGGTTTCTCACAGATGTTGCCTCTGGCGATGCTATCGGGCGCTGGCTGGCTGTGGGAGCGAACGCCGAGATACGCATCTGTGCGCCCGCCTGTCGCGTCGGCATGCCGTGCATCCCTCTAACAGTCAGCACGCATTTCCGGAACGCACCACGCATCTTAGTTCTCTTTCTTTCTTCTTCCTCTCTTACTTTTGACTTTTTTCCGTTAAAAGTCTTTGGGCTTGGCTCTCGAGGTGTACCAATTCTGTTGAACTTTAAAATGGGGATCATACAGTTTTAATCGTCACCTCGAAAAAATAAAATTAGGTAATTAAATTTTTGTTATTAATTCATAAAATAATCAGGAGACAGAGAAATGTGATCTAAGTATTTTCAAAAAGTTTCTTAATGAATTTTTAACAACAATAATAATAATAATATAATAACGGCGTTTGACGAGGGCCTCCCTTCGGGTACACCGTTCGCCTGTTGCAAGTCTTTCGATTTGACGCCACTGCGGCGACTTGCGCGTCGATGGGGATGAAATGATGATCATTAGGACATCACAATATCCATTCCCTGAGCGGAGAAAATCTCCGACCCAGCCGGGAATCGAACCCGGGCCCTTAGGATTGACATTCTGTCGCGCTGACCACTTTACATTTTGTGCTTTGTTGATCGTTGTGTTTGGTCGTTGCGGACGTCACATATCATCCGTTAAAATTCGTTTGTCGATCCTTGCACTCAGTTTTTTTATTACAGAGGCCAACCAGCACTCTGACCGAACACGCTGAGCTACCGTGCTGGCTGGCCACTCAGCTACCGGGGGCGGCCATTTTCAACAATATCTTTTTATTAATGAAATGTATTCGCATTTGCGTGTATGGGCAACCATTAGCCGTGTAATGCAATGACGGCAATGAAACTATGTACCGGGATGGACCTCGAACCCGGATTTCCCGCTTATCGCAAACGGAAGGCTATTCAATCACGCTTCACGGCCACAAATTTCCATATGCTTTAGTCTGTGTCTAACGCCATTAGTTGATTCTTCTCAGTCATCAACTTCCGCTTGGCCATCTTTAAACTTTATTTGTTTTCAAGATTGTCTTTTAGCGTGTCTTCTTCATGCTTCTTGATGTAATCTGTCACGCTTTTTCTCAGAGCCTTGCGATGTTCTATGTATTGTATCTTATCTTTGTCTGCTTTTATTTTCAGTTTTCTTCTCTCGTCCCTCAAACTTATCTTTCTGTCAGTTTCTTTTGTTGGTTTCGCGAGTTACACAAGCCGCCCCCTTCTTCAGCTGATTGGTATTTTTGTTACTGCTTCACATTCTCTAAATCTTCTCATAATTCTTTCCTGAAATTCCTCTTCAAGACTTCTGAAAATCAATTTTTTTCTTTTTCCTTTAATTATCTTCAGTCTTTTATCTTTTGTATTCAGTTCAAATCTTGCTCATGTTAGTCGATGATCACTGTTCGCATTAAACCTGTTCAGCACAGGAACTTCTTTAACGTTTTGTGGCCTGTTGGTAAGAATGAAGTCTCTTTCACTTTTCACTTTAAAGTTGGGGCTCCTCCATTTGCAATCAGGACGCTTCTTGAAGAACGCATTCGTAATAAGTGTCTTCATCCATTCTGCAAATTGAACAAGTCTCTCATCTCTGTCATTTCTTTCATCTATTCCAGGGTTGCCAATAACTGAATCACCTCCCTCGTACGTTCCAACTTTGGCATTAAAGTCACCAATTTATAAAAGCAGTCTCTCCCTTTTTCGCAGGTTTCTATCAGCCACTCATAGAAGGATTCTGTCTCCTTATCCGAGTGAGTAGAAGTATATGCCTATACTCGAACTATTTGCATTTTATACCTTTCTCATATTTTGGGGACCAAACGTGGAATTCTGCTTGATGTTCCTTCTAACATCTATAGTTGTTTTCTTTTTTTTTTTTTTACTAAAAACGCGACTCCTTTTGGTTTTCCATTTCGTTCACGACAGTAATAGAAGAAATGTCCCGAATTCAATCGAAGACAGTTTTCATCTTTACGACGTACTTCATTTAAGTCAACAATGCTTCAGTTATTTGTTTTTTATAAGTCCGCTTCTATTTCTGCCAATCTATCGTCTCCCACTAGCGAACAATTATATGTGTATATCTGAAAGCATTGCTTCTCTTGTTTTGCATGCTTAGGATTCTGCAACACTAAAGTAGCTCCCACCAAGAGATCCGAATGTGGGGCTAATTTAACTCCGGAACATTTTGCCTTACTGTCACACATCATGGCTCAAAGGTGAACGTAATCGGCATGCTTGCTTCAGAACGGGTTGGCGATCTGATTTTCAAGGCCGATCCTAACGTGGAGTGTAGAAGCCCTCGACTTACCGCTCCTATCGAGTGCAAACGTTTTGTGGCACCACACTCTGCAATTATCCATAATTTATGAGCATGAGTGTATTTTGGTAGTCAAGTATGAAGCTTCACTACTAGCGTGTTGTTCCCGCCATTGAAGTGATTTTTCAGTTTAGTAAAGGCACTGCATTTTCTGTTTAAACAGTATTTTAGTGTGTAGCATGGTGCATAAAGGGAAGAGAAGGAGATGGACGGAGTGAATAGTATTAGAGGCGGGGAGGAGAAAGTTGACAGAGGCGAAGAAGGAGATGGACAGAGGGGGAGGAACAGATGTACAGAAAAAGGAGCTAGGAGCATATGGAGAGAGAAGGGGTGAAGGAGATAACTGGCAGAGTTGAAACGAGGAGAACAACTAAAAGAAGAATGGAGTAATTACACAATTGGGCAACAGAAGGTACTTAGGTAGTTCCTCTCATATAACGTGATGAGCAGAGGGGCGATGAAGGTTGAAAATGAAAGAATAATGGAGGAAAATAAAGACTGAATGAAAATAATCTGATCAAAATTATTGATATAGCAGACGGACGGCCAGAATCAACAAAAAAAAAGAATCTTTACGAAGAGCGCAGATAAACGATACAAATATTTCAGCAGTTTGAAAAAGTTGTTGTAAATGAAGACAAATGAGTTTCTAATACTTGATAGCATTCTTGCGTTTTTCCGTTTGTAAGTGGAAAGATCGGCTACTTCTGCAGAAGGCCTGTAATCTTACATATGACTAGCGCTTATAAAGTTGAGTATTTCCTTTTTGCAAGTTGGGTTGCAAAGTTTCCGTAAGTCTGACGGCTGAAACAGAACGTATGGCTGCAGGATGCTGACTTTTCTGTTAGGGCCTTGTGGTAGAGTGAAGTAGGGTGCGTACACTGTCAGCATATTTTCATCCAGGCCTTGTTCGCGCTTTTAGCGATGTTTACCTTTTGTTAGAACAACGTCACGTTAGACATCTTTACGAGGCAGTCATTTTCAATACTTCAGTTTACTTTATATTTCGTGAACTCTGGAGGCGTGTTCCCTCTGTCGTCCGCTGCCTTACACCCTTTTCTGAAGCAATCCATAACCCTTATTCAGTCGCCCGCCTTCATTCGTTTTATGCCTTAACACAATATTTTGAAACATTTTCGACTTCGTCGTAGCTGCAGACACTACAACTGTTCCTATCAAGACGAGTCTTCGCTTGTAGACCAAAATTAACTTCTGAAAAGCGTTATCATCCCGTATTTATAAGTACTGCCACTGTGGATGAAATTCGACAGCCACATTAGGAAAATCTGTAAACAATCGCAGTTGTTGCAGCAGAACTAATTTGATGAAGGATGTTGCTGCGTTTGATGTACGTTCAGATGAATAATTAAATTTGTTAGCAAACAGCGATTTTACCTTCTTCTCGCATGACGAGCAGGTTTCATCTGCCAGTTTGGGCCGTGGTACTGCAATAGGTATACAAGGGCAAAAATGTTAGTCATTCTCAGGATAAATTACGCTAACCAAACACTGCGTTTTATTTGCGAAACATTTGGAAGATGCAAGTGATCTCCTAGAGAGGCTGCCTACACTACGCTTGTCCGTCCTCTTGAGGAATACTTCGGGGTGGTGTAATATCGGTGTCACATGTAATGACGGAGCGCAGTTCGTTTGTATAGTGGCGAAATAGTGGAGAAAGTGTTACAGATATGATACGCGAGTTGATAAGGTAGTCATTAAAAACTAAGGCGTATTTCATTGAGACGAGATCTTTTCACGAAATTCCAATCATCATAATTTTTCTCTGAGTGAGAAAATATTTTGTCGACGCCAACCTACATAGGGAGAAATGATCAGCATAATAAAATAAAAGGGATTCAAGCTCGCACGTAAAGTTTAAGTGTTCGTTTTTCCCACATGCTTTTCGAGAATGGAACCTCAGAGAAATAGTCTGTAATTGGTCTGATGAACCATTTGCCAGGTAGTTACGTCTGAATTGCAGAGCAGCTATGTAGAAGTAGATGTAGTTGTCGGAATGTCTGTGGAGAAATGCCAACCCATTCTTCCTCAGAAGCCGAAACCAGAGAAGACAGTGACGTTGGACTCTGGGGTCTGGAATGAAGTCGACATTCTACCTCACCCGAAAGATTTTCTATTGAGGCAGGCTAGTAGATTCAAGGAATCTCCGAAAGGTTTTCCACTGGGTTCAGGTAGGGGATCTGTGGAGATTGGCCCATTTCAGGAATGTTACGGTCCACAAATCATTGGCTCACAGATACTGATTTACGTCAGGGCGTACTGTCACGCTGACACAATTGCCGTCTAAGAACTGATCCCCTAGTACATGCAGTACACAATGCCGTAAAATGTTTTCACTACGTCCCATATTTAACAACAATGGTTCAAATGACTCTGAGCATTATGGTACTTAACATCTGAGGTCATCAGTCCCCTAGACTGAGAACTACTTAAACCTAACTAACCTAAGGGCATGACACACATCCACGGCCGAGGCAGGATTGGTCCTGCGACCGTAGTGGTCGCGCAGTTCCCGACAGAAGTTCCTAGTACCGCTCGGTCACAGCGGTCGGCCTTCCACATTTGGCGTTTTCTTAATTGCAATAGTGGGGCTCATCCTGATCACGAAAAACACTTTCGTAATCTAACACCACATTCTCCGTACTTCACTGTCGTAATGACACATGATACAGGTAGCTACCTCCAGGCATTTTGCCAAGCGAGGTGGCGCAGTGGCCAACACACTGGACTCGCACCTGGTTGGACGACGGTTCAAACCAGCGTCCTGCCATCCAGATTTGGGTTTTCCGTGGTTTCCCTAAAGCCTCTAAGGCAAATGCCAGGATGGTTCCTTTGAAAGGGCACGGATGATTTCTTTCTCCATCGTTCCCTAATCAGAGCTTGTGCTCCGTCTCTAATGACCTCGGGAGACTCACCTAATCTCCTCCTCCTTCAGACATATTCCAAACCCCAACACTTCCATCTGAGTGGCACAGTGTTCAGCGTGATTCATCATGCCAAACCACTCGTTCCCAGTCATGATCTGTGAGTGTCATCGCTCTTTACACGACCTCAGGCGTAACTTGGAAACGACAGTAGGAACGTGTGGCTTTTGAGGAGCTGTTTGACTATTGTACCCCATTGTCTTTAACTAGCCGGCCGGAGTGGCCGTGCGGTTCTAGGCGCTACAGTCCGGAACCGAGCGACCGCTACGGTCGCAGGTTCGAATCCTGCCTCGGGCATGGATGTGTGTGATGTCCTTAGGTTAGTTAGGTTTAAGTAGTTCTAAGTTCTAGGCGACTGATGACCTCAGAAGTTAAGTCGCATAGTGCTCAGAGCCATTTGAACCATTTTTGTCTTTCACTCATTACGCACAGACTTTACGCTAGATGGACTGCTGATGGTATGTTGCAACTCACGAGTGAATGCTTTCACTGACTTCATGCTATTTTGTATACCACCATCAGCAATTCTGGCCGGTCCCCGTACGTGAGGTCTGGCTGGTCTTGATTTTGCTGTGGTTGTTCCTTTACGTTTCGACTTCACAATCACACCACGGTCGACGTGAGCAGCTTTGAAAGGATTACAATATCATTTATGGATATGTTACTCAGGTGACATCTAGCCACTACTCACGTTCTCCTGGCGAAACATTTCTGCTGTTACAGTACTCATCGTCTCCTTTTATAACGGCGGGTACACCTCTCGTGACGTCTGGTGACCAACTCCACATCATACAGGGGCATCTGTATACTTTCGGCGAGATAGTTTTGAAATAATGTGGAGCTTCGATCTGGGAGTGTTAAGATGCTGAGCCATAACTAAAAAAATTTGCCTCAACAACGTTTCAACTGACAACACAACTAGTCACAATAGGCTTCATAAAAGCCACTATAAAACCATGAAAGCGACAACGCTTACTAAACATTTTAAAGCTTGTACAAATGACTTTCGGATTCGATGGACAGTAAGAAAATCAACATTAATTAGTCCACAAATTTAAATAATTAACATGCAAAAGAACTGGAAACATCAGGCAACCAGCCAAGTTAGCAAGGACATGGGTCGGCCCCTTCAAATCTGAAACACACACACACACACACACACACACACACACACACACACACACACACACACACACACACACACACACACACACCTGTAGCTGGATTTCTTTCCTGGCTTTATTCTGCAAACTTTTTACCATTGTTCAACATATGGAAGTAAACTCATTCATTTTTTTTTTCAAATCATGGTTATATTCGTAAGTAATATCGCATTCTATATATTTAAAACGTTTTACTTGCTCCAAGATTGTATTATCAAGAAAATTTTAGATCTTACTGGTAGTCTGCCCTGAAATGCTATCACTTTCGCTTTGCCTACCGACTACGTTCGGTTGTAATTTGAGGCTGTCTGCTGCAACTTACACACTCACATTTTAGGGTAATCTTCATATGCATGTAAAATTGCGTTTAATCTAGTGTCACGATGTAAGGGAACTCAACGTTTTCCATTTGCTGATGGAAATGGAAATGCCGTGTGGATAGAGCATCCCTTCGGGAGACCTTTCGCCTGGTGCAAGTCTTTCGAGTTCTACATCTACATCTACATCTACATTTATACTCCGCAAGCCACCCAACGGTGTGTGGTGGAGGGCACTTTACGTGCCACTGTCATTACCTCCCTGTCCTGTTCCAGTCGCGCATGGTTCGCGGGAAGAACGACTGTCTGAAAGCCTCCGTGCGTGCTCTAATCTCTCTAATTTCTCACTTCAGCGACTTGCGTGTCGATGGCGATGAAATGATGATAAGGACAATACAAGAACAGTCCTTGAGCGGAGAAAATCTCCGACCTAACTGGTAATCGAACCCGGGCCGTTAAGTATGACATTCCGTGGCGCTGACCAGTCAGCTACCAGGGGAGGACCATATGCTGATCTTATATACTTAAGAGTGTTGGAGAAATACATCATCATTGTCTTACCCCTTTATTCGTGTTCATAGCTTTGCTGTTATATTTCCCATATCTATAACAACATTGATATTCGTGTATAGTCTCTTAACAGTATTTATGAAGTAACATGGAAAACTTCGTTCAGCCGTCATACTGCATAGCATTTTTCTCTTCACATTGTCTAATGTGTTCTCAAAATCCACGAAAGCAGGATGGGTTACTCTATTGAATTCTCGTCTCTTCTCTATAGCTCGTTATAAGGTGCAATCATTGTCAATATTAGCTTTTCCATTGTATTTTTAATTCTTGCATTCAAAATATTGGCATTTAGTTTATAGGCTGAATCCACGAGGCTTATTCCTCGATAGTTACTACACTTACTCTTATTGCTGTTTTTGAAGATAGGTATTCGTTTGGCTCTCAGCCAGTCTTTTGTTATCTTCTTGTTTCACCAACATTGATGATGTGAAGAGGTCTTAGACGGAGTAATAACCCTCCTTATTTCCACAGTTCCATTTTAATACCTTCTAAATCTGTCGCTTTCCTATTTTCTGTAAGTTTTAGAGCTTTGTCAGTCCTCTCATATGAGTATCATCCAGGCCTTCTGTGTCATTCACCTCAGGTAACACCTGAATTAAGGTATCATCATACCACAATTTTTTATAATAACTTATCCATTCGTTCTCTCCTATATTACTAACAACTGTACAATCATTTCTTTGTCTGTTGAGTGATTTCATCACTTTATAAGCGATAGTTTGTCTGCCATGTAAATCACGCTCTATATTGCTAATAAAAGGGTCATATGATTGTACGAGCGCTTTCCGAGTTCTGTATTTCGCATTGTTTCTCTTCAATTTTTATTCATTGTACTTTTCGTTAGTGAGATTATTTAAATAGGTCTTGAAAGCTTCTTGTTTTTCTGTAATTGCTGTCTCCGTTACCCCTCTACGTTCCCTGTATTTCCGTTTCTTCCCCGAAACCTCATTAGTTATGTTTTAAACATTTGTTGTTAAGCTTTTTAAATTTGCTAATGTTTTGTCATCCGCATTTGGTAGAGACCTCATATGCTGCTATCTTCTAAAAGGTACACTTTAAGAACTTGGTTTTCGTTTTAACCCTTAATAGGCTTCTTCAGTTTTCCCCATTTTGCATAGATGTCAGTTACTAACACCAGTAGTAAGTTAACTGAGCCATTATCTACTTCTCGATAAACCCTAGTATCTGTAATATGTCCAGGAAATCCCTTATTTATTATTGTATAATGCATAATACATCTATTTCTTCCTGCTGAACTAGTAAATTTGTATATGTCTTCCTTCCTAAGGGAACTGTTGGCAATTTTTGAATGAAGGTAGCAAAATCTCTGAGTATTTTGCCATTTCCCTTACATATGTGCATATGTGGCTACTATTTTTGGAATTGGTATATTTCCAGTTTAGCTCTGAGGTCTCCCATAAATAAAATAAGAAGCGACATTGACCAGTAGTGGAAAATAAACACTAGTTACAGCCTATGACGGCAATGTTGTCATTTTGGAGCTTTTGTACTACTTCGTTGCCATCGTGAAGGAAAGTAATAGACGTGTGTGCTGACTGATCATGGAAAACCAAGACGTGTAATGTGAGGCACGTGCTGCTCGTTTTGTGGGCCCCAGCTGATTTGCTGTTGCGGCCAATCCCTTCATCAGCGACACTGGTGGGCGTACGTTTCAATTTTCGCCTCCCATGTCCGCATGGCAGCCGTACATACCGCGGCAGGAAAGACGAAGTGAAAGGAGGAAAGTAGCGGAGCGCCGCATTGCAGGGCTAGTGGCCATCAAGAAGTTGGCTCATTTGGAAGGACCTTCCTTCCTCTCCCCCTCCTCCGGCGACTGGCGGACCGTGGCGTTAAATGAGGGCCGCGCCCCTCACCCCCACACCCGCCCCCACACCTCCCCCACACCACGCTTGCAAACTGAAGTTGTGCTCGTGGCATCGCGTGCCTTGACGGCGGAAGTTGCTCTGGCATGTGGGGGCGTGCTTGGGGGAGAGGGTGGGCGGACTGCAGCTGGCCTGCACCGACGAGTGTCGTCCACGTTCTGTGACGTCACTAGGGTCACTGTACGAGGTTGACACTTGGAAGCAGTAGGCCTAGTAAAAGTACAGATATTGCTGTGTTTCCGAAAATACACTGAAGCGCCAAAGAAACTGGTATAGGCATGCGTATTCAAATACAGAAACATATAAACAGGCAGAAAACGACGCTTGCGGTCGGCAACGCGAAAGAACTTGCCCCCTTCTAACATCCGTGTACCGCAAGTCTCTAGAGGAACGGAAGGCTCCAAATGATTGGAAAAGAGCACAGGTAGTCCCAGTCTTCAAGAAGGGTCGTCGAGCAGATGCGCAAAACTATAGGCCTATATCTCGAGCAGATTCACAAACCTATAGGCCTATATCTGTGACATCGATCTGTTGTAGAATTTTAGAATACCTTTTTTGCTCGCGTATCATGTCATTTCTGGAAACCCAGAATCTACTAAGTTGGAGTCAACATGGATTCCAGAAACAGCGATCGTGTGAGACCCAACTCGCTTTATTTGATCATGAGACCCAGAAAATACTAGATACAGGCTACCAGGTAGATGCCATTTTCCTTGACTTCCGGAAGGCGTTCGATACAGTTCCGCACTATCGCCTGATAAACAGAGTTAGAGCCTACGGAATATCAGACCAGCTGTGTCGCTGGATTGAAGAGTTTTTAGCAAACAGAACACAGCATGTTGTTCTCAATGGAGAGACGTCTACAGACGTTAAAGTAACCTCTGGCGTGCCACAGGGGAGTGTTATGGGACCATTGCTTTTCACAATATATGTAAATGACCTAGTAGATTGTGTCGGAAGTTCCATGCGGCTTTTCGCGGATGATGCTGTAATATATAGAGAAGTTGTAGCATTAGAAAATTGCAGCGAAACGCAGGAAGATCTGCAGCGGATAGGCACTTGGTGCAGGGAGTGGCAACTGACCCTTAACGTAGACAAATGTAATGTATTGCGAATACATAGAAAGAACGATCCTTTATTGTATGATTATATGATAGCGGAACAAACACAGCATCTTTGAGGTAGCGATGAAGCGGGGATTTGCTCATACGACCATTTCACGAGTATACCATGAATATCAGGAATCCGGGAAATATCAAATCTCCGACGCCGCCGCAGCCGGAAAAGGATCCTGCAAGAAGGCGACCAACGACTACTGAAGAGAATCGTTCAACGTGACAGACGTGCAACTCTTCCGAAAATTGCTGTAGATTTCAATGCTGAGCCATCAGCAAGCGTCAGCGTGCGAACTGTTCAACGAAACATCATCGATATGGGCTTTGTATACCGTTGATGACTGCGTGACACAAAGTTTCACACCTCGCATGGACCAGTCAACACCGACATTGAACTGTTGATGACTCGAGACATGTTGCTTGGTCGGGCGAGTCTCGTTACAGATTGCATGGAGCGGAAGGACGTGTTCGGGTCTGGAGACAATCTCATGACCTTGCATGTCAGCAGGGGACTGTTCAAGCTGGTGGAGGCTCTGTAATGGTGTGGGGCATATGCAGTTGGAGTGATATGGTACACCTGATAAGTCTAGATTCGACTCTGACAGGTGACACGTACATAAGCATCCTGTCTGACCACCTGCATCTACTCATGTCCATTGTGCATTCCGACGGACTTGGCTCATTGCAGCAGTATAATGCGACACCCCACACGTCCAGAATTGATACAGAGTGGCTCCAGGAATAGCCTCCTGAGTTTAAACAGTTCCCCTGGCCACCAAAATTCCCAGACATGAATATTATTGAGCATATCTGGGATGCGAGAAAGAAAACTGGCATTCTACGGATCGGAGCGTGGAATGTCAGATCCCTTAATCGGGCAGGTAGGTTAGAAAATTTAAAAAGGGAAATGGATAGGTTAAAGTTAGATATAGTGGGAATTAGTGAAGTTCGGTGGCAGGAGGAACAAGACTTTTGGTCAGGTGATTACAGGGTTATAAATACAAAATCAAATAGGGGTAATGCAGGAGTAGGTTTAATAATGAATAAAAAAATAGGAGTGCGGGTTATCTACTACAAACAGCATAGTGAACGCATTATTGTTGCCAAGATAGACACAAAGCCCATGCCTACTACAGTAGTACAAGTTTATATGCCAACTAGCTATGCAGATGATGAAGAAATTGATGAAATGTATGACGAGATAAAAGAAATTATTCAGGTAGTGAAGGGAGACGAAAATTTAATAGTCATGGGTGACTGGAATTCGTCAGTAGGAAAAGGGAGAGAAGGAAACATAGTAGGTGAATATGGATTGGGGGGAAGAAATGAAAGAGGAAGCCGCCTTGTAGAATTTTGCACAGAGCATAACTTAATCATAGCTAACACTTGGTTCAAGAATCATAAAAGAAGGTTGTATACCTGGAAGAATCCTGGAGATACTAATAGGTATCAGATAGATTATATAATGGTAAGACAGAGATTTAGGAACCAGGTTTTAAATTGTAAGACATTTCCAGGGGCAGATGTGGATTCTGACCACAATCTATTGGTTATGAACTGCAGATTGAAATTGAAGAAACTGCAAAAAGGTGGGAATTTAAGGAGATGGGACCTGGATAATCTGAAAGAACCAGAGGTTGTAGAGAGTTTCAGGGAGAGCATAAGGGAACAATTGACAGGAATGGGGGAAAGAAATACAGTAGAAGAAGAATGGGTAGCTCTGAGGGATGAAGTAGTGAAGGCAGCAGAGGATCAAGTAGGTAAAAAGACGAGGGCTAATAGAAATCCTTGGGTAACAGAAGAAATATTGAATTTAATTGATGAAAGGAGAAAATATAAAAATGCAGTAAATGAAGCAGGCAAAAGGGAATACAAACGTCTCCAAAATGAGATCGACAGAAAGTGCAAAATGGCTAAGCAGGGATGGCTAGAGGACAAATGTAAGGATGTAGAGGCTTGTCTCACTGGGGGTAAGATAGATACTGCCTACAGGAAAATTAAAGAGACCTTTGGAGAGAAGAGAACCACTTGTATGAATATCAAGAGCTCAGATGGCAACCCAGTTCTAAGCAAAGAAGGGAAGGCAGAACGGTGGAAGGAGTATGTAGAGGGTTTATACAAGGGCGATGTACTTGAGGACAATATTATGGAAATGGAAGAGGATGTAGATGAAGATGAAATGGGAGATACGATACTGCGTGAAGAGTTTGACAGAGCACTGAAAGACCTGAGTCGAAACAAGGCCCCGGGAGTAGACAACATTCCATTAGAACTACTGATGGCCTTGGGAGAGCCAGTCATGACAAAACTCTACCATCTGGTGAGCAAGATGTATGAGACAGGCGAAATACCCACAGACTTCAAGAAGAATATAATAATTCCAATCCCAAAGAAAGCAGGTGTTGACAGATGTGAAAATTACCGAACTATCAGTTTAATAAGTCACAGCTGCAAAATACTGACGCGAATTCTTTACAGACGAATGGAAAAACTGGTAGAAGCGGACCTCGGGGAAGATCAGTTTGGATTCCGTAGAAATGTTGGAACACGTGAGGCAATACTAACCTTACGACTTATCTTAGAAGAAAGATTAAGAAAAGGCAAACCTACGTTTCTAGCATTTGTAGACTTAGAGAAAGCTTTTGACAACGTTAACTGGAATACTCTCTTTCAAATTCTGAAGGTGGCAGGGGTAAAATACAGGGAGCGAAAGGCTATTTACAATTTGTACAGAAACCAGATGGCAGTTATAAGAGTCGAGGGGCATGAAAGGGAAGCAGTGGTTGGGAAAGGAGTGAGACAGGGTTGTAGCCTCTCCCCGATGTTATTCAATCTGTATATTGAGCAAGCAGTAAAGGAAACAAAAGAGAAATTCGGAGTAGGTATTAAAATTCATGGAGAAGAAGTAAAAACTTTGAGGTTCGCCGATGACATTGTAATTCTGTCAGAGACAGCAAAGGACTTGGAAGAGCAGTTGAACGGAATGGACAGTGTCTTGAAAGGAGGATATAAGATGAACATCAACAAAAGCAAAACGAGGATAATGGAATGTAGTCAAATTAAATCGGGTGATGCTGAGGGGATTAGATTAGGAAATGAGACACTTAAAGTAGTAAAGGAGTTTTGCTATTTAGGGAGTAAAATAACTGATGATGGTCGAAGTAGAGAGGATATAAAATGTAGACTGGCAATGGCAAGGAAATCGTTTCTGAAGAAGAGAAATTTGTTAACATCGAGTATAGATTTAAGTGTCAGGAAGTCGTTTCTGAAAGTATTTGTATGGAGTGTAGCCATGTATGGAAGTGAAACATGGACGATAACCAGTTTGGACAAGAAGAGAATAGAAGCTTTCGAAATGTGGTGCTACAGAAGAATGCTGAAGATAAGGTGGGTAGATCACGTAACTAATGAGGAGGTATTGAATAGGATTGGGGAGAAGAGAAGTTTGTGGCACAACTTGACTAGAAGAAGGGATCGGTTGGTTGGACATGTTTTGAGGCATCAAGGGATCACAAATTTAGCATTGGAGGGCAGCGTGGAGGGTAAAAATCGTAGAGGGAGACCAAGAGATCAATACACTAAGCAGATTCAGAAGGATGTAGGTTGCAGTAGGTACTGGGAGATGAAGAAGCTTGCACAGGATAGAGTAGCATGGAGAGCTGCATCAAACCAGTCTCAGGACTGAAGACCACAACAACAACATCTGGGATGCCTTGCAACGTGCTGTTCAGAAGAGATCTCCACCCCGTCGTACTTTTAGAATTTATGGACATCCCTGCAGGATCCATGGTGTCAGCTCCCTGTAGCACTACTTCAGAAATTAGTGGAGTCCATGCCACGTTGTGCTGCGGCACTTCTGCGTGCTCGCGGGAGCCCTACACGGTATTAGACAGATGTGTATAACGGTCGACGAAAACGTAGAAGTGAGTTCTCGTCCTCTTTACCCAGATGCATCACAAAGAACACAGACAGGCTGTGCTACAAGGTTACAAGCTCAGTGGCAATATATTAGCATACTGATCGCTTTGAAACCCTGTAGGTGGTATGGAAATCGTCTGAGGGCGTGCAATGCCTACGAAATTTTCTTCAAAACTCTTAAAGCTCTGACACTCCACTCCTTTTCTCGATCGTCAGACATCAGGGAAAACATCCAGTTAGTGCTTTAGCGTCTATAGAGTAAGTGACTGGGATTAGGAGTGGTCCCTTATTCTATGACAACGGTGTTTAGCTGTACACAAATTGTTTTTAATTCAGAATTATAGTCAAAGAACTACACGCATTTACATTGGTTGTATCATGACAATGTTAGGACAATTGTCGAGATAACGCATTGCGTTCTGTTTAATCTAAATGACACGACACTGAACACAACAATATCAAATTTTAACCAGAAGGTTCTCTACAAAATGATTCGTACTACTACATCGTGAAGTTGTCCAATATTACGACAGTTATCAAATTCCGGCTCTAAGTTTGGTACTATTTAGGATAACAACCGAGTCTAAGGAGGATGGTTAGTTTTTTGTGACAAGCTGAGCAAAAGATTACTCAAGGTTGGTCGAGTTCACAGTGGATGCAAGCGGGTGAACCAACAAGCTTACGCCTATGCTAGTGGTATTTACCTTAGCTGCAATACTGCTCTCGTCCTCTGAAAGTGCTATAAAAGCTGATCAAAATCTTTGCTGATTTTAACATCAGAAACTATCCTATGTTCATCGTTAGGCGAGAAAACATGCACTCATCCCTAGTCTTAAAATATGGCGATACACATGTGCATGGATGGAACAGCTGCATATGACAATCCCCTCTCAGTTCTCACAAGAACAATTAACTATGTGGCTGTTTTGTTTCTCCGCTATTGGAGCTCAACAACGCTACAGCTAATATCTAGCTGAATGTTAGCCGAACTGAATGCAGTGTTCACACAAAATTCCTCCTTTGTGTCGTACAGAGCATGATGTGCCCCGTTCTGCCCTTGACGCTGGTTCAGAGGAGAGTCCCCAAAATTTTCAGTCTTTTGTCTCTCGTAACAAAACTGTCCCCCACCTGGGCCCTTTCATACTTCACGTCATGGCTTTTTCTGTCCAATAGGAGCGTTCTTTTCATCTCGTGGAAACTATCTCTGCCAATCGCAATGGACCTACCATCAAACTACGTCAAAATTTCGGCACTTTACTCCTTCATAGCTCATTTCGGCCAATGGGACACTTTGTGCCCACTTCAGATGCCTAAAAGTTACTCGCGTACTATGCACAGTTCACGAGACAGACTGCGTCGCTAGTCTGTTAGTATCCATCTGGAAACTCCCCAACACAGTTTTCTAAAGATTCTCTCCGTACCACGTCACTGGCCCACTATCTGCTCTGCTGGATGAATCAGCTGCCGCGTTTGTTGTCCCTCGCCACGGGCCACTTTAAGAGCATTCAATTGTACTCGGACCACAACTCGCACCTGCTCCCAAACTAAAACGTTTCCTCCAGCAGCTTTTATCTTCTCTTGCTCATTGACATGCAGGATTTAGGATCAGTTTATTAATACCATCGACTGTCATCCCTTTGCACTGCATACTGTATATTTCAATGGGCAAATCTGCTCATTTTCGCCGAAGTATGTCAGGTGACATACTCACTCTGCGAAATTGACATTCATTTAATCTGCCACCTTATGAAGCTTTTTAATTAAAATACTCTAGATTAACGTTCTGCACCACTACTCTTCGTGTCTACATATTTATTTCTCAACATAGGCACCCTCACGACGAACACATTTTTCCCAATAAGAAGCCAGTTTGTTGATACCATCATTGCAGGATGTTTGCCTTTGCTGACAATCTCACCTCTGCTTGCAATGGTTCATCACTATCAAAATGAATTCCTCGAAGGTGTTCTTTAAGTTTTGGAAACAGATAAAAATGGAAGGGGCTAAATCGGGTTTCTATGGAGGATGGTAGATGTCAGAGACCTCAGGGCGTCGGATTGCTGCGGATGTCGCAGTTGTCGTCTGTGCTCCGGCATTGTTATGCTGAAGGAGGAGGTGCTCCAGGTATGGACGAACTGGTGGGCGATCAGTATGGTTGCAAATGAACACACTTCGTACACCGCAGCAGCAGTGTAGACACTCTCATTGTTCCAAGATGGTCGGTTTCAACAGTTTTATGCCGATGTTAGCGAACTTGTTACAAACTTTCCATATTACACTACATAAAGTCAAAGCATAAAATTCGTTCCCCACATATAGCCAACAAATCTTGATAAAAATCCAGTAGATAAAATGCACAGTTGATAAAACACACTCAGTCAATAAAATCCTCGTACCATCCACGCATACTGGCGGCGAACATGACTCACACAAGCTTACCGCACAGCACTCACCATGTGGCAAGTTCGTGTGAGTCACGTTGGCCGCCAGTATACATGGATGGTACGAGGATTTTATTGACTGAGTGTGTTTTATCAACGGTGCATTTCATCTACTGGATATTCATCCAGGTACGTATACGTGGGGAGCGCTTTTTTTTATTTGACTTCATGTAATGTAACACGGAAATTTTGTAACGAGTTACATGAGATCAGATGATGGGAGCATATGAAACTGGAGGTTTTGGAAAAGTAAGAATGTCAGTACTGCGATCACGGCATATGAAGGGTGTTGAGTTCAGACATCAAAACATAAAGAAATAAAATGATGTGAGAACTTACTAATACGAGTTTAAAAGGTGATTTTTAAGTCTACTGCTTATTGACGAATATGTAAAGTAAGGGACAATGCGATTGGTTAATTATGGATGAGAAATATAGTAATATTTACGATTTACTATAGTGCTGCGTTGCAGATCCTCGTGGATCAGCAGACGGTTCCCGTTTAGAGTAAATCTCTGAATAGTGAAAGTGTGGTAAACTTAGTAGTGGTGGCGACCATATTGACACTATCATGCTGCTACTTGTATATTAATCGCTACAGCATATTTAGTCGTTTTTATTTATGAAGTGATAAAAATAATTTTGTGACATGTAGAAATAAAAAAGCTTCTTACCAAAATGGACAAACACATTAAGACATTCACAGTTTACTTGTTACTAGTTAATTTATCGTCATAAGCAGTGCCTGACTTCTGCAGCTGTGGATTGAATTACTTGAAGAAATACAGGAACCAGGTAGTATTTATATAGCTGTATTTATGCCACGATGAGTTTCCTGCTTCGGCATATCTACTATTGGCGTAATAGACTTATATCTTCGTATTTCAGCAGAACTACAATTGCGAAATGCCAAAAAAGGTGAACCTACCTTCTCTAATCGTAAGATAGTCTGCGTCAGTTGGGCTGCTAAAACGCAGAAGATCTGACATATTCAACAAAAATGTCACACAACGTATTTAATTACCTGTGTTAGTAAAAATTATTGCATACTACGGGCCACATCCGGCGGTAATGGTGCAAACCTTAATAATTCATCTACTATAGTGGCGAAGATACAGATGTATTACGCCAATTCAAGGTCAATGATAACTTGAAATTTGTTTTGGCATAAAATAAAGGTATATAAAAAGTGGTTGGTTTGGTATATTTCTTGTAGTAGTTATCTGTATGGCTTTAAGACTAGTTACACGACTTTTGCATAGTTAAGCCACACTTCGTCGGTCGTGCATTGTCTTGTGCCTTAAAACGAAAATCGGTCTCCTACCATGAGACACGTTATATTTGCAAGTGAACTGAGATTCTTTAATGTCCTAACAATTTTCCCTTTCTTGAAAAGGAAATATGCATTAGCTGTCATTAGCTTGTATTTCACTTGTTTTCAACTTGTAAAAGTAAACATGCATTAGCTTGTATTTCAATTGTTTTCAACTTGTAACTGCTTTTTGATCATATTTCTTAACTGGGCTTCACCCACTTATCATTGGCGTCTAGTAGAGTAACAATGCAACACACAGACTATTAATACAGTACAGACAAGGTTTTCTCGATTGCAACTGCTAAATTTGAACAGAATATTTGTTCCTAGTTGTAAGGGGCACTCAAATGATAACGAGACAGAAGAGAAAATGTGACTAAAAGGTCTATCATTTCAAAAGCAATTGTCATAGCTGTTGATACATTTATCCCAATATGAGCAAGACGGTCAATACCTTAATGGAAAAATGTTTGCGGAGTGGCATCAATTTCAAGCGCCTAGGGATGTTGACAGACTGCATCATTCGGTTGCAGCTTAATGACCGCACACATGTTGGCAAGATTGTTTCGACTACATTGCAGAAGTTTCGCTGGGAAGCCCTTACACATCCTCCATGCAGTCCTGATCTCACCTCACGCGACCGAGCGAGGTGGCGCAGTGGTTAGCACACTGGACTCGCATTCGGGAGGACGACGGTTCAATCCCGTCTCCAGCCATCCTGATTTAGGTTTTCCGTGATTTCCCTAAATCGTTTCAGGCAAATGCCGGGATGGTTCCTTTGAAAGGGCACGGCCGATTTCCTTCCCAATCCTTCCCTAACCCGAGCTTGCGCTCCGTCTCTAATGACCTCGTTGTCGATGGGACGTTAAACACTAACCACCACCACCATCACCTCACGCGATTTCCATTTTTTTGGAGCCTGGAAGAAAGGCATTCGTGGCCATAAATTTGTTTCAGACGAATAGATGAATACCTGGGTACTGTTGTGCACGACTTCATACACACTGGTACGGAGGTGTGGGCTACAGAGTGGTGCAGAAACTGTCGTTGTAGGAAAACTGGACAGGAGCAGAAATGATTAGCGAGTAAGTTAATACGACAAACAGAAGATTTACTTAACTCATATTCCTCGAAGTGTACGAAGACTCATTATAAATACTGAGTTCAACTATTACAACAGCAGCAATGATGAGGCTAACTGAACTAAGGATGAACAATTGTGTCGTAGCGAAGAGGCTCCTAGTTTGAGCGGGTCGTGTGGCTGCCGCCAGCCGTCTGAAACAGCCATGGAGGTATAAGGAGGGGAGATGCCATGACGTCACAAACTTGAAGCCGACAGAAACCGAGCTCCGCCATTGCAGTTTGGTCAGAAGACTCGTTTCCGATTGTGCTACTGTCTAGAGCCGCTGAAGGTTTTTTCATTTTAAAATGCCGGTTTGCGTTGTTTACGGGTGTACTAACCGTTGGAATAGTGCTACCAAGTTAAAAGGAATCACGTTCCATGCGTAAGTGGCCCCGTTCGTAAAATATTGTCGTTTATATTCGTGAGATGTGCGGCCTTGTTTACGTTTTGTGAAACTGTTTTCTTCTTATTTTATTTCAGATTTCCGATCAATGAAGCTCGTAGGGCTCTGTGGGTTCATATGCTTATTTTTCTTGACAAAGCACAAACGATGTTTGCATTTACAAATGAAATTTTGGTTCAAAAAAATGGTTCAAATGGCTCTGAGCACTATGGGACTTAACATCTATGGTCATCAGTCCCCTAGAACTTAGAACTACTTAAACCTAACTAACCTAAGGACATCACACAACACCCAGTCATCACGAGGCAGAGAAAATCCCTGACCCCGCCGGGAATCGAACCCGGGAACTCGGGCGTGGGAAGCGAGAACGCTACCGCACGACCACGAGCTGCGGACAATGAAATTTTGTATAAGTGTGTAAACGAGTAAGAAATATCATCCGGTATGTAAACTAGCATAGCTTTCGGGTTCTGCTTTCAGTTTACATCGACACAAATACAGTAAAAGGTGATTTGAGTTTGAAAAGAGCTTTGTACACTGTTGTTTTTCATCATTCGAAGTTCGTATCCAAAATAAACACTTAAGTTAACGAGACCAAATCAGTTGTATTGCTGGGGCAAAAACGCATTAAGAACAAAACGAAAACACCCGAAAAAGCTATTCTGACGTTGTGTTATGCATGTACACACTGTAACACTCATCACCTGAAATTATTTCGCAGACATAACGTTAAATATGAAGAACACGCAATTCTAACAAGAGCTCTGTCACTGTTTTGACCAATCAAACATGGCGGCCCACCGGCTTCAAACAGACGTACAGCAGACGGCCATAGTGCCATCTCCCCTCCTTATACCTCCATGGAAACAGCGGTGTCAGAAGGCACTCGTAGTTCAGACCCACTGGAGGTGTGGCACAGTGTGCATGCACCATTGAGTTCACCGGATCCCGCAAGATGGCTATCGGCGCCCTTGCAGTTCCATTGCCAGCTTAGGCCGTGGTAGGGTGGTATCGGCAATTGATACCACAGGTACAAGCATGGTTCCATAGGCATCCACAAACATTCTCAAATGAGGGCATTAACTATCTTTTCTTACAGAGGAATAAATGAATTAACAGTTTGAAAGGTGGCTACACTGAGCCACAGCGCCAGAGACCGCGCTAGAGAGTATTGTTCCGCCGCCTCCACTGGCAGTGATTATTGAGAACTCGTAGTGGGCAGTGCTTTGGGAGAACTCGTGGTAGTCAGTGCTGAGATGTCGTGGTGAGGAGTGTTTGTTGAGATGAGCTAGTAGGCAGTGCTTGCTGAGATGTGATACTGAAAAGTTCTTGTTGAGATGTGATAGTAGCGAGTCGGTGTGGAGAGATTGTAATGTCTAGAGTGCTTTTCATCAATATAAATTAAGGTAACAAACTACTTTTCTTTTCTTTCTCATTATTTCAATGTCCTGAATAATGCGTCATTACAGGTTCAGTCAACAAAGCATCTGGCTTGTGTTCTTGTATTAGAGTGTAATTCTGGTTTTCTTGAGTAATTATGGTATTTCTATTTTCTTTAATTAATTCAGTATAAATGATATTTAAAATTTCTTGTGTTGTTGAAGAAGAACCGTGCCAGATGCGTACGTTGAGTCATACTTCCACACACAGAACAGTTACACTTGTTCTTTGGTTTCGTAGGTTTTATAGTTGCTGGGGACTTAATTAATTAATTGTGTTAATGAAAATTTCCATTTCATTCTTTGTTGTTGTTCTATGCAGTCAGATTGCGTAATAATACTAGTCAGGGCCAACCGTTACGAGACTTCGTAACCGAACAGACAGCTACTGAAGCAAAAAATTAAAATTATTTGCATTCTATTTTAATTAAGCCCCCATGCAAGTTATGGGGATTAATTTCGATATAATAAACCGTTTATTTACTTTTTTCCATCTATCTCGGTCCGATGACCGTGATACGTTTTTTAGTTTTGGAAAACCTTGCTGAGCCATGCTCTGGCTCACGTTGGTGCTGTTGTAGGTTTCCGTCCATTGTTGGAGGCCAGACTATCGTTTAGTCCACGTGGTTGCCGTTGTTTATCTTCTTTTTGTTTTGACTGGCGCCACTTGGTTTCACAAGCGTTGCCTGTCCGCTAGTGGCAGCAGCGGCGTTATTGATATGTGGTAACTGTGGCCATATCTTTGGGATGATGTCGTAGTTCTTCGGTGTCGCGTGAGTGAGCAGTTCGGTTGGGGACGCAGGAGGAGCCAGGTCCGCACAGAGCGCGAACACGCCGGGACCGCTGGCGGCGAGCATGGACTGCCAGATCGAAGGGCTGTCGTCACGAGGGTGCACGACCTCGTCGAAACCGGTTACTGCAAGTTTTAAGTTGAATGCATTTCAATTTGAGTAGGCAAACCTCCACCATTGTGAAATCTCGCGATTCTCCAGTGTCTTGGGTTTGTGTTGCTGCTCGTAGTGTCGCCGAGGTAAAGAGCAGCGAGTGGAGTGCTTGTGGAAGGCGGATCTGATTAGCTTTCCTGGGCTTCTGATTACTATTTACTACCTTCAGATTGTTACAATTGTTAAGTTCAACCAGCGGTATTTTCCTGCCTGGTGGTCGCTAACGCCCCAGTTACCTGCCCTGGGGGTTAGTGTATGTAACAGCAGTGTACGTTTCCTCGCCTTGCCGCCGCTGTCCGGTGAGGCGTGCAAGTTTGACAGCTTTCTTGATTGCAGGGTGGTTGGCGATTCTTCTGCCTTGGTGGTAGTGATTCTTTTCTTGTTCCGGACGCACTGTATTCTGCGGTCACAGTCCAGACCGCCGGTTCCAACTTTGGCGTATTTTTACATCTTTGCATTTGGTTTATTGGACGTCAGGTAGCCTCACCAAGATTATCATTAGTCACTCGTTAGACTTCCACTACTCTGAGTTACCATCTTGTGGTGTGAATGCAACTCTTGGCTGCCTTTCTCATCGCTCGCTAAAGTGTTTTTGGCCTGACCTAATCAGAGGCCGATTCCTGGAGCACCATCTTTGACTGGTCCTTGTGTTTCTTGTTTGGTTATTATTTTATTATTATATTACCAAGTTACCATCATATGTCTCACCTGTTTTGTGATCAGTTGCTTGACCTTTTGAATTAATCTCTCTTATTATATTTGCTGTTTTATTGTATGTTTTTAATTTGTTAAAGTAATTACAATTCATGGCCTTAAAGGCCTTCAGCCGTGACTGTGGTTACATGCCTTAAAATTCTAATTGCGATGACATTGGCTTCTTTTCAAAACATTACTTGCTGTGTCTTTATTTTATGTATGTTTGTTACATTTTTCAAATAATTGCCATTCTTGTCGTTTAAGGCCTTCAGCCATGAAACAATTCTTAATTTATTGCCATTAAGGCCTTCAACTATGAGGATGGTTACTTGTTTCAAAATCCTAATTTGGTAATTCTATTTTAGCAGTGAGCTTTAACATCTTTGCTGATTGGTCTTTTGTATTTTAATAACTGTAATTGTAAGTTACAACAAGTTGAAACATTTCTTAATTCATTATCATTAAAGCCTTCAGCCGTGAAACAGTTCTTAAATTATTCCAAATTTTTAATTTGTTGCTGATTTTAAATAAATTGTGTGTGATTAAAAGAAAAGCCAACCAATAGCAACTGATTTTGCCCCATCCACAATCGTAACCGAATCCTGCCTTCCTTGACTATCAGGTTTCACTTTTAATTCTGGAGGAAGTTTTGTTATTTCAGAAAATGACTGCAGCACATATAAAGTGAATGCTGTCAATTCAAAACGGAATAAAGAAATGTACTAAACTTCTATTACAGGCCTGGTTAGAGGTGAAAGACTGAAGAGTGTTCAAAAGTACAACACTCTCTCGTAATAATTATTCCTCGATAAATCTGAAATAGCTCTGTCTAGAAGTAACAGTAGATTTCGCAAAGCCGAAGTGCTACTATATGCGCCATGTTGGCGTCCGTCATGCGACTTAGTTGGCACACTGTACAACACGACAATCTTGCCTGCCTATACTCTCTGGCGGGGAACAGGCTGGCTAACAGGTCGGGCGGAAGAGCGACGTGGCGGGAAATGAGGTGGCAGCCAGCCGCCCTCCCACCTCCTCCTGGCGGCTTCCGCGGCTGTCACGAAGGCCGGGCACTCATCTGCGCTGGTGAGGCGAGGCGAGGTGAGGGGAGGAGAGAACTTCCACCGCTGGCACACTCCGACAGTGGTGCCATACACACTTAGTGGCCACAAGCGTAAGCTGCAATGAGGGCGAAGTCACGTGCACTTTCTTTATTGTTACACGCGATTGAGTGCTGCTACAGTGAAACTCGGGCACACTTGGACTGTGCAATGAAGAGAGACAAATGGTACAATCGGTAATACTTTTGCGATGTAGAGAGAGTCATCTTCATTTCTAGGATAATTGTGAGATTAATTTGCATTAGTAACACTTTGAGTTCCGAAATAAAGTCGTGCGAGCGCAACCCCCTCGCCACCACAATAAACAACTTTGCATCTTACGCAACATTCCATTAATAATTTGACCATTGCGCGCAATGGTGACATCTGTCGAGATGTAAACAATGGTTGAATTATTCGCACTTTACACGCAAATGGAGCATCTACGAGTACATTCTTTATTTGCATTTATTTACATAAAGGAAGAGGAATTTATTCTGGATCTTATATGTAACACCTTAAAAACTGCCGGCCGCTGTGGCCGAGCGGTTCTAGGTGCTTCAGTCCGGAATCGTTCTGCCGCTACGGTCGAGGGTTCGAATCCTGCCTCGGACATGGATGTGTATGATGGCCTTAGGTTAGTTAGGTTTAATTAGTTCTAAGTCCAGAGGACAGTGCTTAGAGCCATTTGGACCATTCTGAACCTTAAAAACTTTGTGTTCTGCCTTACTGCAGGTCTTATCATAGGGGTAGCCTCGTCAGAGTGGTCCACCGCATGAGCGTCTAGGGAAGTGATTCCAGTGACTGTTTCCCGTTGCCTTCCACTAATGATGATGAAATTATAATGATAACAAAACACAACACCTAGTCCCTGAGCGGAGAAAATCTCCGACCCAGCCGGGAATCGAACCCGGGCCCCTTGGCGTGATAGAGCGCCACGCTGACCACTCAGCTATCGGGGCGGACATGTAACACCATCACATTGCAATAACAACTTAGTGTATTCCTCATCAAATATATTAAATAAAGACCACCTAACCGTGGGAGAGAGTGTAATAAGAAGCATTCATAAATCAAAATCGATTTCACAATTAACAATTCATTTCAACTTCAAAACTGACATGGAGTCTTGTTCTATTTGTGGTCTTAAGTCCAAAGACTGGTTTTATGCAGCTCTCCACGCTACTCTATCCTGTGCAAGCCTCTTCATCTCCGAGTAACTACTGCAACCCACATCCTTCTCAACCAGCTTAGTGTATTCATCTGTTGGTCTCCGTCTACGATTTTTCCCTCTACGCCTCACTCCAGTACTAAATTGCTGATCTTTTGATGCCGCAGAATGTGTCCTGTCAACTGATCCCTTCTTCTAGTGAAGTTGTACCACAAATTTCTCTTCTCCCCAGATCTATTCAGTAGCTCCCCATTAGTTACGTGATGTACCCATCTAACTTCAGCATTCTTCTGTAGCGCCACATTTCTTGTCTAATCTGTGTATCGTTCCAGTTCCATAAATGGCTACACTCCAATACAAATACTTTCAGAAAAGGCTTCCTGACACTCAAATCTATACTTGATGTTGACAAATTTCTCTTTTTCAGAAATGCTTTCTTTGCATCGTTAGGAAGACTGAATGAAGAACAAAACCACTGTTACTCATCTGCACAACTCACATTTTCAAATAAACAATTGAAATAGCGTAAAGAACATCGCATCCATTATGCTTATCAGAGTCCAGGCTATGAAATGCGAAACTGACACCCCATGTTATACAAAGAAATCAACACTGACATCTTCAAACAGCGCCGCCAGCCAGAGACAACAGGCCGGAAGGTAATTAAAGGAATTCAAAGTTCTCTATGAAAGTTAACCTGTGGTTGCGGGTGGGTGTTCCTAACTGATATGCAAATTAGGACCAGAGTGAAGATCTGATGCATACCACACTCATGAGTGTGCACGAGGCCCAGATTTAAGGGGGGGGGGGGGGGGCGGGGGGAGAGGTATCTGCCCCGGGCGGTAATTTCATGGGACGCCAAATCATATTCTTGAAGAAAAAACCGTTGTTTCACACAGCGCCCAGCATCCAGCGCACGTTGGTCAGTCGATTATTAATATGATTTTGAAGTGCATCCATGTTGATTTTTGAACATTTTTGAACACATTCTAAGTTGATTTCTGAACGAGTCATAATATGATTTTTGAATGTGTGATGTCTGTGCCAGGGGAATCCCCATCGCATTTAGAGATAAACTTTTCCGCAGACAATAGGGGACGCGGTTATAGGAGCTGAGCGGAATAAACCCGAACGAGTGTATGCCAATCGCGTGTGAGTGATCAGCGTTGTTATAATTACTAGCGAAATCCATAGATTCAGACTATCAGAGTGGAAACAAAAGACTAATAGGAGTAGCAGGTAAGAAAGATTACATATTATCTTCTCGGTGTATCCAAGAAAATGAAATTTTGATAGAAAATGTTCGCCAGAACTCTGTACTAGTAAGGGCCATTTGTACTGTCCCCGAATAGCAGCCGCTTAAGTTTTATACTCGGAACAGCGCGAAAAACATGTTGTACCAGCACGTAATAACTCCTAACCAGAGAATAAACTCGGGATAATTCAACCGGTGATTCTGGCAATATTAGTGAAGTTAAGTGGAGAACAAGTTTTGACAATGGCAGGAATAATTACAGACTTCGTGATGACGAGATGGTCTGTCTGAACGAGAAAGGAAAAGAAACGGGGACATCACGTAAATTATAGGGGAGAATATGATGATTGCATATTTATATAAAAATTTCGTGCTATTACTTTTCGATCCCATGCATGAGAAACTGTAGCGTATGAGTGAAACGTTAAACTATTTCCTAACATGAATCCCTTTGCTTGTAGTACTCCTACTACATTTGATATTGGTACTTCGTGAATCGTATTTTGTCGTGTTACAAAAATGACCATTTGTGCCAAACTGTCTCACTCATTTGGCGTGTGCTATAACTGCTGCAATATTAGAAAGACCTATTTCGTTTTATCTATCAGACAGACGTAATCAAACCGAAAAACCACACCAGTCTTGTATACTATTCGTATAAACAGCTTTTTCAGTATTAGACTACGGCATTTTGATTTTTCATGTAGCAAAACGTTTGACGAACTTTGATGAGGTAACAGATTCTTTCGCAGAAAGGAAACCGTGTAAAGCTGTAGCAACATTAGAGAGAGAAAAATGCTGGGACCTAAGTATTGAAGAAATGTGTAATGTCTTGCTTGTCTCTTGTCCACACTGTTTTTATGTTTCCTAAATTTAATTTTATGTCACAGCCAAGAGAAAGCTGTTAGCTAATAGACAGTAAAGAGTGCAAATTTTATGAAGAGCTATTATTCTCCCGGTCGCAAATAATCCAACCCAGTATTAATTGTGAGTTCTTTTACGGGGGGGGGGGGGGGGGGTTGGAAGGAGAAATGATTAAAATACTATATATATCACCTCTGCAAATTACTCCCCTTACATGTCGGTACAGAGAAGCCGAACACTGATTTGCATAGCGAAATGTGTTCATCGAATATTAAAGCCAGTCTGCATGTATGCAGAATCAAACGTAGTAAAGGAAGACTGACTGGCGTGATGGTCAGGCGTTGGTCAGGAGGCCTACCATCCTATATCTGTACTAAGACTGAACTCTATAATGCCAGCAGCAAGCTTGCACCCAATGTGACGATTTTAATTGTGTCCTGAAGATAAAAATATAGGGGAACACTGCAAAATTTTCCCTGAAGGAGTATAAATATGCATAAACAATTTATAAGGTTGGTACCGACTTCAAGTGGTTTTTACTATTGTCTGAAGAAGCACAAACAGTGTATAGAATGGGAAGCTATGTACGGGACTGGCTGAACAGAAATACTTCTCAGATGGAGCTAAACTTCTCACATTCCATAGAAACGTAAAGTCAGGTTTCTTACTGACATCCATGTTCATCAGATACTTGCTACATCTCAAGTGAGCACTTGGGGAGCTATGGTACCCCAGCGGTCGCGCATTTGGGTTTAACTCCCAGAAAAACAACGTCAGAATACCCTGAAAACCACCCCAAAATGTCACCCACCTTGAGCTATGCATTATTTCTCACAAGCGGAGTAAACAGGAGATGTCCTGGAATCCGCTGTATGGCGATAGAACCTTTCAGACACCGCCAAACAGTTCGTGCTGAACTAATACAGAATCGTGAAGCGCTGTGTAATGGTCATGTTAAAACGATCATACTTGACTCAAGAACTCTCGACTGGATAACAGTAACAAATTATTTGCCAAAATCTCACTCACTATTAAAGGGATGCAGGCTTAATTTACATGCGTGCAACTGGAAACCGAACATAGTCGCCATGGTCTTGATATCAGCTGATAGTGAAAGAATAGTGTTTCGTTAAGAAATAATGTGTGTAGTCGCCTGCAGTGACAGTTAGTGAGAAAAGAGTGGATAGTATAGCAATTGCTTCTTACATCCCAGTCTCCATCCGACCATCTCGATTTTGGGTTTTCTGTAGATGACCTAAACTGCTTCAGATTAATTCTTATATAGTTCTTACTACAAGGCCACGACCAGTTAAGTGTCAGTCCCGGCGGAGGTTTGAGTCCTCCCTCGGGCATGGGTGTATGTCTTTGTCCTTAAGATCATTTAGGTTAAGTATTGTGTAAGCTTAGGGACTGATGACCTTAGCAGTTATGTCCCGTAAGATTTCACACACATTTGACCATTTTTTGAACTAAGTGTCCCATGCCTTGCAGGGAACACAGAGTGCCCATGTAAAAGCCCAAAACTCGAATGGTGGCATATATCTTGTCCACACAGGGAAGCAGCAAACATATTGCATAAATCTGTTTTATAATTAGTTACCAACTACGCTGTTAACTTAAAAATAAGAAACTGAATAAAGTGGTGGATGGTTACCTCATTTTGATGTCCTCCAGGTACCATACGACTTACTGTTCAATCTACAAGAAAGATGGGTAACCTTGTAGTTGTCCTCTTTAATCAGAAACTTTCTAGTTAGATGAGCTCCAACATTTTTTTTTCTTTTCTTTTGAAACTTAGGTATTACAGATGAGGAAGTTTTTACGTACGTCATTAGAGACTAAGCGTTATTATGAAGGACATATCACGCTAAGATTCATTGGAAGAACCTTGTGGAAGCGTAGTCCTCCTTCGAAGCAGGTAACTTACAAAACCATCATTCGACAGATATTTGAAAATTAAGCGTTAATCTGGGACCTGCGATAGGTGATAAATAGAGCAATCTAAAGAAGAGCAGCACGTTTCGTTACAGGCTTGTTTACTGAGCACGGAAACGTAACGGAGTTGCTCATCCAATTACAATAAGGGCGCTGATGACCTCGATGTTGAGCGCCCATAAACCCCAACACACACACACACAATTACAATAGCGAACGCTACAAGGGGGGGAGTTGTGCCTCACTGTATGGTGTGCGGTTAAAATCCTGAGGCGTTACGTTCCAAGAAGGGACGGCCAATCTCTCCTACGTATGTCTCGCAGAAAGACCTTTAAGGTAACGTTAGATACTTTTGAGCTCACACGGAGTCTTACCAATAGTCGATGCTCCCGCTACCCATTGGGCAACTGAAAAGGAAATGGACAAATTGTCTGCAGTATACAAAGGATTAGTAAATGTAGATGTACAGTAGGTGTAAATGAAAAATACTAATTCTTGCTGCTAATGAAGGAGGGCTAAATTGGTAGAGATGGGCAATGGACGGAGCTACATGACACTCAATTTCTCACCGAGTCTTAGGAAACTGAGGCGCTATGAGAAATTTTATTCATTTTTGTTGAGTATTTCATGGTTTTGGTCAATCATAATATATGATTCTGATGCTTTTACAATACAAAGAAACTTACTGGGCCGGCCCGTGTGGCCGAGCGGTTCTAGGCGCTTCAGTACCGAACCACGCAACCGCTACGGTCGCAGATTCGAATCCTGCCTCGGGCATGGATGTGTGTGATGTCCTTAGGTTAGTTAGGTTTAAGTAGTTCTAAGTTCTAGGGGACTGATGACCTCAGATGTTAAATCCCATAATGCTCAGAGCCATTTGAACCAAAATTACTGGTTGGTTGAGGAAAGCTTGGTACAGCGAGGTCACTGTCCCATTGGATTAAGGAAGAATGGGGAAGGAAGTCAGCCTTGCCTTTTCAAAGGAACCATCCCAACATTTGCGTGAAGCGATTTAGGAAAATTACGGAAAACCTACATCAGGGTGGCCGGACGCGGGTTTGAACCGTCGTCCTCCTGAATGCGAGTGCAGTGTGCTAATCACTACGCCACCTCGCTCGGTGAAAACTAATGACAAGCAAAAATTAACAAGAGGAATAAGCTAAGATCATTGCCCGCATTCCGCAGCCACACAATTACTTCGGTCGTGATGCAGTGCCCTCAGGGTTTCGGAGAAAGCCTACACCACCGTCAGGCTTTCATCGTACTCTTTTCGGTATAGACCTCTCCCAGACTTCTCCAGACAATATGATCTCCAGCGTGTCCAGTGCGACATGTAACACCGTCAGCATAACTTGTCAGATGTAATATTTTGGAAAGCCTCGCTATCTCCAGCTGTTCTTCCAGTCCTCCTTCCGATGCTGCTGGACTTGCGCCAGCTGTTGGAAGTTTGAAATCCAGTAGCCTGGAAGTTGGGTTTTCGAGTCTTACGACGCCTTGCTAGGGCAGAGTGTGGGTTTCCTGGCGGCTACAGGATTGAGAGTACTGAATAACATACTCACTGCCGTTCTCCAGGGAAATTTTACCACATTCGCTAGTAGATACTTGACGGAGAAAGAGGAGATACACATTAGACCATTCGATTTAACAAATCCCGTAACACTTGCTCACATTCACCGAGGATAGCAATGCCATCAGCGAATCTTATCATTACTGTCCTTTGGTCTTGACTCGTAATCCCACTCGTGAACCTTTATTTTATCTCCATTGCTTCTTCGATGTAATGATTGAGCGGAATGAGTGAAGGACTACATCCTTATACATCCCTGATTTACACCCTTTTTAGTCCGAGCACTTCGTTCTTGGTCTTATTGTTCCCTCTTGTTTTATGGGCAAATTATATATTGGGTGGTATAAATCTATTTTATTCCCATTTTTCTTAGAATTTCGAACTTCTTGTACCATTTGACATTCTCGAACGCTTTTTCCAAGTCAACAGATCCTATGAACGTGTCTTGATTTTCCTTTATTCTTGCTTCCACTGTCAGCTGCAGCATCAAAGTAGCCTCTCTGGTTCCTTTACTTTTCCTGAAGACATACTTATCATCATCTAGGAGATCCTCAATTTTCCTTCCCATTCTTCTGAATATCATTGTTGTCAGCAGCTTGGATGTACGTGCTGTTAAGCTGATTGTGTGATAATCCTCGCACTTGTCGGCTCTTGCAATCTTCGGACTTGTGTGGATGATGTTTTAATGTTTTAGATAAGTTTGATGGTATATCGCCACTCTCATACATTCTAGACACCAACGTTATTAATCCTTTTCTTGTCGCTTCCACAGAAGGGTTTAGAAATTTCGGTTTGATGTTATCTATTCCTTCTGCCCTATTTGAGCTTATGTTCTCCAAAGCACTTTTAATACTGACTCTAATACTGGATTCCCTCTCTCTTCCATATCGACTCCTCTTCGTTTTTCTATCACATATCAAAGAAAGTTTTTCCAGTCTTAGCGGCCTTCAGTGTACTTTTAGCACCTACCCGCTCTCTCCTCTATATTTAACAATGGGATTCCCATTGCACTCAATGTTATGACCCTTGTGACGATAGTTTTGTATGTTGATACAGCGCTTCAGACTTTCACTTCTGTTTCAATTTACTCACATTTTTACGTAGCCGTTTCGCCGTAGCTTCCCTGTACATCCTATCAACTTCATTTCCTAAGTGGCTCATATCTCTGTGTTCCTGAATTTCCATGAACGTTTTTGTACTTCCATCTTTCGTCGATCATCTGAAATATTTCGACTGTTACTCAAGGTTTCTTCGTAGTGAGCTTCCTTGTACCTACGTTTTTCTCTCCAGCGTCTGTGGCTCTTGTTTCCAGAGATGTCCATTCCTCTTCAACTGAACTGCCTGCTGAGCTGTTCAGTAGGGCAGTATCTATAGCCTCAGAGAACTTCAAACGTATCTCTTCATTCCTTAGTATTTCAATAATGCTCTTCCTTGAACATTGTTTCTTCCTGGCTAATCTCTTAAATTTCAACCAACTCATCATCATTATCAAATCGTGGTATGAGACCGTATCTGCTCGTGCGTACGCTTTACAATCCTATATCTGATTTGGGAATCTCTGTTTTCCCGTACCTCCTGGCCTTTCCTAAATATAGCTCCTCCTCTTGTGATTCTTGAACACACTATTCGCTATAACTAACTGAATTTTTCTGCAGAACCCAATTAGTCTTTCTCCTCTCACATCCCTTATCCCAAGCCCACATTCTTCCGTAAACTTTTCTTCTACTCCTTCACCTAGAGCCTCATTCCAATCCCTAATGACTATTAGGTTTTCATGTCCTTTTATGTACTGAATTACCCCACTCTCATACACATTCTCTATCTCTTCATCTTCTGCTTGAGACGACGGCATGTATACCTGAACTATTGTTGTCGCGTTGGTTCTAATGGGAACAACCCTACCACTAAACTGTTCACAGTAGCTCACTCTCTGCCCTACCTTCCTATTCATAACGAATCCTACTCCCGTTGCATCATTTTCTGCTGCTGTTGATGTTACTCTGAACTCATCTGACCATAAATTCGTGTCTTATTTATATTTCACTTCAGTTATATGTAAATTGAGAGTTAGCACTTCCCTTTTCGAATTTTCTAGCTTCCTGCCATATTCAGACTTCTAACATTTCACTCCCTCAACTCGTACAACGTTGTCTTTTCCTTATTTATTCGATCTTTTTCTCATGGACACCTTCTCCTTCGCAGTCTCCTCCCGGAGATCTGAATGGGAGACTATACTGGAATCTTTTGTCAATGTAGAGATCATCTTGACACTTTTCCAATTACTGGCCACATGTCTTGCGGATATACACTCCTGGAAATTGAAATAAGAACACCGTGAATTCAATGTCCCAGGAAGGGGAAACTTTATTGACACATTCCTGGGGTCAGATACATCACATGATCACACTGACAGAACCACAGGCACATAGACACAGGCAACAGAGCATGCACAATGTCGGCACTAGTACAGTGTATATCCACCTTTCGCAGCAATGCAGGCTGCTATTTTCCCATGGAGACGTTCGTAGAGATGCTGGATGTAGTCCTGTGGAACGGCTTGCCATGCCATTTCCACCTGGCGCCTCAGTTGGACCAGCGTTCGTGCTGGACGTGCAGACCGCGTGAGACGACGCTTCATCCAGTCCCAAACATGCTCAATGGGGGACAGATCCGGAGATCTTGCTGGCCAGGGTAGTTGACTTACACCTTCTAGAGCACGTTGGGTGGCACGGGATACATGCGGACGTGCATTGTCCTGTTGGAACAGCAAGTTCCCTTGCCGGTCTAGGAATGGTAGAACGATGGGTTCGATGACGGTTTGGATGTACCGTGCACTATTCAGTGTCCCCTCAACGATCACTAGTGGTGTACGGCCAGTGTAGGAGATCGCTCCCCACACCCTGATGCCGGGTGTTGGCCCTGTGTGCCTCGGTCGTATGCAGTCCTGATTGTGGCGCTCACCTGCACGGCGCCAAACACGCATACGACCATCATTGGCACCAAGGCAGAAGCGACTCTCATCGCTGAAGACGACACGTCTCCATTCGTCCCTCCATTCACGCCTGTCGCGACACCACTGGAGGCGGGCTGCACGATGTTGAGGCGTGAGCGGAAGACGGCCTAACGGTGTGCGGGACCGTAGCCCAGCTTCATGGAGACGGTTGCGAATGGTCCTCGCCGATACCCCAGGAGCAACAGTGTCCCTAATTTGCTGGGAAGTGGCGGTGCGGTCCCCTACGGCACTGCGTAGGATCCTACGGTCTTGGCGTGCATCCGTGCGTCGCTGCGGTCCGGTCCCAGGTCGACGGGCACGTGCACCTTCCGCCGACCACTGGCGACAACATCGATGTACTGTGGAGACCTCACGCCCCACGTGTTGAGCAATTCGGCGGTACGTCCACCCGGCCTCCCGCATGCCCACTATACGCCCTCGCTCAAAGTCCATCAACTGCACATGCGGTTCACGTCCACGCTGTCGCGGCATGCTACCAGTGTTAAAGACTGCGATGGAGCTCCGTATGCCACGGCAAACTGGCTGACACTGACGGCGGCGGTGCACAAATGCTGCGCAGCAAGCGCCATTCGACGGCCAACACCGCGGTTCCTGGTGTGTCCGCTGTGCCGTGCGTGTGATCATTGCTTGTACAGCCCTCTCGCAGTGTCCGGAGCAAGTATGGTGGGTCTGACACACGGGTGTCAATGTGTTCTTTTTTCCATTTCCAGGAGTGTAGATTACGAGTCTTTCATGCATCCTCATGCCGCTGATCATGGCTAATTCTTCCGCCCTTTAGTGGCAGTTTCGCACCCAAAGGACATGAGAGTGCCCTGAACCTCGTCCGCTCCTCCGTCTGTTTGACGTTGGGAGAATGAGGGTGTCTTTCAATGTTGGAAGTCATTATATTTATTCAAAATTTAAGCAGTGCCAGGGTTCGAACCGAGGACCGAGGTTGTTTCGATTGCCAGCCAAAGACGCGATCCCTAGATCAGTATTTAATTAAATATTCACCTGTAGAATAGAAGTCATTGTTAGAAATAATAATTTCAAACGACATGGCCAGTAACGACAAACTTCTTTGTTACAAGGAAAATAAAATTCATTCCCGTTTCTAATTCTCACACTGAGAGTTGAAAAGATTAGTCGATTTCTTCTTTTGTAAAGTGAATGAAAACCATTTCCGGCCGGCCGAAGTGGCCGTGCGGTTAAAGGCGCTGCAGTCTGGAACCGCAAGACCGCTACGGTCGCAGGTTCGAATCCTGCCTCGGGCATGGATGTTTGTGATGTCCTTAGGTTAGTTAGGTTTAACTAGTTCTAAGTTCTAGGGGACTAATGACCTCAGCAGTTGAGTCCCATAGTGCTCAGAGCCATTTGAACCATTGAGCCATTTCCGGACAAATGTTCTAAAGGAAAAGATTACCTAATAAAACATCTCCACAAGCTCCAGAAGTGTATAAAGGAAACTTGAAGCACCCTGTATTCCTGTATTGTGATCACTGGCCGAAACTCGAGCGGCAGTCCATAGAGAATGGTAGAAACTGCCTTGAGAAGCAGTTCACATTTTGAATATATTCATATCACAATACTATTTGAAATGAAAGTTCCTATTTTACGGCCACTACTACTACTACTATTACTACTACCACCACCAGCACTACTACTACTACTACTACTACTACTACTACTACTACCACCACCACCACCACCACCACCACCACCACCACCACCAGCCGTAGTACTAGTAGTGGTTGTGGTAGTAAAATACTACCACCAATAGTAATAGTGGGAGTAAAACAGGAATTGGTAGCAGTAATAGTAGTTTCTATTTTACCGCCGCTATTACTATCAACAAAATAGAAACTGTTCAATGTAAATCAGATGACTGGCACAGTACTGGAGCTGCAACTTGTGTTTTGCCACATCGACAGTTCATCGAGTCAGACAACATAATTATCTTTGCACTCTTCATTTATAATTACCAAAAACGACTTGAGAGAGAGAAGACCAGAATTACCAGTTAATAATCTGTATAGTAATACTAGACGGTTAGTTTTGAATAAATGTTACATCGTAATAGCCAAAGAACTAGTTTCAGCGCCCAGCCCCATAGAGGTTCCTCAATGTGGTTGAATTCACAAAAATGTGTGAGCTACAATTACTTCGTGTTTCAGGAGTTGTGAAAGTGCTCGGACGCACATTTTGTAACATATTAGTAAACGTACTGTTTGAGGTTTAAAAAATGGTTCTCGGAAATTATCTCGAAACTGTATGTAATCTTATGCTCTGCAGACACCTCCAAATGCAAATCCAATAGTTATAATTGGTTAAAATTAAGTTATAAAACATCTGACGAATAAAAGAGTGGAAGTCCATGCCTCTCCCTCAATTCCGTGAATGTCAATAGTCTCTCATGTTATATATTCTTTAATGTTTGTTTGTTGCTGTTAGTGGTGTCCAAAATTGTGATGAAGTTCTTTGTTTTCTTTTCCGTTGCAGGTAAGCACTGGGCCAGCAGACCCTTGAAGCTTCTGCTACCTGGAGTCACTGCTGTGTTGCTGGAAGCTGAAGCTACGTAAGTGGGCCAAAACAGTTCAATACCAGACCTATTCATAACATACTTCTTTGTGTGTCAGTAAGAGATAATATCAGAATTGCAGCTGTAAGGATTTTGACGGAAGACAATAGAGACAAATAACATTCTGCTTTTCTCAACTTTTCCGACGTAAGTGGTTGCCTATTTTTATTAAACTTTTAGTCATTCCCAATCCAGTCGCATGTTCATGTTATAGAGAAACATTTGTTGCGTGTAATAAAAAATATTGCTTGTTTTTCGTGAGTTGTGCGCACTTGCATATTTCATTCGGCCACGAGAGACGCTCCTTAATTATTCTGATCCTAATGTAAACTGATAAAAAGAACTGAAGCTCCTAGAAAGAGTCGAGGAAGTGAAATGAAACTTCACCGGTTGGGACGGTATATTTTGTTACTTCAGTGATTACAAATTTGAGTCTAATTTGCAAATAACTTTGTGATGTGAGCCCTCTGGCCTGGATAAATGCACTGGTTCAGCTGGGAAGGATATTCAGGATATTGTAAAGCCGTCGTATCCTCTTCTAAGGCCAGGTGGCCCACAACTGTTCTAACTGGTCCTTTATACGCCGACTGCTGTCACTGGAACGGAGTTCGCGTCCGCGATCGTCCCACACATGTTCGACCGAAGACGGCTCTAGGGATCTTGATGGCTACGGGAATACCGGTATCTTAATATCACGCAGACAGTTTATACAGAAAAGTGCCATGTGGGGACGAGTATTTTCCCGTTAAAAATTTCATCACGAAACTTTCGTATTAAAGGCAACATATGGAGACGCAAGATGATCGTGACGTATCGATGGGCCGTCACAGTTGCCCCACTTACAGCCAGCCGTGACGTGCAGTGATACCTGACGGACCCCTCACACCGTGAAGCCTGGGGTAGCATCGCTGTGCCTCTTCAAGACATTGCAAGAAAGACTCCTGCCGCAAGCTCGTCACCGTACTCGCCGCTGATGTTCATTCGAGGTACTACAAAATTAAGATTCATCGCTGAACACAATACGACGCTATTAATCAGCAATCTTGGCTTTCCGATGACGGACCACTCCAGGCGCAGCCGTTTGTGTTGTGGCCTGCGTATGGTTCAAATGGCTCTGAGCACTATGGGACTTAACATCTATGGTCATCAGTCCCCTAGAACTTAGAACTACTTAAACCTAACTAACCTAAGGACATCACACACATCCATGCCCGAGGCAGGATTCGAACCTGCGACCGTAGCAGTCGCGCGGCTCCGGACTGAGCGCCTAGAACCGCTAGACCACCGCGGCCGGCGCCTGCGTATGGGACAGTAATTCCCTAGGTCCGGATGATGCTAGTCTGCGACCAGTGGTGCTGGATAATGCAGTATGTTGCAGGGCGTTCATTACTTATTATCGGACGATAGCAGTGTGCGATTTTCAGGGGGGGATGGGGGGGGATTCTCCCCCCCCCCCCCCTCTGCATCAGACCATCCCCTCCTCTGGTTTTAGTTTATGCATCCCAACCTGGGATGTTTATTTACCACGCACTGGAGTAAAACTTTACATATAATTTAAATTTGTGGAGCCGAACACTGAAAGTTGACTATTAATACTATTAATATGTTTGCTTATTAATTTTGAAAAAGTGTTATGTAGTAGTTAATCATTTCAAAACATTTAGAACTAAACGACAAGCCGACGCACGTAACATTTCCGTAGCATGCCACAATGTTGCAAGACGTCGCCCCAGCGTAAACGATTCTTTAGAGCCAGGTCTGTATTGTATGGTGGATGTGATGTGTTGCGTACGAAACTAAAACCTGCAATCAGATCCAAACGTTGTGGAAAACTGTCAAGTGGTGTCACCCTGCAGAAAGATAACGCTCGCCCACATTCTGCCAAACGGACAGCCGACGCGATAAAGGAGTTGAGATTCGAGGCGCTGGGACATCCGCCATACAGTCCAGACCTGGTTCCAAGCGATTTTCACATGTTTGGACCCTTAACGGAAGCACTACAGGGGAGAAGATTTGAAAGTGATGAAGGCGTCATTGCTGCGGTGCAAAATTGGTTACAGATGCAACCGTAAACGTATTTTTTGATGAAATAAAAAAAACTCGTAAAATGTCGGGAAAACTGCATGGTAGTCCAGGGAGGTTACGTAAAAAAATAACGCATGTTTCAGTTTTCTATCATCAGAATAAGTACAGCTTTTCACAAATGTACATTTACTTTTTGGATTCCCCTCGTATACCTGTATGTAGATGATTTTGTGAATAGGCTTTACCTATAATGTACTTTTAAAGATATAACAAGGGATGGCTTTTCTGATCGTGCTTACGCGTGAATAGTGAGTTTCGGCATTAACATCTATTTATAAATAACTGTTTAACCGTGGGTAACGCCACGGTCCAAGCTAGTAACATATATAACTATACTAACCCCCTAAGACATCCCCCCCACTGGTAAAAGCACAAATCGAACACTGGACGATAGGCACAGACGTCTGCTTGGTGCACAAAACGGTGATCTTCCCCTCTGTTACTCAGACATGGTAGATCCGAACTAGGACTGCTGATGTTTTTAAAAATATCGGGAATCCGATACATCGATATTTATAAAAGCATCGTTACCGGCGCCCTATGCAACGAAAGAAAGCATCGATATGAAGACCTATCGACGGAAAAATATCGGCGTACCGGCGCACAAAAATATCTGCTGAACTTTTTAAAAATACTGCCGGTTTTAGAACTGTACATTTAAAGACTGATTTAGTATTGGATATTCTGTACATCAATAAGCTAGCAGCTTGCCAGCTTGCCTGTCCTTCTTAGAGCAAAAACGATGCACATTTACTCTTGGCGAAAACCCTTCGCTAACAATAGTAACTGCACGTGAATGGCACAATGAAAGGTGTCCGACGGGTCCGTCGTTCACTTTCGTCAAATATCGGATTGTGACATATCGGATTTGCCTGTTCTTTCATTTCTGCCAACGCTAACGACCTAGCAGTTGTGTGTCAGAATTGCGTGGTGAAATGAAATGCTGCAATTTCTGTTGGTACCGCCGAGTGCCGTTTATGTCAGCATTTCCCCTCACTCGACTCCGCCCACCGCAAAGGTCTCGTCATTTAGAGTTTTGTTCACCATTTTCAGCAACTGTTTTTTTTTTTTTTTTTTTTTTTTTTAAGAAAGCCGATGTGAAGAAGTGCCGCTCTCTTTGCCTTAAAAGCTTTTTTGTAACGCAACTGGTGTGCTATTAAAACTTCCTGGCAGATTAAAACTGTGTGCCGGGCCGAGACTCGAACTCGGGACCTTTGCCTTTCGCGGGCGAGTGTTCTCCCCCCCCCCTTTTTTTTTAATCTCATTTTTTGTTCGTTTTCGTTCGTTGTATCTGCTCGGGGTGGACGTCGCAAGACACCCGTTTCATTTCGTCGTTGATCCATTAACTCAGGTTTTTTTTTAATTACAGAGGGCAGCTAACCCTCTGACCGAACACGCTGAGTTCCCGTGCCGGCCTCTTATATACCCCATCACGTACGGTAACAATACTATACAATACATGAACAACACTAATACGCTCTAGTGGCCACCGAAGGAATTGTACTTCTAAGCATTTAAAGACCCCCATGGTGCGTGGGTGTAAGAAGTTACAATGATACCAGACCGTATCTTCTGGGTGCTTCATTTATTTTATTTATTTATTTATTTTTTGTTCAGGCAATATTTAAAACTTGCTGACTACTATGATTCAAATGCTGTTAATCGCAAGAACTGACAACCTGATTTGTACAATAAATATCCTCACTTTATGAACTGGAGGTCGGGTATATTACACTGTCTTGAAATTAGTACCACGTTCGTGTTGTTATAGAGAGAATACACCACGTAACGATCAGGTCGCTACGTCATCTGACCGCTGTCAAAGATTCCATAAATTAGACGAGTTGTGGACATTAGTACTCAGGCAGCAGAATGTCTTCTGCAGTACAAGCTACATAACACAAGCTGGCGCGGCTGTGCGATCTTTGGCGGCAGCAGGATTACGTCACGAGCAGAACGTTGTGTGCCTACATTCAAACACTTCACCTTAGTGCGCTCGTTTGATTGCGTAGTGAATTATCGATATAGCTTTAACCCGTGGAGATGCCTCCAGCATTAGCAGCCTCTTTTGCCCTTTATCTGAGCAAAACACTGGTTGCAAGCTCCATACAGCTTAAGAGTTCATCCTGCCTTGTTAGTTTGGATGGCTTGCGTTACACAAGGAATGAACACTGTGAAATATTGGTCGTCGAGAAGAGCACAGCCGGCGAGTATGATGAATGTATGTACACTTCATATTGCAGGCTGTCTACTGCATCGACCTCAGTGAAACCCATACTACGTGCTGCTAAATGTGAGTTACAGGCTGTTCCTCTCTGCTTGCACGAATGAACTTCGAAGTCAGCAAATGAATTCTATGTCGAGCGGTCAAGCAGTGTGCCATATACCGCAGTCTTACAGCATGTGTCGTGACTCAATTAAGGGCAGAAACAAGTAGCTACACAAATAACATTTTACTCACGCCTGCCGGCTGATCATAATTATTGACGAAATTAAATGACGCAATGGAACACTTCAAGTGATGCGATCCGACTACATGAGGTGTTGCGTGCTTTATATAAGCAATAAACCATCTCAACTCCCATATCGAGTTTAATGAACTGCATTTTTATCTTCTGGGGTGAACAACATAAGCGGAATATTGTGACACGTGGTGGAATAAATGTAAAACAGCTACCACTTATACATGAAATTTGTTGTTATAGTTAGCGTATCACGTTAAATACAATGACAACAAACTGACATTACGGTCCCGTACTGTCCCAAGAGGGTTGATCAACATTCAGGCCGGCCGCGGTGGCCGAGCGGTTCTAGAGCTTCAGTCCGGAACCGCGCTACTGCTACGGTCGCGGGTTCGAATCCTGCCTCGGGCATGGATGTGTGTGATGTCCTTAGGTTAGTTAGGTTTAGGTAGTTCTAAGTTCTAGGGGACTGATGACCACAGATGTTAACTTCCATAGTGCTAAGAGCCATTTGAACCATCAACATTCAGAGACACAACAGGAATGCCGGCCGCGCTGGTCTAGCGGTTCTAGGCGCTCAGTCCGGAACCGCGCGACCGCTACGGTCGCAGGTTCGAATCCTGCCTCGGGCATGGATGTGTGTGATGTCCTTAGGTTAGTTAGGTTTAAGTAGTTCTAAGTTCTAGGGGACTGATGACCACAGATGTTAAGTCCCATAGTGCTCAGAGCCATTTGAACCAACACGACAGGAATGATCATTCCAAGAAAAAAGTCTAGTACAAATGCACTCTAAAATGCATACCTTGAGAATCATGAGCACTTGCTCAGTAGAACTGATGTGTTTCACAGTAGCGAAGATCAAAATGTGTTGATATCTCTTGCGGTAGGCACTTTAGAGCCCATGTTTACCATACATTTTTGCTTCGAATGGTCATTCCAGTCACATCTCTGAGTGCTGACCATTCCTCATGGGGCACCCTGTCTATTGACCATGTTTGAAAGACAGGAAGAAAGCTTACGAGGAACCTTAGCGACGGGGGTAAGAGAAATTCGAAACTACGTAAAAGGAGGATAATCATGCATTAATTATCCAACAAATCCACACGCATGTCATCAAGAGAAAGAAACGTTTCATTCGTCCACCACTGAAACTACACTGTTGAACTAGAAAGATCTCAGAGTCAGAGACCCTATGCTAAACTTGATAAATTCCATAATCCACAAATCAGTTGAGAAATGTTATTCTAATTGTGGTTCGCTCTTCATAAAAGAGTCAGGTATCTAACACAGTGGTATAACCTGCACTTACATGATCACTATTTTATCTACACGTGGAGAGAAGGCCGCACAAAGATCGTTTCTCAAAAATTAAAATTCTAGGATTTCGCTATGTGGACACGTTACTGCTGCACACAAATACGAACAACTCGTCACTCCAAAGAACCCTCAGTCTGGATAAAACACAGAAAATTATAGAAATCAAATCATGAGTTTAATGAAGTTTACTGGATACACTATTCTTAAACAAAAGACGACAGGTAATTAACCAAAGAGAGCCCACTGCTGATGGCACATGGCAGCTCTCGGCACGAAAAAAGCCATAGTACCAGTTTGAGCATTACTCATGAAAATTAGCGGAGAAACTCAACTCAACGGAACAAGAAGCACTCTCGAATATTTTACTAAGTAAATGAACTGATTTACTCATTATCAACCAAAAAAAAAAAAAACCCTACCGGCAAATCATACGAAGATGCTTTCCTAAGAACACTTACTAAGTCGGTGGCGGGATCCCAAAGCGCCACTTCACACGAGACATTGGAAGCGACAGACTGAAGGGATCAGGTCCTTTTTTTTTTTTAAGTAATGTGGAATAGACATCTCATAACGCTACATGATAATAAGCGCGTTGCACTGTGATTAGCAAGGAAACTGGTTTCCTAGAGCTCGCTGTGGAAAACTATCGATATTCGTGCGACACAGCCCAGAACACACATGGTCTCTGCTTGCGTGGACGGCGGATTCAACCACACGTACTCAGAGATTCACAGATTAAGAAATTATCTGAATACATGTAGAGGATTTGGCGAGGATGCATGTTGATACATAAGATAAACACAAGGTGTGGCCAAGTGATACGGAGACTACAGTAAAAATGAGAAGGAAATTTTAATTATAATAAACACATCAAAAAAAGTTTTGCATCACGCCGGTTTCCAGAACTCCTGAAGATAGACGTTGATTGTGGGTATTGTACCACACACACAGTCCCCTTGAATGTTCAGAGATATCACTAAACCCGCCCAAAGATGTAAACAACCAGGCATGAGCAGCGCCTATTAGACAGCGGGGTTCCGACAGCCCATCAGTTCCAATCATTCCACCAGGAAGGAGGTACACAGCTCGTGTTGTCTGTAGTAAAAAAAATGGTTCAAATGACTCTGAGCACTATGGGACTTAACATATGAGGTCATCAGTCCCCTAGACTTACAACTACACTCCTGGAAATGGAAAAAAGAACACATTGACACCGGTGTGTCAGACCCACCATACTTGCTCCGGACACTGCGAGAGGGCTGTACAAGCAATGATCACACGCACGGCACAGCGGACACACCAGGAACCGCGGTGTTGGCCGTCGAATGGCGCTAGCTGCGCAGCATTTGTGCACCGCCACCGTCAGTGTCAGCCAGTTTGCCGTGGCATACGGAGCTCCATCGCAGTCTTTAACACTGGTAGCATGCCGCGACAGCGTGGACGTGAACCGTATGTGCAGTTGACGGACTTTGAGCGAGGGCGTATAGTGGGCATGCGGGAGGCCGGGTGGACGTACCGCCGAATTGCTCAACACGTGAGGCGTGAGGTCTCCACAGTACATCGATGTTGTCGCCAATGGTCGGCGGAAGGTGCACGTGCCCGTCGACCTGGGACCGGACCGCAGCGACGCACGGATGCACGCCAAGACCGTAGGATCCTACGCAGTGCCGTAGGGGACCGCACCGCCACTTCCCAGCAAATTAGGGACACTGTTGCTCCTGGGGTATCGGCGAGGACCATTCGCAACCGTCTCCATGAAGCTGGGCTACGGTCCCGCACACCGTTAGGCCGTCTTCCGCTCACGCCCCAACATCGTGCAGCCCGCCTCCAGTGGTGTCGCGACAGGCGTGAATGGAGGGACGAATGGAGACGTGTCGTCTTCAGCGATGAGAGTCGCTTCTGCCTTGGTGCCAATGATGGTCGTATGCGTGTTTGGCGCCGTGCAGGTGAGCGCCACAATCAGGACTGCATACGACCGAGGCACACAGGGCCAACACCCGGCATCATGGTGTGGGGAGCGATCTCCTACACTGGCCGTACACCACTGGTGATCGTCGAGGGGACACTGAATAGTGCACGGTACATCCAAACCGTCATCGAACCCATCGTTCTACCATTCCTAGACCGGCAAGGGAACTTGCTGTTCCAACAGGACAATGCACGTCCGCATGTCTCCCGTGCCACCCAACGTGCTCTAGAAGGTGTAAGTCAACTACCCTGGCCAGCAAGATCTCCGGATCTGTCCCCCATTGAGCATGTTTGCGACTGGATGAAGCGTCGTCTCACGCGGTCTGCACGTCCAGCACGAACGCTGGTCCAACTGAGGCGCCAGGTGGAAATGGCATGGCAAGCCGTTCCACAGGACTACATCCAGCATCTCTACGATCGTCTCCATGGGAGAATAGCAGCCTGTATTGCCGCGAAAGGTGGATATACACTGTACTAGTGCCGACATTGTGCATGCTCTGTTGCCTGTGTCTATGTGCCTGTGGTTCTGTCAGTGTGATCATGTGATGTATCTGACCCCAGGAATGTGTCAATTAAGTTTCCCCTTCCTGGGACAATGAATTCACGGTGTTCTTATTTCAATTTCCAGGAGTGTACTTAAACCTAACTAACCTAAGGACATCATACACATCCATGCCCGAGGCTGGATTCGAACCTGCGGCAGTAGCAACAGCGCGGTTCCGGACTGAAGCGCCTAGAACCGCTCGGCCACAGCGGCTGGCTACAATAAATGTCCTCACTTTATGAACTGGAGGTCGGGTATGCTGCACTGTCTTAAAATTCGTACCACGTTCGTGTCATTATACAGAGAATATGAGACGCAACGATCGGGTCGCTACGTCATCCGACCGCTGCCAAAGATTTCATAAATTAGACGAGTTGTAGACATTAGTACTCAATGAAGCAGGCAGAAGAATCTCTTCTGCTGTACAAGCTACATAAAACAAGCTGGCGCGGTTGTTCGATCTTTGGCGGCAGCCGGATTACGTAACGAGCAGACCGTTATGTGCCTACATTCAAGCACTTCACCTTAGTGTTCTCGTTTGATTGCGTAGTGAATTATCGATGTAGCTTTAACCCGTTGAGATGCCTCCAGCATTAGCAGCTTCTTTTCCCTATATCTGAGCAAAACACTGGTTGCAAACTCCATACAGCTTAAGAGTTCGTCGTGACTTATTAGCTTGTGGCTGGCTTCGGGTTCATAAGGAATGAACATTGTGAAATATTGGTCGTCAAGAAGAATGCAGCCGGCGAGTGCGATGTATGTATGTACACTGCATATTGCAAGCTGCCTACTGCATCGACCTCAGTGAACACCATATTGTGTATTGCTAAGTGTGAGTTATAGGCTGTTCCTCTCTGCTTGTACGAATGAACTTAGAAGTCAGCAACTGAATTCTGTGTCGAGTGGTCAAGTAAACTGCCATATACCGCAGTCTTACAGCATGTGTCGTGACTCAGTGAAGGGCGGAAATATACAGATAACATTTTACTCACGCCTGCCGACTGATCATAACTACTGTTGAAATTCCCTGAAATTAAATGACGCAATTGAACACTTCAGATGAGGCGATCCGACAACATGAGGTGTTGCGTGTCCCGTATAAGCAAGAAATTCCCATATCGAGTTTAATGAATTGCATTTTTACCTTCTGGGGTAAACAACATGAGCGGAATATTGTGACACGAGGTGGAATATTCGTAAAACAGTTATCACTTATACATGAAATTTGTTATGGTAGTTAGCGTAGCACGTTAAATACATTGACAACAAACTGACATTACGGTTCCTTACTGTCCCAAGAGGGATGATCAAAGTCATGACAGGAACGACTATTCGAAGAAAAAAGTCCAGTACACATGCACTCTAAAATGCATACCTTGAGAATCATGAGCACTTGCTCAGTAGAACCGATGTGTTTCACAATAGCGAAGATGAAAATGTGTTGATATCTCTTGCGGTAGGCACTTTAGAGCCCATGTTTACCATTCATTTTTGCTTCGAATGGTCATTCCAATCACATCTCTGAGTGCTGACCATTCCTCATGGGGCGCCCTGTCTATTGACCATGTTTGAAAGACAGGAAGAAAGCTTACGAGGAACCTTAGCGACGGGGGTAAGAGAAATTCGAAACTACGTAAAAGGAGGATAATCATGCATTAATTATCCAACAAATCCACACGCATGTCATCAAGAGAAAGAAACGTTTCATTCATCCACCACTGAAACTACACTGTTGAACTAGAAAGATCTCAGAGTCAGAGACCCTATGCTAAACTTGATAAATTCCATAATCCACAAATCAGTTGAGAAATGTTTTTCTAATTGTGGTTCGCTCTTCATAAAAGAGTCAGGTATTTTACACAGTGGGATAGCCTGCACTCACATGATCACTATTTTATCTACACATGGAGAGAAGTCCGCACAAAGAATCGTTCCTCAAAATTAAAAATAAATTCTAGGATTTCGCTATGTGGACACGTAACTGCAGCACACAAATACGAACAACTCGTCACTCCAGAGAACCTCGGTCTGGATAAAATACAGAAAATTACAGAAATCAAATCATGACTTTTATGAAGTTTACTGGATACACTATTCTTAAACAAAAGACGACAGGCAATTAACCAAAGAGAGCCCACTGCACATTGACAACAAACTGACATTGGGATGATCAAAGACATGACAGGAACGACTATTCGAAGAAAAAAGTCCAGTACACATGCACTCTAAAATGCATACCTTGAGGGTATACATGGCAGCTCTCGGCATGAAACAAGCCATAGTACCAGTTTGAGCATTACTCGTGAAAATTAGCGGAGAAACTCAACTCAACGAAACAAGAAGCACTCCCGATTTTTACTAAGCAAATGAACTGATTTACTCTTCATCATCAACAAGAAAAAAAAACCGTACCCGCAAATCATACCAAGATGGTTTCCAAAGAACACTAAGTCGGTGGCGGGTTCCCAAAGAGCCACTTAAAAGAATACAGTGGAACAGTGGAAGTGACTGACTGAAGGGACCGGTTTTTTTTAAGGTGTTGTGGAATAGACATCTCCTAACGCTACATGATAATAAGCGGGTTACACTCTGATTAGCAAGGAATCGGGTTTCCTAGAGCTCGTTGTGGAAAGCTATCGATATTCGTACGACACAGCCCAGAACACACAGGGTCTCTGCTTGCCTGAACGGCGGATTCAACCACACGTACTCAGTGATTCACAGATTAAGAAATTATCTGAATACATGTAGAAGATGTGGGGAGGATGCAAGTTGATACATCAAATAAACATAATATGAGGCCAAATGAAAAGGAGGCCACAGTTAAATATGAGAAGGAAACATATCAGAAAAGGTTTTGAATCACCCCGGTTCCAAGAAATCCAGAAGACAGACGTTGACTGTGGATATTGTACCACAGACACAGTGCCTTTGTCCGCAGCTCGTGGTCGTGCGGTAGCGTTCTCGCTTCCCGCGCCCGGGTTTCCGGATTCGATTCCCGGCGGGGTCAGGGATTTTCTCTACCTCGTGATGACTGGGTGTTGTGTGATGTCCTTACGTTAGTTAGGTTTAAGTAGTTCTAAGTTCTAGGGGACTGATGACCATAGATATTAAGTCCCATAGTGCTCAGAGCCATTTGAACCATTTTGAACCACAGTGCCTTTGACTGTTCAGAGATGTCACTAAACGCGCCCAAAGACGTAAACAGCCATGCATGAGCAGCGCCTATTAGACGGAGAGGGTCCGACAGCCGATCAGTTCCAGTCATTCCACCAGGAAGGAGGTACATGGTTCGTGTCGTCTGTAGTTCAACCATGCCTAGAAAGTCAATGCCGCGGTTCGATCGCGTCCGCATTGTTACTTTGTGCCAGGAAGGGCTCTCTCAGGGGGAGGGAAGGCATCCCCTTCCCATGGCAGTTGTTGATGAAGTTGCTGTGGCTACAGCCAACCGACTGTGCAGCACACGCCTCAGAGTCTGCAGCCAGTGCTCTAGCTGTGTCACGGAAGTTGTCTCTCATTTGGTCAACAGTTCACAAGATTTTCGGGCGCATTTTACATTGGTATCCCTACAAGATTCAGGATTTGCCTCAAGATAGGCTACAACATCACGACTCTGCACTTTGTTTTTTTTTTTTTTTTGGCGGGCATAGGAATGAATGACGTATAGCTGGGGAATATTCTTTGGACAGACGAGGCACATTTTGCTCTGCACAGTGTTGCAAATGGACAGGATAATCGCATATGGGGCTCTACTTCACATGTTGCGCACTCTGCTTATGTGACTGTGTGGTGTGGTTTCACAAGCTCCATTATTCTCGGTCCATTTTTAGTCGAGGACATGACTCCTCACAGGCCAGTGAATGTGATACGTACACTTCAGTACCTCCTTGTGGAACAGCTGATTGCAAGAACACAACTGTGACCAAACCACTATTTTCATGCAAGATGGGGCGACACCGCATGTCGTTTGCCAGGTGAAAGATCTGCTTCGAGATATCTTTGACAACGACCGCATCATCTCTATGCAATTTCAGGATGTGACGATTGGTTGTGGAGATATCTGAAAGACACTAGGATATACCTATACGCTTCCTGATCTGAAGTACAGCATACGACGACACGGCTCTCTTATCAGTACACCTGATATTCTGCGAGGAACCGTATGTTTTGGATGCAGCATGTTGCTGAGTCTGGAGACCATATTGAACACACGTTGTAACTTACGACCACATTCTAACAAACGTGTCAGAAATACCGATATCATGTGTTTGGTCGTTTATCTCCTTTCCCTGTACCCATACCACATTCTAACTGCTTACAGCAATGTATTTTCACCTGGTGGCAAAATGTGGAAACAAAGAAAAAAAGTCTGTGCAACTTATAGAAGAAAATAAAGTACCATCACTTCGTCAGAAATGAAAGTCGGCTTATACTGCCATCTTTCAGTATGAAATTGGCTTATTGTCGCTGTGTGGGCAGATTTATCCCGCTCTGGAGCTCATCAGATAAGCCAACGTGATGTGGCAAGGCGGAGGAAGGCGTGCCTCCGGCTCGGTGCTGTAAGCACTGCTCAGTCACGTTGATGTGGCCACCTTTCAAATGCCTGAATAATCACCTTTTGCAGCGCAAACCACTGCGGAACTTGCAGGAAGAGTAAATAAAGTTCTGGAAGGTCCCGACAGGCATGTGGTGCCACGGCGACTCCAGTGCCATGGTTAACTTCGCAAGTGTTCTCGGTTGAGGATCCATGGGGCGAAGAGCTTAACCGACATTGTCCACATTGATACTCGACTGGGTTTTAATCCAGGGATCTTGGTGGCCAGGAGAGCTCAGTAAACTCATCCTGGTACTCTTCGAACCACGTAAGAACACTGCGAGCTGTGAGGCACACTGCATTGTCCTGTTGGTAGATGGCATCCTGAGGAGGAAAAACAAGCTGCATGTAGGGGTGGACGTGGTTCCCATGGATTGATACATGCATCCCCCTGACCGTAGCACATGCAGGGTGTATGGTTTCAGACGTTTCACGAAGGATCCGCCAACAGCGACTTGTCCGCTGGAGCATAAAACGTGAGTGATCTGAAAAGGCCAGCTGTCGCCACTGAGTGGGCGTCCCGCTGCGGCACTGGTGTGTCAATTATAGCCTTCGTCGCCGATGAACAGCAGTGAGCATGAGGGAATGAACCAGGCGCCTGCTGCAGAGACTTACAACAGCAGTGTTCACTGAACAGTCGTAGAGAAGAGGTTGTTGGTAGCTCTTCTGGTTCATCTGGGCGGCTAGGTGCTCAACAGTTGCCTGTCTATTCGCCCATTCACATCTCCGCAACCCTCTTGCATATTCATCTAAGGCCCGTGGAGCACCGCATACACGTTGTACACTACTGGCCATTAAAATTGCTACGCCACGAAGATGACGTGCTACAGACGCGAAATTTGACCGATAGGAAGAAGATGCTGTGATATGCAAATGATTAGCTTTTCAGAGCATTCACACAAGGTTGGCGCCGCTGGCGACACCTACAACGTCCTGACATGAGGAAAGTTTCCAACCGATTTCTCATACACAAACAGCAGTTGACCGCCCTTGCATCCTTTAAGGTGGAGAAATGCGTACCGTCACGTTTCCGACTTTGATAAAGGTCGGATTGTAGCCTATCGCGATTGCGGTTTATCGTATCGCGACATTGCTGCTCGCATTGGTCGAGATCCAGTGACTGTTAGCAGAATAGGGAATCGGTGGGTTCAGGAGGGTAATACGGAACGCCGTGCTGGATCCCAACGGCCCCGTATCACTAGCAGTCGAAATGACAGACAATCTTATCCGCAAGGCTGTAACGGATCGTGCAGCCACATCTCGATCCCTGAGTCAACAGATGGGGCCGTTTGCAAGACAGCAACCATCTGCACGAACAGTTCGACGACGTTTGCAGCAGCATGGACTATCAGCTCGGAGACCATGGCTGCGGTTACCCTTGACTCTGCATCACAGACAGGAGCGCCTGCGATGGTGTACTCGACGACGAACCTGGGTGCACGAATGGCAAAACGTCATTTTTTCGGATGAATTCAGGTTCTGTTTACAGCATCATGATGGTCGCATCCGTGTTTGGAGACATCGCGGTGAACGGACAATGGACGCGTGTATTCGTCATCGCCATACTGACGTATCACCAGGCGTGATGGTATGGAGTGCCATTGGTTACACGTCTCGGTCATCTCTTGTTCGCATTGATGGCACTTTGAACAGTGGACGTTACATTTCAGGTGTGTTACGACCCGTGGCTCTACCCTTCATTCGATCCCTGCGAAACCCTACATTTCAGCAGGATAATGCACGACCGCATGTTGCAGGTTCTGTACGGGCCTTTCTGGCTACAGAAAATGTTCGACTGCTGCCCTGGCCAGCACATTTTCCAGATCTCTCACCAACTGAAAACGTCTGGTCAATGGTGGCCTAGCAACTGGCTCATCACAATACGCCAGTCATTACTCTTGATGAACTGTGGTATCGTGTTGAAGCTGCATGGGCAGCTGTACCTGTACACGCCATGCCAGCTCTGTTTGACTCAATGCCCAGGCGTATCAAAGCCGCTATTACGGCCAGAGGTGGTTGTTCTGGGTACTGATTCCTCAGGATCTATGCACCCAAATTGCGTGAAAATGTAATCACATGTCAGTTCTAGTATAATATATTTGTCCAATGAATACCCTTTTATCATCTGCATTTCTGCTTGGTGTAGCAATTTTAATAGCCAGCAGTGTGCTTTAACTGTGACGGCAGGCGAACAGTTTAGATATTCAGCCGCTTTGGAGATGGTTGCACCCTTGTTCCGAAAGCCAATGATCATGCTCCCTCGGACTTCAGTTAATTCACTCCGTTTCCGCATTACGACAACGAGTGAACTGATTTCCGCGCATCTATCTCACCTCCTCCCCCACCCCCGCCCCACGAGACGCTTTTTATCTCTCCATTGATGTGTTGCTCCCTGCCGACCGTGACTGGTTACTGCACGCTGATCTCTAACATAGGCGGTGGTCACATGTACATAGGCACTGCCTGCTTGTGTGTGTGGCGCCGCGAATAGTGAGAACGAGCTAGTAGAGTCGCCATCTGGGTCAAGGGAAACAGCAGGAGACAAAACGCGAGGTACAGAAGCGTGCCTTACACAACGGCCTAATGCACAAGTGACTAAAATCACCAAGGATGTAAATCGTTTAGTGTTGTTCAAGCTAGAGGGCTGTAATTGGCGGAAAGTGCTCCGTCTGGATTCTTTCCACGATCACGCTCGGTCGCGGGGGAAAATGGCACCCTGATGGCACCCGATGACTGGGGCGGCGCGGACATTTGCGCGGCGCACTGAGGCGGCCTAAGTTGGCCATATCGTGCAGTGCGCCGACACAGAGGGCCCCTTTGTTTGGCGACGGCGGCGCTTGCCGGCCATTACTGCGAGTTACCCCGCCCTTATCCATTACGGCGGCGCTCAAACACGAGTCGGGCCCGCCGTGGCGTGCGTGTAATGACAGGAGGCGAGCTGCCCTCCCGGGGACCCTGTCATCGGCGAGGCGCGCTGCCCGCGCAAACAGCGCCGACCCACTCTGGCGCGCCAATGAGAACCTTGCGGCGGCGGGCTGTTTGCCCGCGGCGACCGCGCAGCCGTGTTCGGGGACCCGCCGATATGAGATGCAGAGAGGGGAACGAGCCGTAAAATACTGCATAGCAGTGGCGGCTCGTGCAAAATTTTACCAATGTGATATACTTTGGTAACCTACAGCTCATTGACTGAGAAGGGTAGTAATCTCTATACAGGGCATAGAGTAAATATCTCTGGAGTGAGCATTGCGTTCTGCGCATGTTGTCAACATTAAACCACGATTGTCACGTGTTTTCGTGACTTCGCTGTACGTGTGTGCTTTCCGCAGAGTTTGGAGTTTATAATATCAAGAGTTTTGTTTTGTTTTCACCGATTGTTGATAGTGTAATAGCGATGGTGAATTACTGTTGTTGCTACGGATGCAAAGAAAAATATGTGAAAAGAGGGATAGTAACTTTTCATGGGTACATACCATGTAGCTCTAATTATAGTTATAATATTAGTAAGAGACACTGTATGTGTTTAAAAATTTCGAGACGCATTATAATTAAGGCTTGATTCTGTAGACCTATTTTTCCTACGATTTTGGGACTATGCAATAGATATTACGGCTCGTACAAAAGCTTACAAACAATCGCTTCCTCTCGTAAATTTGCTAGTGAAACAGATAAGGGAATGGCTAGTTGTTTCAGCAAATACTATCCTCCATGCATTTATCAGTGACTTGTCGAATATGTATATAGATTTGAAAGATGGGAGACAAATAAATTCAGTAGAGTGGGAGTCTGTAATTCTCTTCGTATAATGTTGTTGTAGTGGTCTTCAGTCCTGAGACTGGTTTGATGCAACTCTCCATGCTACTCTATCCTGTGCAAGCTTCTTCATCTCCCAGTACTTACTGCAACCTACATCCTTCTGAATCTGCTTAGTGTATTCATCTCTTGGTCTCCCTCTACGATTTTTACTTTTTACCCTCCATGCTGCCCTCCAATGCTAAATTTGTGACCCCTTGATGCCTCAGAACATGTCCTACCAACCGATCCTTTCTTCTAGTGAAGTTGTGCCACAAACTTCTCTTCACCCCAATCCTATTCAATACCTCCTCATTAGTTATGTGATCTACCCATCTAATCCTCAGCATTCTTTTGTAGCACCACATTTCGAAAGCTTCTATTCTCTTCTTGTCCAAACTATTTATCGTCCATGTTTCACTTCCATACATGGCTACACTCCATACAAATACTTTCAGAAACGACTTCCTGACACTTAAATCTATACTCGATGTTAACAAATTTCTCTTCTTCAGAAACACTTTTCTTGCCAGTGCCAGTCTAAATTTTATATCCTCTCTACTTCGACCATCATCAGTTATTTTCCTCCCCAAATAGCAAAACTCCTTTACTACTTTGTGCCTCATTTCCTAACCTAATTCCCTCAGCACCACCCGACTTAATTGGACTACATTCCATTATCTTCGTTTTGCTTTTGTTGAAGTTCATCTTATATCCTCTATTCAAGACACTGTCCATTCTGTTCACACTGCTCTTCCAACTCCTTTGCTGTCTCTGACAGAATTACAATGTCATCGGCGAACCTCAAAGTTTTTATTTCTTCTCCATGGATTTTAATACCTACTCCGAATTTTTCTTTTGTTTCCTTTACTGCTTGCTCAATATACAGATTGAATAGCATCGGGGAGAGGCTACTACCCTGTCTCACTCCCTTCCCAACTTCTGCTTCGTATAATGTGTGTGTCCAAACCGTTTTGTTTACTATAAAGTTACAGTAGGAAACCATTTGAAGTGTGTCCAGGACATGGAGAATGATTATGTGTGATTTATATTTTAGTTTCCCGAAGGATGAACAACGAGGAGTAATTTTGTCCCCACAAAATATTCCAAAGTATGTTCAAAACACTTTGAAGAGGAATGTTCAGGCAGAGAAAAATTTGGATGTGTGTGGCTGAAGGTAGATGCTATACCAACTATTTTTAATTTTTCACAGCACCCACTACCAAAAGTACCCACACGAAAACCACCTGTAAAACGAAATTTTTCAGGTTCGTCGTATATATATCTTGTGGTTATCATATTTGCTACTTTCTTTCACTGAGAAATGTATTTCATTCTGCATTATTTGGCATAGGTTTGTACACTGAGGTGTCTGTTTCATCTTTACACTCAGAAACCTTGACAAAATATGATGACAATAGTGCAGAAAGCCAAGATGAACGTAAAACATGTTCCCAAACCCTTTAATTTGTGTCACTTTCCACTTCCCTTGATGGTGTTATATGGGTTGACTGTTTCATGACCAACTGTATTTGCTTTACAGTAAATTTATTCGCCGATCGCCTTTTCCCCCCCTTCTCACTCAGTCTACTATTTATTTATTTAATAAACTGGGAGCAAGTACGTAAAATGCGTTACATAAATACTCCAAAGTGTCACCAGTAATGTGTGGCAAATTCGGTGTTTTTCGGACACTTGCAAAAGTACTAGCGTGCTGTCAAGTCGTTTTGCAAGACTATCACCGCAAAAATGTACGTCAGGCTCTGTAATACTATAAAGTGTCGTATCAAACCGAAAACTACAAAAAATCGAGTGCATCTGAACTGTGACATCTTTCGCAAAGAAGCAGAATGCAATATCACTTGCCCTTAAAAGTTACGTAGCTGGCTTATTCCCGGTATCAAATGAATATTGTTAAAATGTCTGCGCAACATATATAAACAATCCACGACACGTACGAAAAGAATTCTAAATATACAGGGCGTTATACGGACAAACACACAACGTCCTGAGAACACGTGACCAGGCCGGCAATGTATGTTGACAACACAAAATCTGTTCTGCGCATGTGAATGCTCACTCCAGAGATATTTACTCTATGATACAGGGTCAGCATTAATAAAACCGACAGCTTCAGGGTCCTACGAACATATGTCCGGAAATCATTGTTGGCAGTATCCTGAGGAACAAGGTCCTCCATATCTGGTGTAAGCACAGTCTGCCGCCTCCCTGCACATTCGTCTGTCTGAAAGCACCTATGATCACACTAAGCCCAAAAAGGGCTTTATATTTTGTGTGATGTGACTGGTGTCTGTGAGTGTACTTGTTCTGGTGCACTCGTGCTGCCTTTCGGCCGCTTCCATCTGCTTGGCCGTACAGAAACACCATCTCAGCTTGTTTCCGACACGAATACCAGACTATTCTGCTTCTTATAGTACGCTGCGTCAATCATACAGTCTGCAACAGTGCAACAGACAAGGAACACACGGCACGTGGGCAGACGAACTGTCATTCGTCAGCGCCATCTACCGTGGCAACGATGCATTTCGGATACATGATCATACGGTCTTTTTGCTCCATTTCTAGTCACGAATCCGTCCCTGCAGCTTTTCGGTTTTATTAATGTTCACCCTATGTATAAAAGACAATATACCGACTGACTGACACACTGAGTCATCATAACCCAGCCCAAACCGCCAGGGATGGAATCTTAAAACTTGGAAAGGGCGTTGGTCTTATACTGCAGGCATCGTTTAGGAAAGGACTTCTAGAAATTCCACCCCTAAGCGGGTGAAATAGGGGATTGAAGATTTTTTTGAAATTTAGTCGCTATTGAGCCAATTTTGAAGCTAGATCTACAAAAAATTGGTATTTGGTTACTCCATCACAGAGAGAACAAAACAAATCAAAACTGGACATACTTAACAATAGGGTGTTATCCGCGATTCTCTTTTTCTGCAAAATACTCTTGATTTCAGCCTGTCGATCACTCCTTTATTATCTCAGAATTATCTGTTTCGGACAGTCACCGCATCTTCAGACCTGTTAAAAAACATAAAAATAGCTGTCAGTCCTTTGCATACAACATTACAGAGCTATTGTTTTCTATTTCCGATACAAACATTATGTAACATACCATTTCCCATATGGACATTTTACTAAATCATCTGTAATGTTTAATGCTCTGGATTGTCTTATGCATAAATTGCATAAATTTTCACAAACTACCCCTCTGGTGGACAGACCTCTAATCAACCTCTGCGTCTCAATAACCCTAAGCTGCAGAGCCACCCACCACTCCAGTAACATTATTGTGAACACTATGCACAAAGGACATCGACACAAATGACTAGAAAAGCTGGCCCTCTGCAGCGTCACTGAAGAGGACATATTGCATTCCTGTCTACAAGACCTCTTATTATCTCCCACCAAAGTAAATAAAGTTATTGAAGGTGACCAAAGAATCCTGTGGACTTAACCCATTAACTGCTCAGGACATGTTAATGCGCGCACATTTGTACCTGTCCCTGTGTGCTCTGTACGTGTTTACGCGCACCACCAGTACTCCTACTGATACTCTGAACGTGTCTACGCATAGGTAGAAGGACTGGTGGCGCGCGTAAACACGTTCAGAGTACCACGTAGAAGGACTGGTGGCGCGCGTAAACACGTTCAGAGTACCAGGTAGGACTGGTGGCGCGCGTAAACACGTTCCGAGTACCAGGTAGAAGGACTGGTGGCGCGCGTAAACACGTTCAGAGTACCAAGTAGAAGGACTGGTGGCGCGCGTAAACACGTTCAGAGTACCAGGTAGAAGGGCCGGCCCGGCACGAATCCATCCAGCAGGTCTGTGTCGAGGTCCGGTGAACCGGCCAGTCTGTGGATGGTTTTTAGGCGGTTTTCCATCTGCCTTGGCGAATGCGGGGTGGTTCCCCTGAGAGGCACCCACTTGCCTTTCTCATACTGTGGCATCAAGCAGTCAGGCCTGCAAGATGGGTGGTTTGCCAAACGAGTGGATTCTTCCTTAATTTATTGAGCAACATGAATTCTCGTATCTTACTATTTAGTTACAAATTATCCTCCTACATGAACAATACGCAACGGAAACACGCATCTGACTATCAGTGATTTATAGAACTCTGTCTGCACACTACGCACTGGCAATACCACACTTACTTTTTGTCTTTGATTTAACGGCTTTTATATAAATTCGGGACGTTATGATAACATACAATTTAATGAAAAAGGCCACCAATCTCTTTCTTTTCACTATTTGATTTATTCCTAAACACACAAATTCTACAACCTACAACAAAATTACAAGAGAAATTCCGCCCAGTGGGCATGGCTTTACGTTAGTGAATCTCTATACTATGGTCTCGTAATCTATTTACCGCAACAGTGCACTCCCTGGATCGGATGGTGGATCTTTTATTATACCTCACACTTCGCCTCTCACATTCATCCTCACGAAACTTTCCTCCAGATCGAGCGATACAGAAGGAACAAGCATAACCCACAAATCTTTCGAAACTACCTTGCTACTCCCATCCAAAACACACATACCCAAATTACAAGACATACACAACACAACAATATGAAATATTACACAACGAACGGTTACAACTTCATCACTTTCCGCTTTCCCACTTCAATCAATATCTATCCCAGTTTCACACGACACTGCCCCACTTTGTAATTTTACTTTCCTACTGTGAACTCTGGAGATAAACGCACGTCTTCCTGTGCAATGCAAGCCAAGTGGCGTTGCTGGAAAAACGGCCGACTCACCTTGATTCTCTCTCAGAGTTTAAATTTAGCGTCACACGGAATGATATTTCTTAAATACTTCAACTTATGATACACACGCTATTTCTTAAATATTTCAGCTTATTGTACACACGCTATTAATTCTTAAATATTTCAGCTTATTGTACACACGCTAGTATCTCAACTTATAACTACACGTGGTCTCATTGTGACCGTTGGTTTACTACAATCCCCTTAAAATTACCTGCCTCACTTTGTAATTTTCCCCACAAAAGTTCCTAGGAAAGAGAAATGATTAGTTCTAACTACTCTTAAATATTCCACATCCATACCATGCCTCCACACTTTCATTACGGAGCACAACAAAAAACAGGTCTTTACAGCAGAAGGTTCAGCGCCAGAGTGCCGAAACATGGCCGTATTCCGGTTCTCTCGCACCTCTGTCGAAGTGGGAGAAGCACCTTGCTACCTTATTGGTCAGCCCCATTTCAGACGCTCAAAAGCTCTGGTAACTTCCATCTCTTTGGTCTCACCAAAGGTAGCCAAAGGATCGACTCAAAGATGATCATATATTCCGATTCACTATCTGTGGTTAGCAGACGACCATACATTTATTCATTTCACCAAACTGGATGTAGGGATTTATTTTGAGGAAGTGCACATGTGATCAATTAAATAAATAAATTGTCATTCTTTCCCACACTGGTATCCGGCTTCGCTGTATTAATTGAAATTGAGTTACTTTTACACAAAAAATGTGTTGTTCTGACAAGAATTTCGTACCTATCTTCAATGTTGGGCGGTACTGTACCCTTTCACCACCGGCTACCCATGCAGAAAAAAATGGCACGGTACTATCCTTGCAATGCGAGGGTAGTTCCGAACGTTTTTTTAAGAAAACTGTATTAAAACAAACGTAGCAATTCATCAAAATAACCAGGAGGAGACCTTAGCCCCTGGTGACCTCAAATAGACGACCAGATTATTGACAGTTGTTGCATTATTGTACTCTCCACAATCCGGAGTAACGTACACATACAAATATATAACAATCCACATGACAAATAAAACATCACACATAGAAATGAAAAAATAATATTGAGATAAAAATTTGCTTTAGTTACTGGGATCTTCGTTATTTTTATGAGTAATCCAAATTTCAATAATTCTAAAACAAATAAAAAAATACTAATTGTACTCATGAAATTTTAAATAGCTCACCGTCCAAACACAGAGCAAGTAATCTGACATTCATAAATTGCGCTGTAAAAACCCTTACACAGCAAAGTCTAAATACAAAACAAAATCAACAAAAGAAAAAAAAATTCGTGCACTAGGTACACGTAGAATGTCAGGCTCCATACCATTACTCTAAAATATACCTCAAACCTACAGAGAGATAAAAACTGAGAAGAAAAACAATAAAATATTCCACAAGTTACATACTGGTTACGTAATATAGTTCGTCTAAGACATCATGTCATACCTCATTAACTATCATCACCTAAACAATTGCCACAGCTACTCGACAGTGAGTTTAACCTTATCCTATATCCACCAGTACAAATACCTGCTGCTGAGCTAATCAGTCCATCAACTTTGATCAATACTCGCAATAAATAGTTAGCAATAAGTGCTTGAATCTACCAGTAGCTCTCTTATCTTACTCTACTGTTCATTTCTCTGTTGTCACACATATAGACGACAAGAACTTGCATTTCGACTAGCCTTCGTTACACTTTAATGTGAAATGTCACCACTGTGATAATGAAAATAAGTGGCTTCAGTCAAAACACCAACAAGATTATTACTATGCACGACATCAAAATACATCAGTTAATTCCGGTATTTGTTGTGCAATGCAAACTCTTGTCCCCTGTGACAATCTTACTGATCAATGCTACATGAACCGCTACGTTAGTATTACGCCACTGGCTAATAATTAAAGCATCATTGTACCAAATATTCTAATAAACATGCTACGTGAACTTGATAACCCAGAACAAACCAAAAAACTAACACTAACTATTCTAAACACAAATATTAATAAAATACAATTACGCTTGCTGTCCCTTCAGGAATGAAACATATAAAAAAACATTTACACAATTACAAATACATTATTCCCTATCTTGCGAGTCACACGGAAACATTTCATTCTGTGATTTTCTTGGGGTCAAAAATTTGCTGATAGTTTTCCTAGAACCACTGTCTCGGTGTCAAAGCTCTCCCATGGTTACCCGGACAAAAGTCTTTGAGTCACTCAATTCGGCATTTTGAACACGCACTGAACAGTAAACTGTATCTCTCATTAAACACAAATGTCATAGTCACTCTCAGAGTACCATCCACACGAATCTGTTCGTCCAAAAAAAATGGCCCTACAACTACTATTACCCACGGTTCTGTCCTTTCAGTTCATGGTGTAATTAAAAGTCGTAAGTTTCAACAAACAGCACTTATTCCCGCGCCAGTTCAAGAAATGTCTCCTACTACAGACACAAATGTCAATGTCCCACTCTAGTTTCTTGCCTTCATATAATAATTGTTCAGCATACGACAACTGTCCTCTAAGTATACCAAGTGTCCCACATGCAATTCACAAAGCACACTTAACAAGTCACTGCCAAAAGTTTATGGATCCCACCGTTCAGTGGTCAAGACAAAACAAAACGATCGTCCTGTTTGCTAAAGACAAAATCTTTTCCACCACTCACAACGTGGAAACACCAGTCCTTCACTTTCCACATTATGGAAAGTCGCAGTCATCTTGTTTCACGGCTCCACAGTCCAGTACAAGTTAATAGCTGCTGGCAAAAAATGCTCGCCGGGCTCTGCCGCGCCTCGTCCATTCAGCAGTAGCGCCGCTGCGCGCGCCGTTGAGCAGAAGAAACCACCTGCTGTTGCCTCCACGGGATACCTTCCCCAGTCGTAAGGGTGGCGGAACTCATGAATGGCCAGTGATACGTGCGTGTCGCCCCAGGCCGTTGACCTGCTGTAGCGGGCGCGTGGAGTGTACCTCGTCCGATAGTGGAGTGGGGAGTGCCGCGGCTGTGTCGCCTGTCGCCATGGCGACGTCAGCTCGGCCCGTTAGCGGTATGGGCGTTACGACACCCAATTAGCCAGATCTTCCGTGCATCTCGCAACATTACAGACAAAAGGAAATTCTTACATTAAAATTATACACCCTAGTTTTCTACACATACAACATCAACATTTATCTCTTTTCTATAGACAGCCCACACTCGTGCTATTCATTGTACCTGTCGTCCCTCATACAAAACATGAAAGTGTAAAAAAATAAAGAACAAAATGAATAAGAAACAATCTATACAACTCATAATTACAATACAAAATAGTAAACTACTCTAACATCCTATCACAGTGAAAATATTAGAAACTGTTGATTCTCAAGCTACAATATACAATGAACCTTTGTGCTTGTGACAGACTGAAATTGAAACCCCTTGAAAGTGTTCTAACAAAAAAATGAGAAAATAATCTACACAACTCTCAATTACCTACCACAGGTTATTAAATATTAAACTACTTTAACATCCTAACACAATAAACATTTTAGGAACTGGTGACTCTAAATCTACAACATATAATGCACCCTTGTGCTTGTGACAGACTGAAATCAGCATCCCCTTTACAGGAGTGTGTGCATTGATCACACTACTCTACGACTCTCACTCACCAGACATCACATTTTCCCTCTCATTCAATCCATTGATACACTAACAGAATAGGTCTAGAAGTCAGCTATCCTTAACACCACCACACTCACTACAACATACCATACCTTTGCTCCCTTATACTCAACCACATAACACATGAAGCTGCTTCGGAGATAGCTTTCCAGTCTCCGAATTCGTCCTTTCACTCTGGCACCTCTCTCCATCGGCTTATCTCTGCATTCACTTTATGCTAAATATCAACTTAGAATCGCGACATTTCATCTAAGAACAGAAATACACAAATTAATCAACTTGCAAAATAACTGTACACATTATTGGTACCGTTTTGATTAGTTATACTGGTACCAGGCTTCAACAACAACAAAAAATATTATTTTTGCCAAATAGCATATTCTATGGTAAGAATTAGATCTACACCTATATTACATCTTACGTCAGTATTTCACAACGTTCACCATCTGGGTCTCATACTCCCTTTACGTCCTTTCACATTGTGCAGTTGTCCTCATCTCTTCATTCGTATTTCGGCTCTCCGTCCGTCCATTACTCCATCATTTCCTGGTCTTCCTTCATCATTGGCATCAATCTCTATTGCAGCATACACAGGCCTCTCTGTAACATACATCTAAGACATCTCCACATTATTCAATTCTACTCACCTTTATTTACCACTGTTTCATCACGTCGAATCTCTCTTTATTAATCCCCTTGCTTCACGTCGCTTCTCCTCATATACCACCTTTATCCACTACTGTTTATCACGTCGCTTCTCTATCTACTATCTTTATTCACTCATTAATCATCACGTCGTTTCTGCTTGATCCTTATTCATACGACAAAAATACGTACATACACCACTCTGTCGACTCCTGTTCATGACTCATTCGACCAGTCTGTTCTGTCATACTTCCTGACATCCCGCCTGAAAATTCTTATGTTCGATTTGACCCTGCACAACGTTACACACCACAATTAAATACACTGACTATCTACCATAAGTTGCCTACCTTAGATCTATCCTTAACTTTTCCATAATTTGATGTTAGAAATGTGATGAAGCCCCCGAGATTGTTTTCCCTTGATCGTCTCAATTAGTACAGCATTTTCATGTACAATCCGCCTCACTCTGAATGGTCCACTATACACAATAAAGAATTCGCTAGTTAGGAATCTGTGCTTACACGAAAATTAAATGTGTGCCGAGAATATACAAGCTGGGAGAATTGGGCAGCCCAAGTGTTAGAAACTTAGGTGCTAGTGGCCTCTTTCACTAACACCAGATTCCGAACAACCATACACAGCACTTCATTATAACTGTCACCACGACAATGACATACTATAGATCAGATGGCATCTAATTTAAAAACTTCGATCACAATGTTTACTTCTTACATTACGTGTTTAGCACCTGCCATAGTCAAATCACACTAATTAAACTGGACTCATTGGCATTATTACATAACATTTCTTTTACTTTACTGTTCGAAATAAAAATTTGCAAATTTTACTGAGATACCAGCCTAACAGATTCCATTACTGCCGTTTTATTCTCTGATCAGAAGTATGGTATTTTCATTCCTCATTTCTCTGTTGAGTTTGTCTGCTACATAGACAATTTTCAGTGCCAGCTGCATGTGTTTTAGAGCAAGATATTAAGGGCTGATATGTTGGATTAGTTTCTCCTATTCTTCAATCTATTACGACATGAAAGAAATACCCGGATTCCATGCTCTCCTGTCATTCAGATAGTTTCTACCCTCGACACTATCTGACCTGTCTCCGTTCACGATATCGCTCTCATTACCCAAGTGTTGAAATGACGCGGAATCGTCTAAGCCTCTGCCTGCCATCACTACACCTCTGCGCAATTTCACTGGCAACTTCGTTATATGGATCCTAATGAACTCCGCTGGTTCGTATGTCACATCCAAGTACCTGTTTCGTCTGAACATCTCCTGATAGCACGACAATGAATCCCTTATGCCACCTTCGTTACGATTTTGCATCATCAATATGCTTAGCGTAACCTGGTCCCGCTTACTTTTCGGCCTGAATTCATTTAAATAGCTACTACAGTCTTTAAGGTCTTCCTGCATTTTCGCTCTAGCCTCGTCCCTCAAATGGTTACACACAAACTTCATTTTGAGGAGCGGTCCCCACGATGAAGGTAATGAATCTTGAAATTGAGACAGCCACAGGCATGGATGTTGGTAATTATCAGGATCCGGGAAGCAAGTGTACGTTTGTACCGACACGAAGTGCCTCCTACATTCTTCTTCCGCATTTATGTTTTCCGACCTCGGACTATACCCAGTTGGGTTTGCCACCTGTTTTATCCGACACAGCCGTTCTTCCAACTCTCTGAGTTCGTTTTCCTCTTTCTGCCTATTTTCGTTTTCTGAATTTATCTCACTCTCCCTCTGCAGTCTACCTGGTGGTGTTTCACCTTCGCTTCTGCCCGCTAATTGCAACTGTGCTAGTTCTTCCCTATGTTTCCTATTTGTTTCCAATTGTGCCTCTTTAAACTGTAACAGTGATTGTATCTCCTCCTGGTCGGCATAAACCTCTCGCTGCGTACTGTCAGAGCCTGTTTCGCCTCTTATACTGATCTTTTCTACATCTGCGCTAATCGTATTCATTCTGGCCACTACCACCGCAACTTCATCCCTGTGTTTATTTAGCGCCATTTCCTGCCGTGTGACTTGAGCTTCTACGCTGTCTAATGCCCCTTGTTTATCTGCAAGTAAGTCCTCTACTATCTCTTTGATTCGCTCATCCGGCAACACGTCCCCACGTTCGGTAATATCGCTCTCTATTGCACTTACTCGTACCTCCAAATTATTGGTTTTTTCTTTCACAGCATCACATACTTGCTTTACTGCACCCAGATTCTTCTCCCCCTCATCTAACCGATTATTAACTGCGGACAGACGCTCATCGATAACTGTGTGTAGCTTCCTCATTGCCTCTTTATTTCCCTTATCCATTACCTCCAATCTTTCCTTATTTGCTTCCAATCTCTTCTTAGTCTCCCTATCCATTGCTTCCAATCTCTCCTTAGTCTCTCTATCTCTCTCCTTAGCCTCCCTATCTCTCTCCTTATTCTCCCTATCTCTCTCCTTATTATCTCTATTGATTGCTTCTAATCTTTCGTTATTTGCTTCCAATCCTTTCTCCAATTTTTCATTAGTTGCTTCAAATCGTTCCTTATTCTCCCTATCTCTCTCCTTAGCCTCCCTACTCATTGCTTCTAACCTTTCATCCATCCGCTGAAAAAACTGCCGTAGCCCACTGTCATTTGCTACTGTCGACGCGCTCACCTCGTTCGCCCGTGAAACCGTAGCTTCGCTAAGGGTAGCTGCACTTTCAACGCATACCTGGCCTAGTCTCTGCGCGCCCGCGTCGTCTGGAAAGGCCCGCCTTTGGGGACAAAGCCCTCTGCATAAAGGGTCCCCTTGCAGCGGTCCACTGAACAATGCAGCCTCTTCGGAGTGCCTGCCGTCCCCACTCATTAACTCACGGTCAACACCTACTTCCTGCTGCACTGCTACGTTCACGCCAGAATCGCTATTCTCCATTGTGGCTACGTTTTTCGACTGCGACCTAGTTACTACGGACATTACGCAAAAAAAATTATACCACGATCTTCCAGCCTTGTACGATATGGCAATTACAAACAAATAAAAGATCCTCACCAATCCAGAAAGAAATTGCAAACAAAAAAAAATTTTACTTCTTAGCGCTATCACAATACATTCCATAAAAAAAATTTAACAGCAAACCCTAACAACAAAATCAAAAATGATCCTGGCAGGGTCGAAATTATGAGAGGCACCCACTTGCCTTTCTCATACTGTGGCATCAAGCAGTCAGGCCTGCAAGATGGGTGGTTTGCCAAGCGAGTGGATTCTTCCTTAATTTATTGAGCAACATGAATTCTCGTATCTTACTATTTAGTTACAAATTATCCTCCTACATGAACAATACGCAACGGAAACACGCATCTGACTATCAGTGATTTATAGAACTCTGTCTGCACACTACGCACTGGCAATACCACACTTACTTTTTGTCTTTGATTTAACGGCTTTTATATAAATTCGGGACGTTATGATAACATACAATTTAATGAAAAAGGCCACCAATCTCTTTCTTTTCACTATTTGATTTATTCCTAAACACACAAATTCTACAACCTACAACAAAATTACAAGAGAAATTCCGCCCAGTGGGCATGGCTTTACGTTAGTGAATCTCTATACTATGGTCTCGTAATCTATTTACCGCAACAGTGCACTCCCTGGATCGGATGGTGGATCTTTTATTATACCTCACACTTCGCCTCTCACATTCATCCTCACGAAACTTTCCTCCAGATCGAGCGATACAGAAGGAACAAGCATAACCCACAAATCTTTCGAAACTACCTTGCTACTCCCATCCAAAACACACATACCCAAATTACAAGACATACACAACACAACAATATGAAATATTACACAACGAACGGTTACAACTTCATCACTTTCCACTTTCCCACTACAATCAATATCTATCCCAGTTTCACACGACACTGCCCCACTTTGTAATTTTACTTTCCTACTGTGAACTCTGGAGATAAACGCACGTCTTCCTGTGCAATGCAAGCCAAGTGGCGTTGCTGGAAAAACGGCCGACTCACCTTGATTCTCTCTCAGAGTTTAAATTTAGCGTCACACGGAATGATATTTCTTAAATACTTCAACTTATGATACACACGCTATTTCTTAAATATTTCAGCTTATTGTACACACGCTATTAATTCTTAAATATTTCAGCTTATTGTACACACGCTAGTATCTCAACTTATAACTACACGTGGTCTCATTGTGACCGTTGGTTTACTACAATCCCCTTAAAATTACCTGCCTCACTTTGTAATTTTCCCCACAAAAGTTCCTAGGAAAGAGAAATGATTAGTTCTAACTACTCTTAAATATTCCACATCCATACCATGCCTCCACACTTTCATTACGGAGCACAACAAAAAACAGGTCTTTACAGCAGAAGGTTCAGCGCCAGAGTGCCGAAACATGGCCGTATTCCGGTTCTCTCGCACCTCTGTCGAAGTGGGAGAAGCACCTTGCTACCTTATTGGTCAGCCCCATTTCAGACGCTCAAAAGCTCTGGTAACTTCCATCTCTTTGGTCTCACCAAAGGTAGCCAAAGGATCGACTCAAAGATGATCATATATTCCGATTCACTATCTGTGGTTAGCAGACGACCATACATTTATTCATTTCACAGATCTCACCAAACTGGATGTAGGGATTTATTTTGAGGAAGTGCACATGTGATCAATTAAATAAATAAATTGTCATTCTTTCCCACACTGGTATCCGGCTTCGCTGTATTAATTGAAATTGAGTTACTTTTACACAAAAAATGTGTTGTTCTGACAAGAATTTCGTACCTATCTTCAATGTTGGGCGGTACTGTACCCTTTCACCCCTTATTCCGCCTCAGTTACACCGTGTCGGCGACTGCTGCGCAAACAAGTTCTCCACGTACGCGTACACCACCATTACTCTACCACGAAAACATAGGGGTTACACTTGTCTGGTGTGAGACGTTCCATGGGGGGTCCACCGGGGGCCGAACCGCACAATAACCCTGGGTTCGGTATGGGGCGGCGGAGGGGTGAAGTGGACCGCGGTAGTCGTCGTGGGGTTGTGGACCACTGCGGCTGCGGCGGGGACGGAGCCTCTCTGTCGTTTCTAGGTCCCCAGTTAACATACAATACAATACAATACCAGGAAGGAGGACTGGTGGTGCGCATAAACACGTTCAGAGCACACAGGTTCAAATGGCTCTGAGCACTATGGGACTTAACATCTGTGGTCATCAGTCCCCTAGAACTTAGAACTACTTAAACCTAACTAACCTAAGGACAGCACACCCTCCATGCCCGAGGCAGGATTCGAACCTGCGACCGTAGCAGTCGCGCGGTTCCGGACTGAGCGCCTAGAACCGCTAGACCACCGCGGCCGGCTAGAGCACACAGGGACACAGGTACAAAGGCGCGCGCGTTAACACGTCCAGAGCAGTTAAAGGGTTAAATATCAGAATAGATTTATTCATAGAACACATTTCAAATATAGAATACGGGTCAACATAACATCTTGATGATACAGTACTTACAATTTATAAAATAGAATTATCTGATTGACAGTTGGTAAACTTGAACCAAGGGTGATGACTCGACTTTTATTGCGATTTTAAACCGAAAACGCTATCTGACTATGATCAATACGACTGACAGTGATTGTGAACTGAACCCGGAAATAAATTACTACAACGTGCTTGGATCGGACAAAAACTGCTGGTTCCGTGGGCGAGCTGTAAAGTAAGCGAATTGGCTCTCAAGATTCCTACTGCCGGTGCTCCGCAATGTTCATCATACATGTAGAAAACTCTAGATGTGATGCGTAGGTGCCGGCCGCGGTGGTCTAGCGGTTCTGGCGCTGCAGTCCGGAACCGCGGGACTGCTGCGGTCGCAGGTTCGAATCCTGCCTCGGGCATGGGTGTGTGTGATGTCCTTAGGTTAGTTAGGTTTAAGTAGTTCTAAGTTCTAGGGGACTTATGACCTAAGATGTTGAGTCCCATAGTGCTCAGAGCCATTTGAACCATTTGATGCGTAGGCGCCTCGGCGGCGGGTCTGATGGTGGACCTTTCGTCCGCACTTTTCGCCGAAGCGAGACCAAATTTTGTCCGCGCCCCTGCGCAGATCCGGAACGAATTTAATCTCCTCACTCTGCCGTGGACACTAGCGAATACCCTTTTCCACACACTGTCTTCCAAGCCACGAAAAGCTCTACGTGCAGTTCTCGCCAAGAAGCTAAAACTGCCAATCCAAAGGTCAGAAAATATTCGTGCGCCAATTGCACATCACTTCGCGTCCTGTACAACCTCCCTCTTTAAAACATGAAAAAATGTTGCTCCAGTCCTAATGTTGTCAGGCGTCTGCTGTGGCAATTTCTTACGTCATGGGCTGCGGTCCAATAAACGCACTGTAATTTTCCGCACGCGGGAAACCACTCGGACCAGAGCACCTGCATGACGTGGAAAATAACACCACAGCCTTCGTGGCCGCCCAGTCTTTGGCTACCAGGATTATTTCCGAGAAATGTTTTCGCCGACAAGCAGATACCAATCTCAGCGGAAACAGGAGACAATATGAGGTCCCTGCGGGAACGTGGACTGCGGTTCGCTTCGCCCAGGAACAATTGCCTCTCCCACATTCCTACGCAACTTCCGCGAAAGGAATCGTGGATTTCTCCTCTGTCTACAGCCGAGCCGCTGCTGCTGGCTCTCCTCTTTTGTGTCCAGTGACTCCCTATGGCTCTGGCTGCGTCCTCTGTAAGGCCCACTGCTGGGTTGCCCTTCACATACCTGTGGCCGGTTCATCTCAGAACTCGCCCCGTTCAGCCTCACCAACTACAATGGTGGCTGTCCGATGAAAACAAGCTCTCGTCTCCCCACCTCAAATAACTGCCTGCACCCATCTACGATTGAATGCAGCGTTACAGCCACTGTCAGCACTCCCTAATAATCTCAATGATCATAGAAAACCTGGAGATAAAGTAGCGAGAAGATGGCTCGAAAGGACCTGCCGCCTTCCATCATTTCAAGACTATATTTTTAAAGTCATTAGTACTTGTAGAAGCACTCATGTACATTACAGGCTTTTTACGCCATTCAAATTTGCATACAACTTTGTCCTTAGAACAGGGAGTGGATAAAAGCACGGAAGGACCCGAAACATGCCGGCCGCTGTGGCCGAGTGGTTATAGGCGCTTCAGTCCGGAACTGCGCTGCTGCTACGGTCGCAGGTTCGAATCCTGCCTCGGGCATGGATGTGTGTGATGTCCTTAGGTTTGTTATGTTTAAGTAGTTCTAAGTCTAGGGGACTGATTACCTCAGATGTTAAGTCCCATAGTGCTTACAACCATTTTGAACCATTTGAACCAGAAACATAGTACGTTATCAGGTCTAATACTGCTTAGGAAAACCGTTGACATTCTTAATAGTTTCCAGTAATCACGAAATGGATAAATACAAATCCTATATGATTTTCAAGATAGTCTTCTAACATTAATCCTCTCAATATACAGGCAAGTTGAGGTAACGATGACGAATAGCGATCACACACCTTCCTCTCCAAAATAAACCACAAAGGCTCAATAATATTAAGAATTAGAGGGTCTGTGCCAACGGCCTTGCCGCAGTGGTAACACCGCTTCTCGTCAGATCACCGAAGTTAAGCACTGTCGGGCTGGGCTAGCACTGGGATGGGTGACTACCTGGTCTGCCCAGCGCTGTCGGCAAGCGGGGTTCACTCAGCCCCTGTGAGGCAAACTGAGGAGCTACTTGATTCAGAAGTAGCCTCTCCGGTCTCGTAAACTGACATACGGCCGGGAGAGCGGTGTGCTGACCACATGCCCCTCCATATCCGCATCGACGCCTGTGGGTGAGGATGACACGGCGGCCGGTCGGTCCTATTGGCCTGTTCGGACTGAGTTCAGAGGGTGTGTAGTGGCCAGGGGACACGATACAATTCATCCTCATAAAACCAGTCCTGGACGGTGTGATCTGTGTGAGGGACCGCCATTGGGGAACCAGCATTGCACCGTGCATTGGACCTGCTAAGCCCAATCGGTCACATACTCTTTGGCAGTAATGCCACGCTGCAGAATAAGCACGAGGCCACAAGGAATACTACGATATGGCTGTCCAAATTATCATCGATCCCCCGCCACATTTACTGTTAGGACGTAAACTCAGCCGGAAGTCAGAAACAGTGGGAAACAAGACTCATCCTATCAGATGATTTTCTTCCATTTCTCTATATTCCACACATTCTGGCCTCAGCAGCACGTGTTCCTGTTACGAGGATATGCATGAATATTAGTGGTTTTGTCATTCCAACCCCCACTGCTATTTCCAGTTTGTTCTGATGTTGACAGGGTTCGCGAGTGCGACTTTCAGTTCTGCAGTGATTTTTGCAGCTGTCGCTGTGTTATCTTTTGCGACAATCTTCTTCAATGACCGTCTGCCGCTATCACTCGACAGACACTTTTGTCCTCGTTGTGGCTTCGCGATGATGATTTGTGAGGCGCTCATCAAAGTCCCAATTTTTACACAGTCCATTTTTTATTCACAATCCAATCCAATTACTGTCGCAAATGATGATGAAATGATGAGGACAACACAAACACCCAGTCCCCGGGCAGAGAAAATCACCAACGTGTCCGGCTATCGAACCCGGGACCCCGTGATACAGAGACAACGACGCAAGCCTCTAGACCACGAGCAGCGGACGTTGTGACTTGGCGAATTATGTTTCCACACTTTCTGTGTGTGCGGTATAAGTCTTCGATATGGTGCCTCTTGAAACACCAAACACTTCCATTGCCTTTGTTACGAACATCAACACTTTGCCCTCGTTCGGAGTCAACTTAGCTCCGACGTAATGCATTCACAGCTACACAGAACACTGTTGTGATCGCGACTGACACTTGCAACGTACTGCAGACGTTGCACAGGCTGCCGTCCATGGTTAAATACAGCACCACAACCTGCAGATTGGCTAGTATCTGTATTTATTCCGTATGCTCAAGCCAGCCCCGGATCTACGATATTTCCGAAACGGGGCTAAAACTTTTAGTGGCGCCCCCCTCCCGCACCCCCTGGAGCGTTTGAGATAGGACATCAAAAATTTAAATAAAACTCAAAAATGTATTATTTTGTAGCGCACATTTTTCTGAAGAGTTTGATATATATGGTATATATGTCGGAGGAAAGGTTGTTGTTGTTGTTGTTGTGGTCTTCAGTCCTGAGACTGGTTTGATGCAGCTCTCCATGCTACTCTATCCTGTGCAAGCTTCTTCATCTCCCAGCACCTACTGCAACCTACATCCTTCTGAATCTGCTTAGTGTATTGATCTCTTGGTCTCCCTCTACGATTTTTACCCTCCACGCTGCCCTCCAATGCTAAATTTGTGATCCCTTGATGCCTCAAAACATGTCCTACCAACCGATCCTTTCTTCTAGTCAAGTTGTGCCACAAACTTCTCTTCTCCCCAATCCTATTCAGTACCTCCTCATTAGTTACGTGATCTACCCACCTTATCTTCAGCACCACATTTCGATAGCTTCTATTCTCTTCTTGTCCAAACTGGTTATCGTCCATGTTTCACTTCCATACATGGCTACACTCCATACAAATACTTTCAGAAACGACTTCCTGACACTTAATCTATACTCGATGTTAACAAATTTCTCTTCTTCAGAAACGATTTCCTTGCCATTGCCAGTCTACATTTTATATCCTCTCTACTTCGACCATCATCAGTTATTTTACTCCCTAAATAGCAAAACTCCTTTACTACTCTAAGTGTCTCATTTCCTAATCTAATCCCCTCAGCATCACCCGATTTAATTTGACTACATTCCATTATCCTCGTTTTGCTTTTGTTGATGTTCATCTTATATCCTCCTTTAAAGACACTGTCCATTCCGTTCAACTGCTCTTCCAAGTCCTTTGCTGTCTCTGACAGAATTACAATGTCATCGGCGAACCTCAAAGTTTTTACTTCTTCTCCATGAAAGGTAAGACATATTATTTGTCTTAAGTGTGCCAAAGTGCAGTGACGCGCTCGTTCACACAGAATTTTTGTATCGCACGTCACTGCGTTTCGCTCTGTGGAAATCAGACGTATATACTTTGTAACGGAGGCTATCAAGCCTATATGCAGGACAGTGGAAATTAAAGTGTGCTGTCGTACCCTTCCTGCTCCGAGTCGGCCGGTTTGACATCCTACTCCCCCCCCTCCCCCCCCTCCCGAAAAAAAAACACAGTACTGGGTAGGATTATTGGTAACTGGTAGATTAAGAAATCTTCAGAAAATGTGCTCTCGTTATTACCTATAAGCTAATAACTTTCTTTTTTGTGTGTCATAAGATTAAATATAGCAAACATAAAACCAGTGAAGACTTTTCTTCAGTTCTTAGGTCCCAACATTATTTTCTCTCTAATGTTGCTACAGCTTTATACGACGTGCTTTCCTTTCTGCGAAAGAATCTATTACTTCATCAAAGTTCGTCAAACGTATTCGCACATGAAAAATCAAAATATGGTTGTCTAATACTGAAAAAGCTGTTAAGACGTGTGGTTTCTCGATCTGATTACGTCTGTTTTGTCAGATAAAATGAAATAGACTTTTCTAATATTGCATCAACTGTAACACACGCCAAATAAGCGAGAGTGTTTTGGCAATAATGGTCATTTTTATAACACGAAACACTATAATTGTCGAAGTACCAATATCAAATGCCTAGTAGGAGTACTATAAACAAAAAGTTTTGTGTTAGGAAATAGTTTCACATTGTATTTATACGCTCCAGCTTCTCATACACGAGACTGAAAAGTATTAGTACGAAATTTTTATATAAATCTGGAGTCGACATATTCTTCCATATAATACACGTAATGTCCCCATTCCTTCTCCTTCCTCGTTCTGACAATCAATCTTGTCATCACTAATGCTGTAACTATTCCTGCCATTGTCAAAACTTATTCTCCGGTTAACTTCACTAACACAGCCAGAATCACCGGTTTAGTTATCCCGCGTTTATTCTCCGGTTAAGCGTTATTACGTATTCGTACAACGCGTTTTCCGCGCTGTTCCTAAAGTAAAACTTAAGCGGCTGCTAACCGGGGACTGTACAACTGGCCCTTAGTAGTGTAACGATCTGGCAAAAGTTATCTGTCAAAATTTCATTTTCTTCGATACAACGAGAAGATAATATGTAATTTGTCTTACCTGTTATTTCCGTTAGTTTTTTACTTCCACTCTGGTAGTTTGATAATGGATTCCGCTAATAATTATAACAACGCTGATCACTCACTCACCCAATCAACCACATAAACAGCGGTTGGCATTCACCCCTTCAGGTTTATTCGGCTAAGTTCGTACGACCAACAGTGGAATTTTTATGGATGACAATGTACCATGTCACCGGGCTCAAACTTATTCGCGATTGGTCTGAAGAACATTCTGGACAATTCGAACAAGTAATTTGGCCACCTACATCGCTCGACACGAATCCCATCAAACTTTTATGGGACATAATCGAGAGGTTAGTTTTTGTACAAAATCCTGCACCGGCAACGACTTCGTGTGTCCAAACCACTTCGAGTTGCTGCACTACGCCGAGCATAGGTCCGACACAGTATTAGGAGGTATCCACAACTTTCGTCATCTCAGTGTATAATTAGATGGAAAAAATTAACTCTGTAAGTTTCGGAACACAGGTTTAGAAGGTAATTGTCATTTCTTTTAAATCTTTAACGTCTCTGACGATGAGCAGCATTACCTGTAGCTGGCCAGTTTCGTGTCACAAAATCAGCTATCAACAGAAGGAAAATACGTGTGTTTTCTAAGAGGAATCCATGGGAGAGGAAGGGGGGAGGGGGGAGGAGCAGGGGAGTAGAGAAGGAGAAGGACGGTGAAAGGTCTCTGGCCTAGAGTACCGTATCCCAGTGCCGACCTACATTCCAGCATTCATTCAGTTTCCAGGCTAACATTTCCCCTCTCCGACGTGATTTCCGTTAGCAACAGGCCCATTGCGATCCATAAAAACGAATATATCCTTCATCATTACAAATACCACACAGAACTTGTGGACTTACTTCGCTACGCGTTCGACGCACGCACTACTGGAGCCCGGAGTCCAGACGCACCGCACGTCTGCGGGCGCTGGAGTGGCGGCTGTCCTTACGCAGTCTCTTAAAACTGCGGCTGGAGCAGCCCTCCTGCAGTCTAAACAGCGCGCACGCTGGCTCCTTGAGCCGTCAAAAGAACTCTCCAGCGCCCCTCCCCTCCAGCACTCCAGCGCCCTGGCATGGAGATCCTTCACCCGGCAGCTCAGCCGTATAACTAATTCGACGGGCCGCTGCAGATGGCAAGCGCTGGGCGCAGCGAAACGGTTCCCAAAGAAGGGCTGCGTTTCATTAAAAGAAACTAACGCAACAAGTGAGAGCGGTGCTAAGTGCCTCCAGCAATCAACTGGCGATGTTGTGCCGAGCCTCTTCGCGTTAAAACTTGAGCTTGTGTTCCTCGGGGATACGCCTTTATAGTTCAGTCAACTAAGGTAACTTAGAGGCAAGAATCGCGTTTTCGGAAATTTTTGTACAGTGGTAGGAGTTAGTGTCATTAACAACAAACTAAAAATCTCCATCAGTGGCGGTTTATAGTGGGGGAGGGTTACTTACTTACGATGTTTTTTAATGCCTCGAAAACCGTAGCTTCTAGCGGAAATATTTTTCAGTAAAAATTTAACGTACATTGAACTTCCTGCAACAAAAGTTCTTTTAATTTTTTTTTCTCTTGGACTCTAGCATCCGCGTTCCAGGCGATGGGAAAATGGCCGATTATTAAAAATAGTGTTTCAACGGTATAAAATTACTGTTCATTTTTAAATGAAGTGGGTTATGAACACCTATTAAATGCGTGTACCACGTCTGTGTGCAGCAGAGCCATATTAAGGGAGAAATCGTGTTCTGAGGGTGTAACAAGGCGGAGGAGGCGGGGGTAGGGGTAATAGTGCGAGGGAGGGTAGGTTGCTGGATTGTTGAAAAATGGTTCCAATGGCTCTGAGCACTATGGGACTTAACTTCTGAGGCCATCAGTCCCCTAGAACCTAGAACCACTGAAAGCTAACTAACCTAAGGACATCAGACACATTCATGTCCGAGGCAGGATTCAAACCTGCGACCTTAGCGGTGGCGCGGTTCCAGACTGTAGCGCTAGAACCGCTCGGTCACCCCGGCTGACTTGCTGGATTGTGATCATGCTCTTCCTTCCTTCATAGGTATGCAAACTGATGAACGAGTAGATGATTCCCCACTCTGTCTGTCCCACTGCATCACAAGAACCAACTACGGGATGTTTCACAAATTTCTAGCAACACTCCGCAGAGCGCTTATGGATCACTTGTGCCGCGGTGTGCAGACATGCTCGGGAGGGCCGGATATTTTCCACAAAGCGTATTAACACTACATTGTGTACAGATATGAGTTCTTAGAAATACTGACGAAGTGGAGAGGATGGTAATCTCTGGAAATTGGGAATTCGTGGTACGTGGGGCCAAATGCTGAGGTCATCTTCCCTAGGCTTACACCCTACTTAATCTAACTTAAACTAACTTACGCTAAGGAAAACTAACTTACGCTAAGGGAGGACTCGAACATCCGACGGGGGCAGCCGCGCGAACCGTGGTACGGCGCCCGAGACTGAGCGGCTATCCCGCGCGGCCATAAATCTCTGCTCACAACTCCAGTGGAAGAGCTGTGGAAACGAGAGATAATAGGTGAACGCGATATTGCAGTGCCCGTGTTGCTCAGAAATACGATTCACAGTTCTTTCGGACATCCGCATGCACCAGCGCTCATTCGCCGGCACTGGTAGAGGAATGGAGAGCAATACCACAAGAACCCCTTACCAACATTGAGGTCAGCATGACAGCACACTGCAGAACATGCATTGCCGTCTTTGGTGATCACGCACTCCATTAACGACCATGTCCCACCTTTCGTAATGCCCAGGGGCAATCAAGAATCGGGGTGACTTCAATGTAACTATTGTCTTTGAATAAAAGTGACATTTCTCTTCGCCTCATTGCGTATTTCTTCCAGTTGGCTTCAGTACTATTGTGTAGCAGTTCTTTCTATGTATACTGCAAGTTCTATCGAGATACGGTACTTGACAATGACGCATCAAACGGAGGTCACTTAAGTCCGTACGTTTTGCTCACTAGTGCCCGTTTAACAATTATCCCTGTGGAAAATGATGTGCTTTCTAAGATATTGCGGGACTGTGGACGCAAGTAAGCAAAACTAATCGTGTTTTTTACGTTTAAGGTCCTAAGTTACGATGTCAAATTATTTTATTTTATCGAAATTATACACTTTTTTCTATGAGACTGATAAAAGCTATCGAAGAAGACTTGGACATAACAGGGAGTTAGGGGCATAAGTGCTGATATTTTTAGTGGTTATTCAGGTGACATCCACTGAATACTTCACTGAGCTCTCCTGATCGGTCCATTTTACTGTTACCACTTCCCTACTGACAACACACTACTCCCCGTCTCCTTTTACAATGGCAGGACCGGCTTTCGTGACATCTAGTGGTCAATTCCGTGTTATACAGGTGAGTCCGACTATTCTGAATAGATAGTGTACGTGTCCTATGCCCCACGCGATAGGGTTTCCCGCGAAATATAGATGTATACGTCTAGAATTGCTACTTTCCCCACCCACACTATGTTACTGTCGCAGCAGTAGCAGTATATTATGTCAGTTTATCTGGTAAACTTCAAGGTGTGACATATAGTCACGTAAGAGAACTGCGACTATTTTATGAAATTATAAATTTTAAACACTGCTATTATGATCGTTAGAGAAAAAAAAATTAGTCACTTGATGTTCAGCAATTCATTTTTTATGCATTTCTACCAAACTCATCTTCAGGATGTTAGAGGACGTAGGTGCTTCGTACACGCGGTATGGCGTCATGTGTGAGTCACCAATTTCATATACAGTTACAATTTTTTTCTCCAGCGACAGTAATAGCAGTGTTTAACATTTATGATATCTGGAAAACACTTTAAACGACTTAAGCTTCGAGTTTACTTCTCCACAACAGGCAACGCTGGCTTGACTGGTACTAAGGATAAAATGTAAGAAATATAGAAAAACATGTAATGATAAACTTTGCCCTTTGTTTAAAGGCATCATAATCCTACTACCATATCGCTGTTCGAGCGCCGCACAGACGCACGAATGGGCAATATTGGAATATGCACTCGTGGTAATGAAAAAACATTTCAAACTACTCAAAGCGAAAAGTCCACCAGGCACAACATAATTCCTATTAAATTTTTAATTGAACAAGCGACGGAAGTGGGTCCTTTCCTAGCTCATATTAATCGAGAAAATCTCGCTGAGGACACGGTAAAGCATGTAAATGAGTATTGTTAATAAAATGGGCAAGAGAACAGATGCTCGGAATCGCAGACGAATGTGTGCAGCGTTCGTTTATTGCAAGATGCTAGAAAATATTCTATTCTTTTACATAACGGCGTTTCTCGAGGTAGAAGAGCTTTCTCACAGCATTAGCGTGGTTTCGCGACAAACTACTCGTGTGAAACACAGGCGGCATAATTCACACGATAACTTTCAACTTAGTGAACTGGTAGTCGAAAGATAGTTAGTGCCACTGAGCCAATATTCGGCGTGAATGGGATGGTGCACTATCAGAGTGATGCTGTAGGGCAATGATTCTCACCCTCTAGCTTGTTATCGCATGCTGAGGACATATTCACTTCTTCAGGGGGCGGTGGAACGATCTGGAGGTGGGCAGCTGAGTCGAGCGTTCTGCTTTTGGAACGGAAATTTAATTTTCTAAACATTAGTACGGTAATACGCAATACATTACGTTGTGCGACTGGATTCGTGATTTGCTGACAGAAAGATCACAGTTCGTCTTAATTAACGGGAAGTCATACAGTGAGGTTCCCTCTGCTGTTCCTAATCTGTGTAAACGATTTAGGAGACACTCTGTGGAGCCCTCTTAGGTGGTTTTCTCTCCAGTAAACAGAAGATCAAAACGAGTTGCAAAATAGCTGAGAAAATACATTTCCATTGTGGAAAAAGCTGCAGTTGACCCTAAACAATAAAAAGTGTGAGGTCGTCCACATGAATAGTGCAAAATTTCGTTAAATTTTGATTACGAGATAAATAATGCAAATTTAGGGATTGTGGATTCAGCTAAATACCTAGGGACTACTATTTCAAAGAACTGATGTTCCAAAGATCACACAGAAAACGTAGTGGGGAAAGCAAAGCAAGAACTACGTTTTACTAGCGGAACACTTAGAAGATGCAGCAGATCTACTGAGGAATCTTTCGCAGCAAATCTACTGAGGAATTTTTCGCGCAATACACCTGTCCTTCCTCTTGCAGATCAGGGGTTTCTAAACCTCTCCTATGACGAAACACTTCGAGAATTCTCGTACTTTGTTGGCACGCATTATTTATTTTGAAAATTAGCAAAACTCTTTAAAATGAGAAAAACTGGTTTTATTCAATGAGTCCTTCAATTTTAAATCATAATTTATAACAAATAAATCATAACAAAATTTCAAAATATAATTAGTTTAGTAAAAATGTCGTAAAATAGAAACTCATGTTATTAAAAGTTTTTCACGGAGTGGTTATTCATTTACTCACTCTGTTCTAGAGCGTTGCTGCGTGGTATGAGGTCCTTACCAGGTAGGGTAATAAGAGAAATTTAAAAAGTGCTGCTCGTTTTCTGTTGTCACTAAACAAGGAAGAGAGTATCATAGATATCATAGGAAACTGAGCTCATCCACATGAGTACTAAAAGGAACTCGTTTAACTTCGGTTACACGATAAATCATTCTAATGTAATAGCCGTAAATTCAAATAAATACCTAGGTACTACAATTACGAAGAACTTAAACTGGAAGGAACACATAGAAAATGTTTTGGGGAAGGCCAACCAAAGACTGCGTTTTATTGGCAGGACACTTAGAAAATGTAACAGACCTACTAAGGAGACTGCCTACACTACGCTTGTCCGTCCTCTTTTATAATAATGCTGCGCGGTGTGGGGTCCTTACCAGATAGGACTGACGGAGTACATCGAAAAAGTTCAAAGAAAGGCAGCACGTTTTGTATTATCGAGAAATATGGGAGAGAGTGTCACAGAAATGATACAGGACTTGGGCTGGACATCTTTAAAAGAAAGGCGTTTTTCGTTGCGACGGAATCTTCTCACGAAATTCCGATCACCAACTTTCTCTCCGAATGCGAAAATATTTTGTTGACACCGACCTACATAGGGAGGAACGATCACCAGGATAAAATAAGCGAAATCAGAGCTCGTACGGAAAGATAAGGTGTTCATTCTTTCCATGCGCTATACGACAGTGGAATAATAGAGAATTGTGAAGGTGGTTCAAAAAATTGGTTCAAATGGCTCTGAGCACTATGGGACTTAACTTCTGAGGTCATCAGTCCTCTAGAACTTAGAACTACTTAAACCTAACTAACCTAAGCACATCACGCACATCCATGCCCAAGGCAGGATTCGAACTTGCGACCGTAACGGTTGCGCGGCTTCAGACTGTAGCGCCTAGAACCGGTCGACCACACTGGCTGGCGAAGGTGGTTCGATGAATCCTCTGCCAGGCACTTAAATGTGATTTGCAGAGTATCCATGTAGATGTAGATGAAAGTTAGGGTGGCATTCATTAAAACATAGCTGTTTTCCGTTGCTGCAGGACCTTTTCAGGAATTTTCTCCTCCAAATGCCAAAATATTTGATTAACTACTTAGGTATAAATGACTAAGATAAAAAATAAAAGGAAACAGAGCCCGCTCGGGAAGATTTAAGTGTTAATTTTCTTGCGTGCCATTGGAGAGTCGAACGATAGAGAAACAGTCAGAAAGTTGTTTTATCAACTCTCCGCAAAACATTTTATGGGAATCGCAGAGCAGTCACGTAGGTGTAGATCTAAGATATGAATGTTCACTGCTGTAAATTGTTGTTTCCACTATAGGCGGATCAATTTAGTGGCATTAAAAAGACTGCAGCAGATCAGAAATAACGGTTTACTTAAAATTTCTGTTTATATTCCTATTCTTAACCAGTAATTTTCGAACTGAATTGTACCTATAGGCTCATAATAATAATAACAATAGAACATTAAGCTGGACCTTAATAATCGCCTGGAGGCAGTTCAGGGAATTTCGCCCATATAATGATCCAAACAGGAGTGTCAGAACCCTGTAGACAACAGATTAGGGTGGTAGCTTTGGGCCACATTGTTCTGTGTAGAGGCGGGACGGGCTGCGGTGACATTTTAGGGGGCGGGGAAAGGGGTGGGGAGAGGAGTGGGAGTGTTAGGTTGCGGTAGGAGAACGGGTAGGGGGAGAGGGAAGGGGGGAGGGAGAGAAGCCACGAGCAAGGGAAGCGGTGTCCGGGGACCGGCAGGGCGCTGTGAGTAATTATCGAAACGTTCCAAGTCGAATAATCCATCTAATTACCGGCGGGCGGCTGTCTGTGCGTGTGTGTCGGTAATTTACCGCGTGCCGACAATTACATGGGGGTAATTAACACATCCGGGACCTCTCCTCCTTCCCGCTACCCTCGCCGCTCCCACAAGTATAGGGGCGGGCCTTACAACGGCGGCGTCCGAGGCGAGGCGGGCACGTGGGGGCCATGTCGGCACGGCCGGATGAACGCCGCACCGCCGAGGTCCTTAGCAATAGAAGCAACCCAAAAGGCAGACGCTACCGAAATCTCCCTGTACTTTTGTACACCGAGAGGCTCGTTCGCATGCGTAGTCTTGTGTTGCACCTTAACTCTGTGGATAGTATTAACCTCAGGACGCCTAAGGGGGGGTTCGTTGAACCCACAATTTCTTTATGTCCCCTGCTTTTGCCCAAGTAACTTTCATACTACATATTCCCTTTGAGTTATTGTTTGTTGGCTATTTTATGAAATGTTAGTGTCAATATATTTTATAGAAAATTCCTGCTTGAAAGAAAAAATAAATAAACTTATTATGGGTCCAACAACAAACAACCCCCCCCCCTCCTTAGGCTTCCATGCTATAGAAAATTTCCCTTAGTAGGATTTCGTATTTCTCATCTCTACAACAATGCAAGTTAGTTTCTTGTTGGTTGGTATTCTTGATATTCACAACGAACGGTTTACTTTCAGAGGAAGTGATTGTTGATGTCAGTCAGCTGTTATTTATCTTGTAAACTTGCAGTGAGTTAGTGCAGTTCCCAACACGTAGGCCTCCAGTAACTTTGGTGTCCTACACAGCAAAAACGAAACCAAGTAAGAACTTACTGATGTTTGGCAACAGTACACCAAGATAAAGGCACTGTTGGAGGAGAGAAGAATAAAACCGAGATAAATGCATATTATAATTCCACTGAAGGTAGATTTGATACCATTGATCAAATGGCGCGTATGTACACCTGCAAGAGGGGAACAAAGAGATGGCCTCTATCTGTATTTTACTCTCCCATCAACATTTGTGCTATCAATACAACCACCATATTCATCCAGCAACATCCAAGATGGAATGAAAAGAAACACAACAAACGTAAACCTTATCTTCTGCAAGCTGGGATGGAACTAGTGAAATTGCAGTTAGAAGAAAGAAGTGCCAAGGCAAGAAGGTTATTTAACCAAATTGTTCAATCAATGGAAACTATTCTACAAAAGAAAATCAAAGAAGTGACAACAGAAGCACGTCAGCCTCCTGCAGGGAAGGTCGATGCCATATTTGTGCAAGAAAAGCTAAAACAAAGAAGCAGAAGTACAATAATCTAAGTGAACCAAAACAGTTTTGTGGACAATGTCATAAACATGTGTGTACACACATTCAGAAAAACTTGTGAAGTGTGTTTCTTGCCTTCAAGTTGAGGACTCAGAGTAGTCTATTGTATATGAACACATCTGTATTTTGTATTGCAATATGTCAATTTTTTATTCACTTAATCCAGCACTTATAACAATTAACAAAATTTATAAACAGATGCCTTAATCAAAATACATAAACCATTTTGAAAGTTGTAATTTTACGCCAGTAAACTTATTAAATACCTGTGGGCTCGCCGAACCCCCCCCCCCCCCCCTTAGGCATCCAAGTTAGAAAAAAAGGCTTGGGCGTCCTAGGGTTAAGTACCAGCGAACCCGGCAATGCCTCGTAGTTGCTACACTGAAGCGCCGAAGAAACTGATACAGGCACGTGTTTTCATATACAGAGATATGCAAACAGGCAACCCGCCAGGTTAGCCGAGAGCGCTAATGCACTGCTTCCTGGACTCGGGTAGGCGCGCCGGCCCCGGATCGAATCCGCCCGGCGGCTTAACGACGGAGGCCGGTGTGCCGGCCAGCCTGGATGTGGTTTTTAGGGGGTTTTCCACATCCCCCTATGTGAATACCGGGCTGGTCCCCACATCCAGCCTCAGTCACACGGCTCGCAGACATCTGAACACATTCGCACTATTCCGTGGATTACACTAGGCACAGACAGCTGGGGTACACTAATTCCATCCCAGGGGGTACGGGGTGACGGCAGGAAGGGCATCCGGCCACCCCTTAAATTAACCTTGCCAAATCCGATTAACCACGCCGACCCTCCGTCATTGCGGGAAAAAGGTGCACGCAAAAGAAAGAAAGAAAAGAAAGATATGCAAACAGGCAAAATACGACGTTGCGGTCGGCAACGTCTATATAAGACAATAAGCGCCTGGCGCACTTGTTAGATCGGTTATTGCTGCTATAATGGCGAGTTATTTAAGTGAGTTTGAAGATGGTGTTATAGTCGGCGCACGAGCGATAGGACACAGTATTTCGGAGGTAGCGATGAAGTGGGGATTTTCCCATACAAAAATTTCACGAGTGTACCGTGAATACCAGGAATCCGGTAAAACCAGATCTCCGACATCGCTGCGGCCGGAAAAAGATAGTGCAAGAACGGGACCAACGACGATTGAAGAAAATCGTTCAACGTGACAGAACTGCTACCCTTCCGCAAATTGCTGCAGATTTCAATGCTGGGTCATCAAGAAGTGTCAGCGTGCGAACCATTCAACGAAAGATCATCGATGTGGTCTTCAGGAGCCGAAGGCCCACTCGTGTACCCTTGATGACAGCACGACACAAAGTTTCACGCATCGCATTGGGAGGTCAACACCGACATTGGACTGTTGATGACTGGAAACACGTTGCCTGATCGGACGAGTCTCGATTGAAATTGTATCGAGCAGATGGACGTGTACGAGTATGGAGACAACCTCATGAATCCATGGACCCTGCATATCAACAGGGGACTATTCAAGCTGGTGGAGGCTCTGTAATGGCGTGGGGCGTGTGGAGTCGGAGTGATATGGGACACCTGATACGTCTAGATACGACTGACAGGTGACACGTAGGTAAGCATCCTGTCTGATCACCTGCATCTACTCATGTCCATTGTGCAATCCGACAAACTTGGGAATTTCCAGCAGCACAATGCGACTCTCCATAACTCTAGAATTGCTACAGAGTGGCTCCAGGGGCACTCTTCTGAGTTTAAACACTTCCGATGACCACCAAACTCCCCAGACCTGAACATTATTGAGCATATCTGGCATGCCTTGCTACGTACTGTTCACATGAGATCTCACCCCTTCGTACTATTACGGATTTATGGACAGCCATGCAGGATTCATGGTGTCATTTCCCTCCAGCACTACTTCAGACATTAGTTCAGTCCACGGCACGTCGTGCAGCGGCACTTCTGCGTATGTGGGGAGATCCTACACGATATTAGGCAGGTGTACCAGTTCGTTTGGATCTTCAGTGTAAATGTGCGTGGGAACTGGACATACGCCCTAATCTCCTGCTCACCCCATTATCATTTTCTCCCTTCTATCTCTGTCTGTCTCCTCCTCCCTCCTCTCTTTTATCTCCTACCACTATCTCTCTCCATGTCCTCCTACTCCCTCCTGGTCTCTGTCCATCTATTCCTTCCTCCTCTCTACATCCATTTTCCCTCCCCCCTCCCCCTGCCCTCTTTCTCCATCTCCTCTTCCCCTTTTCCCTAGTCTTGTATCTTTGTTATTGTTATTGCAAATTCAGATTCCGTATTGTAGTTATAAGTCGACAAGCCCTAATACAACTCGCCAGTTTTCTGTAAGAACCGGCCACGAGGAAGTAAATAAAACAGCTCGTTGTTGTGTGTACAACATTTATTTAAAAATGTAGATAACGAGAGAGAATATATATGGAAGAAATAATTTGTCTAACGGTTTAAATGCCCTGCTATTGTAGTTAAAAATGACCGTGGGAAAGAAAACGAAATCGCACGTTTTCACAGCACAGTAGAGATGGGCAAACTGTTTCATCCTTGGGAACTGGTACACTGGTGATCGCTCTTGTTTGGGAGCCGTTCATTTTTACTCGTTCACCGTTTACATCTGCATGGTATATGGTCACTATGGAAAACTGAAACTGCTACTTGCTAGTAGCAGGGCGCGAGGATGGCCACTCGCCTCCCCTCTGGAGTACAGAGTTTTTATTCCTTACAGGATACTCACACACTTTTAAAAGTAATTTTCGTAATTCTGTGAAACCTCTCGTTTAGCCAACTGCGGATTTAAATGACAGATCGCAGTGGAATAATATAAGGTGGCACACGAAAAAGCGACCGCGAGTACAGATTGCTCGCCGATTATGCACGATTTGTTGACCGCTACGACCAGAATAGATAAACATGTAATAATTAGGTAGTAAAGAAATAACAAATAAGCTAATGCAAACATCTACTTTGGAACAAAAGATGACGGTCGGTGGGCTAAAATGATCAGTCTAATACTCGGGGCCAATTTTTCGTGCGCCACCCTGTACCACTGAAATAGTATTGTAAAATTTATCGTATTCTCTTCACAAAATGTGACACCAGACACTAGATTATGGAGCGCGGGCTTCATTTGGTTGTAAGTCGATCTGCCTTCCATAACAATGAACACGCTGTTTTACCTTGGATAAAAAAAAAGACGGGAAATGGCCACTCGTGTGTGCCGTGCCGACTTCCTTTGCATATGTTATAAAAAACTTGCCTTTTTATAAGTATGTCTTGTGTTGTTTATGGAAATAGTGAAGTAAGCTGATATGCCCTTTTGTTAACTGAAAAAGTGTATGTATTATATACCACGGAACATTTATGTAATTTACGTAATTATAAAATACATTCTCATTACCGGTCGTGGACGATGAATAAAATACGAAAAGAAACAGAAGTCTAGAGTTGAGGAAAGGTTTAGGACGGGCGTGCGCAGCGACTGAAACGAACAACTCGATACTCAACTATGAGCAGTCGGCAGTGGAACTGCGACGAGTGGTCACGCGAAGAAGGATGAGTCCGGCCGAGCGAGACCGAGACAGATGGGAACGGGACCGAGGCTGGAACGAGACCGGCTGACGTGCCGTTGCGGGAACGAGACCGACCGTTTCCCGTTCCCGGGAACTACATGTAGAGAGCCGCGACCGAAGTGAACTATGAACGACCTTTCCTTACAAAGGAACCTCCCCATCGCACCCCCCTCAGAATTAGTTATAAGTTGGTACAGTGGATAGGCCTTAAAAACTGAACACAGATCAATCGAGAAAACAAGAAGAAAATGTGTGGAACTACGAAAAAATAAGCAAAATATACAAACTGAGTAGACCATGTGTAACATAGGCAATATCCAGATCGGTCTAAACACAAGAGTGCCGTAGTCCCGTGGTTAGCGTGTGCGGCTGTGAAATGTTAGGTCCTTGGTTCAAGTCTTCCCTCGGGAGAAAATTTTAATTTTTTATTTTCAGACAATTATCAAAGTTCAGGCACACACATATAATCAACTTCGCTCTCCAAAATTCCAGGACATGTTCAGATTTGCTTGGACATATGCAGGATTTGACGGTCTACGCACGGGAAAATTTGAAAACGTTAATGTTTTGACAGAGCACAGACAAAACTGTGCGACTGTGAAACTGTTGCATTCATTTGTTGCAGTTTATGTGACAAACTCTTATGTTTTCACACTTTTTTTGGAGTGATTATCACATCCACAAGAAAACCTAAATTGGGCAAGGTAGAAGAATCTTTTTACCCATTCACCAAGTGTACAAGTTAGGTGGGTCGACAACATATTCCTGTCATGTGACGCACATTCTGTCACCAGTGTCGTATAGAATATATCAGACGTGTTTTCCTGTGGAGGAATCGGTTGACCTATGACCTTGCAATTAAATGTTTTCGGTTTCCATTGGACAGGCACGTCCTTTCGGCTACTAATCGCACGGTTTTGCGGTGCGGTCGCAAAACACAGACACTAAACTTGGTACACTGAACAGAGACGTCAATGAACGAACGTACAGATCATAACTTTGCAAAAATAAAGAAAGTAAACTTTTCACTCTAGGGAAGATTTGAACCACGAACCTCTCGTTCCGCAGCTGCTCACGCTAACCACGCGACCCCGGCGCTCCTGGACTCAGACTCTCCTAGATGTTGCCCGTCTTGCACATGGACTACTCAGTTTGTATATTTTGCTTATTTTTTTTCGTAGTTCCACAAAACTTCTTCCTGTTTTCTCGATTGATCTGTGTTCAGTTTTTCAAGGCCTATCCACTGTGCCAACTTATAACTAAATCTGAGGGGGGTGCGATGGGGAGGTTCCCTTGTTAGTATTTGTTCCTCGCTCCTGCCGTTCATCTTGGTGAACCGTTCCTTTGGACCCGTTAATTCACGAACGACCCATCTCAACAGCACAGCATTTTCATTCTCGCAGTCGTTTCTAACAGAAAAGCTTTACGCACTTGTTTAAAAAAGATACCATCTGTAGCATATGACCCTCTGAATGTTTATTGGACTATTGTGTAAAAATTTGAAGTAAATCGGCCAAACTTTTTTTTTTGTGAGATTTTGGGTAACAATGTGAGACAACGATTTGTCTTTATATATTAGAATAGATTTCGAAGGCTGCGAAGTGTGGTGTTGAAACTGTGCTTCAAGAATTCGATTTACCGGTGGAATGCATCACAAAATGGGAACAGCGTCAGAGAACAAAGTTACATTTATTTTGAAGATTCTCATTAAATAACAAATGTAATAACTACACTGAAATGAATCGTGATGCGTGGTACAGAACGTGCTCTTCAATTACTGATTGGTATATTTTATGCCGTGAACGGTTAGAACTACACTGCTGGAGGTTAAAATTGCGACATCAGAAAGGATCTTACTTATTTTGCGAATACGGTAAAGTAGGAATTACTAACTTACTTCCATTAGTAGGATTAAGCTATTAGCGTGTTCTGATCTCAACTTTCCTGCCATCTCGTCATGGCTCGACCAACATTTCCTCTTCTGGTTGGATGATGTCTAAGGGAAAGCTTCGGAAATATTGTCTTTTGGGAATTACCGTTCCACTGATCTCATAAGCTACATTTCAGGCGATTGTATTTATTTTCGATAACTTGTTTTATCAACCAGCGCCTCACTTCAACACATTGTCAGCACAGCCATAACCTTATGAAGTTTTAGTATTTACTCTCACCTCTCCCTTCAACGTTAGCAGAATTATTTCACTCAAATATTGAAATCGATGAAGCTTTTTCTTTATTCCATCATCACAACCAAGATAAGTGAATCTTGAAACTTGTTCCATTGGTTTATCGTCCATTCTTATAGGGTACTTTTCTTGTACCTTGGCAGAACTTTTGTTTTGATCTTAGGTATCTGAACATGATTTCTAATGCTTACCTTCATCGTCCTGTAGGATGAACTGATTATCTACAAAATTCGTTGTATTTATGCAGATTATTGCTACTCCGTTGTTTTCCAACTTGCGTACTTTCCTCTAAGCGCGTTGGAGAGAGACTGCAACCTCGAATTTCTTTTTCTCCCGTTAGTTTATGCCCCCGATCTAAACCAATTTTTGGCTTCGCATACATATCTTGCATAAATTGAATGAAACGTTTGGGGGTATCCATTTTTTATTATGCTATTGATATGATAGAGAGCAGTCTTGAAGCAAGTAAGAAGTATGCACGATTAAGTTTGCATATGTTTAAATGTAGAAAGAGGTAAGTTAATGTATATGATGAGGAGAAACAATTACGTAAAGTTCGAATACAGAGGTAATAGGGTGCTGTCTGACAAGGTCATATCGATTAAATATCTAGGCGTAACGTTGCAAAGCGACATAAATGGAATAAGCACCTTAGACTGGAATCAAGGAAGGCGAATGCCCGATTTGTTACCGGTAGTTTAGATCAGCAAGCAAATATTACAGAGATGCTTCGTGGACTCAAATTGGAATCCCTGAAGGGAATACTACGCCCTTTTAGCGAGGCACCAGTGCGAAAATTTAGAGAACCGACAGGTGGGGCCGATTACAGAACGATTCTACTACCGCCAACGTACATCCCACCTAAAGACCACGAAAATAAGATGTGAGAAATTACGGCTCATATGGAACCTCGTAGACAGTATTTTCCCCCTCGCTGTATTTCCGAATGGAACAGGAAAGGAAATACCAGTAGTCGTACAGCGAAGCCTATGCCACACACGACGCGGTGGCTTGCGTAGTATGAATGCAGATGTAGATATACAGGGTGTGAAATTTAGTACACAGATCTATCACCTCTGGCAACAACAATTAAGGCGCTTACGCAGGACACGGGGTTAGGGAGATACTTCAATGAAGTCCAGTGTCAGACGCTACAAGAGACATCGTGCATCACAGAGAAGCTTGCTGTGGAATTTCCGAGACAGTACGTTCCGCGAAGAGTCGGAAAAAATATTACTTCCCCCAACATACGTCTTGCGAAATGACATCGAGAAAATTTGAGAAACTCTAGCTAATACTTATGTGTGCCGACATTCTTCCCAAGCATCATTCGAGAATGGAACAGCGAAGGTAGGATCAGATATTAGTACCGTAAATAGCCCCTCCCAAATACCGTCGAGCTGCTTTGCGGATTATAGATGTAGATGTATACAGGGTGTTACAAAAAGGTACGGCCAAACTTTCAGGAAACATTCCTCACACACAAATAAAGAAAAGATGTTATGTGGACAGGTGTCCGGAAACGCTTAATTTCCATGTTAGAGCTCATTTTAGTTTCGTCAGTATGTACTGTACTTCCTCGATTCACCGCCAGTTGGCCCAATGTTGACTTCGGTGCTTCTGTTGACATGCGACTCATTGCTCTACAGCACTAGCATCAAGCACATCAGTACGTAGCATCAACAGGTTAGTGTTCAACACGAACGTGGTTTTGCAGTCAGTGCAATGTTTACAAATGCGGAGTTGGCAGATGCCCATTTGATGTATGGATTAGCACGGGGCAATAGCCGTGACGCAGTACGTTTCCAGAACGAAGGTGTCCCGACAGGAAGACGTTCGAAGCAATTGATCGGCGTCTTAGGGAGCACGGAACATTCCAGCCTATGACTCCCGACTGGGGAAGACCTAGAACGACGAGGACACCTGCAATGGACGAGGCAAATCTTCGTGCAGTTGACGATAACCCTAATGTCAGCGTCAGAGAAGTTGCTGCTGTACAAGGTAACGTTGAAGCCTCACTGTATGGACAGTGCTACGGGAGAACCAGTTGTTTCCGTACCATCTACAGCGTGTGCAGGCACAATCAGCAGCTGATTGGCCTCCACGGGTACACTTCTGCGAATGGTTCATCCAACAATGTGTCAGTCCTCATTTCAGTGCAAATGTTCTCTTTACGGATGAGGCTTCATTCCACCGTGATCAAATTGTAAATTTTCACAATCAACATGTGTGGGCTGACGAGAATCCGCACGCAATTGTGCAATCACGTTATCAACACAGATTTTCTGTGAACGTTTGGGCAAGCATTGTTGGTGATGTCTTGATTGGGCCCCATGTTCTTCCACCTACGCTCAATGGAGCACGTTCTCATGATTTCATACGGGATACTCTATCTGTGCTGCTAGAACATGTGCCTTTACAAGTACGACACAACATGTAGTTCATGCACGATAGAGCTCCTGCACATTTCAGTCGAAGTGTTCGTACGCTTCTCAACAACAGATTCGGTGACCGATGGATTGGTAGAGGCGAACCAATTCCATGGCCTCCACGCTCTCCTGACCTCAACCTTCTTGACTTTCATTTATGGGGGCATTTGAAAGCTCTTATCTACGCAACCCCGGTACCAAATGTAGAGACTCTTCGTGCTCGTATTGTGGACGGCTGTGATACAATACGCCATTCTCCAGGGCTGCATTAGCGCATCAGGGATTCCATGCGACGGAGGGTGGATGCATGTATCCTCGCTAACGGAGGACATTTTGAACATTTCCTGTAACAAAATGTTTGAAGTCACGCTGGTACGTTCTGTTGCTGTGTGTTTCCATTCCATGATTAATGTGATTTGAAGAGAAGTAATAAAATGAGCTCTCACATGAAAAGTAAGCGTTTCCGGACACATGTCCACATAACATTTTCTTTCTTTGTGTGTGAGGAATGTTTCCTGAAAGTTTGGCCGTACCTTTTTGTAACACCCTGTATGTACTTAGTAGTTCGCCATGTGGGAAATGCACTGCAGTGTACCTCTTCTCTATTGTCTTTGGCCATTCAATTAATCACATTACGTTTGGCCTTCACCTCATCCTGAAGACGCAAACTAATTAAGATTTGAATAAAGGTGTAATATCTGTTTTTGCTGACGTTCGTTAAGTAGTCTTTGACTTGTCTTACAAGCGGTTTTTTTTTTTTAATATTCTCGGTGACAAGAATGTTGTTAGTGCGTTGCATGAGAAGTGGTGGGAGTTGAGAGGGAAAGAGTGGAAGGCTGGTAGGATTGGGAGCAGTGGGACGCGGGTGAGTGCAGCGGACAGTGATGGATCCGGCGCAGATGGCGGCGTCATTAGGACCAGGGAAATGAAGGAAGAGCGATGAGCGCGAAAATGTGTGCGCGGCAGATGAAAACTCAAAAACGAAGGCCCCTTCTCCAGCTGACAGTCTTTCCCACTCTGGCTGGTGGCTGATGTGAGAGCTCGCTCCGCTGGCGGCCGACGACCTGTTCGGCGAAAGACGACGGAATTAATATAAATTTTCAGAGGTGCGACTGCCACCCAAAAGTAGTGACAATTACACGTTTCTGTGTTTCCAGAGGCTGTGACTGCATTGTTTCTTACAGTCTTTCGTCGCTGTTTGGGAGTACAAGCAAATTACCGCACCTATCACCATATAACACTTTTAAATTTTTTTCGTTTCTTTTTCTTCTTTTCTGGAAAACTTACTCCCAAAGCTATGCAGTGTGTAATAGTAATATCTTATCCTATGTCTGAGCTCAACAGCGCACTAGTTATAGGGGAATCGCTGTATGGCTCTGAGCACTATGGGACTTAGCTGAGGTCATCAGTCCCCTATAACGTTGAACTACTTAAACCTAACTAACCTAAGGACATCACACACATCCACGCCCGAGGCAGGATTCAAACCTGCGACCGTAGCAGGACTGAAACGCCTAGAACTGCTCGGCCACCGCGGTCGGCTATAGGGGGTACTGATTCGGTTTCTTCAGGCTAGCAAATGAGAATTGGCGGTACTCAATATGGATGTAGACATCGTCGCTATGAACATCAACAGATAATGTGTATTGCAGTCTGTTATGAAACCGTGTCTGTATAGTGTGTGTAGCGTGAGCAGTGACTTGGTGTGAAAAATGAATGAACACCATAGCCTTTTGTACTGTAAAATAATTTCTTTATAAAACAGTATTTTACACTAAGGTGAAACGAATCAAGTAGCACTGTTTTAAACAAACTGTCTTATATTGGGGAGGGTGGAGCTTCTAGTCTTCACCTGGCTATGCTGACTTGTGTTTTGTGTGGTTTCCCTAAGCTACTGTGGGGGAAAGCTGGTACGATAAGGCCACAGCCGACTGCCTGTCCCATCCTTGTTTACTAGATGTGTAAGTAAAAAAAAATGGTTCAAATGGCTCTGAGCACTATGGGACTTAGCATCTGTGGTCATCAGTCCCCTAGAACTTAGAACTACTTAAACCTAACTAACCTAAGGACATCACACATATCCATGACCGAGGCAGGATTCGAACCTGCGACCGTAGCTGTCACACGGTTCCAAACTGAAGCGCCGGGAACCGCACGGCCACACCGGCCGGCCAATGTGTAAGTATGTCTACATGAATTATAAATATTATAAATTACATCGTTTTTGCTTTTCGTAAATTATATTACCAAGACATGTCCAATAACCTTGCAAAAGTGGTCTACATAGGATTAAAACCACTACTGCCGGCCGAAGTGGCCGTGCGGTTAAAGGCGCTGCAGTCTGGAACCGCAAGACCGCTACGGTCGCAGGTTCGAATCCTGCCGCGGGCATGGATGTTTGTGATGTCCTTAGGTTAGTTAGGTTTAACTAGTTCTAAGTTCTAGGGGACTAATGACCTCAGCAGTTGAGTCCCATAGTGCTCAGAGCCATTTGAACCATTTTGAAAACCACTACTACTACTCCAGTTAGTACTACCATCGGTCGCAAATTCTTACGACGCCACTTTTTTTCATCGTCGATATATTCTACACAAAAATGGAATCGTCAGTAAGAATGTATTTTCACTTACTAGAGTCGTCTTTTTGTGGTACGCTACTAGATTTGTAATTCGCACAAAGAGGTTTCAGACGTTTCTAAACAGACATACCTTCATACTTCTATTGACTGCAACGCTTCACAGTCCAGCCCTACAAAAGATCGTATCAGCCAACGGTCTTGCTGTTATGGTCTTCATCCCGAAGACTGGTTTGATTCAATTAGCCATGCCAGTCAATTGAGCGCAAGACTGTTAATTTCTGCATAACTACTGCAGACTACATCCATTTCAACCTGTTCTCTATTGTTAAGTGTTGATTTTCCCCTGCAATATAATCATGGATGAACACAGCAAACAGTAGCGCGTCAATCTGTACTTTAGTGCAAATCTGGCTAGATTTCAGCTGCAGTACAGCTATCATCAGTACTAAAAGAAATAAGAAAACATAGGAATCAGATATTTTGTTATATCAAGAAACATTTAGGAGTCGTACAACAGTAGCGTATGTTCCTGAAAAGACCTTGAACTGTCCATACCTCAATTGATACTGAGGCTGCTGTTTACAAGGCTACAGTGCCAACAATAGTGTAGTCATACGTACGAGGGGGTGTTAAAAATTAATACCGCCGAATTTTTTATGTGAAATCTTTTAAAGCTTTTGTAGCGCGTATTATGGGGTGCGTCAGAAACAGCATGTTTGTGCAGAGTCTACTTGCACATGGAGCCCGATTTTATAACTCATTAAAAAGACCCGAAACGGTTGTCATATGTAGATGAGATTGTATCTTTGGCACCACTGAACCAACTATGTTGCCTGAGTGGCAGAATCGATTGTAAGTAGGAGCACGCAGAGAGCAGTGGCAGTTGTTGCACTTTGTTATAGGTGGTATATAAGACTTAAAGCGGCTAGCTGTGACAAGTTAGTTGCTGGTCTATGGGCGCAACATAATACAGTTTTTGTAAAACGAAGTGATGAATGATATTGTTTGTGCACACACAGAGCCAGTAAATGTTAGGTCGTAGTTATTTCTATAAAAGTGTAAAGTGTGTATTATTAATTTTAGGGGCTATAAGATTATAAAGAATTGAAGTGATACTGATTGTTAATAAATATCGACCACTGTCCATGGCAGTTACAGAAAAATAATGAATTTATACTGTAACTCAAAGGGAAAACAACTGGAACAAATTTGTAAGAAAATGAAATTTTGTATATTTAGTTTTAAGTATGCAGCAACACGATATGTGGATTTGGCTAAATTTTACAGTACTGACCCTTGAACGTAGTGACCAAGTATTTTCCATCAGATTTAATGTATAGGTTGATTAAGTATGTCCGATTTGTAATATTTTGTGTGTTTTGTAATCCTGATACAGAGAGGGTAAATTTTGGGATCTATTTTGTCAAACGATGTCAGACTTTTTCATGTAACAACCCAAGTGTTTTAATTACGGCAGTAAGAGAGAATTGTACAACAGTTGAGAAGTTCACTGATTTTGAAGTTAATGTAAAATGTTTCATATCAGATTCTGTGAAAGTGAAACTTTATTTTGAATACAGTTTTCAAAGCGAAGCATTCGGTCTAATCATATCCCCTTATCAGTGCCTCATCCTGTTCCATATCGTATTTATTCAAATCTAATGAATGTTTTTCTAAAAGAAATCATTTTTCAATCAGAAAAATATTAATGTGCCAGAATCAGAAAAGTAATTAATGTTTGTAACAGTTTCAGTGCGAGCAGTATTCCACAGCGCTGAGCCAATATGCAGTATTTTCACTGAACATTTGCAAGAATATTTATTTATCAGCCAATCTACTGACATTCTTTGTATTTTATGGCCGCCATTGCAATTCGCTGCGCCAAGATTACATCCATTGTGACTGTAGAGCTAAGAAATATTTATTTTATTGTTTATTTACACAGGGCATTTTGTCAGTTTATTGTACAGGGCTATAGAACTCAGTGCTCTAGAGACTAGGTAAATTTCAGAAGGATTGATTTCTTTATGGGCACTGGGTATTGGTTTTCCAGATTAAGTTGTTTAATTTTTTTGTGGATTACAGTAAAACTGATTAAGCACTCCATTTGCTCAACAACACATCACACAGTAAATTTGAATAACACAAACATTAGGTATATCATATTCATTGGCAAACAAACATAATTTTTTTAAAGAACGTTACACATTTATAAAGAACGTTACATGTTGTAATCGAGTTTCGATATCGAAAAGTGTGTCCATCTCTCCTTCAGCATGACAACGTCAGACAAGACACAAGCGCTGCGGCATCGGCAACAATCCGACGCCTTGGATTCACTGTCGTCGATCATCCTCAATGTAATCCCGACTTGGCCTCATCCGATTTTCATCTGTTTTCAAAACTTAAACAAAATATTCGTGGACCCCACTTTGATAGTAACGAAGCAGGGCACGCAGTCATGAGGTTGTGTTTCCGTTAACAAAGCTGAACATTCTCAGCAAATATATCAACAAACTGGGCTCACGTTGGGAGAAATGTGTTCGTTTCAAGGGTGAGTATGTTGAGAAATAAATTTGTGGACATGAAGAACGAATGTGTAGAATGTTAGGAATGTCTGTTTGATTTAAAGAGCTTCTATTCAGCGATCTCAAGAATCTGTTGCATCACTGCAATTATTGGTTAAATGCCTCTGTGCGCGTTATAATTAATGTGATCTTGTCTTCGCGATGCCTGTCGAATACACTCAGTCGTCATGAATTTGGTTTCTGGCTTTCCAAACAAAAAAGTTTTATTCATGTAGTGGTTGGGTTACCGAATATCAAAATCTGTCCGATCCTATTTATCCCAGTCCGTTGATTGCTCGTAGATGCAGTTAATACTTCGATTGTTCTGCAGCGTTAATATTTGTGGTAAGAACCGTACTTCAGTTGTCGGCTGCCGTATTGACACAACTCTCAAAGTAGCGACCACAAAGCTAAGAGGACGCCTTATTATTACGCTTCTCAATCACCGGCATTATGTTATCCTTTTGTCGACAGTCTCTAACTGCTCGTTTGAAAATGACATAATAACGAGCTATATTTCACCGCGTTTGACTAAAAGCAACAGGCAGCTTTTTGAGGCTAAAATGCTACCGCTACAAATAAACTCATCCAACGAAATGTTCTACATCCGTTTAATAGATCACACTGCTCACTTTCGAAAAACTGTTGTGTAACTGCGACGGATATATACACACTGAAGCTACGAATGAAAATTTGTGCTAATGTCAGAAATCCTTTCTAAATCCAAATTCCCATTCACGCGTCAGCCCGCTTGGTATTCCTCCTAAACACAAAGAGCTTTGCGGGGACTCTCCAGCTGTCTTGGAATAATAGCTCAGCATTGAACGAAAGGGGGGATCCTGTCTGAAACCTAGGCATAGGTCTTCAATCAAATGAAACTATACGGTTCCAGAGAACGTTTCATGCCTCAAAGATCTATGATGTATATGTGCGGACTGAAGCGACGAATAAAAATTTGGAGTGAAGTTGAAGTCCGCGTACCTGCGCTCGCTTACACTGTCTCAAGACTGACACACTGTTTCTATTTGTAGTCCATTATTAAGTTACTGTGTTAACCTTTCAATATAAGACTATATCTGTTAAAGAGTAGATTATGGAAGTAGTTTAAATTTGTAAATTCCGTCAATAGCTACACGAAATACTGAAAATCAAATTTTAGTTGCCCCTCGAAGCCGTTAGATATGCAACCAGGAATCGGTACTGGGTTTCGCGATAGTCAATTAGTAATATCATTACCTCCAGACGAGTGTTTACAATTGGTTTTCAGAGTTTCTTTATTCATCTGCCAGTGATAAATTTCACGTCGGTCTCTCACAATCTGTCTTTACAAAAACCACTATGAAATAGAATCGTCATGAGACTTCTTTGATTCAGAGGCTCGTTTAGCAATATCGAAAACTGCAATACATTAAACTTTTCACGAAAACTTCACAGTGTAATAATTATATCGATTCCAGGTTAATTCCGCACAGTTTGGCCGATCCCCACGGAGAGAGTCGCTTCAGCTGATCAGAAACGTTTTTTAGTATATTTGACTAAAGAAATGAAAAATCCATGTATGGTAACGTAAAAGGAGACTGAATTTGGATATATTCATAGCTTACAATCCAGAAAGCAGTCAAAAGTCAACTGCTTGCGTTCCAGAATAAAGTTTCACTCTGTTGCGCTGATTTCAATTTTCCTGGCAGTTCGAAACTGTTTGTTAGACAGAGACGTGCACTCTGGACTAAAACTCCACCGACTGTGCTCTACTTCCCTCCCTGACAGCTTTACCGTCACCAAAACTTTTTTCCTACTTTCCAAAATTCACTTAATCTCTCCCGCATCCCTTGCGGAACCAGCATTCATGGAAGAAATGATGCTACAGGGAAATGGCTTATAATGGAAGACACGTAGTTCGCTCTAGAATGCCACCGCTGCTTTTCACTTTGTTGTCCTATCCTAATTAGGAAGGACCTGCACTCGACCGTGAGGCATCGGACAGAAACATAGCAATCGCGTGTAGTCGTTACTTTTAATGCCGTTCAGCAGTACTCATATTATGGTAATACAGTGTATTCAATCTCCTACTCTTACGAAATTTGTTGTAAAAAACAAAGAAGAGAGGGAGTGGAGGGGGGTTGGGAGGGAAGAAGAAAGAAATCATTACCTGCACTACAGCCATCTCTCTAAAGAAACGGCTGGTTTTGGAGCGGAAAACTATAGGGAGGGGACTGTAATTCTGACAGCACTGTCTGTTGCTTGACACCTTCACACATGTTACCAGCATACAGCATGAAACAGAAATTATGCAAAGGAAAACACAAAAAGTTAATGTACGACATTAGTAACCTACACAGTACGTAGGGTTCAGTGTGCGCTGTTGTGGCTGGTTTTTAGTCTAACAGAATAAACAACATTTAGAATCATTTTCATACAATTTTAGTTTAGCCTTTTACTCGTAATTGTCGTAATTAAACAGGATTAAAATAAAATGATTCTATGATACGTATATTTTGATGATTCTACACAAGCACACATAGCTCACGGCAACGCATTCACTATAATGAGCTTCACAACAGAGCATGCTCTGAGCCTTTATTACTGTGAACAGTTAATTGTAGTTGACTGAGCTGTTGTATTATTCGACTGCACATCACAAGCACGTTAAGGGAAAGCTGGTTGTGGGCGTATTCGATCATAGGCAATTACCTGATTCGGAATATTAAAATTTACTTACACCATCATTTGCATGTACAACTGTAAATTCTGAACCGTTTTAGACGATAGAACAGACAGAGAAGCGGGATTCACTAATTGAAGAACAAGAACACGTAGTGGAAATGACTAATTTTTATGTAAATGGTTACTGATATCTGTATTACACAAGCGAAAGAGAGTTTGGCTTGAGAAAACCAAGATTAATAAGCTGTATGTAACACCATCCCGTGATTACTTGCGCAGTATGAAACAGTTATAAAAATGCTCAAGTCCATTTATCTCGTTATTTAACAGTCTCGCCCCTTTATGGTCATCGTTACCTAGATCTCCCTCCCGTCGCTGCAGCACCTTTAAAGTGTATTACCGTCCAGTAGTTGTGACTACAGACAAGTCATTGCTTTACTTGTGCTGATAACCATTAACCATAAAAAGTCCATTTCAACACTGCGAAAGGTGACTATTAAAAGATTGGAAGTCGCTTGGACACAGCTAGACATGGCGATGGCATAATTCTGCAGCACCAGTGGCGGTGGCATTGGGGGGGGGGGGGGGGGCGCTATGGGGGCTACAGCACCCCCCCCCCCCCCATGGAGTATCATATTGCATTGGATAAAATGACTTCAGAAATCAGCGAATATTTTACTCCAACAGATTCAATCATTTTTAAATAATTATTTAGCAATATAGGTTACAATGTGTTTCAAACACATTTTAACAAAAGAATAAGAGTGGAAAATAGCTTACTATGTAAACCAATAAATATCATTTAACTTAAATTAGGCGTCTTATTATTTATTAAAACACATTTTTTACCCAGAACACCAAAACAGTTACCAAAAACTAACCAACACTACATTTTACCAATTTGTCGGTAGAGGACCCAAACTCTCGTTTTGTTAGCGATATTCCATCCCCCCAAATTCCCCCCCCCCCCATCCCCCCTAATAAATGGTGAATGGTACACAATAAATACCACAAATCTTTGATGATACCAGGAAAAACAACCGAGAACGTCGTATCATTCCTCATGACAGTGCCAATTATCACACATAACACTTGAGGAAAAACTGACTACTTGAGAGAGAGAAAGATGCAATGTAATGTCTCACAGCATTTATTGATCAATCGCTTAACGAACTCCGTTTGTTTCCTTATGTCAAACGAAAATTTCTTGAAAATAGGTTTTCATCGCGTCAGTGAGCTGTTGATTCCTTCAAGATCTCGTTCTTGTGGTACCAACCTCGGAGTGGTAAAATTATTTCCGTTATTGGATCGAACCTAGTGCAGAAGTATGGAGGTGGATACCGCGAGAAACCGTGAAAACCATTTATCCAAAAAAATTTTTTATTTTACTACTTTTGTAAAAACCTTAAAAAGGCAGCCTTCGTAGAAAAGAAGACCACTCAAAAAGCGCCAGCCGACCCTACATGTGACCTGTGCCCTTTTCTGACGGGCGATGCCGGCCACTTCCGGAGAGGCACTTGCTTTGCCAGCAACACGATACACATCCGCTAAGGGTACTGAATGGTTAATTCGCCCGCCACCTCTGCATTTATGTATGTCGCGGTGTGTTCGTTTGCGTAATTATCAGATTAATTCGTAACACACAGGCTGCTGATTGCTGTTTAATGCGATTCCGATATGATGTGAGCGTAACACGTGTCCGGCGGGCGTTTTATTCTCTTCATAACAGTTTAACGGCGGCGAGTGCTCCCGCGTCCGCTGCAGAACGCTCGGCTTCCGGCGTCCTCTTCAAATCCGGTCGCCTTTCGCCCCTGCCGAGGTCGTCGGCTATTCCCTTTGATGCGCGGGCTGGCTTCGACCTTAGCCGTCTGGTGTTTCCCGAAAGTCGCAACACGAATAATACAGGCGTCTTACCGCAACTCGCCGACATTAAAGGAATGTCTGCCGACGAGTGTTCCGGATCCTGCCTTATTCACTGCGCCATTGTAATTACAAATGTGCGCCCTCTAAATGCACTATGCTTCACCAAACGACTCCCCCTGTACCTCTCTTTACTAATTTAGGCACGCCGTTCGGGAGAAGTTGCCGCAGTCGCGCATAAATATTCACGACGAGTGTGTGATGCCAGGGGTTCGCGGCGTTAATGCGTTAAATATGTAACGGGAGCACGCCTTTGTCACGTCTCCCACCCGGGCCGATGTACTTTCCTCGTCACTGTCGGATTAGCGCGCTAACTGGTCACATTAATGCCAGAAGCCACCCACATGATTAGGCTTCCCTGGCGTACAGATCTTTCCTGCACAGTCCGTACCTTAAAAGCAAAATATTCTGGTTGGCAACCCTTTTTTGCAGCAAACAGCCGATCAACCCCAGGTGAGGTTCACCGCCCAATAATGTCAGACGATCACTTCAGCGGATAACGAAGTATCTCCGATACTCATATTCGTTTGTTTATTTCTATATTTTTTGTGTTTAATTTGAAATCAGTCAGCCATCCTGAGAGGCAGTCCATTTAAAAACAAGGGAGCAACAACCTTTGTGCCTCAGTCACAGCGTGGATGTGAAGAATCTTAGCATTACACTTCTCTATCTAGTAAAATTAAGATCTTGAACATGGCTGGAGGCAGCAACTGTAGACTGCTGTCTTCAAGAGCAAATTGTGAAAAATAGTCAAATGAGTTGCAATAGTAAAAATGGTTATTGATGCCTCTTGACCTAAGTTCCAATGTCTTCTTCATAAGAATAGACGGTTCACACTGGGTACATAATATTACGAAGACACATTAAAAATGTAGCCACTAGAAGCAAGCGAAGATAAAATTCACCTTGATAATGTTGCGTTTTTGTTATGATATAGATGAATGTTATCTTCATTTGTGACTTATGCTTACATTTTTAACGTACCGCCACAACACCATGTAACCAGTGTCCGTCACTGATGCTCCTGAAAAAGACGCGTTTAAAGACGTCGAAACCTAGGTCAAGACGTGTTAATAAGGCTTTTTACTAGTACAGATGATTCGGCTTTTTTCACCTTTGCGTCACAAAGAACGTAAAATTAATCTGATTTAAGTCCTGGAGTTCAATACATGATATTATATATTACGGAAACCCATAGACGTCAAGAATTCACAAACAAGGAAACTTGTTTAAACTACTCGTTTATATAGATGTTGAGAGTTTTGTTCCACTTTTATTTATACTGATGATGCAAGGGTAATAATGAAGTTCAAAAGAGCCAATGAGCCAGAAGTGAAGTGCTGAAAAGGATTATTGATTGGCTTTCGATAAATGCTGTATAATTTTACCAACAAAATGTGGCTGTGATGGCTATTTGGTGCAAGCAGTAGGTTGTAGGTATGGGATTCTGTCAGGAAAGGGGAGGGGAATGTTGGTCGTTCCAGTCGCTCCAACACGGCTCCAGATCCATTCAGCCTGCCACCAAAAGAGTACCAGTAAACTTTTCCCAGGGTAAAATGCGGCCGGATCTGTGCGCTAGCTACCTGACCCTCCTAGTGCAGCGGCGAAGAAAGACCCCACTTTGCCTGCAATTAGGCTAATAGCATGGCCGAGAGCTTGTGTCACAGATTTATTTACTTTATCTAAGTGGGAAAGACGCAGTTAATAATAATAATAGGTGGGATAAAGTAGACACTAAGGGAAACTGAATTTCCACCAAGCTATGGTTATCGATTGAAGCTTACGCCCCGCACTTTTTGAATACAGATATTGCAAGGTATCACGCCAAATATTTCTAAGTGAATACGAAAATAACTTGTAGGAGCTATATGCATATTTCTGATGACGGACTACTTTTCCCTTCCTAAGGGGGCAAAGTGGTCAGTTCCATCGCAATAGGATCACATGTTCGTTGTTCTAATTTTCACGTGAATAAAACCGAAAGAGGGATTAGAGAACACAGGGTTATCGCAGCGATACTGAATATTGTATTCTCCAAATCCACCAAAAATATACCTATTCAAAAAAGCAGATAAAAATTCCCTTGAGGCCTTCCTGAGAGACAATCTCCAATCATTCCAAGTGTAAGTGTAGACCAGATGTGGCTTGAATTCAAAGACATAGTATCGGCAGACATTGAGAGATTTATACCAAATAAATTAACAAACGATGGACCTGATCCTCCTTGGTACACAAAACTGGTTAGAACACTGTTGCAAAAACAACGAAACAAACATCAAATTTCAATACAAGCAAAATCCCCGAGAATGACGATCTTTGACAGAAGCTCGAAATTTAGCGCGGAATTCAATGCGATATGCTTATAACAGTTTCCACAACGAAACTTCGTCTCGAACCCTGGCAGAAAATCAAAAGAGATTCTGGTCGAATGTGAAGAATGTTAGCAGCAAGAAACAATCAATGCCTTCTCTGCGCGATAGTAATGAGGATACTATCGAAGACAGTGCTACCAAAGCAGAGTTACTAAATAAAGCCTCCCTAAATGCCTTCACAAAAGAAGACGAAGTAAATATTCCAGAATTCGAATCAAGAACAGCTGCCAGCATGAGTAACGAAGAAGTAAATATCCTTGGAGTAGTGAAGCAACTTAAATCACTTAACAAAAGAAAGTGTTCCGGTCCAGACTGTATACCAATTAGCTCCCTTTCGTAGTGTGCTGATGCATTAGCTCAATACTTAACAATCATATATAACCGTTCGCTCGACGAAAGATCCGTACCCAAAAACTGGAAAGCTGCACAGGTCACACCAATATTCAAGAAAGATAGTAAGAGTAATCCTCTAAATTACAGGCCCATATCGTTAACGTCGATGTGCAGCAGGATTTTGGAACATACATTGTGTTCATTATGAATTACCTCTAAGGAAACTGTCTATTGACAAACAGTCAACATGGGTTTAGAAAACATCGTTCCTGTGAAACACAACTAGCTCTGTATTCACGTGACGTGTTGAGTGCTTATTGACAATGGATTTACGATCGATTACGTATTTCTGGATTTTCGGAAGGCTTTTGACACTATACCACACAAGCGGCTCGTAGTGAAACTGCGTGCTTATGGAATATCGTCTCAGTTATGTGACCGGATTTGTGATTTCCTGTCAGAGAGGTCACAGTCCGTAGTAACTGACGGAAAGTCATCGAGTAAAACAGAAGTGACTTCTGGCGTTCCCCAAGGTATTGTTATAGGCCATTTGCTACTCCTTATCTATAAAACGATTTGGGAGACAATCTGAGCAGCCATCTTAGGTTGTTTGCAGATGACGCTGTCGTTCATCGACTAATAAAGTCATCAGAAGATCTAAACAAATTGCAAAACGATTTAGAAAAGATATCTGAATGGTGTGACAAGTGACAGTTGACCCTAAATAACGAAATGTGTGAGGTCATCCACGTGAGTGCTAAAAGGGATTCGTTAAACTTCGTGAAACGCCCTGCTAACCCCACAGGAAAGGACAGGTAGTGTAAATTGTGGAATGGGGCCAAAATAAGCGGTTGTCAGTTACACTCGAATATACAACTTTATTTATTTCACGAAATATTACAAGAGCCAAGAAAATGTTTTTTTAAAAAAAAACACAGCACTAATTTTTGGAACTCAACTATCGGCTGAAGGGCCATACAATCTCATGCCTTAAGGTCAAGACCACTTTAATTTAAAATCGGCTGAAAGCCAATAACTTAAGAATCAAACCGAACTCAGAAATTTAATAGGCAAAAGTACTTTCTTAAATCAGTTCTTTCAATTAGGGTGAAGGCCCAAACAATCTCACACCTTAAGAGCAAAACAACTTTAATTCAACACCACGTAAGACTCAAAAAAATTAAATTTTTAAAAGGCCAAAGGCCTTATCTTGTAAGGTGTCAGCCAAATCCAACACCTTCCATGAAAACCCTGACATGATAAACAAATCCAGTAGTATGTCACATAGCTCCGAATAAATCGTGACATTAAATTAACCAAAGTAATACGAGTAACGAGTGAGCAAATGGAATACCACAGACTAATACAAGAATGCCTAAATGCCTGTCATACCTTCCCACCGTGAGACAGACGCAGTTCAAGGGGAGAAACGAGAACAGAAGCCGAGAGCAGAACCGTGTTAAGCTGGAAGGCCCTACGATTATGGACGGACACCCACGTCGCTAGCTAACCGCTAGGACCACACCCCAGCAGCAAGTTTTAGAGTGAGACTTTTTCGCGTCTCTGTTACGTCAGGACCCCCCCCCCCCCCCCCCCCCGCCCATGTTAAAAGCTAGAGCCCTCCAGAAGAACAGTATAGATCTTACAATAACACAAAAAAGGGCCACACCACCCGCAAGTTTTAGCGTGAGACTTTTTCGCGTCTCTGTTACGTCAGGACCACCGCCCAGCCCATGTTAAAAGATAGAGCCCTCCAGAAGAACAGTATAGATTTTACGATAACGCTAAAAGGACCACACCAGCTGCAAGTTTTAGCGTGAGACTTTTTCGCGTCTCTGTTACGTTGCAAACTTTAAAAACATTGCCCCACCACGAAAAGTATAACATTTCTCATTGGATAGACAGAATTTTTGTAAGCGGAGCTTAAGGTTATCATTGAGACCCTGATTGGTCAGATGAAAACACAGCCAGATAGTTTTTTTAAACCAACTTCGGTAAATTGTAGTAAGGAGAAGTTAAGAGTTAGTTCCGAGACGGCGAGGTGAGTGGAGCTGTGCTGCCCGCCGCCCCCTGACGAACACCGACAAGGTAATGAATGCACGCGATGCCGCATAACAGCGCATAAAGCTTCACTCAGAACTGCAGAAGTATCATCTGTTACACCCCCTTTTTGCGTAATACTAGTGTCGATCGTCAATTAAAGCTCATGGTGTTCACATTTGCCACTTGAAGTAAAAATCTGAAGCGTGATGATTTTTCTGTTATATAGTTATTGAGAAGCCACATCAGCCACTGTAATTTACGACAAGTTAGATAAGTAATTAAAGATAATTGAGGGTCACTGTAGACCATTTTGATAGTTTTCTCTTTTGTGAAACTTAATTTAAACCTAGATTATAGATGTGATATGGCATAGGTCATCCTTCGATCCATTGTAGAACTTGGAAACCCATTCAGGGAATATTCGTTCACTTTTTTGTTGAACGCAGTTGGTTTTTACCATCCTATATTAAAACATTTCCTTTTATCAACAGTGCAATTTATAAACAATGTTTTGTCAGTAGAATAAAATTTCCAATAGTAAACTTAACTGCTTTTTCGACGTTATTTTTACCAGCTAAATAAAAATAGGAAAGCCTTGAACCCCTTCCACTAAATTTAGTTAGTATTAAGATTCTTTTACAGGGAGTGCAGTGGAGCTGACGCTGAAATCATTAAGTATTTGGTTATATCATCGCCAGTCTCACTGAACTCTTCTGAATTCTACATGTCGTGTGTGGTCTGGCGTCCCCTTACCAGCAACAGGTCCCAGGTTCAAACTAGTCAATTCCCTAAAAAACTCGGTCAGAGCGTCGTTGCGCGAAAGTGGTAGGGAGACACGATATAGAACAAACAGACACCACGCAGAATGTTAGAATCTTCAGACAGTTCTTTAAAGTAGGCTGCAGACCCAAACAATCTTACGCTTTAAGGGCAAAACAACCTTAATTTAAAAATCAGCTGGAAGCCATACAAATACAGACAACAACAACAACAAATGAGAAAAGGCAGTACACCCAAGGGCGCTCAGAAGTTTCCGAGGGTCGGCCTGGGATTCAAACACTAACTCTCGCTTAGGTGAGACAGGCAGTCGGCCCAATCATTCTCGATCCGACGACAACCCAGCCGACAGACAGTCAACGGACCTACCGACATGATAACTTCGGCTCCAACCGACCAGCACACAACAGGGAGTTCAATGAAACAACCTAGAAAGTATTGGCGCCCACAACCAATTATACATTGAGCTCTCAAACTACACACCGTGTTGGACAGTGACAACACGACGAGGAAAATACACTGCCTGAATTTACGTCAACGACCAGCGCAGGTAACAGGAACGTTAACGGCCACAAGGCAGAAGATTCCGCTGGTGCACTTCAATTCAAAATAACCAAGTACAGTTAAATTCTACCGGAGGATGGCTAAAATATGCCAACTTAAAACACACGTTGTTGCTCGCGGGAATGTCCCAACAGTCGACAACGAAATCCAAACGACACAACGTGAACAGTCGTGACTTGCTGGTGGATAAAGTCAAAACTCAACTTTCGTGTCCAGCATCGGTGAGCCACGGACCTCGTAGCAATGGGATCAGCACCACACACAACGACCGCGCGTGGACGCCGCCAGCGGCCCCGGCCAAACTACGCGCTGCGGAGATTTCCTCGCTGCTCCACGCCAGCCAACCAACTGGAAGCACACAGCACAGGCACAGCCCAGACGGAAACTATAAGCGCCAGGCCAAAGTTAGTACAAGGTGCGAATGTCGATACATACCGCTGCTGCCACTCGTGGAGAGGAACGATAACAGCATAATCGTGATAACCCTGGGAGACTAAACACAGAATAGTAATCAAGGTTTAACCCAACGCATAACATGAGTCAGCCACGGCTGACTTCGGTTACACGATAAATCAGTCTGATCTAAAAGCTGTAAATTCAACTAAATACCTAGGTATTACAATTACAAACAACTTAAATTGGAAGGAACACACAGAAAATGTTGCGGGGAAGGCTGATCAAAGACTGCGTCTTATTGGGACACTTAGTAAACGTAACAGACCTACTAAGTAGACAGCCTGCACTACGCTTGTCCGTCCTCTTTTAGAATACTGCTGCGCGGTGTAGGATCCTTACCAGGTAGGACTGACGGAGTGCATCGAAAAAGTTCAAAGAAGGACAGCTCGTTTTGTACTGTAGCGAAATATGGGAGAGAGTGTCACAGAAATGATACAGGATTTGGGCTGGACATCATTAAAAGAAAGTCGTTTTTCGTTGCGACGGAATCTTCTCACGATATTCCAATCACCAACTTTCCCCTCCGAATGCGAAAATATTTTGTTGACATCGACCTACACAGGGAGAAACGATCACCACGATAAAATAAAGGAAATCAGAGCTCGTAAGGAAAGATATAGGTGTTCGTTGTTTCCGCGCGCAATACGAGATTGGAACAATAGAGAATTGTGAAGGTGGTTCGATGAACCCTCTGCCATGCACTGAAATGTGATTTGCGGAATATTCATGTAGATGCAGATGTAGATGTGATGCTGCAGTGGAATTTTGAAATTTAGGTTAACATACAATATTGGGAGTGAGGAGGTTCTTCGTAGGATCGGCGAAGAAACAGTATATGAAGAACACTGACAAGAAGAAGGGAGAGGATGAGAGGACATTTGTTAACACATCAGAAAATAACGTCGATGGCACTAGAGGGAGCTGGAGAGGGTAAAAAATGTAGGGGAAGGTTAGAATACATCCAGCAAATATGAGGGTCGTTCCCATTTTTTTTAGAAAGCGATTAATATACACAGACAAACGTCTTTGTTGGCGCTTCATATTTGATGTTTTTTTCTGTGCGCCGGTGAAGTTTCAAACCCTTCTGGCAGATGGCAGAGCCGTAGTACAGCTTCAAAGTGGTGTCTGCACGCGACTCACGTTACAAACAGCCGATGTTATAGATTTCTTGCGTGCAGAAAAAGAAACCGTGGTGAACATCCATAAACGTTTGTGTGCAGTGTATGGCAATGCTGGAGTTGATAGGAGTACAACTAGGCGATGGGTAAAGAAAGTTACAGCCTCAGACAATGAGGGAACAGAGCCCCGTGGTCAGACACGCTCGGAGATTCCCCTCACAGCCACTACTGCTCCAGACATGCTGAATCGTGTGGATGCCGTTATTCGTGCCGACCGGCGCGTCACAACTCGGCAGTTGGCTCTGCAGTTTTCGGTCAGAAATGGAAGTACGTCTGCAATGATCCAGACTCTCGGATCTTCAAAGAGGTGCTCACGATGGGTTCCACGAGTTGACACAGCGGACCACAAGATTCAAAGAAAAACCATTTCATCTGAATCAAATGGTTCAAATGGCTCTGAGCACTATGGGACTCAACTGCTGAGGTCATTAGTCCCCTAGAACTTAGAACTAGTTAAACCTAACTAACCTAAGGACATCACAAACATCCATGCCCTAGGCAGGATTCGAACCTGCGACCGTAGCGGTCTTGCGGTTCCAGGCTGCAGCGCCTTTAACCGCACGGCCACTTCGGCCGGCTCATCTGAATCGTTGGAGCTTAAAGATTCTCTGCGGGGAATACATTTTGAATATGACGAGAGTGTCAGTTATGCACCGAAAACATGGCTACGCCTACAGGACAAGAGCTTTTACTTACCAGCAGGGAGCCGCGCGGAGTGGCCGTGCGGTTTGAGGCGCCATGTCACTGACTGCGCGGCCCCTCCCGCCGGAGGTTCGAATCCTCCCTCGGGCATGGGTTTGTGTGTTGTTCTTAGTGAAACGTCCCCTTTGAACAATTATACAGGACTGTGCTTAAACTGACACACAATATTTTTTTAGTGCAACGCAATCTGACTTTCAATAATCCCTACAAAAGAATGGCCCTGACTAACATTAAACTATACCTTTCACAAATCACTTACCTCACAAAAATCTTCGTTACTCAAGCTACTGCAATACAGCGAGCGCCACTACTGCCAGCCAAATAAAAGATTCAAACTACTGAAGGCACTAACTACTGATAGGCATAGTTAGAAAATGAAAGATTTTAATAGAGAACAAACAATGTATTTACCTTAATAGTCATAATATATATGACATCCAGTCTTACAAATTTCAACACTCCGCCATCTCTCTCCCATCCACCACTGCTGGCGGCTCACCTCCAACTGCGCAACGCTACGCGCTGTTAACATCCATCTGCTCAACACTACAATAGCAGACAACAATGCAAACCAGCCACAGACTGCACACAGCACAGCCAGTGATTTTCATACAGAGGTGGCGTTACCAATAAAAAAAAACATAAACAGCCTACTTACATAGCCCCCATGCTCCCCACAAAAAATTTTACAAATTTTTTGGGCAGTGGCCAATACAGATTTGAAAAAATTTTTCATAATTACAATAACAAAGATATCAAATGCACACACTTATTGATACAATGTTGGTCAAAAGCTAAAATTTTTTTACAGTCCATAAAGACAGTCCTGATCGTTCATCACAGTAAAATTGCAGCGTTTTTCTCAAAGTCTCAGCAGTAAAAGAAAATCCACATGGAAGTAGTGGATTTCCATGCAGTCTTGAAGAAGTAGCGGTGTCCTTCCAACGGAAAGACAGTGCAGACAGGTAATGGGCCACAACAGAGCAAACCCACAGCAGAGTCAGTCGAAGTTTTGAAGAATACTGGTAGGTAGGTCATCACAGAGCAGACCCACTGTAGTCCTGGCAGAGATTATGGTATTGGTGGGCCATCAGAGGTGCAGACCCACTTCGGTCTTTGTAGAGACGGCCTGCAACCATCTGTTGCGACTGTGCAGGTGCACAATCACCATCGAAGAGTCTTGCGGGCAATATAGCAAGTCTATAAACCACCACTTGTGTACTCACAAAACTTTTTGGAATGTCCTTAGAACCAGCAATGCTGTTATCCAGTCCCTTGCTGAATTATCAACACACGTGCAAACACTAACAGTCCCTACTTCTCACATATTGTCCATATACTATGACCAACAGAAACGTGTGCAGTGAAATGAAGGCTTCCAAGTTATTTAATTTGATGAACTCGTGTCAATTACAATTTTATAACATAAGAATACAATAACAAAGGTGCAAAAAACATCATTAAAGAACATAACAATACAGATAACATTTGTGGTAATGCAGGCTTTAGAAAAGAATAGAAATAAATATATACATCAGTGTTACAGAAATTAGACGTAAGGAAATACATAAAAGATCAGAATAACTTTTGAAACATCAACTTTACACATGAGCATTTAAACAAAACAGAATAAATAATGTCTAAACATCTTTACAAAGTAAATAACATATTATTAGAAAAATTCCACAACATAACTCTCATCAGCTAAACACATAAAGACAGGAAAAACACAAATACACAAGGGTACACAGACACCTAGCAGAATAACACAAGAGGAAAGGGCAGGGTTTGTTTTCAGTGTAACATTTGGTACTGCAGTCCAACCCAAAACTTCATTCCATAGATCTTTCGTCTTATTTCAACATTTGTTTCCCCCCAAAAAAATCCTATCCAAGCATGATTTCTGTATTTATATGTTCACATATTTCTTACCTCATTATTTATTTTCCATTATCATACCTCATCATTTATTTCCAAGAAAATCCTACCTATACCTGCTTTCTGTACTTTTTTTGTATAACTTCTCAATGCATTTCTTCCAATTCATCACAACTCGTTCTCTTATATAGCCTACCCCATTTTAAGCTAACTTAAATCTACTGAGCTCAGATATGTATACTAAGGGACGAGGCAATGCAGCAGCACAAAACAATTAACACAAACAGCAATGACAAAAAAATGGAAATCGGCAAAGCAAGCTACAGTAAATCTAAATTACCAAGTAATGCAACATTACAACTAATATGAGCCAATGTGCAGCAAAAAGAAAAATGAATCAGTAGTAAAACTAGCTTAACAGATTAATACAAAGTGAAATTTTGTAGCACTATGCCTGGCAAACAGCAGCAGCAAATGTAATAACTTATATCTAAACATGACAAAGCTCAAGCAGAAAAAATATTACGCTAAAGATGGCCATGTCTAATACCTATGTCACATCTTAATACTAGAGTGATGCATCACAATTTATTCTACAAAAGAAATTACCAAGTACTTGAAAAGAAAATTCTGTATGCAATTCCTGTGAAGGGAAATGTCTTTTTGTGCTCCCTCGTTTTTTTTGGAAGTAGATCATAAAATGGTTATTTACTGGATCTGTAGGCATAAAATATTTATATTAGTACATCTATAAAATTTTATTTTAACCAATGCTGCAGTGCAGCTAGGAACTAGATATTAAACAAAATGAGCAATCTCTCAACTAGAAAGACAATAGATGTAAAATGTTTCTCATCATTTCATTAGGCATTTTAGTAAATATCATAAATTAAGAGCTCCACAGTGTAATCATATGTTTTCAAGTTTGAGCGTGTCGTATTTGCGATGCTTTCGACAAAGTTATGTCAATAGCGAGGATAATGGTCTCCTTTTTTTTCTCCACCTAATGGCTTTCTTTTGTCGGACTACTATCTCTCAGCTGGGCGCCCAAAACGCATTACATCAAGGTCACTTACCTTTCTTACTGAAATATTTACGACAGCAGAGTCCGCTACAGTGACAGTCTCATATAAAAATATTTTCACAGGTTGAGAATTTGCGTTACAAATGTGTAGAAAATAAAATCCTATAAATGTAACAGTGTCCAAAAAATTTTCGACAGCATTGTAATACATTCACGCATGTACATACATTTCAGAATTCTAAAGTACGATTCTTGGTTTCCAACATCCTTCTCCACAAATCAGAGTCCCTAACTACTACTCATTATTCCTTACCTTATTATACATATACATATTCGTCGACACTGCTTCAATATTTCATCATAAGAAATACGTAGCATAATCAAATTCCTCATATACGGTAGCATCATCTTATTGGTCATAAACATATCTCAACAGCATAATACACATCGTCATCGTAATAATATCATAACATCTCAGTCAATTCTCAAAATCGTCGTAGCTTCCTCCAATAATTTCAAAACCTAAAAAAATTCTCTGCTCATTTCAATAGTGTCATCTACCTCAAACCTACTTTAAAAATCATGATCCCATACCAAATACATCATTCAAAGCTCTCATAGTATCACAATGGTTCCGAAAAATATGAAGGGTTCACACAGTACAGACAAAATACAATTTCATAAGTGTGAAGTTATCCAACGGTGTAATTACATAAACATCTGTCACTGATGTAGTAAAATAAATGTTTGTCTCTCTCAGTTAAATAATCAGATAGCTGTGTAATTCTGTGTTAGAGAAATATGGTACCGATGTGTAAATTTGTATAAGCAAATACCATATTAGCTAGGGCTCCTTGTGCTTGCCAAACACATGGTACACAAAGTAAGTGAGTACCCCCCTGAGGATTAATGTAATTATACCCTCAGGTGTTACAGATTACAGCAATGGAATGAAATGTATCACGGAAAAACTTTGTATTATTGTACTTGAAATATCTTTAAAAATAAATGTTTTAAGTACAAAATTAATCACTCAGATACGTGTACTGTAGCGCTAAACTGTGCATCTTGTTGTAAGGTAATCTCTGTGGAAGTGTCGTAGTTATCGTCCTCCGAAAGCTAAGTTCTGCAGAAGTCAATGTACTTACCTCATGATAAACAAAAGTGAAATGCTTTGCGTATAGATATCTCAGTTATTACGCTTATTGCCGTGATGAAGAAAGTACTGTGCTGTAACGTATTGTTGTGCTACGGAAAAGGCTGTCTCCTTGTAGCTATACCACAAAAGTTACTACTAAAACATGTTTTGCTTTCCAGAAGAATTCAGAAAAACTGTGCAGTTATAAAACAGATACACCGCAAAAGCAACAATGTAAATTGTGTCACACATTAGTAGCGTCGTGATATAATCGTGTAGCTGTGAAAGAAACCAAATACTAAGTTATCTTTAATCTCACAGAAAGTACTTAAAATAAAGAATGTCTTTTCAAGTAAACCAAAATGTTGCAGTAAAATCTCATTAGCAGGATATGTTCTAAGTATGTAAGCCATATATTCGTTATGTAATCGTGCAACTAAAAAGCAAGAATGTAGAAATAACAACACTGTGTCGTCACTATAACAATGCATTCGTACTTTCTGTTTAAATATGTTCTCTTGGTTCTTGAATGGATAGTTAACTTTAAAACATGGTTGCATGTTAACAGTTTGTAAGTGTGACAAAGAGTACCAGTAACGTGAAGTGAAAGATTTTATGGCAAAGACTAAGTTAAAAGGCAGATTATCTCTCAATAAATGGTTTTACATGCGAAATGTGCATCTTGTTGTAAGGTAATCTCTGTGGAAGTGTCGTAGTTATCGTCCTCCGAAAGCTAAGTTCTGCAGAAGTCAATGTACTTACCTCATGATAAACAAAAGTACACAGAATTTCAACTCTAAAGCAATTATCACGTTTTATACGTCGGTAAGGAATGCTAAAATTTTTCTCAAGGTTAGCGTCTATGTTATTTTTCTCTCAGCCAGCCGGCGCAGGTGGCTGCCTGCGGTGCGAGTCATTGTCTGTCTCTTTGTTCGTGTGCGTCGTTATTAGGATTAGGAGACCTAACTTTTACAAATTCACCTCGTCGAGAGTGCCCTGCTCTGTTTGAATCCCGCCAGTTCTGATGCAATTCAGGTCTGTCGTTACGATCATATCGTCTGTCGTCAAGTCGATAGATTCCATAGTTTCTTTCTTGTCGGTCACGTGGTGGAGAATTTCTCCCGGAATCGTAACTGCGCGCTGAACTGTTGCCTCTGAAGTTATTCTGTCTCCCTTGATAATAATTGTTTTGGTTCTCATATTGTCTGTTTCTATGGTTATCTGTCATATTCATTACTACGGAAATGCGATCTTTCTCTGTAACTATTATTCTGCCAACGGTTGTCATTCGGGTGGTGTCTGTTTTGATCACGATTTGTGTTGTGAGAATAGCCTTGTCGTGTCCATTTATTATTTCTGTCATCGCGGAATTGTGACGGATGTGACCTGTAACTGTTGTGCTCCTGTTTTCGCGTTCGGCGATTGTCAGTGTCAGTTTCCAGTTCTTGTAAGAGTCCCTGAAAAGCTTCAATGTCGTCTTTGCAACGTCCTGCCAAAATAATATGTCGTAAATATTCAGGTAATTTGATTAAGCAAATGTGGATGAGTTCTGAGGAGCTGAATGGGTTTGAAAGATACTGATTCTTAAGCAACATGTCTTCAAAATATTTGATAAGACTGGAAAATTCAGATTGTTCGAAACGTTTCATCATTATGATGCTATGTTTTACACGGTCTTGTGTAGCTTGAGACCAATATGCTGAGAGGAAGGCATGATAAAATTCTCCTACACTGTGACAATCGTGAATGACCGATCGCATTCTTACAGCTGGTTCATTCTCCAAGTAGCCACACATAAATTCTAATGTGTGCTGCAATGACCAGTTGGGAGGAAAACAATGAGAGAATTGATGAAGCCATGCTCGTGGATGAATGTCGTTGCCAGAATTCTTAAATATTTTGAATTTACGTGTAGTAATGAACAGCTTATAGTCAAAATCATCATGTCGGCGAGTCGCATATCAGTCATTGTTACGTCGTTTCGGTGGTTCCGTTTCAAAATTCGGTGCACCTTGCCAATTTCTTTAATAATTTCCGAAATGTCCTGTGTTATTATTTTGTGGTTGTTCCGTATTTCTATGTCCCTCTTCCCGTACTGGAGCGCGAGTGTCCTCTGAAATATGTAATTCTTCTATTACTTGTGCCAACTGATCTTGTACTTCCCGGATTTCTCTTTTGTACTGTGTATTGATTTGATTTTGATTTTGTTTGAATTTTCTAATTTGTTCATACACTTCAGTGTCCGTGAAGGCTACAGGTCTTGTGTCATTCAGATCATCATCTACCTTTGTAGATAAGTTAGTGAACTGATCTGAAAGTTCGGCTACTTTATCCGTTAGTGAAATTATTTCCTCTGTGTATTTTTCTGAACCAAGTTTCAGAGTGTCCATTTGTGTTGAAATCGTATCTACTGTGTCCTTTCAGTTTTCCTGAGTTTTTGCAAGTTGCGTAACCGAATCCGTAGATGCAACTGAGTCAATTTTAGCTATCAAGGTGTCGTGATTTTCATGAACAATAGTTTGCAGTTCTTTAATGGCTGCTTTGTGATTCTGTAATGCATTTTCATGACGCGAAAAAATAGGTTGGAAATGCTCACAAATTTGTGTTTTTACGTCATTACAGACTTTTTGACATTTCTATTCAATGTTATGTAACCCAGTAGTTAAATCTTCACGTGTGTGTTCAAGTGTGGTGTCTAACTTCTGAAGATTTTGTTCGATTGTGTCTAACTTTTGAAGATTTTGTTCCATTGTGTCTAACTTTTGAAGATTTTGTCCCATTTGTTTCTGATTTTGTTCAAGCGTTGTGTCTAATTTTTGTACCCTTTGTCCCATTTGTTGCATTAATTGTGATAACAATGCATTGGTGTCTGAAACATGTTCCTCAGTGCTTTTCGGCAGTGAATTTGCACCGGCAAAATTCACATTTTGACAAGCGGAAAATGTGTCTTGACTTATTTGAGAAAACGGTGAGGACGCAAAACCTGAATCTACAGTATTTGCAAGATTGTGTCCTGTCATTTCGGAATCCTGAGGCGAGCTGTTTCCGACCGATCGATCGATGATGCTTCCCTGTTCACTAATTGTTTCACTGTCTACACCATTATTTGCAGCTCGCTCCATTTCCCTATGCACAGTTACCAAATTACTACTTTGAACATTAGTTAATTCATTACATGGTGGCGCTAACACACTGCTTTCGTCTTCACTGTCATTTTTCAGTTTACTTTGGAGCCTAGTATTACGTTTTTCACACGCCATTATTGTCACAATATTTCACACGATAACACAGAAAAGCACAATTTGAAGAGCAAAAGTAAGAAAACACATCAACATAGCACTGAAAATAATATCTAGTTAATTGCAAGCGCAGCTGCGAAATACTTGGTGCAAATCTACATGCATGCCACAACAACAATGAAAGACTGCAACTACAAAGGAGATTCTCTCTACAATTACGCGCTAGCAATAAACAATAGCTACACTAATTACACAAACTACAAGAAAAAATCAGAAGATTCCAGTGAGGTATCATCGGCTAAGGGTCGACATATGAAACGTCCCCTTTGAACAATTATACATAACTGTGCTTAAACTGACACACAATATTTTTTTAGCGCAACGCAATCTGACTTTCAATAATCCCTACAAAAGAATGGCCCTGACTAACACTAAACTATACCTTTCACAAATCACTTACCTCACAAAAATCTTCGTTACTCAAGCTACTGCAATACAGCGAGCGCCACTACTGCCAGCTAAATAAAAGATTCAAACTACTGAAGGCACTAACTACTGATAGTCATAGTTAGCAAATGAAAGATTTTAATAGAGAACAAACAATGTATTTACCTTAACAGTCATAATATATATTGCAGTTCATGACATCCAGTCTTACAAATTTCAAAACTCCGCCATCTCTCTCCCATCCACCACTGCTGGCGGCTCACCTCCAACTGCGCAACGTTACGCGCTGTTAATATCCATCTGCCCAACACTACAATGGCAGACAACAATGCAAACCGGCCACAGACTGCACACACCACAGCCAGTGATTTTCATACAGAGGTGGTGGTGGTGGTTAGTGTTTAACGTCCCGTCGACAACGAGGTCATTAGAGACGGAGCGCAAGCTCGGGTTAGGGAAGGATTGGGAAGGAAATCGGCCGTGCCCTTCCAAAGGAACCATCCCGGCATTTGCCTGAAATGATTTAGCGAAATCACGGAAAACCTAAATCAGGATGGCCGGAGACGGGATTGAACCGTCGTCCTTCCGAATGCGAGTCCAGTGTACAGAGGTGGCGTTACCAATAAAAAAACATAAATAGCCTACTTACATTAGTATAAGCTAGTTTCAGTAGTGTGTATGTCTAGGGACCGATAACCCCAGCAGTATGGTCCCATAAGAATTCACACACATTTGAACTTACCAGCAGGGAATACATGCTCTTCCCAACGGTGGCGTACGGCCATAGAACGTGCTAGAGGCTACGTAGAAAAATAGGACATGGGGAAGACATGATGTATATTGTCACCAATTTCTGACTCTTCACAATAAATATGTTCTGAGAAAAAAATGTGGAGCATTACTAATTGAACAACCTTCGTAACTGAGGGCGTGGGGTGGAAATGCTACTCTGAGATGAACAGGTTAATGCAGCCCAGGAATTCCTGGGGAGATGCTTCAAATCAGTCACAAGATCGATTACGAAGAAAAAAAGCCCCAGCCGTGACACATGACACATTTGTGGTGTAGGGAGTACAGACAATTCTGTTTATCATCTGTTATGAAACGTAATGATATTGCAATGAAACCGTGAACACAAGTAAAAAATATTTGGTGTACCCTACTTTCCCGGTGAGTAATCACCATTGAAAAATTCCAGTTACTATTTGAGAGGTGGAAAGAATATTTTACGGGTACTATCTGGTTTTGATATCGTATGATTGTTGGAATGTATTGTACAAATTGGTATCTTCGTTAAGACGTTATTGTTCATTAGAGGATAGAAACTAGTGATTTGCTTCATACCATAAAGTAAACGACTGTCTGAAACCTGAGAAATTTTAAATAATGGTGACGCATTTTAAGCCTCTACACAGCGTTTTTTTTTAAATAAAGAAGAAGTATTCCAAAAATTTACGTACATCTCCAAACACGGTGGATCTTGATGTCAAACAAACTCGCAAAACAATACTTGACAAATATTAAAATAGAGACATGCAATGTTTCTACAAAAGCTAATCACGTAAGACGTCGTTTAGTATTCCAGGTCACAAGAAGGACCTCCCCTGACAAACACTTAGAAATACACCCATCAAAAAAGTTTTGCAATACCCCATTTCCCAGAACTCCTGAAGATAGACGCTGATCGTGGATATTGTATCACAGACACAGTCCCTTTGACTGTTCAGAGTTGTAAGCAACTATGCATGAGTAGCGACTATTAGGCAGAGGGGGTCCGACAGCCGATCAGTTCCGATCATTCCACCAGTAAGGAGGTACACGGCTCGTGTTGTCTGTAGTTTAACCATGCCTAGACGGTCAATACCGACGTCCGATCGCGTCCTCATTATTATTTAGTGCCAGGAAGGGCTCTCAATAAGGGAAGTGTCAAGGCGTCTCGGAGTGAACCAAAGCGATGTTGTTCGGACATGGAGGAGATGCACACTGACAGGAATTGTCGATGACACGCCTCGCTCAGGCCGCCCAAGGGGTATCACTGCAATGGAAGACCGCTACCTACCGATTACGGCTCGGAGGAACGCTGACAGCAACGCCACCTTGTTAAATAATGCCGTTCGTGCAGCCACAGGACGTCGTGTTACGACTCAAACTGTGCGCAATTGGCTGTATGATGCGCAACTCCACTCCCGACGTCCATGGCGAGGTCCATATTTGCAACCACTACACCATGCAGCGCGGTACAGATGGGCCCAACAACTTGCTGAATGGACCGATCAGAATTGCCATCAATTTCTTTTCACCGATGAGTGTCGTATGTGCCCTCAACCAGACAATCACCGGAGACGTGTTTGGAGGCATCCCGGTCAGGCTGAACGCCTTAGACACACTGCCCCCCCCCCCCCCAAGTGCAGAAAGGTGGAGGTTCCCTGCTGTTTTGGGATGGCATTATGTGGGGCCGACGTACGCCTATGGTGGTCGTAGAAGGCGCCGTAACGGCTGTACGATAAATGAATACCATCGTATGACGGATAGTGCAACCAGATCGGTAGCATTCGTCTTCATGGACGACAATTCGCGCCCGCATCGTGGACGTCTCGTGAATGACTTCGTTCAGGGTACGATATCACTTGACTAGAATGGCCAATATGTTCCCCTCCGTGAACCCTATAGAACATGCCTGAGATGGATTGAAAAGGGCTGTTTATGGACGACGTGACCCACAAACCACTCAGAGGGATCTACGCCGAATCGCCGTTGAGGAGTGGGACAATCTGGAGCAACAGTGCCTTGATGAACTTTTGGATAGTATGCCACGACGAATGTGGGCATGCATCAATGCAAGAGGACGGGCTACTGGGTATTAGTGGTACCAGTGTGTACAGCAGTCTGGACCTCCTCCTGCGAAGGTCTCGCTGTATTGTGGTACAACATGCAATGTGTGGTTTTCATGAGCAGTAAAAAGGGCGGAAACGATATTTATGTTAATCTATATTCCAATTTTCTGTACCGGTTCCGGAACTCTCGGAACCGAGGTGATGCAAAACTTTTTTGATGTCTGTAAATAATCTGAAATTAACTCGCTCCTTTTTATATGACCCGCTTCAGACAGAATGACGTACCTTCCATTGTCGGCTGAAAATTGCAAGTTTTTATAAGAAAAAAGAATTTTCTCTTCATCTAACCGTTACCAAATTCTGATATTTTATTTTTTATCCAAAAATTGTAAAATAAGATAGTTTATCTCCTAGAATTTTTTTGTGTCCGGCCGCGTCGCGTCGTAATTATACCTCTATGTTTCGGTGTACAGAATTGTTGCCATCATTTGAGATCATCTGTAAATTGCAACCAATCATGGATTAATTACTATGTTTACCGGCCGGACACCCCAGAATTCTACAGGTTACAAAGACGGCGGGAAAATATCAGATCGCAAGATAGTAAGGCTGGCAATATTGCACTTGCATTCACGTTTCTAGCTCTCGGCTGACACTCAGACTCGTAAATGATTTACCTAAATCTACTACCTCTTGGAAGCCGTTATGTGCTATAATCATTTAAAAACGTAGCTTCCTTGTAACAGGAAAGCAAATCAATAGCGCCTGCTGTGTCCATTGCAGAAACAAACAACGAACGAATTATGTTGACACTTATTGCCCATTTTCCTTTGAAGTTTACCACTTCCAACGGGAACAAAAACCACAGCGCAACATTTAGTTTCAGTAAAAAGTGGCTAGCGTCGCGGCTCCACACTTCTGCGCCCCGAGTTCGAAACCCGATCTATACTTTTTTTCATTTATATAGCCACGTCCTTAAAACATTACTATAATCCGCGCGATACTCCTGGTGTTCGGAATTTCTATGAGTTTAATGTTTGTACGATCGGCATAATCAAAGGGAAAACATCAGTCTTCCTGAAGACTATACACAAGAATAAAATACAAGACTTAATATAAAAATTGACATAACAACGAAATAAAAAGAATATGAGAATTTAAAAAGATTGTAACCGCTGAGTATACCACACACACACATATTATACAGTTAATGTATGGAACTTACCGAGCGAGATGGCGCAGTGGTTAGCACACTGGACTCGCATTCGGAAGGGCAATGCTTCAAATCCACGTCCAGCCATACTGATTTGGGTTTCCCGTGATTACCCTAAATCGTTCCAGGTAAACAACGGGATCGTTCCTTTGAAGGAGCGCGGCCGATTTCCTTATCCAGCCATCCCTAATTCGAGCTTGTGCTCTGCCTCTAATGACCTCGTTGTCGACAGGACGTTAAATACTAATCTCCTCCTCCTCCTCCTCCTCCTCCTCCTGAAACTTACACTGAAACCCAGCTGTAATTTCACAGTTTATATAATGCTCTAGTATACCCTAACTTGCTAAGAAACATTCGTGTCGTGAACTTCAACGGACATGAGTAGATAAATGGAAAAATGAATAAGTAAATATGACGGTAACCCCAAAAGTAAGGTCTCCTATTTTTTTATTAGTACATAGATATGTTTATTTCCACAATGGTTTTTATAAGTTTACACCTTAAACATTTAGCTATTTTTCGACATAATCACCATTTCTGTCGATGCATTTTTGTAGGTGCTGTGGCAGTTTTTGTATGCCCATTTCATACCAGCTCGCCGCCATGCTGTTCAGAAAGTTATGAACCTCTTCTTTCACCTCGTCGTCGGAGCTGAATCGCTTTCCGGCCAAATGTTCTTTTAACTTAGGGAACAGGTGATAGTCACTGGGCGCCAAGTCAGGACTATATGGTGGGTGGGTGATTATGTTCCACTGAAACTGTTGCAGGAGAGCAACCGTTTGCCGAGCGATGTGTGGGCGAGCGTTGTCATGGAGAAAGTGTATGCCCTTGCTCAACATTCCTCTTCTCCGGTTCTGAATTGCCCGGTGGAGTTTTTTCTAGAGTCTCACAGTACCTGCCAGCAATAATTGTGGATTTCAAGCGGCGCAGTGCACTTTGCGTTGAAAAACGGAATAACTGTGCACAATTCGCACTGGGCGGTAACATCCAACGGGAGATCCATTCTCAAGGGCTGCAAAGCCAAGACTGAGCGCCTCAGCGCGGCGTGCGCATGTTTACACACAGCGCGTGAAGCACTCTTCATAACAGTGTGACCAACTGCCACACAAACAGAGTTCTGTACTTATAAAGAAATAGGAGACCTTAGTTTTCGGATTACCTTCGTAAATTTCCGGGCAGGAAGGAGCGCCTGGTCCCCGCCACGAATCCGCCCGGCGGATTTGTATCGAGGTCCGGTGGACCAGCCAGCCTGTGGATAGTTTTTAGGCGGTTTTCCATCTGCCTCGGTGAATGCAGGCTGGTTCCCCTTATTCCGCCTCAGTTACACTATGTCGGGGATTGCTGTGCAAACAAATTATCCACGTACGCGTACACCGCCATTGCTCTACCACTCAAACATATGGGTTACACTCGTCTGGTGTATGACGTTCCCTGGGGGGGGGGGGGTCTACCGGGGGCTGAACCGCACAATAACCCTGGGTTCGGTGTGGGGTGGCGGAGGGGTGAAGTGGACTGCGGTAGTCAAATGGTTCAAATGGCTCTGAGCACTATGGGACTTAACATCTGTGGTCATCATTCCCCTAGAACTGAGAACTACTTAAACCTAACTAACCTAAGGACATCACACATATCCATGCCCGAGGCAGGATTCGAACCTGCGACCGTAGAGGTCACGCGTTTCCAAACTGAAGCGCCTAGAACCGCACAGACACACCGGCCAGCGACTCCGGTAGTCGTCGTGGGGTTGTGGACCACTGCGGCTGCGGCGGGGACAGAGCCCCTTCGTCGTTTCTAGGTCGCTGGTTAACATACAATACAATACAGTACCCTCGTAAATAAATAAAAATTATAATCGGGTTTCGAACACGAGGCGTAAAAGTGAGAAGCAGCTACGTTAGCCACTGTGCCACGATTTCGGCTATTGCCATAAATTGCATCGAATACTTTGACGGTCGTTATTTCAGAAGCGGTCGAGTATTTACGGAAGAGCTGCTTATTTTGACTCCTCTTCCGTTGTGTGAAGTTTCTGGGAAATGGCGCTCACTGCGTTTTCCCCGTCAGTGCCGGCACCTCATCTGTTGCTCTCTTATAAGAGAAACGGTATTTTCGAGTTTAACATCTAGGCTTGACAAACTGATCGAGGTCAACCACGTGCCCTCACTGCACGAGAAACTGCATAGAGGTTTAGAATTTAATTCAAAAGGTTTCCGCGTCTTCCAGTGATCAGGAATTATACGCCATCAACTTTCCCCTGCTGTTGGCCAAATACTGAGCTGCCCGCCAGGCGGTGAAGGCCCGAAGTCCACGAGAAGGACCGGCCGTGGCGTGTGCGTCACAGCACGTGACACTGCAGGTCTTACGAGATCCAGCAGCCGTCTCCGGCAAGGAGCGATTAACTGTTTCATACGACTTTCGTAACTCATGACTGCGTGTTTAAATGCATGCAAGTTCTCTATAGCACAGGATAAAATTAAGACGTTTAGTCGGTACCCTTTTAATTAAATATTGATTTCACGTGGGCCCTGCAGGAGCTGAGCGTTCGCGAAGTGTGGTGGATAAGCCGACTAGTGTGACGTCATATGTTCCTTGTAGGGTCCGTATACCTCGTTGCCCCCCCCCCCTCCCCCCCTGCCGCGCGGGATTAGCCGAGTGGTCTCAGGCGCTGCAGTCATGGACTGTGCGGCTGGTCCCGGCGGAGGTTCGAATCCTCCCTCGGCCATGGGTGTGTTTGTTTGTCCTTAGGATAATTTAAGTTGTGTGTAAGCTTAGGGACTGATGACCTTAGCAGTTAAGTCCCATAAGATTTCCCACACATTTGAAGTCGTTGGCCCCGGCGAAGGCCAAGGCGAGCGGCCGCCGTGTCAGGCTCTGCCTTGAGGCGTGATGCAGATGCGGTATGAAGGTGTGTGTGGTCAGCAGCCTGCTCTCTCGGCCGTTTTGCAGACATTCCCGCCTGTGAAGCCACTACTACTCCATCAAGTAGCTCCTTAGTCGGCATCACGAGGCTGAGTGGTCTCCATATCACTCCACGTAACAAGGAAAAATAATTGGTAGTACGGGGAATCGAACACTGGTCCTCTGCGTTGTAGTCATGTACGCTAACCACTCAGCCAAATATTGACATTTATAAATTTGATTCCTTTTATTATCAGGATATCTCACAGCCTAGAACTACAGGACGGGTATGCACTAGTGATTTGGATGCAGCCAAGAAGGTACGATTACGTATGTATGGAATGGGACTTTTTGGACTACTATGCTCATTCCACAGATTAATTTGTTGCTTCAAATCGTAATTTGCTGCCGGCCGGGGTGGCCGAGCGGTTCTAGGCGCTACAGTCTGGAAGCGCGCGACCGCTACGGTCGCAGGTTCGAATCCTGTCTCGGGCATGGATGTGTGTGATCTCCTTAGGTTAGTTAGGTTTAAGTAGTTCTAAGTTCTAGGGAACTGATGACCTCAGAAGTTAAGTCCCATGGTGCTCAGAGCCATTTTTTGTAATTTGCTACTTGGATTGCAGTCCTGGAAAAACGTAACCGAGCAGAGTGGTTCTCAGCTTCAAATACGTCTATACCTACGCAATATTTTGTGATACGTTTTGAACGGCCTGTCGGGGGGTACTTCTTACCATGTCACGTGTTAAATTATGTTTCAGAACCCCACCTGGACTCCAAATTCCATGCGAAAAGACTTCACGATACCAGTACGGACAAGCTTTGCAAATACTGTTTATAAAAATTAATGAGTTACATGAAGGGCTTAACGAGAAATAATACAAAACTCACAAGCTCGTGGTGAAGAAGATGAATGAGGAGTACCAAATTTTCAAAAAGCCAAGGGATTACTTCAACAAGTTTAATAACCATTCGAAATACTGGAACTAACGACATTGCAGCTCTATAGTGTTAAACTTGGAGCTTAAAGTTCATTAGTATTCGTTATGGAGGCAGATTGATCACTAAATACATGAAAAATAAAAATAAAAATGCATCTAAGGCAGTCAGTACACACCGAAGCTCGTTAAAAAGATAATCCCATGAATTCTGCCAACATTTTAACAACAGATCCGTCACATCCGTCAGTCGAGTTACAAATTATTAAAATCACTTTACGAGCTCTTTTACGTCCAGCAACTTTTCCATTAAACATTTATGTCTCTCACAGCCACGGCAGAAAAGTGAATAAATAAATATAAAAACATTGCCTTGTTTTCTGGTAGCCATTTTCGATGGAATTCTGTGTATGACCCAATATTGCTTATTTTGACTCGCCGAAAACACCTTTGCCACAACAAATTGACTATTAGGACGGTGTTTCAGCTATCATGTAGAAAGTGAAGAGGCGCTGTATTCGTTATTAGTTCGCCATTTCTGGTTCTACGTAAAACAGTGGAAAGGTATTTTATAGACAAGATGGCATGCAAAGCAAGGAACACGAAACTAGCAACACTTTTTTTTCGTTCAGTGATGCGCTACTGCGCATGTGACTGTGTCGTTATGTTGTAAATACGACTTTCATCAGGATTAACTGTTTACTAATGGGCCAACGATTTTTTTCTCTTTACTATTACTTCCAACCACGGGCCGAGATGGCATCCAAAGGTTTTACATGAGATTAAAAAGGAAAATATTTCCTAATGTTTTGCATAATTACATTTATTTGGTCACGGAAGGGCTTTCGACTTCTCAGGCCTTCTTCAGGGGATAACTGAGTGTCGCATACAAAGATGAAAGTGATGTGTGACTCACACAGATATTATTTGTAAGGAAGACAAAAAAATGACAGAATATTTACATAGGGAAACACTACATTCTAATTTATTTTTTATTGTTATTTTTCTTTTGCCACTTAAAAATAATTACATTAACTGTAATAGAGCAGGGATTGACGAAGTTTTTATGTGAAGATACATTTGACAGCTGATGAGAAATAAGATGATTCTACAGCCTGAATCTAGCACTTGTAAAGGAACTTAATTTAACAAAGGGGATAATGGAAATTGAGTGTTATCATTTAATACTTGGCTCGCATTCTGTATCATGTATTTGTTGATTTCCATGACTTCCAGTAGCATCATCTTCCTGCTCGTCTAAAGAGAATGTAAAAGTTCACATTTCGCTTCATATGAATGGTTTTCTGCTAAGAGCGAACGTTGAATATTTCTTCGTTAATCTCCACTTCTCCCCTGTTCACCTAATTGCCACTGCTTTGTCTGGCCAATATACATTTTCTCACGCTGCTTAAAAATAATTATATATTCACTCCTCTGTATCTAGCGTTGAAGTTTTCGTTTGTACTTTTAATATATCGTAAAATTTCTTTCGGAGGCTAACCAAACTGAGAAATAACCCATTCTGCAATTTTTCTCTTCCAGTTCCATGCCGATTAAGATGAATCACCGACAAGGAATGTGAAAACATAAATGGGAGTTACTTTTTTAAGACATGTATAAGGAAATTTAAGAACCAAAAGTAAGAAATGCTAGGGAAAAAACAGGAAGGTCATAATTCCGGAAACCGAAGAAGTTGAGCCGATGTATTTTTAAGAACTGTAGAACGTTACCACCGAGCTCGCTGTAAATAAGCGAATTTCCAATTCCCAGTCAATTGTCTGTAATGAGTGCGGTGGAAATTCCTCTATAAATGAAACACTTGTGATATTTAAAGTTCTCTGGTGGAAGGGCCGTGTAATTGGTGTAATTATTAGAGTAGGCTTCTTAAATTAAGAGGATGCAAGGAGTTCCACTCTGTTTAATCGAGAGCTTACAAATTGTCGTTTTTTATTCTGATCGAGAAAGGTTCCGTCCGCTAAAGCAAGAGAGGCTATTTCAGTTTCTCTTCACCTTTAAACATTAACTTTATTGGTCGGCCAGTGCCATTAAGGAAGAGAGAAAAAGCTGTTGGATTACATGAAGTATTTGCTTCTAACGCCGAATATCATGTGATTTCCTAAGAACTGACAGCCAGGATGTTACATACTTCGTGGACTCAGACGTCCAGAATCGCCTTACGTATTGAATAGCAGAGCTCCAAATACATATCGAACAAGGATAATGGAATGTATTAGAATTAACTCTGGCAATACTGAGTGAGTTAAGTTACGAAGTGAAAAACTAAATGTAGTAGATGGGTTCTGCTATTTGGACAGCATAACTGACGATGACCGAAGTAGGGGGGGGGGGGGGGGGGGGGGAATGTAAAATGCATGCTTGTTACAGCACCAAAAGCATTTCTGAAAAATAGGCGTTTGCTAATATCTAATTTCTGTTCAAGTGTTAGGAAATATTTTGTGTCTTGTCTGAAGTATAACCTTGTGCGGAAGTGAAACATGGATGACAAGCACTTCAGACAAGAAGAGAACAGAAGTATTTGAAATGTGGTGCTACAGAAGAATGCCAAAAAATTAGAGGGGTAGATCGAATAACAAATGAGGAGGTACTGAACAGAACTGAAGAAAAACTGGAACTAATGGCTGAACTCTACTAAAAGAAGTGATCAGGACGCATCCTGAGGCATCAAGGAATTGCCAGTTTGGTTGTGGAAAAAAAGTGTGTATATCGAGCGGGGATGGGGGACATCGCGGAGAGGTGAGGGTGGCCGGGAGAGGGGGGGAGGGGAGTGAAAAATTATAGATGGAGACCAAGTCTGGAATACGAAAAGCAGGTTCAAATGGATAAAGAGGCTTTCCAAGTACAGACTAGCACGAAGGGCTGCATCAAACTGGTTTTCAAACAGTGCTGCTGAAAGCGAAATTCAGTAAATACGCACTATAACTTTCCCAAGCCGACCTGGCTGCGTTTTCCGATCGTAACAGCTTTTTGGTGTCTGTTACAGGAAGCTCACTTTGGCTGCAAGACGCAGTGGTTATTTCATGTTATGGCATTTGCTTCACCACCCTAAAGTGCTTCATTACAGTTTTAATCTGCACTGAACCCACCAAATGCGTTTCTATATACGAATATGTGCACGCGTTCATTGAGAGCAGTAGTTAGGAAAATTTCTGAAATTATTAGTCCCGAAGGAGATCAGATATTTGGCATTACTTCAACCAAGTTCAGCACGTACCAAAATTTCGAACAAAACAAGGGATAAACACTCCTATTTTTAAAATAACGAACCATAATTGATAGTTAGCACCCAATTAAACTAAGAAAAGAGTGAACGACGGGGCTTATACTTATTTCTCACACTCTTATGTTCGGTTTGTTTTGACGACTAATTTACCGTACAACACAAGCCACATTTCAATTTCGTTCTGTTCCTCACTTTTATTGTCATTGCTACTACAATCGATGGGATAGCTCTTACACAATGCCGAATAATTTGTAGAAGTTTTGAGGGTCGCTTTTCGTCCAACCAGTATCCACGCAATTTCTCTAATCGTTGAGGAACCTTTACTGTTCATTACATGTCAAAATTAGGTCACAAATGGTTTGGTTAGTTGGCATCAGCGATTAGATGGCTATCCTTACTTATTAGCCGTAGACAGAGCTAACTCAGTCACAGTGGTGATTGGCTAAAATCTCCGAACGTTTTTAAAATTTTGGGAAGTTCTCAAAATTGACGGAAATCGAAGAGTTCGTCGTGGACTTCGGAGGGGGATCGATGCTGGTCCCTTGGGTTCTATCCGCGGCTGCGAGTTTCATAGATGAGCTTTGTCATATTAGTGGAGGCGTGTGAGATTTTACGGCGGCCCCTATGCTGTAGTGGTAACAGATGGACAGTTGCAATTTAGGAAGGTGAAAGAAAGATAGGATGAGGGCTTGGCTTTACGTTCCGTCGACGACAAGGTCATCAGTGACCACTAACTCTGATTGTGGACGGGTGGCAATGGAAATCAGCGGTGTCAATTTCGAAGGAAACATCACGGCAGTTGCTGTAAACTATTTAGGGAAAATATAATAAACTTTAATCTGAATTTTCAGGCGGGGATTTGAACCTCTATTCTCCCAAATTCAAGTCCAGAGGAATACTACAGTGTGCGACGTACAGCGATTCAGACCGGCGGGCGCCATTCTTTTTTGGCAAATATTTCATTAGACAGTGGAGCTAATTGCTAGCTGCAGGAATTTATCATCGAAGAAAAGGAAGTTCTGTTAACATGACTGTACTGTTATTTTCAGTAAATTAAGCGTTTAATTATGATACTGTGATTTTCGTAGACGGTGCAAAGTGCTGGTTGGAGGTTAAATGGAGAGAGCGTAGTAAGTTTTCAGTCTCATGGAAGAGACTGAAATTTGCTGAAGAACGAAATTTCAATTTAAATGAACAACTAAAACAGGAAAAAGTATATCTAAAATTTTAGTAATATAGTATTATAAGGATAATGCTGGCCATACCAGCAATTATTTCATCATACCATCCTTCCGTCATATTATTTCGCATATTCTTTTGATAATTGTGTAATGGACATGCCATGCATCGACCCTTGGATAACAAAATACTATTTACAGATGTTATATTTCGAAAACTGTTTTTGAAATACACTCCTGGAAATGGAAAAAAGAACACATTGACACCGGTGTGTCAGACCCACCATACTTGCTCCGGACACTGCGAGAGGGCTGTACAAGCAATGATCACACGCACGGCACAGCGGACACACCAGGAACCGCGGTGTTGGCCGTCGAATGGCGCTAGCTGCGCAGCATTTGTGCACCGCCGCCGTCAGTGTCAGCCAGTTTGCCGTGGCATACGGAGTCCATCGCAGTCTTTAACACTGGTAGCATGCCGCGACAGCGTGGACGTGAACCGTATGTGCAGTTGACGGACTTTGAGCGAGGGCGTATAGTGGGCATGCGGGAGGCCGGGTGGACGTACCGCCGAATTGCTCAACACGTGGGGCGTGAGGTCTCCACAGTACATCGATGTTGTCGCCAGTGGTCGGCGGAAGGTGCACGTGCCCGTCGACCTGGGATCGGACCGCAGCGACGCACGGATGCACGCCAAGACCATAGGATCCTACGCAGTGCCGTAGGGGACCGCACCGCCACTTCCCAGCAAATTAGGGACACTGTTGCTCCTGGGGTATCGGCGAGGACCATTCGCAACCGTCTCCATGAAGCTGGGCTACGGTCCCGCACACCGTTAGGCCGTCTTCCGCTCACGCCCCAACATCGTGCAGCCCGCCTCCAGTGGTGTCGCGACAGGCGTGAATGGAGGGACGAATGGAGACGTGTCGTCTTCAGCGATGAGAGTCGCTTCTGCCTTGGTGCCAATGATGGTCGTATGCGTGTTTGGCGCCGTGCAGGTGAGCGCCACAATCAGGACTGCATACGACCGAGGCACACAGGGCCAACACCCGGCATCATGGTGTGGGGAGCGATCTCCTACACTGGCCGTACACCACTGGTGATCGTCGAGGGGACACTGAATAGTGCACAGTACATCCAAACCGTCATCGAACCCATCGTTCTACCATTCCTAGACCGGCAAGGGAACTTGCTGTTCCAACAGGACAATGCACGTCCGCATGTATCCCGTGCCACCCAACGTGCTCTAGAAGGTGTAAGTCAACTACCCTGGCCAGCAAGATCTCCGGATCTGTCCCCCATTGAGCATGTTTGGGACTGGATGAAGCGTCGTCTCACGCGGTCTGCACGTCCAGCACGAACGCTGGTCCAACTGAGGCGCCAGGTGGAAATGGCATGGCAAGCCGTTCCACAGGACTACATCCAGCATCTCTACGATCGTCTCCATCGGAGAATAGCAGCCTGCATTGCTGCGAAAGGTGGATATACACTGTACTAGTGCCGACATTGTGCATGCTCTGTTGCCTGTGTCTATGTGCCTGTGGTTCTGTCAGTGTGATCATGTGATGTATCTGACCCCAGGAATGTGTCAATAAAGTTTCCCCTTCCTGGGACAATGAATTCACGGTGTTCTTATTTCAATTTCCAGGAGTGTATGACAAAGAGTACAAGAGTAGTGTTCTAAACCGTAACTGACAGAGTCAATAATGAACAAACGCACTAATGGAATGAGAAAGAGGTACTAGCAGAGGCAAAGAACCAATGTAAAACGCGTTTACTGAGCTATGGGGCGAGTTTGCATGTGAACTTTGTGACGCGGATAATGATCAAAATTGGTCCGTTTATTATAATCTTTACTTGCCCTGTCACGCAAAGAACATTATTAACGCAGTTTACTAACCGCCAGATTACGATGAACTGATTTTTCACTTCGGAATGTCACCGAGTTATGACTCACGATTTTCGTCGTAATCTAGTTTATGGTGGGTTAGCGTTTCACAGTCACGAACAATTATTATACTGTTGTTGCGGGAGAAGAATTTAGTCTTCTGAAACTGGCTCTTCCCCTACACTTCTGATATTTTTTAGTAATGTCCACTTAGAGGTGCTACTGCCGTGTTTTTAATATGTGAGACAAATGACTGCCTCTCGGCTGCCGAATCATCCTTCAGTAGTCTTTAAAGAACGACTTGTTTTGCCATCACGCCAATTTTCAAGACCGCTGACGCAGAACAATCTAACTTGATCCAATTTTGTAGGAAAGGCTGAAAATGAGTGTCACCACTGAAAGAACATGAAACAGCCTCGATGGTGTGATTTACCTGCCATATTGTCACGTAGAAGAAGGTGTAATTAGATGAATGACGAACACTAACTTCATTTAACGAAGGTTGATTCAGCACTTGTATATACAAGAGCGCGGTGCGAACTGCCTCCAGCCGGAACACATTCGGTATATATATTACCGGCATTTGTTAAATCTTTTACATTCTGTTGCACGATTTAAAGTTGCCTCTGTTTTTATATGGCAAATCCTTAAAATCGTAGTTATAACTTCAAAAATGGGGCAGCTAGTCATCCGGATGTTGCCTGTTTCTTTCCAGCACTAAAAACCACCACGGTTGGTTGAGCGTGAGAGGCTGCCGTATTAGAACAGATCAGACTGGTTGGCACTCGAAAGAAGAATCACTGTCATTGGTGATCACAGTCATGCACGCGTCACTCTCTCACAGGGACCGAGTAAAACTTCTGTCTCGGTCTCAGTCTTCTCCGACTTGTGGGAGCGCTGTGGATGGAACACTTTCGATTCCAGGACGTAAGAGAGGGACTTCGCTTGCAGACTCTGAGGGAAAGCAGCTTCCGATGCAGGCCAATTAATTTAGAGTTTTGCAGACGTCATCGCAGCGGTTCTATTGCACTGGTGCCTAACTTCAAGTGAGGTGACCAGTATTCCCTAAACGAGTTGTAGGATGTATGCGAGGATTTCCAAAATACGCTAGGACTTCCTAATTTAGTCGCATCAATTAGCTATCATGAGATCAACATGCAATCAGTCAGAACATGCACTCAATGAAAATAGCAGGTGCATGCGGGATTCTCTCTACAGTTCTGTCTTTCCCCATTGATTCGGCACTGTGCGAGTTCCACAAACTTGTTGTCTGCTCAAACGTTGTGTTGACTACCGTATTCTCCTCGGACTCATTATCCGATCCTCGGAAATAGGTTGATATTTTAAATTCCATTATAACCAGTGTTAATACTTCATGAAAGCAATGGTTACCTATCTTTCTGCACTTGTGTCCAATCTGAAGTTCACAAGGACTGTTAATAAATAAGGAGTTAAAATTAGCATTGTTTCATTCAGCAGCTTGATGCAACGTTTCACGTCTTGAAATATATCTTCTCTTGTTTTCAGAGGTAGACCATGGCCCATGCTCATGATACGGTATCGGATTTTCACTAGCTCTTGTGTGTGGTCCGAATACTGGCTACATCACATTCCCAGTAATTCACATGTGGCCAGGTTTGCTAATGTGTCTAGGATTTTTCATTTTTCAGTTTCCTCGTAATCGTGGTTCTGCATACAATGTAGCCTATCACAGGCTGAATGTAATCTTTCATTTTTATTGCTTTCGAATTTAGGTTTTACAATAGGAAATTTAACTAAAACATCTAGATTTATTGTTCTTCCTCATTCACTTATGAATGCTAAGCTTCGACTGCACACGTGCTTTTATACGAAGGTTGTTTGGAAACTAGGGAACGATCGGTCGCGAAATGGAAACTACAGTGAAAATCAAAACTGTTTTGTTTGCACATTTAGCTACACCTTCCAGGTACTTCTCTACATAGTCACCGCTCCGACTTAGATATTTGTCAGAGCATTATACCAAATTTCCAATACCATCGTCATAGAAGGCAGCTGCCTGTGCTTTCCGATAATTCTCTACGCTGGTCTATAGCGTTTAGCCAGCGCCCAAGTGTTGTCTTCCAATCCAGTGTTTCATGGAACAGAGATGATACTCAGGACGAGTCGGGGCTGTGTTGTGGGTGATCGAACATTACCCGTCGAAAAGGCTGCAGGAGCGTCTTCACTGCCCCTGCAGAATGCGGCTGAGAATTGCCATGAAGGAGGAAGTGCATGGCAGTTGTGTTAGGTGGGCTGCATTCATTAAGGAGAATCCTCTCAGCACGCCCTCCTACTTGGCGAGCGACATTGTTGTTCTAGGCACCTTTACTCGCTCACAGTGCGCTCACAACTGAAAAGAGCGTCTTGATGCAATCGACGGGCATACTAGAGACACTGCCCGAAACGTCTGTGAAAAGATCCGTAATTTTCACAGTGGTTTCCATTTCGCTACCGATCGTTCCTCACTTTCCGAATAGCCCTCGTATTTAGTCTCCCATAACACTCAGATTAAGTTAGAACTCTATTGTGAAATCTGAATTCAGCAATTTTGTTCAGTGCGAATTCGAACAGCAATTAGCAACAACCTTTTACAGTTATTTGCTTGTCTTTGTCACTTGGTATGTAAATAAAGAAAACGAACCACCACAGCCTTACCATCAAAGAAATTTAATTCAAACCACTAGTTTCGGCACAACACTTACGCTATCTTCTGGTCCTCTATAAACCAAAAGTGCACTCCATCCCTTGGCACACGTGTAGTAGAACCCGTATAATACTAACTGTCAGGGACTGCAGGCATGAGGAGTATCTAAACTACAAGTTGTCACCAACTAGTATTACTAGAATTCTATGGGTTCTACGATACATGAGCCAAGGAATGACGGTACTCTTTCCGTTTATAGTGCACCTGATGACAAAGTAGTCGCTTTTAATAAATTTTTATGATGGCACGGCTGAGTTGGTTCTTTTTCTTTGTTTGTGTCATCAGCCGCTGTACCACGGCGGTTAGAACGACAGACTTCCACAAGCGGAATATAAATAGTGCTGCTGAGTGACCGAGACAGCTGGATGTTTCCCAGATTAAATTCGACGTGATTGCTATCTTCCAGTCTATACTGGGACAGGTGTTAGGCTACCACACTGACGCTCATAACTTCATTGTTCTTGGTCTACCTATAAGGAAAATCAAAAATGTATTCACGAAAGAGGTTAAGAAACAGCGAGAAGTAATCGCCATCCCAAAATCATTCAAATATTCATTCATTCTTCCGGTTGCGCTGTGTAAGCTTCTCTTAATCTAGAATATGTTTATGAAACCGTGGACTGATAGCGTTGTTACTTCTTGTTTCCACGTTTTATATAAAAGTGGTAAATTTTGAGAGCACTTCACTAAAATCACATATTCTCATATCCATTAACTGAAGAGGATATGAGCCTAATCAAGGAGTGTCTGCCTAATATTGCCTGCAGTATCAGTAGTCGGTCTGCAGAGCCACTACTTAGCCTACATTGAGTAGGTATCAGCCAGGAAATTGTTGTTAGATTTGCTGAAAATTGTATTGTAGTATAGTAGCGTGTTCGGGTGTAACTGAAGCACAGTCTGAAGTCTGTAGATCGTGTAGAGATACTGGCGATGGAAAAGGAAGAGAAAACTGAAACGTTCGTGGATGCACGAGATATTCACAAGGATATTTAGATATGGGAATACTTTGTCAATGAAATCGAGACTGGAAGCCGCCATGGCTTTTCGGAAAGTCACCCGACTCACACCAACAGATTTAGAAGCTTTGATCTAAATTAGGGGAAGGCAGATCATGAAGCAAGAAATAAGTCTGAGAGGAACCAGCCCAGCTTGCTGGTAGGTGGAAGAACGAGACCACGGCCTCCCACTGATTCTGCCGTCGTCATCATAGTACGTGTTCAAGACGCTTTATTTGCTGGTAGCAGCAACAGCATATTATGGTGCACAAACCATCTGGACTTTTTAGGAGTGGTGCTGCTTGCCACATTATTTTTTGTGCGACCAGTAAAACTAAGTTTTTCAGTTGTGTATATATTTTTTCAGCCTTCGTCACTGTCACACCGTGCTTTTTATCCCGTAACCTGAGCGTGAGCTTTTTTAATGAGATTTCTTTTGTCAGAACTTGTCACTATCCCTGTTTGACCATATTTTCATTCCGAAGCATGGACCCCTGTAAGTAGGCTGTTTATGTTTTCTTATTGGCAACGTTACGTAGCGCTCTGTGTAAGAATCACTGGCTGTGCTGTGTGCAGTCTGTGGCTGGTTTGCATTGTTGTCTGCCATTGTAGTGTTGGGCAGATGGATGTTAACAGCGCGTAGCGTTGCGCAGTTGGAGGTGAGCCGCCAGCAGTGGTGGATGTGGGGAGAGAGATGGCGGAGTTTTGAAATTTGTAAGACTGGATGTCATGAACTGCTATATACATTATGACTTTTTAACACTATTGAGGTAAATACATTGTTTGTTCTCTATCAAAATCTTTCATTTGCTAACTATGCCTATCAGTAGTTAGTGCCTTCAGTAGTTTGAATCTTTTATTTAGCTGGCAGTAGTGGCGCTCGCTGTATTGCAGTAGTTCGAGTAACGAAGATTTTTGTGAGGTAAGTGATTTGTGAAAGGTATAGGTTAATGTTAGTCAGGGCCATTCTTTTGTAGGGATTATTGAAAGTCAGATTTCATATATGAAACGTCCCCTTTGAACAATTATACAAGACTGTGCTTAAACTGACACACAATATTTTTAGCGCAACGCAATCTGACTTTCAAAAATCCCTACAAAAGAATGGCCCTGACTAACATTAACCTATACCTTTCACAAATCACTTACCTCACAAAAATCTTCGTTACTCGAACTACTGCAATACAGCGAGCGCCACTACTGACAGCTACATAAAAGATTCAAACTACTGAAGGCACTAACTACTGATAGGCATAGTTAGCAAATGAAAGATTTTGATAGAGAACAAACAATGTATTTACCTCAATAGTGTTCAAAAGTCATAATGTATATAGCAGTTCATGATATCCAGTCTTACAAATTTCAAAACTCCGCCATCTCTCTCCCCACATCCACCACTGCTGGCGGCTCACCTCCAACTGCGCAACGCTACGCGCTGTTAACACCCAGCTGCCCAACACTACAATGGCAGACAACAATGCAAACCAGGCACAGACTGCACACAGCACAGCCAGTGATTCTCACACAGAGCGCTACGTAACGTTGCCAATAAGAAAACATAAACAGCCTACTTACACCCCATAATCGACAAAGGGCTCGTTTTCAAGTCGGAAAAGGGGGGGGGGGGGCTAGCTTTCGTCTCAGAAAACGTCCATACTGTTGAAATAGTGTCCCTCGTATCATATTCCGGTAACCAAAGATTCGGAATCCTCTGACTAGCAACGCAATACTCTTATCTAACGCGGAATTGACCACTAGATGACAGGAAAGGCGGAGCCGCTCGTACAAAAGGAGGTGAGGGTACTGCATTGTCAGTAGAGAAGCAGTGACTTCGAAAGTGATCTAGACATTGGATTTCACCTGACTAACAAATCCATCAGGCACTTTTCAGCCATTCTATAGCCGCACAAATCGACTATCGCTAATGTGATCGTAGAGTGGGTAAGCGAAGGAACGATAACAGCTAAAATAAGACCAGCCACTACAGAGGTTGGTTGTACAAAATCGCATGAAATCAGCGGAATGAGTCATATCTAGCTAGTATACTATATATAGAAATCTAAAAAGAATAGCTTACAGTGCTCGTGCTGTTCCTTATAAGCCACAAATTTCTGTAGTCAATGCCAAGCAAAGCTTGAGGTGGTGTAGAGTCGACCATTCGCCTTCTCTACCACAGTCGTCACAGCTTCCTTCCATTTCTTCCCACTTTGCAACGTTACGTCCAGATATTTAAACGACGTGACTGTACCAAGCAGTACACTGCCAATGCTGTATCCGAAAATTACAGCTTTGTTTTTCATACTCATACACGTTAACTTACATTTTCCTACATGTAGAGCAAGCTGTCATTCACCACACCGACTAGAAATTTTGTCTACGTTATCTTGTATCTTCTCATAGTATCTTAGCGACGACAACACGCCGTACAATATCGCATCATCAGCAACAGCTGCAGATTGCTGCTCACCCTGTCCGTGAGATCGTTTATGAATACATAGAATAAGAGCGGTCCTATCACACTTCCCTGGGCTACTTCTGAGGGTAACCTTGCCTCTGATGAACATTCGCCATCGGGGACAGCGTACTGGGTTCCGTTACTTAAGAAGTCTTCGAGCCACTCGTGTATCTGGATACCTAATCCGTGTGGCTCGTATCTTCGTCAACAGTCTGCAGTTTGGCAACGTTTGGCCGGTCGTTGTGGCAGAGCGGTTCTAGGCGCCACAGTCTGGAACCACGCTACCGCTACGGTTGCAGGTTCGAATCCTGCCTCGGGCATGGGTGTGTGTGATGTCCTTAGGTTAGTTAGGTAAGTAGTTCTAAGTTCTAGGGGACTGATGACTTCTGAAGTTAAGTTCCATAGTGCTCACAGCCATTTTTTGTGGCAACGTTTCAAACGCTTTCCGGAAATCTAGGGATATATATCTGCCTGTTGCCTTTCATACATGTGAGAAAGGGCAAGCTGAGTTTCGCACGAGTGATGCTTTCTAAAACCGTGCTCATTCATTCAGGGAAATTTGTTGTATTCAAACTAGAATATGTTTAAGAATTCGGCGACAAATTTATGTTAAGAATGCTGCTCTGTAATTTTGTGGGCCTGTTCTTTTAAGCTTCTTACATGCACGAGTCACCCCCGGACCTTTTTTTTTCTTTTCTTTTCAGTCGCTCGGATTTTACGTTGGGCGAGAGATTCACGGTAAATGTAAGCGAAGTAAGGCCGAACTGGGATTCCATCTCCTACGTGAGGGATACCTACTGCTATGTTCTCCATCCTGAGGTCTGTGCGACGGTCAAACGACGATCAATTTGTACAGTCCCCTGCGTGGTAATTTCTTAAACGCAGAATTTAAAGTTTCAGATTTCCTTTTGCTGTCTTCTATTGTCACACCAGTATGATCAATGAATGATTAAATAGAAGCCTTTGACAGGCTGAAGATTTTACGTAGGTCCAGATTTTTCACTTGTTCTCGTCATGATCCTTTGATAAGGTATGCTTCGGTCTTTGATATTTTTTACTGAAACATGAATTTTTACTAACATTTGCCTGTCGCAATTTTGGAGCTCTCTTTTGAACCGTGAGAGCAACAGTCTCTCTTTCCTCATAAGAACCTGAATTTTCTTATTAAAGTACGGTGGGGTTTTTCCGTCCTTGAAAAGCTTACTAGGAACATACAGTATGTGATCAATAGTATCCGGACACCTGGCTGAAAATGACTTACAAGTTAGTGGCGCCCTCCATCGGTAATGCTGGAATTCAATATGGTGTTGGCCCACCCTTATCCTTGATGACAGCTTCCATTCTCGTAGGCAGGCATACGTCAATTAGGTGCTGGAGGGTTTCTTGGGGAAAGGCAGCCCATTCTTCACGAGGTGCTACATTGAGGAGAGATATCGATGTCTGTCGGTGAGGCCTGGCACAAAGTCGGCGTTCCAAAACATCGCAAAGGTGTTCTATAAGATTCAGGTCAGGACTCTGTGCAGGCCTGTCCATTACAGGGATGTTACTGTCGTGTAACCACAGGCCGTGCATTATGAACAGGTGCTCGATCGTGTTGAAAGATGCAGTCACCATCCCCGAATTGCTCTTCAACAGTGGGAAGCAAGAAGATACTTAAAACATCAATGTAGGCCTGTGCTGTGATAGTGGCATGCAGAACAACAAGGGGTGCAAGCCGCTTCCATGAAAAACACGACTACACCATGACACCACCGCCTGTTGGTACTATAGATGACGTTCACCGCACATTCGCCATACCCACACCCTGCCATCGGATCGCCACATTGTGTACGGAGATTCGTTACTCCACACAACGTTTTTCCACTGTTCAGTCGTCCAGTGTTTACGCTCCTTACACCAAGCGAGGCGTCGTTTGGAATTTACCGGCGTGATGTGTGGCTAATGAGCAGCCGCTCGACCATGATATCCAAGTTTTGTCACCTCCTGCCTAACTGTCATAGTACTTGCAGTGGATCCTGATGCAGTTTGGAATTCCTGTGTGATGGTCTGGATAGATGTCTATCACACATTACGTCCCTCTTCAACTGTCGGCGGATTCTGTCAGTCAATAGACGAGGTCGGCCTGTACGCTTTTGTGCTGTATGTGTCCCTTCACGTTTCTGTCACATCGGAAACAGTGGACCTGACGATGTTTACGAGTGTGGACACCTCGCATACAGACGTACGCCACAAGTGACACCCAATCACCTGACCAAGTTCGAAGACCGTGAGTTCCGCGGAGCGCCCCATTCTGTTCTCTCACGATGCCTAATCGCTACTGAAATCGCTGTCATGGAGTGCCTGGCAGTAGGTGGCAGCACAATGCCCCCAATACGAAAAACGTACGTTTTTTGGCGTGTCCGAATACTTTAGATCACGTAGTGTAGGAGTATCTCCAGAGTGCGTTTTACGGCCCGCTTGAACGTTTTCACTGTTCCCCTTCGTCTATCATACGGGAACTACAGTTTCTAACCCATAGGTTTCTCCAACGGTCTGTGGCTTCGATACTGTACAAACTACATTTACACCAGTGCTCTGAGAGAAACCATAAAGCGTATGGTACTTTCTATGGTAACATTTGTCTCTTCTCTTTCCACTCACAGATGGACCTTCAGAAGAATTATCACTGCTCGTTTGTATCTGTGCGACCTGTTACTAGTCTTCACGATTTCTGCTTTAAAGACAAGTGGGGGCATTACAGCATTCATAGTTCCGCCCTGGAAGTTGGTTCTTGTAATTCTGTAAGCTAGTGTTCGCGTGAAACACGGCGACTTCCGCCATGGAAGCTGATTCTTGAAATTCAGTAAGGGGGAATTTCTTGAGTAACGCTGTTTACCGCTATGAAAGCTGTTTCTTGAAATTCGATAATTGGGTATTTTGCGATAAATACAGCGTCGTTCTTCGAGTGCCAATTAGAATTTTTGATCGTTTCTGTTACATTCCTTCAAGCGGCTCGGCTGGTTATTAATAGGCGTCGGGAGCGAGAGTTTATGTTTTATAACCGTTTGTCCGGCCCGCCTATGTGCCAAATACATCAGGAGACAGATTCTTCTCCCGTAACAGCGCGACTTTAAATACGGCGATATGTTCACTTAACTCTAGGTTCAATACTGGGGGAATTCGCGGATGCTACACTATCGATTAACACAGTTTAATGAAACTTCCTGTATGTTCATACATAATTCCGCCACAGGGCTGGACTGTTCATACACCGCTTTTTACACACAAATTTCGATCACTTCCACAACCAAACATTTAGTCTACTGATTGTTCGTTCGTCAGCAGGGCAGCGACCGTGCTGCACTCTAGGGCATAGCCTTTCAAAAGTCTTGAAGCAGCAAATGGTTACGCATAAAGCCGTGTGCTAGTCTAAAGATGACCCGGTTTAGAGCATGAAGCTCGTGGAAGGGTGATTCTAATTGTTCTGTCGTTGGCTGTAGCTTCACATATGGGAGCTCCCCTCCTGAAACGGAGTTCTTCGCCATTTCAAATGAAAATCAACACGTAACTAGACGGAAAACTTGGATCACGGCATTGAAGAGGAATACAGCTGATGGTAAGCAGTGGATTCCTCAAAAACCTCGTCGCGTTTCTTGTCCGTCATTTCATCAATGGTTTTCCCATAAGACAGCCTAACTGTCGAGCATATGTACCAAAATAGCACTTGATACCAAAATTATCTGGGCTGGCGATTGCAACTGATGATATTACTGAGAGATATAGAAGAAGAAAAGGGAGACGCAGCAGGGAGACATAGCATCTGTGAATGGTGAAAGTAGAATGGATTCCAATAGCAGTGCAGCAACGAATAAACATTTTATATTCAATTTTTTCAGCGGCGTCGATTACCAACTGCTTCGCAGCTGAGTTGGGTACAACCTTAGCTTCACATTCGCATTCTTCTTGTAATATTTTAGAAAAGACATACTCAACCTCTTTAATCTCTTCAAATGTCTTTTGTTTATTACGAGATTGCTGATCCGCTGCTGCAAATTTAACAGATTGTGTAGGTTTTTTCCCTGAAACATTTTTTCAACCCTTGCACTTCCTTAGTAAAAGCTGCGGCGAAAAGAACCAGGATCTTCAAATTTTTGCAAAACGATTGTTTTAGAAAAATCTTTTTCACTATTGTTGAAGCAGCACAATGTAACAGCATGTTTGCAGCGTCCTGGCACGAATGCTTTACAATCACATTCACCTTTGATCACCTTTCTGTCACAGCCTATGTGAAAAAATGAGGTGCTACATATGTAACTCTTCACCCTCTGTAGTTCAATGAAGTTCCGATGGGTGGCGGCGCTGTACGTAACCTTCAAAATGGCGTCTATGATGGGGGTGCGTTCCAAGCAGAGTGCTGTCGTTGGGTTTCTTCTGGCGGAATAGCAGATCATCGCAGATATTCATAGGCACTTGCAGATTTGGCAGTGAGCAAAAGTACGGTGAGTCATTGGGCGAGGTGCCTGTTATCATAGCAACGAAGTCGCGCACCCTGGCCGATCTGCCGCGCCCCTGCCGCTGAATCCCGTCTTTTCTTTGCTGCAACAGGGCCTGTAACTCACACGAAAGTAAATGAACTGGTTTGTAAAATTTAAATAGATACCTATGTGAAATTGATATTAACTGATACCAATTCTTCACCTCACACAGGATTTTGTGTGCAAAAATAATTTGCTTGTGATTCAGTACTACAACATGGGGTTCCCAGGTGATAACGGAGACACTTCGCAGCATATTTCTCCGCCACACGTCACATTACAAACTGTGTTTTTGCCTCACACCGTGAAACGTCCCCATGGAAAAATTTGAATGACTATGCTGGTAATCTTCTACATTATTTGATACAAAGATAGCTGAGTAAAACTGAACCTGCTCAGACAGTTCTCTCTTTACTTATTCTGATCATCACTTAACTGACACACAATATTTTTAGCGCAATGCAATCTGACTTTCAAAAATCCCTACAAAAGAATGAGCCTGACTAACAATAACGTATACCTTTCATGAATCACTTACCTCACAAAAATCTTCGTTACTCGAACTATTGCAATACAGCGAGCGCCAATGTTTATTTTGGACAAACAAATGGTACCTAACCAAAGCTTTTCAAAACACTTGACCCCATGTTTTTGTCCGCCTCAGAACCCGACCTACTCTTGTTTTTATACGCGGCGTTTTGGAACATGTTATACCGATAACAAACAGCTCTGTTATTTTCCAGTATTCACTTAAAGTGAATCTCGAAAGGTAGGCCTGTCTGCTTTAATCAGTCATTTTTCATATGTTCCATATGTGTACAAATCGATTACTGACACGCTCTTCTGCTTTCATATCGATAACACATTGATCGATTTCCGCATTCTCTTTGTTACATCTGCTACTCCAATGCCTTTTGCCTGTGGTCTTTTGAACGAGTTTGTCCCAGCCAATCCACACGGAGGACGCGGACCCTGAATACTGGAAAACAACAGAGGTGTTTGTTATCGGTATGCATGCTTACCTAACATGTACCAAAACGCCGCGTATAAAAACAAGAGTACGTCGGGCTCTGCTGCGGACAAAAACGTAGGGTCAAGTGTTTAGAATAGCTTTGGGTTAGGGACCATTTGTATACCCAAAAGAAGTATCATCTTAGTGTCGCTATCCTACAATACGTGGTCAAATTATGAGAATTACGCAATTCAAAATTGTTCAAATGTGTGAAATCTTATGGGACTTAACAGCTAAGGTCATCAGTCCCTAATCTTACACACTACTTAACCTAAATTATCCTAAGGACAAATACACACAGCCATGCCCGAGGAAGGACTCGAACCTCCACCGGGACCAGCCGCACAGTCCATGACTGCAGCGCCTAGACCGCTCGGCTAATCCCGCGCGGCAATTACACAATTCCTACTGCCTAGGCAAATAGAATAAATCGGCTTATTGTTTTTTAATTCGATGTGGCCTACGGTAGGCTTAATGGGACTTGCGGAATTCATGGGCGGTTTCTCGGACAACGCCAAGAAAAGGGATTTTTTACTGTAATCCAAAGCGGTGAAGCACGGAAAATGGCTGAAATTTTTATAATACACTCTTAAGATCCCAATCTCAAACGGTCTTGATAATTTTTTGATATCTTTACCAGTTTCCAAGATACAGAGGTTCGAATTTACCCTACTTCTACACGCAAAATCGTGTATGAGACGATAATGTAAATAATAAATTACCGCACCACATTGCTCGAATTTTAACGGTATATTCTATAGGCGTTTATACGAAATAGCCATTTCTCCGTTTTCCAAATCTTAATCAGTTATCGAGAAAGACCCAAATCCTTGATTTTTGGGTACCAAAACCCAATCGCGGATTCGGAAGCGGTTATGCCAACAAAAGGCTGTTACTTTTACGATGTATTCCTAAGACCCCGATCTCGAACGTTATTCTCATATCTTTATCCGTTACAAAGATACTGAGGTTCAAAGTTACCCTACTTGCAGACGTAAAATACATGCACAAAATCCGGTGTGAGGCGAAAACACAGTTTGTAATGCGTCGTAGGGGAAATATGCTGCGAAGTGTCTCCATTATCATCTGGGAACCCCATGTAGTAGTACTGAAGCACACGCAAATATTTTTTACACGCAAAATCCTGTGTGAGGTGAAGAATTGGTATTAGTTTATATCGATTTCACATAGGTAACTATCTAAATTTTACAAACCAGTACACTGATTTTCGTGTGAATTACATGCCTTGTTGCAGCAGAGAAAAAAAGGGAACCAGTGGAAAAATACTTCTATCGGGGCACAAAAATTGCGAATATTTTTCTGTTTGTTTAAAAGATTCTGACTGAAAATTAGGATACCAGGTGCCTCTTCCTACCTTCCTCAGCACCTTTAAAAATTTTCCAAAAAGTTTTCGCATGTGAATGTATTTGCATATTTTTGTGCTGATAGAGGAGAAGACAGTGTGAGAGTAAGAGAGGATCACAGTGGCAGTGACAGAACAGTGCTAGGAAAGGTGTGCAGGAGACAGTGCCATGGAATGGGAGGAGTAAAGAGAAAGAGAAAGCGGAAGTGAGTGAGAGCCAGTGATAATGAGAGGCAGAGTATGTGACAATGATATGGAGGAAGAGAGATTGTGACAGTGAGAAAAGACAGCAGCAGTAGGAAGAAAGCAAAGCGATATTAACAGTAGGAGGGAGCAAGAGGGAGACAGTGATAGCGAGAGGCGATTGTAGTACTAGAGAGAACGAAGCGGACTGTAGCTGAGACACGGGAGAGAATGACAGAGAGGGAAAAAGAGATAATGACAATGACAATGAGTTGTGCTGAGTGAGTAAGTGAGTGAGGAAGGGCAACTGGGAGTGGACGGCTATGTGCGACTTACAGCGATGAATTAGTGGGTGTGAGAAAGTTACTGTTAGGGAAGCTTTTTAGAAACGCGAGATTAGTTGCATGTTGAGAAAAGCGTGAATATGTTCGTACGCCATAGTTTTTGCGGAAATTTTTAAAGATGCTGAGGAAGATAGCATGGGACAGCTGGTACCCCACTTAACAGTCAGAGGCTTTTAAATAAATATAAATATTCGCCCCTTTTGTGCTCCGATAGCTACAATTTCCCACTGGTTAATTTATGGTTCAATATCTGTATCATCAGTGCTTACTCAAACTCATTTTTGCAAAATGTACAATTTGTTTCGTTTTATTGGCTCCACTACAGATGGCTGTTAATGCGTGTAACTGAAAATACCCTGTAAATATGATCGGCAGGGCATAATTTCATCGCACAGTCTTTTCAGAGAATGTTCTACAATATGTGTACAATGGTGAGCTTCATTGTCACTGCGGCAGTTACGGAGCTGAAAATACGTAACGTAGCACAATGGAGTTGCGAGGAAACGAAATTGCGGAAAGAACGCAGCGAACACTGTGCAGCGGGAGGGCTTGGAGTACGCGTGAGAGCGTAGCGAGCATCGGAAGGCGGCCATTCCTCTCTCCTTTATTTTACTACTCACTGCAGAGCGTAAAAGCACGACGCGAGAGGTGGCGGAAGTAGACTAGTATTGCTGCCCCGCGCCATCCGCTTTGTCCCTGAGGACGCAGCGGCACACCGCCATATTGTTCTGCTCCAGCAAACTGCCGCAGTGGGAGCGGCCTAGCGTCCTGTGCGCTTCTTTTGCTACCACTGTGAGTTTTTAAAAATTTAGGACAACTGCAGCATTACGGGCTGCCGTGTCATTTAACATTACCCACTGCTCCTGTCATTCTGTTCAGTGAAGAAGGCTCAGGATATTTCATGGACCTGTAGTGTTCGGAAATTTGTCTTTCGTCGTTTTGTAGGATGTGTTGCGACACGTTCTCTTACAGAGGAGTTCTTATAAGACTATCGAACTGATACAACAATATGAACATTTCCTTCTCGACCACCGTCGAAGTTTTCGTGGCCTCTTGCGAAGATCCACTCTTGGCCGCGAGCAGAAACTTTTAAGACTTTGTGTTCTGCCTTACGGCAGGGCTTGACATGGGAGAAATGATTCCAGTGGTGGTTTCCCGTTGCCTTCCACTGATGAAGATGAAATGATAATGAGGACAACACAACACCCAGTCCCTGAGCGCAGAAAATCTCCGACCCAGCCGGGAATCGAACCCGGGCCCCTTGGCGTGACAGAGCACCACGCTCACGGCTCACCTGTCGGGGTGGACTCGAGCAGAAACTGCGCCCTCTTAGAGCAGTGCGACACCCAAGACAAATTACACGACTTGTGCCTCGGAGATTTTATTCTGCACCTTTTATGTCGCTCCTGGATTAATTGTCTGCACTGCTACCCTTATAATAGGCTTTGTAGTTTTCAAAATGGCTCTGAGCACTATGGGACAACTTCTGAGGTCATCAGTCCCCTAGAACTTAGAACTACTTAAACCTAACTAACCTAAGGACATCTCACACACCCATGCCTGAGGCAGGACTCGAACCTGCGACCGTAGCGATAGCGCGGTTCCAGACCGTAGCGCTTAGAAGCGCTGGGCCACCACGGCCGGCTTGTAGTTTTCGTTTTAATAATAATTGGCCAATTTCGACTTCTTAGACATTATCAGACAACATTCATATAACCCCTACGTGCCGCGCGGGATTAGCCGAGCGGTCTAGGGGGCTGCAGTCGTGGACTGTGCGGCTGGTCCCGGCGGAGGTTCGAGTCCTCCCTCGGGCATGGGTGTGTGTTTGTCCTTAGGATAATTTAGGTTAAGTAGTGTGTAAGCTTAGGGGCTGATGACCTTAGCAGTTAAGTCCCATAAGATTTCACACACATTTGAACTTTTTTTTTTAACCTCTACGTAATACGTTGCAACAGATGTAATACACAAACCAATCAACCAATGCCATGAAGGAACTAATAAACACTGACGCCATCAGTGAAAAGGCACGTCTTATGTAAATTGGTTGGCTGGTTGATTTGGGGGAGGGGATCAAACAATGAGGTCATGAGGTCCCATTGGATTAGGAAAGGATGGGGAAGGAAAATGGCCGCGCCCTTTCAAAGGAGCCATTGAAGCGAGTTAGGAAAATCACGGAAAATTTAAATTAGGATGGCCGGACGTGTGTTTGAACCGTCGTCCTCGCGAATGCGAGTCCAGTGTGCAAACCACTGCGCCACCTCACTCAGTGGTTTGTAAAGTGAAGGTGGAGGTAGGAGAAAGGAAAGGGTAGGAACTGATGATATCAGGTGCGTCGGGACGCTATGCGGAATCAGCAGCGATGAGTGGAAAAGTGTGCCGGAACAGCACTCCACCTCCATGTCCTCCTCGTGTTCTGATTTTAGATTCCCGCTGCAGGTCGAAGGTAACTGTGCATCTGCATTGACAGTTGTAAATTCATAGCCCATCCAGACGTATCAGTTGTATAAATGCGTAGCGTTTTTTTTTTTTTCCGGACATATCTGAAAGTATAGGCACCCCACATTCATATAAGGCACATCGTTTCATGCTTCAACATTGATGCTGATGCCTGAACTGATGTGGCTTCTCCGTGATCACGTTAGTATTTATAAATCCGATGAATGGAATCCCTATTCGGTACTCTACGGCATTGGTCCCTTACTTAGCCTGCGTTTATACGGAATCTCTCCCCCAGCGCGAAGTCCGTAGCAATTGGAAAAAGACACGGATGTCTCATGTGTATAAGAAGGGACATGAGCTGATCCATATTCTAAACACAGGTATGCTGCAGGATTATTGAGCTTACTCTAAGTTCGAATACAATATACACATTAAAAAAAGTTTTGCATCACCCCGGGTCCCAGAACTGAAAACAGACGTTGATTGTGGATATTGTATCACAGAGACAGTCCCTTTGACTGTTGAGAGATGTCACTAAAACCGCCCAAAGATGTAAACAACCATGCATGAAAAAAAATGTTCAAATGTGTGTGAAATCTTATGGGACTTAACTGCTGGGGTCATTAGTCCCTAAGCTTACACACTAGTTAACGTAAATTATCCTAAGGACAAACACACAAATCCATGCCCGAGGGAGGACTCGAACCTCCACCGGGACCATGCATGAGCAGCGCCTATTAGGAGGAGGGGGTCCGACAGCCGATCAGATCCAGTCATTCCACCAGGAAGGAGGGACACGACTAGTGTTTTCTGTAGTTCAATCATGCCTAGAAGGTCAGTACCGCGGTTCGATGGCGTCCGCATTGTTACTTTGTGCGAGTAAGGGCTCTCAACAAGGGAAGTGTCCAGGCGTCTCGAAGTGAACCAAATCGATGTTGTTCGGACATGGAGGAGATACAAAGAGACATGAACTGTAGGTAATATGCCTCGCTCAGGCCGACCAAGGGCTACTGCTGCACTGGATGACCACCACCTACGGATTATGGCTCGTAGGATCCCTGACAGCAATTCCACCAGGTCGAATAATGCTTTTCGTGCAGCCACAGGACGTCGTGTTAAGAGTCAAACTGTGCGCAATAGGTTGCACGATGCGCAACTTCGCTCACGAAGTCCACGGGGAGGTCCATCTTTGCAACCATGACATCATGCAGTCCGGTACAAATGGGCCCAATAACATGCCGAATGGACCGTTCAGGATTGACATCACGTTCTCTTCGCCGATGAGTGTCGCACATGATACGTGAATGCCATCCGCCGACCGTTAGTACAACGATATTGGCAGCATTTTGGCGAGGCATTCGTCTTCATGGACGACAATTCGCCCCCCCCCCCCCCCCCCATCGTGCACATCTTGTGAATCACTTCCTTCAAGATAACGATAGCTCGACTAGAGTGGCCAGCATGTTCTGCAGACATGAACCTACCGAACATGCCTGGGATGGATTGAAAAGGGCTTTTTATGGACGACGTGAGCCACAAACAACTCGGAGGGATGTACGCCGAATCGCCGTAGAGGAGTGGGACAACCTAGACCAACAGTGCCTTGGTGAACTTGTGGATAGTATGCCACGATGAGTACAGGCAAGCATTAATGGAAGAGGACGAGCTACTGAGTATTAGAGGTACTGTTGTGTACAGCAATCTGGACCACCACCTCTGAAGGTCTGTATCTGTATGGTGGTACAACATGCAATGTGTGGTTTTCTTGAGCAATAAAAAGGGCGGAATTGATGTTTATGTTGATCTCTATTCCAATTTTCTGTACAGGCTCCGGAACTCTCGGAACCGAGGTGATGCAAAACTTTTTTTGATATGTGTATATTTCCGTGAGACAAAAAAACCTAATGTCCAAAATCAGAACGGATTTAGAAAGCACAGTTCGTGCGAAAGTCTGTAACCCTTTTCTTGCAGCCGCCCGGAGTGGCCGAGCGGTTCTAGGCGCTTCAGCTCGGAACCGCGCGACCGCTGCGGTCGCAGGTTCGAATCCTGCCTCGGGCATGGATGCGTGTGATGTCCTTAGGCTAGTTAGGTTAAGTAGTTCTAAGTTCTAGGGGACTGATGACCTCAGATGTTAAGTCCCATACTACTCAGAGCCATTTTTTTTTCTTTTCTTGCAAGACGTGCTTGGAACTATCGAAGAAGGGAGCAGGCAGATTATATATTCCTAGATTTCCGGAAAAAGTTTGTCATGGTGCCGCAATACGTACTATTAACGAAGGCACAGACATGTGGGTGGCTTGAAGACTCCAGTAATAGAAGCCAGTACGTCGTCCTCGACGGCGACTGTTTGTCAGAGACAAAGGTGTTGTTACGAATGCTCCAGGGAAGTATGATGGGACTGCTCTTGTTCTCTGTATACACAAAGCAACGATCTGCGACCGTTTGCTGATAACGCTGTAGTGTAAGTTGGGTTGGTTGGTCATCGGTCATCGGTCCCATCGGATTAGGGAAGGACGGGGAAGGAAGTCGGCCGTGCCCTTTGAAAGGAACCATCCCGGCATTTGCCTGGAGCGATTTAGGGAAATCACGGAAAACCTAAATTAGGATGGCCGGACGCGGGATTGAACCGTCGTCCTCCCGAATGCGATTCCAGTGTCTAACCACTGCGCCACCTCGCTCGGTGTGTAGTGTAAGGGAAAGTGAGTGTAGGACAGTACGGCTGAGATGAATTGCAGCTTGCTCTACACGTAGAAAAATGTAAGTTATTCAAGGTGAGTAGGAAAAATGATCCTATGATACTCGAATATAGCATCAATGGTGTGCTGCTCGACATAGTCACGTCGATTAAATATCGAGGTGAAATGTTGCAAAGCGATAAGAAATTGAATGAGAACAAAAGAAGGTTACTGGTAATGGGGACGGCGACTGGTCAACTTCGGTTCATTGGGAGAGTTTCGGGGGAGTTTAGTTCATCTAGAAAGGAGAGAGCATACGGAACGCTTGTGCGACCCATTCCTTAGTACTGCTCGAGCGGCTGGGATCCCCACCAGGTCGGATTAACGGAAGTAATCGAAGCAATTCATAAGCGTGCTGCTAGACTTGTTACATGTAGAGGATCTCGAATCAAACATCTTTCAGCCGTCTCCTTTCCAAACTGTTGCTTTTTTTAAGTTTTCATTGTTTGGGTAATTAGAAATGTTTTATTAAATAAGCTGAATCTTATGAGTCTGTGATCGATCAATTCCACTGATGTATCTTTATATTCTCCTTTAGTGTATGGAACATGATGACACAGACAGTTAAGGGGTTGATCTCCAATGGTACATGTTTTACTAGTATATGAGTATATTGAAACTTCCTGACAGATTAAAACTGTGTACTGGACCGAGACTCGAACTCGGGACCTTTGCCTTCCGCGGGGAAGTGCTCTATCATTTGAGCGACCCAAGCGCGACTCACGACCAGTCTTCACACCTTCAATTCTGCCATTAACTCGTCTCCTACCTTCCAAACTTCACAGAAGCTCTTCTGCGAATCTTGCAGAATTACCACACCTGGAAGACAGGATATTGCAGACACATAGCTTAGCAACAGCCTAGGGGACGTTTCCACAATGAGATTTTCACTCTGCAGCGTAGTATGCCCTGATATGAAACTTCCTGACAGATTAAAACTGTGTGTCGGACCGAGACTCGAAGTCGGGACCTTTGCCTTTTGCAGGCATATGACTATATTGTTTTACTCAACTTGTTTCACGGCCATTGTATTTGCATTATACCGTGATTATTTATGCATAACATGCAATATTGGCCTCCGTTTAGTAAGTTTTATTTACCATACAAAATGGTTCAAATGGCTCTAAGCGCTATGGGACTTAACATCTGAACTAGTCAGTCCCCTAGAACTTAGAACTACTTAAACCTAACTAACCTAAGGACATCACACACACCCATGCCCGAGGCAGGATTCGAACCTGCGACCGTAGCAGCAGCGCGGTTCCGGACAGAAACACCTAGAACCGCTCGCCCATAGCGGCCGGCTTTTACGATTCGATGACGTACGTACTTTGCTCACTAGTTCAAGTGTGGAATTGGTCTCTTATTTTATTCGTTAATTTGTCTGTAGCTTATGTAACTTCCCATACTGCTTGGTATTGTTATGTCATTATATATTACCACTGTACATAAGAATTACACCACTCGTCTTCGGTTATCTATTTCATACTATTACCACTGTTGTCTGTACACAGTGGCCTGAAGATGGCGTAGAAAATCGCCGAAACTGGTTGCCAAATAAAATAACAGTTTGAAAATTAGACGGCTGAAAGGTGTTTGATTTGACATCCTGTACCGAAAAAAAAAAAACGAGTCCCGCAACCATCTCTGAAAAGATGGGCATACAGAGACATATTAAATGTAGGTTCTATCATCAAGCGAGCGTTGCGGGTATGTTTCGTGAACTCGAATGGGAATCCATGTAGGAAAGACGACATTATTTTTGCGATACGCTGTTGAGAAAACCTGGAGAAGAGTCATTTGCAGCTGACTGCAGAACGATTCTACTGCCACAAAACTACGTTCGGCGTAAGGATCGCGAAGACAAGACACAAAAAGTAAAATAAATTAGGGTTCGTACAGAGGCATATAGATAGTCGTTTTTTCCCCTCACTCCATTTGCGAGTGGAGTAGGAAAGGAAATGACTACGTAGCAGTACGTGACACTCTCCGCCATATGCCACACGGTGGTGTGCGGGGTTTGTATGTAGATGTAGATGTAGAACGGCCTCATCGTGTGTGTTTGGTTCCACGTATTGGCGGTACACAGCGCTTGTGGCGTACTTCGAACTCCTCGTACATCTCGCGTAATAACCACGACGCTACCATTAGAGAAGTTTGGGCTCATACAGAGGGGTACAGACAGTCTTTCATCACATATATACTACACCGCCGCTTACGCCTTTAGGTAATCAACCTGTATCAGCACGTAGATGCCCAGTGAAGACTGCAAACCGTGATTTGTTACGCAAGAATTTTTTATTAACGCTAAATTATGGTCCTACGGACTTAAAAAGGGCGGTGGAACAGCGATAATGTAATTTGATTTTGTGACAAGGAGAGATACGTATGTAATGAAAGCCAAAGTTACCGTAACATCTATTGTTTATTATAAGTCACCGCTCAAAACGAGTGCACGGAAGTACGACACGAACATGTTTAATAACATTCTGTTCACTGACAAATTATCAAAAGAACACGAAACAGTTACAAGTAAATAAGGTTGGCGGATATTCAATATAAGGGACCGACAGGTAGGTTATTACATGATTAGCACAATGGTCCGTTTCCGCGATCTGACGACAATTATTGCCAACGTCTGAGTTGGTAAAATTATGCATGCCAGAAGGGCATTTTCTCCTATTCGTTACCACTCCAACGTTTACTGAATACATTGCGAGCTTTACACGCCGAAGTCGACAGCAGATCTTACCATTTTTCTTCTGTGTCGGGCGATGGCTGTGAATCCGGGAAAGCTACTTAACGCAAACTTTCCACAATGCTCCAGTTGGAGTTGTAAAGTGAAATATTTACTCCTCACATCGAATTCTGATAGCAGAGGTGATTCTCTCGCTAGCAGAGGACGAAGTGCCACCTTAGTTCCTCCTGTCTTTCCACGTTAACATTCGCTTCCTTGTTCCAGAGCCAGTCCTAACCTCTAACGAGCAGTCATCCATTCACAAGACTCAGTTGTCGTGGAGCGGCATCCCATTTTTCAATATTTGTCCAAAACTGCTACAACACACCAGGCTGACCAATGAAATTTCCGCGTTTTCGCGCCCAGAAGCCCACTCCTAAAACAACAAATGTGTTTTGGCTCTAAGCTGTCGGTGCTTCAAAGAGGCACATTAACTTGTTGTGCCCTACAACCCTCCAAACACGCCTATCTACCTTATACACTGAAGCGCCAGAGAAACTGGTACAGGCATGCGTATTCAAATACAGATATACGTAAACAGACATAATACGGCGCTGCCGTCGGCAACGTCAATATAAGACAACATGTGTCTGGCGCAGTTGTTAGATCGGTTACTGCTGCTATAATGGTAGGTGATCAAGATGTAGCTGAGTTTGAACGTGGTGTTATAGTCGTCGCACGAACGATGGAACACAGCATCTCCGAGGTAGCGATGCCATAGGAATTTTCCCGCACGACCAGTTCACGAGTATACCATGAATATGACGAATCCGGTAAAACATCAAATCTCCAACATCGTTGCGGCCGGAAAAAGATCCTGCAAGAACGGGGCCAACGATGACTGAAGAAAATCGCTCAGCGGGACAGAAGTGCAACCCTTTCGCAAGATTTCAACGCGAGGCCAATTAACAAGTGTCAGAGTGCGAACCATTCAACGAAACATCATCGATATGGGCATTCGGGGCCAAATGCCCACAGGTGTAACCTTGATGACTGCACGACACAAAGCTTTACGTCTCTCCTGGGCCCGTCAACAACGACATTGGACTGATCATGACCGGAAACATGTTACCTGGTCGGACGAGCCACGTTTCAAATTGTATCGAGTGGATGGACGTATTCGGGGATGGAGACAACCTCATGAATCCATAGACACTGCGTATCAGTAAGGGAATGTTCAAGCTGGTGGAGGCTCTGTAACGGTGTGCGGCTTGTGCTGTTGGACTAATGTTGTACCCTTGACACGTCTAGATACGACACTGACAGGTGACAAGCACCCTCTCCGATCACCCGCATCCATTCGTGCCCTTCGTGTATTCCGACTAATTTGGGCAATTCCAGCAGGACAGTGTGACACCCCACACGTCCAGAATTGCTACAGAGTGGCTCCAGGAACACTCTTCTGAGATTAAACACTTCCGCTGGGCACCAGACTTCCCAGACGTGAACATTCTTGAGCATATCGGGCATAGGCCCATACATATCTGTAGCTTTCGTAGAGTCTGTGTAGGGTCCACCGGTATATTGCTCTCCTATCAGCAGACTGGCACCGTCTTCCCTGCGTTCTTCGTCCAAGGCTCATTGTTGCGTGCCTTCCGGGATCTTTAGTGTACTTTACAACGCCCTCACTGCAGATAAAAGCCTTAGGAACGCGGGAGCGGCGGTCATCTCGTGCAGAATTCCAACGTCGGCGTTATCTGCTGTCAGCGTTGCGTCGGCTCGCGACGGGCGTCTGCTCGTCCTGTCCAGTGCACACAACAGCCTTCGCCGAACGCTGTCCCACCTAGCGTCGGCGTCAGCTTCTACAATCTGCGTTAAGTTATTGGGTCCATCGGGCCGCTTTGCTTTTCTGTCTGTCTGTGGAACTGCCAGTCCAGCCAAACGTAATTCTCAAGAAATAAAACTCCTACAAGTCCTTCAAGCACTGGCAATCACTATCGGACACGCTATTTTCAAATCAAATTAATTTGCTGTACATATCACTTTATTTAATTCGCATCTCAGATATCAATAATGTGAAAGTCCCGTATCCGTCATCTTTTTCGCCGTCTACATCCATATTCCGCGAGTGTGTGTACTTCGTGTACCATTGTCACTTCTCGTCTTTCCTTTCCAATTCACGAATGATCTGTGGAAAGAAAGACTGCTAGAAAGCCTTCTGGGCTCGAATCTATCTAATTTATTCCTCATGGTTTCCTCGCGAGATTCACGTAGGAATAACCAGTACACTGGTCGACTCTTCACAAAACTCACGGCATTACCCACTAGATCATATATAAATTGTGAGAAGTAAGGCCATGGGTGTGCCCGAAGTTACTTTCACGTCTGAACATTTTTCTGTCTTGAGAATGATATGCTGTGTTCTTTTCGCTAGGTACTCTTAAATCCTATCAAAAAGCTGGTCTGATATTCTGCACGCTCGTATTTTGCTCATTAGGCGACAGTGCGGAACTACACACATTAGCAAAAATTTTGTGTCATCCATTTATTTCAATATTCATGGCACAGAAAAAAATATCATGTCCGAGGCTTGCTTATATGTTCATTTACAATGTGACCACATGATTAAAACTAATTTAAGGACAAAATTGTTTGACATAGTACAATTTTGGTAAACATTTTTGGAATACAGTGATCAATAGATTATTAAATTTTAAGTAAAGTTCAGTCTTGATCACAACACTTACGTCTCAATAACATAGGAGACCGGTTTCGGTTATACTTATATAACCATATTCAGACCCATGGCTTCCTTGGAGGATGGTAGGCGGAGCTCTCCTCAGCTGACTTCGTAGCAGCTGAGGAGAGCTCCGCCTACCATCCTCCAAGGAAGCCATGGGTCTGAATATGGTTATATAAGTATAACCGAAACCGGTCTCCTATGTTATTGAGACGTAAGTGTTGTGATCAAAACTGGACTTTAGTTAAAATATAATTATTTCACATAGGGTTTGAATGTCCCCTTGCTCAAATGAGGGCTTGAATCCGTTGTGGCACCTCATTGATCAGATAATCAAGCAAGATGTGCAATTAGATTCATGTCCAGGGAACAAACAGACTACTCCATTCTGGTGATCCTATCACGTTGAAGGAACGTGAAGGAACCTGTTCACAAGAACATCACTATAAGCACCAAGATGAAATGGTCAGCAAAGGGTTGTCGATACGGTCCTACAACTGGTTGCAGAATTTCGTCTCTCTGCAGCAGGGCAGTGAGATTGACCTCAACGAACATTAAAGATGTACAGTGGCTGCTTGTAATGCCACCCCAGTACATCACTCCTCATCACCTTGCTAGACATGTGAGACACGTTGTTGGAAGCGTTCGATATTAACGGACTCTCTCCAAACACTTTATCTGCAAGTTTCATAGTACAAACAGATTCGAGTTTCCTGCGTAAACACCACCCAGCGTCAATACTGGGGTGTCCATTCTGCATAGTTTATTGCTCATTTGTAACTGAGTTCTCGGTGTTGCGGAGTAGGAGATCGTGTTCGCCATGACCGAGCGAGGTGGCACAGTGGTTAGCACACTTGACTCGCATTCGGGAGGACGGCAGTTCAAAACCGCGTGCGGCCATTCTGCTTTAGGTTTTCCGTGATTTCCCTAAATCGCTCCAGGCAAATGCCTGGATGGTTCCTTTGAAAGGGCACGGCCGACTTCCTTCCCCGTCCTTCCGTAATCCGATGAGACTGATGACCTCGCTGTCTGGTCTCCTCCCCCAAACAACCCAACCCCAACCACTGTCCAAGCACAGTCTGTGCTCGCCATGATCATCGGGAATGAAGATGCACATCACGAAATAGTCTCCTAACAGTTTGACACGATACGTGATATACTACGACCGCTTCTAACGCCGAATTCAGTTCTGCAGCACTCAGCCCACTGCTTGTTTGACTCAAATGCCGTAGATATTGACTATCCTGTGCATCTGTAGATCGTGGACGGCGTGTGCCTTGTAAATCATCAACATTAACTGTAAGATGGAGTCGATTCCATGTTCGCCCCACGTCTCTTTGACTCCGGTGCACATGTCGACCGACTTCCCTTACTCGCAAGCCTTCTGCGCGTAACGTGATGGTGCGGTCGGTCCCAATCATCGGCAGCGACTGTCCTTCGTGGCATGATGGATGGGCACTCTAACGTGCCGCAGACGTCTCTAATGCATCCTTACTGAAGCTTTACTTTCAATTGGAATGATGCAGTCCATTCGAATACGGCGTTCTACGCGCAGGTAGAGCTGACGGTATGTGTGCGCTCGTATGTTTACAAACAAAGCCAGAGGCGACCTGCCGATCGGTACAGGGTCACAATAGCAACACACCTGCACGACATATCGGGGGGATCCAACACTTTTGTTGATGTGTGTCTACATCGAAAGACGTCTGGAAGTCAGGGAACGCAGTACCAAAATGACTGCCGGTTTACTGCTTCATAGGTATTGTGGAAGGACAGAGAGAACTGGATTTCATACGTTGTTTGCGGGATCCATGTTGATTTTCGGTCTAGAAAAGGTCTTAATAGAAAAGCATAGAACGCATTCCAAAATTATACAGCATCCCGACACCAATGCTATAGATTTAGAGTACTGTGCATCTGCTCGATGACCTTCTTGGAGGCCGGCCGAAGTGGCCGTGCGGTTAAAGGCGCTGCAGTCTGGAACCGCAAGACCGCTACGGTCGCAGGTTCTAATCCTGCCTCGGGAATGGATGTTTGTGATGTCCTTAGGTTAGTTAGCTTTAACTAGTTCTAAGTTCTAGGGGACTAATGACCTCAGCAGTTGAGTCCCATAGTGCTCAGAGCCATTTGAACCATTTTTTTTTGAACCTTCTTGGAAATAAGAATAATCTATGCATTTTTCCAACTACTAGAAACGCTTCGCTTCTACAAAAACCTAAGGTACACTGCATAATCTGTGCAGATCCCTGAGCGGTTCTAGGCGCTACAGACTGGAATCGCGCGACCGCTACGGTCGCAGGCTCGAATCCTGCATCGGGCATGGATGTGTGTAATGTCCTTAGGTTAGTTAGGTTTAAGTAGTTCTAAGTTCTAGGGGACTGATGACCTCATATGTTAAGTCCCATAGTGCTCAGAGCCATTTGCACCATTTTTTTGTGCAGATCCATGTAGTTACGTCATCATGTCATCCTACTTCTGTTGAGCGATTTCAGCTGATTTCTTATCCCGAGATAAGTTTATGAAACATGCCCTTAAAAAAAAAGTCCCTTTAGAAAAATTATGAATGACTGTGCTGGTAAACCTCTTACGTTATTTGATTTTCAAACAGCTGAACAAAACTGAACGTACACAGACATTTCTCTCTTATTTTTCTGATCATCACTAAACTGGCACAAATATTTTTTTAGCGCAACGCTATCTTACTTTCAATAATCCCTAGAAAAGAATGGCCTTGACTTACAATAACCTATACCTTTCATGAATCACTTACCTCACAAAAATCTTCGTTACTCGAAGTACTGCAATACAGCGAGCGCCAATACTGCCAGCTAAATAAAAGATTGTAACTACGGAAGGCACTAACTACTGATAGCCATAGTCAGCAAATGGAGGTTTTGATAGAGAACAAACAATGTATTTACCTTAATAGTGTTCAAAAGTCATAACATATATATCAGTTCATGACATCCAGTCTTACAAATTTTCTTTTTCTGACGGACGCACGTCCAGGTCGTCCGCTCTCAAAATTCTGCCATCTCTCTCCCAAAATTCTGCCATCCGCTAATTCTGGCGGCTCACCTCCGACTGCACAACGATACGCACTGCTCACATCCAACTGCCCAACACTACAATATCGAATATTCCAACAATGCCAACCAGCCACAGATTGCACACAGCACAGTCAGTGATTTTCATACAGAGAGCTATACATAAAAACCTAAATAGTCTACTTACAAGTTATTTCGCTATTTGTCATTTTGACGTTAGTAGACTTTGATCATCGAATCTATTTTGGAGAAAGGAATTTAGTGTACCGCCCTTGTCTATGTCGTTCTCTAGCTCAATTCATTTATGGTGGCAGAGTGTCTGGAGAAGTGAATTTAATCCGGGAATGTTAAAAAAGGGGGTTGGGCAATGGAAGGGAATGGTACTGGAACAATGCATGACATCCTTCGAGCACAATACGGTGGTTGCGGAGAACTGATTTAAAACAGAGATACAGATCGCCTTGGATGTAGGCAGTCTTCGGCGTCCACAGCGACGGAGAAAATTAATTTATCCTCTTAAGGAATCTGTTGCAGAGAGTGCAAAGTCCGTCGGAAGACAAGACAGACGCCGGCGCTCCGCCGCGGCTCCCCGGAGCGGTGAACAGACGGGCGCAATGGGCCGACTCTAAAACGGGGGCGTTAATGATATCGGCGGGCAGTTCCCACCCCCGCTGCACTGCCAGGCGACCCTGAAAAAGCTAAGTGGGGGTCGGAGCCGCGAGGAGCACCAGATGGCACCACCCCGGCCTGTCATTACGGGCATCGATTTCCCAACCCCCCATTCCACTCCGCGAGGCCTTGTCTCAGCTTACAGGCCCAATGGCGCGTGGCCGCTCCACTCGAGACATTTCTCTCTCTCTCTCTCTCTCTCTCTTTCTTCCTTTCCTTGCCGTTGCCCTCTTCCCCTTTCCCACACCCCGCCGGAGCGACAGACCTCTCCCCTTCTCCCTCCCCTGTGCCAGCGCAGCAGTGCTTTTATCAAAATTACTCGTCATGCCCGCCCCATCCTATTAGATTATTGTTTGGGTGCTAATATTTATTATGCCGCCAGAGGACACTTTAATCTCCTCCTCCGCGAGTTTTAAAGTACGGCGCCGAGCTCCGGCGGCTCGTCTCCTTAACAGTATTCCACTCACTTCCCACCGAGGGCGTTTCGCCCTCCTCCAGGGATGAACTCCACCTGCCGATCGCGCGATCCATTTATTTAAGCGAGGAGGGAAGGAGAAAGAAAAGAAATGGAGCGACAGAGAACAGAGGGAAGGGACAATCGAAGTCCCTGAACGAGAAATCCAGAGTGACGAACGGTTATTGCCCTTTAATCAAAAGTCAATCTACTGCTCGTTCTGAACATAAGTTAATTCCTTCCGGTGAACGTTTTACCATTCCCGCGCACGATGTCTCTTTCACTTTTGCTTACCTAATATTTTAAACTGTTTCGACTTGTTTATCGTATTAGAAACTATTGAAATACTTGAGTTAAAAGGCAAAGATGACCATATGCACAACAGAGAAAGAAAGAAAACGAAGTAAGACTAGCAAAAACTGAATTTTCTTTGATAAACACGTTGCCCTGCAAAGTGGCTTCAGTGTTACTGTCAAGAGAACTGAAGCAAACTTCGACTGCCGTCACAGACACTCTTCCCCAAGGTGACTTCTTGCCACGTGCCAGTCTACATGTACACGTTCATATACTGCTGTCGTCTGCAAGTCATTTTATGGTTTGTGACGGAGGGCATTTTGTGTGGTATTGTCACTTCTCCATTTTTCTGTTCGAGTCACGAATATTCCGTGGAAAAATGGTTCAAATGGCTCTGAGCACTATGGGACTCAACTGCTGAGGTCATTAGTCCCCTAGAACTTAGAACTAGTTAAACCTAACTAACCTAAGGACATCACAAACATCCATGCCCGAGGCAGGATTCGAACCTGCGACCGTAGCGGTCGCGCGGTTCCTGACTGAAGCCCCTAGAACCGCTCGGTCACTGTGGCCGCCTGCTCCGTGGAAATAGAGCCATTGGTAAACTTCGGTTCGGGCTCAAATCTATCTAATCTTAGCTTCATTCTCTTTTCCACTTCCTATGCTTCTTTATGGAAGTAAATCGTGGGTTGTAAGTACATGTAGAGAAAGTTGCATACAACCCACAGAGATGAGGTTTCAAGGAGCGGTAAAGGGACTACACAAGAACCGGCCGATTTCGAAATCCGAAAATTAGAGAAGAACTGAAGATGTTTAACATCCTCAGTAAAATACAAGAAAATAGGAGAAATTGGAATGAACATCTCGAAAGAATGACTGGAGAAAGCTTATTTCCGCAGTATCCTTTCTTTCAGGGGTGCTAGTTCTGCAAGGCTCGCAGAAGAGCTTCTGTAAAGTTTGGAAGGTAGGAGACGAGGTACTGGCAGAAGTAAAGCTGTGAGGACGGGGCGTGCTCGGGTGGCTCAGTTGGTAGAGCACTTGCCCGCGAAAGGCAAACGTTCCGAGTTCGAGTCTCGGTTCGGCACACAGTTTTAATCTGCCAGGAAGTTTCATATCAGCTCACACCCCGCTGCAGAGTAAAAATCTCATTCTGGCTCACTTATATCTTGATAACCTGCAATTGCAGCAGCAGTAACCGATCTGACAACTGCGCCAGACACTTGTTGTCTTATATAGGTGTTGCCGACCGCAAAGCCGTTTTCTTCCTGTTTACATATCCCTGTATTTGAATACGCATGCCCATACCAGTTTCTTTGGCGCTTCAGTGTATTATGTTACTTTACCCATCTTGTACGTAAGTCCTGCAGACCATAGTAGTATGGGTCGAACAAAGGTATTTTAAGCTACCTTCTTTTTGGGCTGAATATGTGCTACTGGATTCGTAGCATGCCAGACACCTATAATTCGACAACCTGCATGTCGACTGGGTGATAGGCTCAAGTGGAAAAGGGGGTAAGTACTTTCTTGATGAAAACATATCACCTCGGTAGAGCTCAATCACTGAGAGCGGGTCGATAAACACAAAAAAACGGCCACATTATCGACATATATGCTGCAGACTCCTAGAGTTTATACTAGACTGGGCTTTATCATTATAGTCACTGGCCACCAACAAGAAGATCACAGTGGTCATCGTGGTAGGAAATCGCAATTCGAAAATGAATGTCTGGGATGGCAACGAGATACATACGAGGTGCGGCTAGAAAAAAACCGGACTGATGCTGGAAAAAACATTTATTTACAATTATTTACAATTTCATGTTATCTCCTTCAATGTACTCTCCTCCTCGGTCTCTACACCGCTCCATACGAATTTTTTCCACTGTTCATAGCAATGCTGCAGATCATTTTCGGTACGTCCATACATTACTTCCGTCGCTTTTTCTTTTACTGCTTCAACAGTCTCAAATCTAGTTCCTTTCAAAGCTGACTTGACTTTAGGGAAAAGAAAAAAGTCACAGGGGGCCAAATCAGGTGAGTAGGGTGGATGATCTAAGATGGGAATGTTGTGTTTTGCCAAAAACGTCTTCACTGACAACGCACTGTCAGCTGGGGCATTGTCTTGGTGAAGGATCCATGACTTTTTTCTCCACAAATCGTTCCGTTTTCTCCGTACTCGCTCACGTAGGGTAGCCAGGACGCTAATGTAGTAATGCTGATTCACTGTTTGTCCCTCTGGTACCCAATCAATGTGCACAATCCCTTTGATGTCAAAAAAAAAAACAATCATCATTGCCTTGAATTTCGATTTTGACATTCGTGCTTTTTTTTTGTCGTGGAGAACCAGGAGTTTTCCAATGCATCGATTGGCGTTTAGTTTCGGGATCGTAAGTAAAAAACCACGATTCATCGCAAGTAATAACATTTTGTAAGAAGGTGGGATCACTTTCAATGTTTTCCAGGATGTCAGAACAAATCATTCTTCGGCGTTCCTTCTGTTCAATTGTGAGACACTTTGGAACCATTTTTGAACACACTTTGTTCATGTTGAAACTTTCATGAAGAATCTGCCTAACACTTTCCTTGTCAACTCCTGTTAACTCAGACACTGCTCTGATTGTTAAACGGCGATCTTGTCGAACAAGTTTACCGATTTTTTTCAATGTTTGCATCAGTTTTTGCTGACAATGGTCTGCCAGTGCGAGTGTCATCACTGGTGTCTTTGCGGCCATCTTTAAATCGTTTAAACCACTCAAACACTTGTGTTCGCGATAAACAATCATCGCCGTACACTTGTTGTAACATTACAAACGTTTCACTTGCAGATTTTCCTAGTTTGAAACAAAATTTGATGTTAACACGCTGTTCTTTCTGTACACTCAACATTTTCCGACGCACAGACAAAACGTCAACTACTTAAAACAGACGCCACGGGCAGACTGAGTGCAGGAGGCAGATGAAACTCGAGCAGTAGGCGGAGCGAGAGTCACGTGACAGGCCACGCGACTTTCAGCCTTATTGCATTCGTTTTATTGTTTCACCAGTACTAGTCCGGTTTTTTTCTAGCCACACCTCGTATACTGATTTGTCTACAGGGCATGCGGGGCTAGTTGCTATAACAAGCAAAATACCTCTACCAAACAGTCATTTTCATAGTGCGCTTGCCAACAAACTAAAGACAGAATTGAGCTTGACAGAGGCTAAGGACCATAACTTCAAAGTCACATGATATCGTGTCCTCCAACAGATGACACGTCTTCCTTGGTTCCTCTACGGTGACGTCGCCTAAAAAGAAATTGCTGGTATTAACAGAGAAAGAGCAGGTCTCACAATTATTTATGAAGCGAAACGGTGGTTAAAATTAACACCACCTCCAAAGTGTGACTTCTGCTCTTTGAAGAAGACTTTGTACGTGTCTTAGAAGAATGCGTTAAATACAGTCATACCTTATCGTTAGATTCCACATCTGCTGATTACAACTGTTAGTGCAAACTGCCAACGTACTTACTATGCAGAAGTCGCTTTTACGCCAGGAATGAAATAGGCCTCGGAGCTGTTTGGATGGAAGGTCTCAATGCCAGAAAATTGCTGTGAAATGGAGAATGGCCCGCAGAAAAGCGATGCGCAGTGTATGGTCTGGCAGTTGATCTTCTGTGTGAATAACAGTAGCAGCACGTCGGGCATAAACAGGCGAAAAGGTGCGTTATTGTTGAAGTATATGAATTACAACTAAACAGTTGAGACGACATCCACAAGTCAAGCAATCACCTATAGTCACATCCTGTGAAGAAAACCACGAGAAACTACCGTGTAACACCTAATACAAAAATTTGTGCGGGACCCAGAGAAGAAGGACTTCTATTCTTATTGTCTCTTTAAATGGCTCTGAGCACTATGGGACTTAACATCTATGGTCATCAGTCCCCTAACACTTAGAACTACTTAAACCTAACTAACCTAAGCACATCACACAACACCCAGTCATCACGAGGCAGAGAAAACCCCTGACCCCACCGGGAATCGAAACCGGGAACCCGGGCGTGGGAAGCGAGAACGCTACCACACGACCACGAGCTGCGGACTCTTATTGTCTCTGAAAGCTCCGTTGGATCGTCGTTGTGTTTACACAAAGGAAACGAGGACAACACGTTACAACAGCTGGACACCATCTCGATAAGCGCTTCTCTGGAAACGTTCCAGGAGCGAAAGAAAAGGAAACGCATGATCTTACTTCGCAGCCAAAGCGGGTTGCCCCGAAAAGTGTGAGAGATCGTATACTTTTGTCGCCACATTCGCAACACCTTCATTAAAAAAAGTTGCCGTTTTTAATATGCATCGTATAAATTAACTTAAGCACGCAATTGTAATAATTATGGTACGTACGTTTAGCGACTTACTGGTTAATTTCAGCAGCAGCTTCGAAAGCGTTACGGGCCAAAATTAAAATGTTGCGTCACTTAGGTAAAGTGTCGATCAACATTTGAATACTAATGAAAAATTTAAGATCTAAATCAAACTGTGGATTAATCTGAAGATTTTTGGTATAATGTTATACAATTTGTGGGGAGGGAGAAGCGCCCATTTTTTCTGGACTGAGAAACGATGACGTACGAGCTACGGATGCTAAAGAATACCCACGAGCTCGAATATGGTGACTGCTGAACATACAACAATAGAATATTATTAAAAAATGCAAATAATGCTTTCTGCTGCTTCTTTATAGTTCGTACTGACTTTCAGAACGGTCTTTTAAGTCTTTTTAGCTTTGGCTTGGGAATCAACTGGCTGCCCTTGCAGCAAAATTTATTACTGTACAAGTTCTCAGATCCATTCTTCTTCAAAATTAGTGTTACTAACTCACACACAACACTTTTGAGAGCTGACAACAGATTAAACACGCCATATAACTAACGCTTCACAGATACTTTATAGACACCTTTATGAACGAAAACACTGTGCGAATCGGAGTAATTCGACGCTTGAAATTACTAATTCCCGTTAGTTTTTGAACACACTCTGTATGGAAAACATTAGCTGCATTGCCGGCCGCGGTGGTCTAGCGGTTCTAGGCGCTTAGTCCGGTGCCGCGCGACTGCTACGGCCGCAGGTTCAAATCCTGCCTCGGGCATGGATGTGTGTGATGTCCTTAGGTTAGTTAGGTTTAAGTAGTTCTAAGTTCTAGGGGACTGATGACCACAGATGTTGAGTACCATAGTGCTCAGAGCCATTTGACCCATTAGCTGCATTATCTGTGAGAGGGGAAGTAAAACAGGGCCACGTGCTAAGAAGGTCAGTAAATGCCTTCCATAGCTCTAGAGGAACTTGTAGAGTCCACTCTAAGAAAAATCAGCGTCGCAACGTGAAGGAATTATTCGAATGGGACGGAAATCGGTACATGTTATGAGCATATACAGACAGTCAACGATTACAATTTCAGAGAAATTGGATGATTCACTCCCAATAAAGAGCTTCAAAAATTGAGCGGATCAGTAACGCATTGGTCCACCTCTGTACCTTGTGCAAGCAGTTATTCGATTTAGCGCTGACTAACAGAGGCGTTGGAAGTCCTCCTTAGGGATATCGTGACAGATTCTCTCAGACTGGCCAATTGGTATTGAATATCCCGAGATGGTTGGAGAGCCCTGATCATGATGCTCCAAACGTTCTCAATTTGGGACAGATCTGATGACCTCCCTGGCCACAGTAGGATATGGCAAGCACGAAGAGAAGCAGTAAAATCACTCGCGGTGTATGGTGGAGGTGGTGGTGGTGGTGGGGGGGGGGGGGGACAAAATCTTGCTGAAACGTAAATCCATGATGCCTTGCTATGAAGGGCCACAAAACGTGGCGTAGAATATCGTCGACGTCGACGTATGTGCTGTAAGGATGCCGCGGATGACAAGCAAAGGACATAATTTGGCACGATATCCCTCAGGAAGACATCCAACAATTCCATCAATCAAAGTCAAGCTGAATAAATTGCTTACACAAAGGCCAGGGATGGACCCACGCTTTTTGACTTCCTCAGTTTGTGAAGCTCTTCCTCCTGAAAAAATCACTCAGTTTTTCTGAAATTTTGTTCACTTGTTTGTCTGTACATGTACATCATATTTACCGATTTCCGTCGCACTCGAATAATTCCTTTTAGGTCCGTCGGTTTTTTATTTTTATTTTTTTAGAGTGCTGTACCTTGCGAAAATGAATAAACACTCTTATAGTTCAAAAAACGGTTCCAATGGCTCTGAGCAGTATGGGACTTAACATCTGTGGTCATCAGTCCCCTAGAACTTAGAACTACTTAAACCTAACTAACCTAAGGACATCACACACATCCATGCCCGAGGCAGGATTCGAACCTACGACCGTAGCAGTCGCGCGGTTCCGGACTGCGCGCCTAGAACCGCTAGACCACCGCAGCCGGCGCCTTATAGTTACATTATTTACTTGTCACTATACACTAATACAATATAAATCGCCCCCAACCTTTCTGCAATGTGACCATTTTACTTGACTTAATGTGCTGTTGATCACAATAAACAGGCTAAGAGGCGACGAGAATTAAACCAAAAGTGGGTAGGTGATGATGGAAATTTGCACCGCCACGACTGGGATAATGTCTAAAAACTGGAGACACCGAAAATAATTATCCTTTCCAACCCCTTTCCATGTAACTTAATGTCTCGTTTCCGATTACCGCGACGTGGACGAGAGATTTGCCTCTAATTTTCCTAGCTTCCTTTTCCGGATACAAACAAAGAGCCTCGTGTTGACTGGCTCAAATGGCTCTGAACACTATGGGACTTAACATCTGAGGTCATCAGTCCCCTAGAACTTAGAACTACTTAAAACTAACTAACCTAAGGGCATCACACACATCTATGCCCGAGGCAGGATTCGAACCTGCGACCGTAGCGGTCGCGCGGTTCCAGACTAAAGCGCCTAGAACCGCTCGGCCCCAACGGCCGGCGAGCCTCGTGTTGTCAATCGTGTTTCGATGCCTAATAGTAGGAAATTTGGTCTCATTTGAATAGTCGATTAGAATACAGTTTCAGATCACAGCAGACGTATAATGTACGTGTTCTTTGCCATTGCGATAACTGTAACTACAGGTATTACATTTGCGTTTCTCTAGGGAGGAAGTTGTCACTTCAATATGTTTAGCATATGTGATGACGCCGATGGACAATAAATTATCACTCCAATACTCCTTTTTACTTTACACGTGTCGAAACAAAAGGGAAAATTCATTTTCCGGTATAATCTGGTTTTAGTATTATCGGATTAGACCAGTTACTTTTGGTTGTTGCTCTTTTAATGCCGTGGTGTTTAACCACATATATTGTATTCATTCATGAATTTTGAATTTTTGACCTGGATGCAATCGATGTAAAGCAAAGGTAATACACTGCCGGAGAAAGTCGCAACACCAAGATGAAGCTCTGCAATATAAACTTGGCGCAAGCCAGATAAGACTGGCGCCAGTAGCCCCACTATGAGCACTGCAAACCAGGTTTGTTTTAAATACACGCTGTGACGGCCGCGAGCGGTAATTGTCTTCGACATTTGACGTGGTGAGTTAATGTTAGTCAAGAATGTCTTTAGGGCGAAAAAGATGCCATTATCAGCATCTCATTAAGTTTGAAAGACTTCGTGTAATACGACTACGAGAACTTGGATGTTCCTTCTGCTATACAGCAGAAAGACTTTCCGGGAATGTATCCACTATACATTGAGAGACACCCACATGCTTTGCTCATACTGTGGCATCAAGCAGTCAGGCCTGCAAAATGAGTGGTCTGTCAAGCGTGTGGATTTATTCTTATTTATCGAGTAACATCAATGACTGATTATGAGCTCTAGTACTCACAATTAAGCTACAAATTATTCTCCTGTTTGAATATTACGCAACGGAAACGGATAACGCACATCTGACTATTCGGAACTTACACAACTCTGATTGTTCACTACGCTCTGGCAATACCACATTTTCTTTCTTACCCAACGGCTTTGATCAACACGTGGCCATCGCACTGAATATGAATGACCGCACACATTATAAATTCAGGATATCATGACTACACACTATACGAAGAACAAGACCACCAATATTTTTCTTTTCACTATCTTTTTTATTTGGATGAATTCTATTATGATTCAAAGATATCCTAAACACACCATTACATTTTATACAACAATTACACATGAGAAACTCCGCCCAGTGGGCATGGCTTTACATTGGTGATTCTCAATCTTATGGTCTCGTAATTATCTAACACTACAGTGCACTTTCTAGATAGGATGGTGAATCTTTTGCTATATCTCACACTTCGACTCTCAGACCCATCATCACGAAAATTTCCTCCAGACCGAGCGGTACAAAAAGGAACATGCATAACCCACTGCCTCTGAACCTATCTTGCTACTCTGCCATGCAAACCACACATACTTAAATTACATGAAATACATCACACTGGCAACATAGAATGCATCACAAAGAATAGTCACCACGTTAGAATTACTTCACTTTCAGCTTTCCCACTTCAATTAGCATTCATCCCAGTTTCACACGACACTGCCCCACTTCGTAACTTTTCTTTCCTACTACGAACTCTGGAGGATATATGAACGTCTTCCTGTGCAATGCAAGCCAAGTGGCGTTGCTGGATAGACAGCTGACTCACCTTGCTTCTCTCTCAGAGTATTAGAGTTTGAATCAAGCATCACACGGAAACATAACACGCAAAGTAATATTAAGAACATATTCGTCACACACGAGTACTTCTCTTTATCCTTTGTCTAATACACAGATTGAGATTCACACAGTAATCACCACGTGGAAGTACTCGTCTCTAATTTCAAGTCCTGCACACGCCATTTCTTAAATATTTCCAACTTATAGTGCACACACCAGTAATTCAGCTTAACTTTAGCACTCGGAAGTATTTCAACTTAGTACTAACACTCGCAAGTATTTCAACTTATTGCTACACGTAGTTTCATTGTGACCGTTGGTTACTTCCGAAGATTACTACGATCCCCTTAATATTACCTGCCTGTCATTTATTTCTCCCCCCCAAAAGTTCCTGAAGTAGAGAAATTATTATTCCAAACTACTCTTAAATATTCCACATGCATACCATGTCTCCACTCTTTTGTCTTTACCGAGCACACCTAAGAGAGGTCTTACCAACAGAAGATCCAGCGCCAGAGTGCTGAAACATGGCCGTTCTTCAGGTCATCTCACACCTCCGCCGAGGTGGGGGAGCACCATGCTACCGTATTGGTCAGCCACATTTCAGGCGCTCAAAGCTCAGGTATATTTCATCTCTTTGGTTCCACCTAAGGTGACCAAAGGACCGTCTCAAAGATGATCATATATTGCACTTTCACTATCTGCCGTTAGCAGACGACCATACATTCATTCATTTCGCAGATCTCACCAAACTGGGTGTAGGGATTTATTTTGTGGGAGTGCACATGTGATCACTTAAATAAATAATTTGTCCTTTTTTCCTACACTGGGTCCGGCTTCGGTGTATTAAGTGAAATTGAGTTATTATTACAAAAAATATATTGTTCTGACAAGAATAACGAAGAATGTTGTACCTATTTTCAATGTCGGGCTATACTGTACCCTTTCAACATGGCTGGTGGTAGCGGTGGTCACGATAACGTACGGTCGTAAGAAGACCGGCCTCCGGGCGGCTATGTGGCACCACCGAGAGGAAAGACCATCGTGGCGTGTGTGTGGCTCCAGCGCTTCGCACTGCATCTGCAGTAGCATTTTGAACAGCAGTTGGGACCATGGTGACACAACGAACTGATACAAATCGTTTACTTCAGTGACAGCTCCGAGCCAGAGGATCTGTGGCGTGCATTCCACTGACTCCAAACCACTGCTGTTTGCGAATTTTGTGGTGTCAAGCGAGAGCTCATTGGAGGGCAGGTTGGAGGTCTGTTGTGTTTTTTAATGGAAGGTGGTTCTGACTCGGTGTCGATGTTAAGAAGAAGCTTAGTTGACGGCCTGCAATCAACCTGTCTGTGCTACACATACCGGACCTACAACGGCACACTGCAGTGCGGTTCCTTATGATAGCAGGAGCACTCTTGTGGTTATCCCATGCACCCTGAGCGCAAATTTGTACGTAAATCTGGTGTTTCGAACTTTTGTGCTGCCATTCATGAACAGCATCCAAAGGGTATTTTCTAACAGGATAATACTCGCGCACATGCGCTGTTGTAACCAAACATGCTCTACAGACTGCTGACTCGTTGTGTTGGCCTGTTCCATCACCACATCTGTCTCCAGTGGCGAACATATGGGACATCATCGGACGACAACTCCAGCGTCATTCACAAACAGATTTAACTATCCCTGTATTGACCGGCTAAGTGCAACAGCCATGGAACACCATCCCACAAACTGACATGCGGCACCTGCATGCTTGCGTTCAACATTGTGTCAGTTACGCCATTTAAAAACTGCAACGACATATCTCGCATTTCCTTTAACTTACAATGTTAATCACTTAAATATTTTACCCAGGCAAATGTGTTCGCAAAATTTCATTCCTCTACATTAATTATATTTTGGTGTTGCTTTTTTTTTCGCCAGAGTATTCACGAATTAGATCAGCTACATTTTGTTCTTTTAATGCGATGTTGCATAACCATTTGTATTGTATTTCTTCAAGATTTTTTGACCTGAATGCAGTGAACATAAAGTAAAGATAATATTTATGTAACATCGCACTACCGAATCGTCCATTTATACAGGGCTATTACAAATGATTGAAGCGATTTCATAAATTCACTGTAGCTCCATTCATTGACATATGGTCACGACACACTACAGATACGTAGAAAAACTCATAAAGTTTTGTTCGGATAAAGCCGCACTTCTGGTTTCTGCCGCCAGAGCGCTCGAGAGCGCAGTGAGACAAAATGGCGACAGGAGCCGAGAAAGCGTATGTCGTGCTTGAAATGCACTCACATCAGTCAGTCATAACAGTGCAACGACACTTCAGGACGAAGTTCAACAAAGATCCACCAACTGCTAACTCCATTCGGCGATGGTATGCGCAGTTTAAAGCTTCTGGATGCCTCTGTAAGGGGAAATCAACGGGTCGGCCTGCAGTGAGCGTAGAAACGGTTGAACGAGTGCGGGCAAGTTTCACGCGTAGCCCGCGGAAGTCGACGAATAAAGCAAGCAGGGAGCTAAACGTACCACAGCCGACGGTTTGGAAAATCTTACGGAGAAGGCTAAAGCAGAAGCCTTACCGTTTACAATCGCTACAAGCCCTGAAACCCCATGACAAAGTCAAACGCTTTGAATTTTCGGCGCGGTTGCAACAGCTCATGGAAGAGGATGCGTTCAGTGCGAAACTTGTTTTCAGTGATGAAGCAACGTTTTTTCTTAATGGTGAAGTGAACAGACACAATGTGCGAATCTGGGCGGTAGAGAATCCTCACGCATTCATGCAGCAAATTCGCAATTCACTAAAAGTTAACGTGTTTTGTGCAATCTCACGGTTTAAAGTTTACGGCCCCTTTTTCTTCTGCGAAAAAAACGTTACAGGACACGTGTATCTGGACATGCTGGAAAATTGGCTCATGCCACAACTGGAGACCGACAGCGCCGAGTTCATCTTTCAACAGGATGGTGCTTCACCGCACTTCCATCATGATGTTCGGCATTTCTTAAACAGGAGATTGGAAAACCGATCGATCGGTCGTGGTGGAGCTCATGATCAGCAATTCATGTCATGGCCTCCACGCCCTCCCGACTTAACCCCATGCGATTTCTTTCTGTGGGGTTATGTGAAAGATTCAGTGTTTAAATCTCCTCTACCAAGAAACGTGCCAGAACTGCGAGCTCGCATCAACGATGCTTTCGAACTCATTGATGGGGACATGCTGCGCCGAGTGTGGGAGGAACTTGATTATCGGCTTGATGTCTGCCGAATCACTAAAGGGGCACATATCGAACATTTGTGAATGCCTGAAAAACTTTTTGAGTTTTTGTACGTGTGTGCAAAGCATTGCGAAAATATCTCAAATAATAAAGTTATTGTAGAGCTGTGAAATCGCTTCAATCATTTGTAATAAGCCTGTAATTTTGTTACAAATAATTAATATCGCTTTAGCGTTATTCTTCGTCATATTTGACAAGGAATTTTCATTATGTCATTGAGTATATCCGGGCAAGCAAGTAACGTAACTCAGTCGTATTGCTTTCCCGCATCCGCCAAAGCCAAGGCAGCCGCCGTGCTGGTGGGCTTATTTCTAGGTACAGAAACAGCAAAGCCAGCCCCGTGATGCGCGACGCTTCTGTATGCTCGACACACAGAGGGGGAAAAACGAAGCGACGCTGGCAGGAGTGATAAGGCCGCCATTGACAGCGTCTGCAAGGTGGCGGCTCGCGGCCAACAGGACGCGGTGCAGGCGTCGCGACGCCGCTATAAATACAGCGTGACGCTTATCTGACGCCAGCTGGCGGCCACCGCTGGCGCGCCACACACCTGTCCATTCACAAGGCACATCCGAGCGGCTGAGCGCGCTCCTGTCGCGGTCGCCACGCTGACAGCAGACAACGGGGCCTCACTGAGGAAGTGTCTCGTCAGTACAGTACGTTTTGACACACCCTTTACGCTTATAAGTTGAGACAGAAGAGACGGGTTTACGAAGTGGAGCTTACTGCTGCAATGACGCTACCAAGGCTTTTAGCAAATTAAATAAGTCTCTTAGCAAAATTAATAAATCTTTTATCAAAAGTAGTAAAGATACAGTAAGAACACGGCAAGTGCCATCAACCGATTTCCCATTAGCTTCGCAGTGGAACAGCAATCAATATAACCGAACATACATCTCGGCTTATCAGTACTCGAATGATTCTGAAAAAAAAGACGACTGTCAGTTTTTGAGGTATTTGCTAGGAATTTTATGTTTCTTTTACCGCGTGATATCCTTGGACAAAATAATGGCTCAGTCGTTAGTGTCTAGAGTGCTTTATTTTTGCGTCCCGCTTACGAAATACAATCACTTTTTATTCATTTTATTTCATTTCTATTGTTTTCATTGTTCAACCACGTCTGTAGAAAGTTACTATACACATGTTTCTTATCAAATTAGGTGATACACGGGCGTTATATTGATTGTAAAATCGGTACTGGTTTCCACAATAATTGTCATACATTCATTATATAATACATATATGTGTGTGGTATGTTGAGGGGCTACACTCTTTTTAAATGATGTTTAATTCTCATATCAGTTCTTGCATTACTTCATATACTTTTTTCATATGTTTATTCTTCAGGAAGTTTTGGTGAATCCTCTTGGATTATACCGACCATATAAACATTCGAAACATAGATTTTCGAAACACCGCAAGCATCCCGCGATGACGGGTTTACCATTGTGACTTTGCAAGCTGACGCTTGCTTTAATCATAAATATATCTCCAAGTGATGCTAAATGCTATTTTCTTTACATAAAGAAAAGCAAAATTTTTGAAACCGTTATCAGCGAACTATATATAATTAAAAACAGTCTTGATCGCAAATTTCTTTTAATCGGAGTGACCGGTTTCAGTCCTTAAGGATCATCTTCAGACCCCAGAACGGCAGGTGGACTTCCATGGAGCAAGCTGCGCCGACCCACGATGCTGAACTGAACAGTGTTAATTATAAAGAAAAGTATTATCTTCTCAATTACCTTCAAATCAAGAGCTACATCCTTAATTTTTTTTTATTTGTGAAATTAGTGAGTTTACTCATGGTACTTTTGTTGCCTCTGTCTACCGTCACTTCCAGGACTCTAATTAATAATCAAATTAACTAACTTATTAAGACTGAACCTTGAGTTGCTGGTGTACCCATGTATTACCATAAAAATAAAAATGGTGAATAGATGGGGCAGTATGAATGAGAACAGTGACGTATTTAAGTTTACAAAGATAGTGACAAGCTGTTATTCTTCCTTTTATGACAACAACGAACTGATAAATTTTACAAAAAAAATTGACAAACACGAAACAGAAAAGGGACAGTGCTTGATTGGCAGAGTTTTTACTGGGGTAGAAACTATACGAATTCCCCCCTGAATTAATCCCTTTATGAAGCAATCAGACTGTTTCTACTTGAATCCATTGAGAGGCCAAATTCTATTCAAATGGAATCAACTACGGCCAAGTACATCACAAACCATGGTTCACAAGAGAACAGGAAGCTGTGATAACATTTAACATTTCTGGGCTGGTCCTACAAAACTTTACCCTTTCACCTTGATTATGCAGTAGCAGAAAACGGCAGGCTGTGGGCGAGAAGCGGCCCGCTGTGGAAGCTCTAATGTTCTGACATGTCTATGAAGATTTGCAAACTGCGTGGACTGGCGGTCTGATTATTAGAACGTGGGTATCTTCCCTATCAGAGTCCTGAAATGCCGGCAGATTTAAGTGTGAGATGCACTCATTCCCTGCTGTGGTCAGATCAATTTGACTCACTGGTAAGATGGTGCACCGACTCAGGATGAAGTAGTTCACCAGAAGGTGAAGAAGGCAAAGAATCATAATCACTTTCCACCAAGCCTTAGTACGGGAGCGGAATTAGCAGAAAAAACCGCCCCCACATTGTGCAAACCAAATGAACTACTCTCTCTTCATTGAATCTCCCCTCTTCTGCTGGCCTGGTAGCCGATCCAGAACCAACACCGGGGTTCCCACACTGGGAGCGCACGCCTCTGCTTTGCATGTTCTGAGAGGAGCCAATTAGCGACTCAAAGTGTCTCTTGTCTGAAAAAATATGGTTTTACAGTAAGCATGGTCATGTTTTGGCAAAGAACGTCTACCTAGAGAGGACCACAGACCCTCATTTATGGAGAGATCTAAACTTTCCCGGCGGACTATTTCCAATTTCTGAAGGAAGGCTGTTAAGCTTCCCCGACAGTCGTGCCCATGAAACTGATGTTTTTGCCTCTCGCTAAAAGAGCCTGGTGACTTCCTGGCATCAAGGGAGCTACAGCCTTGCTTCCACTAGACACGTGCACCAGCTGCTCTGTCCATATCGTTCCAGCTTCTAACATGAGAATGCTTGGAGTTTTATGACCATCCCACTATGTGCACAAATGCTCAGATTACAGCAGTCTTTCTTAATTGGCTTCATCCAACTTCCTTCTGCCAACTGGCCACCTTTGTGACAGTCTGTCATCTGGTCCAGATGAATAGTTTTGTGCACCAATGCCCTCGTGCTCCGACCCTAAGTGGGAAGAGGGAAGTGCCACTGCCCAAAATCCCTCTTCAGGTACAGTTCACAGAATGCTGCTTCCCAGAATCACTCGCACAGCCAGGTCGCTGGATACAATATTTATGGTCCACAGTCCATCTTTATCCCTGTTTACCGTTGCCTCCATTATGGCCCCTTGGGTATACGCTCTCTACAGGCTACTCATGCAGTTATATGAACATTCTGCCCACAATTTCATCATGTGAAAAGTCATGAACCACACATACCAAATGTCGTACTGAGATCATGACCTAAAATATGAATACTGTTCCCACTGACAGTGTTTTTAAAGTTTTTTCGTATGAATCTAATTCGGGAAAGAAACGTCATAAACATCACTGAAGATTTCGCACATTGGCAGTAATTTCGCGGAATACTATGCACAACGGACCATTTTTTCCGAAAACGGGCGCTTTCAATTGATCTTGAATCAAGATACGACATAGGTATTTCACCAAAAACAATTTCAAATAATTTTCTATTTTTTTTTTTTTTGTTCATTCATCTGGTACACATTCAGTAGACAAATAACGACAACTTTGTTTCAATACATACTAGAAAACATTCATGTAACAATCTTCCACAGCTATGGGTAGAAAAATTAAAAAGAAAAAAATCGGGTCTCGAACACTGGGCGCAAAAATTGTAAAGCCGCGACTCTAATCACTGTGCCACCATTTCGTCTGGGTCTGTCACACTGAAAGTACCTCGAAAATACCTCGAAAACTTTTACCGTCTTTTTTCGTAAGTAGCCGGGTATGTACGGTTAATCCGACACAAGTTTTCGCTTATTCTGCCCTCTCTTCCTCCGAGTGAAGGGTCTGGGAAATCGGGTTGTGACACTTGCCGAGTTCTGATCGGCAGCGGTAAAACTGCACAGCACAGTGGTAACATTTGTCGTAAGTGGATTGATGTCAGCAAACGAGGGCGTGTTTCTTGTTATGGGCGACGTGACTAGGTGCCCGGTTTGAATGAAACACATGCTCCTCAGAGCGATATAAATACGTTGAATTTTGAGACGCATTCTCCATGTGTTGTTTTCAAGTGGTTGTCTTTTCAATGATATTGTGCATTGTATAGAAAATTATTTAACTTAGTTTATGATAAAAAACTACTCATGATCACGAGAATAGATAATGATTTCACAGTAATGTTTTTACGCCGATCGATTACTTTTCTGTAAGCCCTTGTATCCACTCTTGACTAACGGATGGAATATAAAAGCGTAGTTGCCCACTAAAACGAATGTTTTGCTTACGAATCGACCATTTTAAATGTCGTGAACAGTTAAATTGTACAGTAGCTTGGGATTGCTGATGCAACATTCCACTTACTTTCCTCCACGAAGATAGTATACCAACTCATCTAATTCTAAACTCTCCTTTCTCACATTGAACGCATCCGAATAACCTACACGATCCATAAACTCGACTACAACAATCCCATTGTGTCCTCAATCCTTTCCAATCCCAGTGTGCTTCCACGTCTCTACGTACACGTTCCACCAAAAATTTCTGTCTCTCTCTCTCCCAGACCACGAACTTTGGCCCCTACGTATACCCAGCCTACTCCAACTCTAAATCCACGCCATACCACCCTGTGCAATAGCCGCCCCCCCCCCCTCCCTCCCGCCACGCCCCGATCCCTCTGCAAGGGCACCCTTCTCGTCCTCTGCCCACACAACACCTTTTCCCTTTTTCTCTTGCCTGTCGCCCTTTACCTCATTTCCCTTTCAAATTTATCTACACCTACATGAATACTCTGCAAATCACACTTAAGTGCCTGTCAGAGTGTTCATCGAACCAACTTCACAATAATTCTCTATTATTCCAATCTCGAACAGTGCAGATAAAACGAACGCCTGTATCTTTCCGTGCGAGCTCTGATTTCCCATTTTTTTCATTATTGTAATGATCATTTCCCCCTATGTAGGTCGGCGTCAACAAAATATTTTCTCATTCGAAAAAGAAAGTTGGCGATTGAAATTTCGTGAAATTATAGGTCCTAGTACCAGCTACCCCTCGCTCCTTGTCCCCCACAGCCACCCCCATCTCATCACCACGACTTACCAGACCTCAGTACCAACGCTCTTCTATGTCCCTACACACTCACCTTTCTTTTCATCGAGAACCCACCATCCCAGGCCACGGTCTTTTCCAGGTTTAGTGGAAGAGTATGTAAGTAGGCTGTGTAGGTTTTTTTTATTGGTAACGCCACGTAGCGCTCTGTATGAAAATCACTGCCTGTGCTGTGTGCAGTCTGTGGCTGGTTTGCATTGTTGTTGGCTATTGTAGTGGGGCAGCTGGATGTTAACAGCGCATAGCGTTGTGCAGTTGGTGGTGAGCCGCCAGCAGTGGTGGATGTGGGGAAGTGAGATGGCGGATTTTTGAGGGCGGATGATCTGGACGTGTGTCCATAAGAAACAGTACATTTGTAAGAATGGATGTCATGAAGTGCTATATATATTATGACTTTTGAACACTATTAAGGTAAATACATTGTTTGTTCTCTATCAAAATCTTTCATTTGCTAACTATGCCTATCAGTAGTTAGTGCCTTCAGTAGTTTGAATCTTTTATTTAGCTGGCAGTAGTGGCGCTCGCTGTATTGCAGTAGCTTGAGTAACGAAGATTTTTGTGAGGTAAGTGATTTGTGAAACGTATAGGTTAATGTTAGTCAGGGCCATTCTTTTGTAGGGATTTTTGAAAGTCAGACTGCGTTGCGCTAAAAATATTGTGTGTCAGTTTAAGCACAGTCATGCATAATTTTTCTAAGGGGACGTTTCAAGTACCGAGCTCAGTTTGTAATAGTGAGCGTCTGTTCTGAGTGTTTTGTGTGTTTTCCAAGAGGTTTTTCAACTTTTTAATGTTCTTCGCATGTTTTTAACTGTGCTGTCTGTTCACATTTTCGTCACTGATTTTAAGCTGTTCGCGAACAAAACATTATTTCTTAAGTTCTCCCATTATCATTACCGATAAAAAATTGAATCATTAATAAATATGTTTCCCTGTTTTGTTTTTACCATCTTAGTTACTGAATGGTTTCTACTGGCTGAAGAGCTGGTTGATCATACCGCTGCAGTCACCGAACCCTACACCTATGAGGGAGGAAAAAAATCACGGAGAAAGTTTTCCTATAGTTAGGAATGCTTTAGTAAATTAGGCTGTTACCTAAATGTGCTTAGATTTTTCTAGGTCTGATTATGGTCATTACCAACCGAAATAACAGTAATAAAAATTGTGATCCAAGACTGGAATTATGACAAAGCGGAAACATTCTCATAACTGCAATCCAGTAGCAACACCGAGACGCCAAGGCCACGCCAGTCCGCGGGACGACTGTTGATCGCCAGCAGCAGCCATGGATTTGAGACCAGGCTGCGCTTGTCGCCAGTAGCACGAAGTTCCTCAAGGGCCTTAATGCCACAGCGTCGTCAACGCATAGTTCGCAACTGCCACCACCAGCACTAACTTCCCCCCGCCCCCCCCCCTTTCCCTGTCGGGACTTACAAGAGAAACTCCCCATCACACCTCCCTCAGATTTCGCGATAAGAGGACTCAGTCGACAGCCCGTCAAAACCTGAGCACAGATCAAGCATGAAAACGGGAAGAAGGAGAACTGAATCGTAAAAAAAGAAAAAAGCGGTGAACGATCTTAGGCCAAGAAGTGCACTATAGAGCTGCATAAAACAGCAATGGCGTCGTGGGTAAGTGGTCACAGTGTTGGATTGCCAAGCAGGCGAGCCGTGTTTAAACGCCCCTCGTGCCAGTGTGGTGTGTCGTACACGACATTTTTGACAGTGTGGTAGGAATCTCTCACCGACATACCTGATTTGTACGCCTGGTAAGTGAGTGCGATATGCCACCTTGCCCGACTTAGGTGTTCGTATGAATGTGAATGTGACTACTCCCAAGCAAATGATGAAAACATAATAGTTGGTCACATAAGCTGCAACAAATTAACGCAACAATTTCACAATCACACAGTTTCTCTGAGCTCTGCCAAAACATATGTTTTTAACGTTTTTTGAGCTGCGTTCAGTTTTGGAAGTTTTGACTCGTGAATTCTCTTGTTGTTATATAGTTCACATCTGTTTATTTGTTGTTTTCATTTCTTTGAGACGTCTGCGTGGTTTCTCGCCTGCACTCACTATTCATCACGGTTACTTCCGACAGTACCGTATTCTTACCACATGACACATATTGTATAACCAGCATATAGTATTTCATGTGCCAAGATTACAGAAAGAAAACAAACATTTCAATGACCGGACGGACAGCTCATAACGTTAATAAAAACAGAACCGGCAAGACAGAGTTTTCAACGCGGCTCGTCCGCTTCGCAGTACAACACGTGACTACTTAACCACGGCACGGAGGCTACTGCTGTTCGCTCAATATTACACTTATTAAGCGTGGATCGTTCACTGTTTCTATTTTGCTTTTTTTTCTACAGTTCACTACACCTTCTTCCTGTTTTCATACTAGATCTGCATTCAGTTTCTGGAGGGCTGTCCACTGGGTCATCTTATCACTATTTCTGAATGAGGTGCGATGTGGGAGTTTCGCTCGTTAGTGTCTCAGCGGCAGACGCCGTTCTACTGCAGACAGAGAGCAGCGGGTCGAATCCCCTCGGCTCTGCGTTGCATTAGCTGCAACGGCGCAGTCTGCGTTGCTGCAGTGATCGCATGCAGAGCCGAGGCTTTGTTCCACGCAGCTTCGCCGACGGAGCACTAGCGCGCCACTGGCGTCGTTAGGTGACCTACATGACTGCCGTCCGGTTTTAGCCGAAGAGAAAGGCCTGAATACCGTTTTCCCGTACATTTCTGCTTATTCGCTCACTGACTCCAGAAGCAAACGGTAGCTTAACGGGGCGAGAAGACAGTTCATCATTCCTACTAGCGTAGTTAACATTTCGCTTAAGAGCCAGTCTATGGGCAAACTATCATAGCCATTCTAGAATGAGACTTTCACTCTGGTGCTGAATGTGCACTGATATGAAACTTCCTGGCAGATTAAAACTGTGCGCTGGACCGAGACTCGAACTCGGGACCTTTGCTTTTAGCGCGCAAGTGCTCTACCATCTGACCTACCCAAGTACAACAGACGACCCGTCCTCACAGCTTCAATACCGCCAGTACCTCGTCTCCTACCTTCCAACTTCACAGAAGCTCTTCTGCGAACCTTGCAGAACTAGCATTCCTGGAAGAAAGGATACTGGGGAGGCTTGGCTTAGCCAGCTCGCGAAAGGCAAAGATCGGTCAGGCACACAGGTTTAATGTGCCAGGAATTTTTATATCAGCGCACACTCCGCTACAGAGTGAAAATCTCATTCTGGAAACTCCCCCTAGGCTGTGGCTAAGCCATGTCTCCGCAATATCCTTTCTTCCAGGAGTGCAACTTCTGCAAGGTTCGTAGAAGAGCTTCTGTGAAATTTGGAAGTTAGGAGACGACGTACTGGTAGTACTGAAGCTGTGAGGACGGGTTGTGTGTCGTGCTTGGGTAGCTCAGATGGTAGAGCACGTGCCCGCGAAAGGCAAAGGTCCCGAGTTGGAGTCTCGGTCCGGCACGCAGTTTTAATCTGCCAGGAAGTTTCATATCATAGCCATTGCCTCTCACTATCTCCTTTACGAAATCCATCTCCGATTCAATGCTTTTGTCATCGCTGACACGGAAGGCACGTGAAGACAGAGTGTTGAATATTGCTTTCTTCTTAACTGGGTGTTGGTGGAAATGGCATCTAAATACCTGTCTGTGTTAGTAGGCTGTCTGTACATTGTGTGCACTAGAGTGTTCTCAGGTTTTTTATGCAGGGTGAGCCACCTAAAACCAGCATCGCAGATATTGCGCAAGTGGAAAGTGCTCTTGTTGTGTGGTTGTCACAGAATGGTTTGATAGTCAGGGCTTCGTAACGTTAGCCAGTCAACAGACTGTAATAATACTTAGAAAGTATATTTTCAGCAAACATACACTTTTTTGAATGGAACACTTCTTACTGGCATTAGCGCACCAAAAGTAGGGTAAATTAGAATATCAGTGGTGTTTGTTGCATGATTCTAGTGCCAGTCGTTTAGACGACACCGTGTTTTCAAAAGTTCCCACACCTACACTTGTACAATACCTGTGGTAGCACACACAAAAGAACACCCCAAGTGCATACAACAGTTACGTGGATTATGGCCAGCAACTAGACAATTGACCATCACATGTGTTCAAAATGACCGTCGGCAGTGACAATACACTCTCATAGTCTGGTGCAGAACGGCTGCCTGACACGTGCTAGCGTTTCAGCAGTGAAGTCCGAGCAGGCTGCAATAATACGTCGTTGTATATCATTGGGTGATGTTGATATGAAGACAGTTTTCCCCACAGAAAAAAGTCTACAGACGTTACAGCTGGGGAACGGGCTGGCCAAGAAACAGGTCCTGTGCATCCATTCCAACGTTTTAGGAATAATTCGTGAAGACATGCTGTAGTGCTTCGTGCAGTGTGGGCTGGACGACATCATGTTGGTACCAGAGGTTCTTCTTAGTCGGTGCCGGCCGCGGTGGTCTCGCGGTTCTAGGCGCGCAGTCCGGAACCGTGCGACTGCTACGGTCGCAGGTTCGAATCCTGCCTCGGGCATGGATGTGTGTGATGTCCTTAGGTTAGTTAGGTTTAAGTAGTTCTAAGTTCTAGGGGACTAATGACCACAGCAGTTGAGTCCCATAGTGCTCAGAGCCATTTGAACCATTCTTAGTCGGCAGAGGGACGTCTTCTAGCATCCATGGAAGATGGCCCGTTAAGACGCTGCAATACTTGTGCACGTACAATGTTCCGCCTATGAAAAACGGCTCTATGAGCAGATTGAGCCGTGGCTGGCTCGAGTCTTGCTTGACTCGGGTTAAACCTCGGTTGCAGTCCTGTGGGTATATTTCTCCTGTGGTTATCGCGATAATTTTGTTGTCCTCTCCGTGAGTGGCAGCAGCAGCAGCGTGTATCGATACTAGTACTGCTGTACTATCTTTGGTGTGGCGGATATAGTTTCCGGCTGGGCGGTGTGTGACCAACCCGTTGATTGGCGTGGAGCAACAAGGTAGTCTCCGTCGTGCGTACTCTGTCCGGGGCCGCTGCCAATGTGTACTCACGGTTGGGGTGTGAGGTGCTGCTAGCGAGTGCTGCGAAGTTCGTCGCCCACCGATCTTGGACATGAAAATTGAGGCCTCACTTAACCTACTACAGCCTCAGCTGTTTACATTTCTTCGTTTGATCCTGGTTGTCGCTTTTGGGAGATTCCCGCGATCAACAACGTGTGTGTCTTGAAGTCGGCTAAGAGTACAGTCGTCTTCCTGTGGAGTTTAATTTAACTTAATTTATTCCCTGTTATTGAAGTTGACCAGCGGTATCTTCAGCCTTGTGGTAGTTGACGTTCCGGTTACCTGCCCTGGTTGTTGACGTAATTTTCGGCAGTCTTTTTTCCTCGTCGTGTTGTTGCTGTCCAGCGCGGCGTGTAATTCGACAGCTGAGGTTGTTTTTGGTCGTTGTGGGCGCCAATATTCTGTGTGTCGTTGTACTGAAATCTTCTGGTCGTTTTGCTCGTTGCGTGGAGCGGAACTGATTTTGTCGGTCGAATCTCTGTCGGTTGGGTTGCCTTGTGATTAAGAAGACGTTGGATGGGCTGCCTGTCTCACCTAAACGCGCGTTAGGCTGGTATTACACTATCAAATTTCTTTGTCAAAGATTTGATCAAAGATGTGATCAAATATTCCGTCAAATATATTTGACAAAGATTTTTGACGTAGCGCTAGAAGGGGTGTTACACTGTCATCAAATTTTTCGTCAAAGTTCAAGATGGCTGACAACAACTTGTTATTAACCGCAGCAGTGGCACTTACCGCAATTACATTGTGTGCACATGCGGAAAAGATATGGGGGAAAAAAGGAACCATGAGTACAAGGTTGTCAGTCTTTAATTCCTGGGATTACAACTTAATAATAAATTCAGTTGGGAGGAGCACACCACAGAACTGCAGAAGCGCCTTAAGAAATCTGTATTTGCAATTCGAGTGTTAGCAGACATAGGCAACATAAAAATGAAAAAGCTTGCGTACTTTGCCTACTTTTATTGCATAATGTCGTATGGTATAATATTTTGGGGTAAATCGTAAAGTCAAACAAAAGTTTTCAGAGTCCAAAAGCGTGTAATACGTATTATTTGTGGAGTAAATTCACGGACGCCCTGCAGAAACCTCTTCAAAGAACAGGGTATACTAACTACTGCCTCTCAGGATATTTACTCCTTAATGAAATTTGTCCTAAATAATATATATCTTTTTCCAAGAAACAACTCAGTTCATACATACAATACCAGGAACAAAAATGATCTGCACAAGGACTTAAAAGCACTTACTTTAGTTCAAAAAGGGGTCAACTACTCAGGAACACTCATCTTCATTAATTTGCCAGCAAACATAAAAAATTTAGTTACAAATAAATATCAGTTTAAAAGAAGCCTGAAAGACTTACTAGTGGCCAACTCCTTCTACTCCATTGACGAAATTTTTAATAGAAACAAATGATGGATTTATTCATACTATTAGTATGGTTATTTCAGCTTAAAAAAAATTGATGTGTTCCACATCCACGAGGATCTCCTCAGCACGGATCTATGGAACGAAAAACTAATCTAACCTGGGTGAAGCCGTGGGTTTTACGACGACACGATAAAAGCATTCAACAAAACTTGTTACGTGAGCTTACAGTGGAAGACGTCAATTCGTACATTAATTACTGAAGAATGGATGAGCATACATTTCTGTATATGCTCAGTGAAGTGTATCCTCATATCACAAAGCACAATATTCACTTAAGAACAGCTACATCTTCAGAAGACAGGCTCACTGTAGCACTCCGATTCCTTGCTACAGGAGAGTGTTAGGTTAGGTTAGGTTAGGTTAGGTCACGCCAGGTCTCCAATCTTCTTAATCTATTTTTGTATTCAGGGTGCCTCACGTTGTAAAGCGCCTCATCAGCTGCATACATCTTTATTAATTTTGTAGTTGTCGGCACACACCAATTGTATTTACCGGCAATGTTTATAAAAACACTACAGACGACAGAATCCTGTAGCGATGCTAGCGCTCCATGTGGTAACATGGCACATTGCAGTGAACAGAAGACAAGCGATTTCTTTGATCAAATCTACAGCGAGGCCCTAGATTTGATCAAATATTGGACGACATTTGACAAAGTCCCTGTTACACTATCAAATATCTTTGACAAAGATATTGGACAAAGAAATTTGATAGTGTAATACCGGCCTTAGTTTTACAATGCGAAGCCGACCCTTGGAAAACTCTTAACTACCTTAAGGGGCATTCTTACCTTACACCTATACAACAACATGCGCTTATTATACACTTCTTCGTTGCATATTCGCTTGCATGCACGCTTATTTGATTTCATCACTTTCTGACTCAACAGATCTGATCTGGGAGCCCTTAGTTTCTTTGCGGCTACCCTACCTTGGTAATCTTCTTTTCTGTTAGCACAAACAGGTTCAACTGAGTTAGTGATGTCAATGCACACGAAAACTGATCCCAGCACAGAAAACAACCAACTACAAACTGCAATTTGGGGAAATGATTAAATTCAGGTAGTAACGTCTACCAACACGGTCACTTGACCAGAATATACGAGTAAATGAGGCGCTGAGAACTATAAGGATTAAAAGCATACTGCAGTCGATCCCGCATGTAAGTCAATATCAGACAAACCAGTGAGATAGCTTTTCGTGAATGTTTACGTATACAGTGTGGGCCTACAGCACAGATAAAGCTGACTCACCATAAGATCAACAGATTTGAAACCCTCAACATGTTTTTCTGTGAGTATATGTATGCATGTATTGAACTGGGGACCTAGAAACAACGGAGAGGCTTGGTCCTCGCAGTAGCCCTCAGTGGCACGCAACCCCACAACAGGCTACAGCAGTCCACTCACCCCACCGCCACCCCACACCGAACCCCGGGTACATCTCATTCCAGAAGAGTGTAACCCCAATGTTTGCGTGTTAGAGTAATTATGGTGTACGCGTACGTGGAGACAGTGTTTGCGCAGCAATCGCCGACGTAGTGTAACTGAGAGGGAATAAGGGGAACCAGCCCGCATTCGCAAAGGCAGATGGGAAACCGCCTTAAAAACCATCCACAGGTTGGCCGGCATACTAGACCTCGACACTAATCCGCCGGGCGGATTCGTGCCGGAGACCGGCACACCTTCCCTCTCGGGAAGCACTGCGTTAGACCGCACGGCGAGCCGGATGGGCTTCTGTCAATATAACATACACTGACATCCGATCTAATTTTACTATGAATTAGCATATCTAAGTAGCATGCAATCGTCTAGCGGAATTTATGCCAAGCGAAGTGGGATAAAAGTCTGTGCAGTGTGCAACCACCAGGTGGTACTGAGGTGAATTTGTAGTTGAAATGAAACGAGTGTACGGCGTCATTGGCCGGGAGGGGCCTTGCGGAGCAGGTCCGGCCGCCTTGGTGCAGGTCTTATTACATTCCGCGCCGGATGGGGATGAAATGATAACACAACACCCAGTCCCTAAGTGGAGAAAATCCCCGACCCAGCCGGGAATCGAACCTGGGCCTATAGGATGGCAATCCGTCACGCTGACCACTCAGCTATCGGCAGAGACAATTTGTAGTTGACTGGTAAGGGCTAGCTCTGCACACCATGAACAGTGCACGTTGTTTATGAAGTACTTACGTATTTGGCCGGTAAGGCAATTACATCACGCCAGTAGCGCATGCTCTTTGAAACGTGCGCAACTGAAGGTGTGCTCATGATCCCATGCCAAATTTCACAAAGTCTAGGGGAGCAGGAACGTAACATAGCGTGGCAGGTTTAGTGCCGCGTACTTTATATTACCACATCTACGATACAATTAGCAGTATACAAAGAAAAATATCCGAAAAATCCGGAAGGTGTCCAAAGTTAGTGCGTTCATATGCTCATGTCGTCTTGCACAGAAGCCGCCACTGAAGACACATCCTCTTCTTCCGCAGGTAAAATGACCTGATTGTCGGCAAAATTTTAGGAGAACAGGATTTTTCACATACTCTTAACGCCCATGATTTTGCACCTTCTTTCCGATATTTAAGTGCTACGTTCAAAAAATATTTTGAAGAGGATAGGCGCTAAGCAGCATCCTTGTATCAGTAGTTTTCTAATCATTAGTTTCTGTGAAATAAAGTGTGTGTGTGTGTGTGTGTGTGTGTGTGTGTGCGTGTGTGTGTGTGTGCCCAACTGACGAAATACGTGGCCTCGCGTCTGCCCCGCCAGACGCGACGAAAGCTGGCGCGCTGTCAGCCCGTGCTCTGGGATTCCCCGAGTCCGGTTGCGTCAGTGCGGCCAACATGCTGGTGCTCGCAGAATTAGCCCCGCTGCACCCGGGCTGGCGGTGTGCCCGCCCCCAGGCCGTCTCGCTGCCCACCCGGCTGCGAGCGAAACGGCCGCGAATAGCGACTGATTGCGTAACCGCGGTAATTGGCGAGCGCCCTAATGGCCCGCGGACGGCGAAACCGCGGCGGAAACAGCTCTATCCTCAGCCTCATCAGTCCGGTCAAAACTAGAACCCAGACTAAACAATAAGAGAGCGGTTAAGTTACAGTTCGTTACTGAAACAGTAATAGTAGCAACAAGAAGTTGCATAGCAATCAAACAAGATGATATGTCCCTCTAATGGTCCACATGGACGCCAAACACACAAGGTGGTCGCCTTCACGACATTTTGAGCCTATGACTATGTGCGACACACAGTGGACACCAAAGGGGTCATCAGCCGCAGAAAAGAAGCGATCTTGGTATCAATGTGTAAAAAAGGGCGATAAACAAGAAATCATAAATTATAGAGGCATTAATTAGGACAGCCTACACGGTGTTCTCCATCATTCTCCAGAAAAGATTGGAATCATACTTCGAAGAGATAATTGATGACAAGCAACTGGGATTTAAGAAGACTCGCTCCACCACTGACCAGTTATTTATACTGTAATAAACTATATCAAAATATTGAGAATGCAACAAAACAATGACAAAATGTTTTGTTGATTTTAAGAAAACCTACAGTAGCATAAACAGGGGGCATAAACAGGGATGTGAGAAAAATGCAGGTCTGAAATACGAAAGAAGGTTACAAAATCTTGTAAATCTGGAAATTATATAGTCAAAATGAATAGAAAATATTCCATGGCTTTTAATATAAAAATAGGAGTCCGGCAACCTACGATAGCATAAACGGAGATGTGAGAGAAAATGCAAAAGTCTGAAACACCAAAGGAGGTTACAAAGTCTTGCAAATCTGTAAGACTCAAAAGGTGTAGTCAAAATGAATAGGAAATATTCCATTGCTTTTAATATAAAAACAGGAGTCAGGCAAGGAGACGCAACATCATCGATCTTGTTCAGAGGAGGAGGTTAGCATAGGAGTAAAAATGAATGTACTGGTCTTTGTAGATGATGTAGTATTAATTGCTGAAAATCTAAATATTTGAAACTACTGCAAGAAAGCTATTGCAAAAAAGCAAAGGAAGTTGGATTGGAAGTGAAGGAAGAGAAAAAAATCATCTAATAGAAAGTAATCACAAGACAGAAAGGCGAGAAACCATACAGATTGATGACCACGTGTTTGAAGAAGTAGAAGAATTTAAATATAAGGGGATTGGGGTAAATAATATAAATGATAAAAAACAAGAAATAGAAGCCAGGATAAAAGCGACATTCAGAGCATGATATTCACTCAACAAGCTACTGCCACCCAAAATTTTACCAGAGAGAACTAAAATAAGGATATAAATAAAACTGTAGTCAGACCAGTATCAGCATTGGGCTGACACTCATTACAGATAAGTGTACAGGGACAAAGACAAAGATTTTAGAAAATAAAATCCAGTGGAATATATTTGGACCAATGTGTAAGAGAGAAGAATGGCGAAGAAGAAGAAACAGGAAGCTCGGGATGTGTGTGTGTGTGTGTGTGTGTGTGTGTGTGTGTGTGTGTGTGTGTCTTTATGTCTATTCAGTGCTGGTAAACATTACGCCCAAACGCCTGTAGGAATCATGGTGAGCTGCCAGCAGTAGGAGAATGGATAGGGACGCTACTACAGGATGAGAATTTGGGTCGGATGGAAAGTGTGCCAGGATAGCCAAGGCAGTCAAGGAGACCACTCGCATTAGCGGGAAATCTGGGTTCCACTCCTGGTCCGGCACAAATGTTCATCTGTCGTCTTCTGATTTTTTCAAAGCCCAAATGCGGATGATGTGATTGGTGGTTTTCAATTCAGGTATGTAATGAACCAGATATCGTTGCGAAACCCAAGATAAGAAGGCTGAGATAACCTGGGCATGTCCATGGAAGAGAGAAAGGCTCAAAATTAAGATAAGTGTCGGAGAAGAAACTCGAAGGGCTAAGATCTTTAGACTGACCGAAAATAAGATAGAGAGACCAGGTGGCCAAGGATCTTCGGATGCTTGGCACAAGGAAAATAGATGCAAATGGCAGAGCGCTGTGGAGAAAGTTACTTGATGAGGCCAAAAACCGACTGCGGATAGTAATATTAGAGAGTAAGTGAATGTATCATTTGGATACATTTATTCGTGCCACCTCACTGAAATCTATTTAAATCTGTAGGTGCGGATCATATAGGCTAATAGTGTGTTAAACTGAAGCAAGTATTAAGTGGATTTTGAGAACTGAGTGTTGATTCCTTTTGTTGTACTTTTTTGTGTATGTGGTCGAAGTTGTAAAAACCGATTAATAAATTGATTTTAATACTGTTTAGAATTTACGTCCACACAGCCCACAATCACGTTCCGCTACCACAGTTCCCCGCACAGCAAATATGGAGAACAGGCCGTCTGGGACAGCAGTCGATCGCTCTCTGTATTGAGGTAGGTCAGGAAAACACAGGTAACACGCTGTCTGGCAACACGTGGTCTTGCATTATCTAATCCGAACGGAAAAGGACAAGGTGGTGCCTTTCCTGCGTCCATTGCTGCCAATGGCTACACCACTCTCGATGAGAATCTCGCTACTTCTGATCCAACTGAATCTGCAGCAGTGGTCCCTATGTGAAGGCCCTTGTTGGCCCGGAAGTCATAGCACAATCTGTGTGAATACTTGGTTTGCAAACATGAGCATTTCGTGATTCGTGGTACATGACGTGGATGTAGGGTCCTGCACGTCAGAATGAACGGTGTACCTGTCACATAATGTTGCTATTGAGATTTTGCGTGACATGTAGTATAGCCTTCCTGGATCCATCAATTTCGCATTCACACGACAATCGCAGTATCGCAACCAACACATGCAGCAGTAAAATACCTAAATATGGAGCAACCAGTCGTAAAATACATGTTTTATTTATTCACTTTTGCAAATCAATTTCAACTGATTAACAGCCATCATCGGTGCTTTCAACCAATATGTGCCCTGAGAAGTAATACTCAGAGCACATATTGCTTGAAAGTACCGATGATGACTGTTAATCAGTTGAAATTGATCTGCAAAACTGAGTAAATAAACCATGATTTTGCGACTGGTTGCTGCATATTTGGTAATTTTATGGTTTACGGTCGCTGCACGACTTGGGAACCACATGGAGCCCACCATTCGCATGCAGCAGTGTCATGGAGCAATAAACTGCAGTCTCGATTGGTCATGATCCTGTTGCTTTTGAGTTCCAACACGTGCATGTAGACTGCAGAAAATAGGAGTTACCTTCAATAAATAACCAGAAAAATTATATAAAAAAATGGCTCTGAGCACTATGGGACTCAACTGCTGTGGTCATAAGTCCCCTAGAACTTAGAACTACTTAAACCTAACTAACCTAAGGACAGCACACAACACCCAGCCATCACGAGGCACAGAAAATCCCTGACCCCGCCGGGAATCGAACCCGGGAACCCGGGCGTGGGAAGCGAGAACGCTACCGCACGACCACGAGATGCGGGCATATTATATAAAAAATGCAAAACTTCGACAGAGCTTTTGTGCTTCTTTGTTATTTTTGGTGGTGTCCTAGAACTATTATCAGATGGAGCTGAGACGCCTGCCATGCGAATGGGGTGCTGGGAATCAGTGAAATAATATGACAATACCCTTACAAGTTAGAATCAACGTGGATCGGTGGAGTGTCATTGGATTTGTGTTAGACGAAGTGTTCGGATCAATCGACATTCACCGTCAGAAGGCAATGCAATATGGTGAAAGCTGTTTGAGTCAGACGCAAGTGTACTGGTGGACTGATTAAGTTCAACCAGTATTCCACCAAGAATGCTCATTAGAACTCATCATAGGATTTATGATCTCCTTCAGCTACTCTCGCAGGTGCTGCAGCTTCTTCATAGATTTTCGCACATGAAACTGACCTTTAGTGACTGTTGGTCGTGATATTGATGACTTATTCTGAAACTGGTCCAGCCAAATTCTTGGGTGTAGTTTGTCGCATCTGGGAGTAGAGAGTTCTTCTATATTGACAGAAAATGTCTACGACTCTCACTTTCGTCGAATGTGCTGTAATCAAATAATTAGTTAGTGGCCGATCGTAACAGTTTCTCCCTAATGCGTTACAGCTTGACTATAAGACCACGTAATTGCTTGTCCTCCTTCCTCCTCTCTTCTTCACTGGTGTTAGATCCCCTTTCTCTTGTGTTACTACTTCCGCTTCCACTACTTTCCTTCTCAACTTACATTGGTGCCGCTTCGTGCAATTTTGCGATTTATACCTTCTTGACACTCTTTGAACGTGAACAATTCCTTTATTTGCTGCCTCTTTCTTAAACTGATCTGGGCTGTACGATCTGAATCTACGCCATTGTGAGCTGTGAGGTGTTCTTTGCTCGTGGTTAAAATTGTTACCTGCTCTTTTACTTTCAACGCCTCACTGTTCGTAGGTTTTTACTGTTTTCAGTAACGCGACTACCATGTAGTTTGTTCATTCCGTTTTGCACTTCGTGATCGGTTTCCATTTGCGCTGCAAATTCATAATATTATGTACTGATGGACTCGACATTTTTTTCTAATTCTCTGACCTCTGTCCTTACTTCTTTTTCAGTTTCTTTATTCTCATCTGCTAACGCCTTAAATTTGCTATCAAACTTTCTGTCTGTGCTCTGAGTCATACTATTAGATTCAACTGACGTTGGCAGCTTAATCCCTACAATTGTTCCTTATGATCTTTACTTAATTATTAATCTGTTCGTCAATGTTCTTGTGTCGTTTGTCTTTCTTTTTGCCCATCTGCTTCAAATATTTCCGAATGTCGAAAACTTCAGAGGCAACAGTTGCAAGAGGGCCAATCCAAGCACCATTAGTCTGCTCTCCAACTGCTCGTGCACAACTTTGTCTGTTTCCTATATATCTGGAACAGACGTACCACGGGTGTCGTTCATATTTGAACCAGACTCTGGAGTGCCTTCAACGTTTCCAGAACCTAATACATTAACTTCTTCAATTTCTGACTGCGGTGGCAGCTGTCCCTGTTTTTCTCTAGCATGATCCTGCAAATCCATCTCTGACTGCGTCTCCATATCGCTGTTTTCATTATCCACGTTTTCTAAAGTAGACGCATCCTGTTCTTCTACCCTCACCTTAGAACTCTTCACTCTAGCATTGCGTAATACAACCTCCACTTGCTAACTACGATGGACGCCTAACGCTTGAACATCTGTGTTAACTCACATGTACAACAGTAACACAATGTCTCTAACACATACAAACAAGAATCAAATATCCCTCCAAAATAGAACAACTCAGAAAACAATGAAGAACCCTACAAACCAATCAATGCTGAAAAGAAACACATTCACTGCTTATTTGCACGGAAATGAAACTTAACTTTTCTAGAAGTTCTAAGTTTTCCAACTACGATTCAAAAGATTGTAGGCTCGAATCGGATCATCAAATATACTAGAGGTTGGTCGTTTGGGACATGACTAAATTTCCATAAGCTCATATGAATTAGTTGAATTGTGCACAATGGATAGCTTTATGTAATAAAGATGGCTCTAATGAGACTTGGGTTGACCATCTAGTAACATATTTAATTAGTGCCTAGGAAGTCATCTAATTACCAAATGAAACAGAATTGCAACTCAAATTAATTTATTATAAGTTATGGTTAGAAAATACACATAATTTATTGACCAATTCGTACAGCATATCAGAAGTATAAAACAGATATTAAAACTATCAAAATATAAAACTGAATGAAAGGTCCAATACTCGGCAGTAGCTGCTTTTATTGAAATAGGTTAGAGACTCACACGATGTGTTTCGCAACTTTCAAGTTGCATCTTCTGGTGTATATAATGCTTTGTCGTATGGTGTACGGAGCTACTACAGAAGGCCACAGGGTAGCAGTTGACGTGGATAGGGAAAGTTCTCACCAGCTTTCATTTGGGAAAACCATCATCACTGATGAATGTCCAGTCTGTATTAAAATCACGAACTGTCGTCTCTTTACCGACCAAAATACACTCCTGGAAATGGCAAAAAGAACACATTGACACCGGTGTGTCAGACCCACCATACTTGCTCCGGACACTGCGAGAGGGCTGTACAAGCAATGATCACACGCACGGCACAGCGGACACACCAGGAACCGCGGTGTTGGCCGTCGAATGGCGCTAGCTGCGCAGCATTTGTGCACCGCTGCCGTCAGTGTCAGCCAGTTTGCCGTGGCATACGGAGCTCCATCGCAGTCTTTAACACTGGTAGCATGCCGCGACAGCGTGGACGTGAACCGTATGTGCAGTTGACGGACTTTGAGCGAGGGCGTATAGTGGGCATGCGGGAGGCCGGGTGGACGTACCGCCGAATTGCTCAACACGTGGGGCGTGAGGTCTCCACAGTACATCGATGTTGTCGCCAGTGGTCGGCGGAAGGTGCACGTGCCCGTCGACCTGGGACCGGACCGCAGCGACGCACGGATGCACGCCAAGACCGTAGGATCCTAAGCAGTGCCGTAGGGGACCGCACCGCCACTTCCCAGCAAATTAGGGACACTGTTGCTCCTGGGGTATCGGCGAGGACCATTCGCAACCGTCTCCATGAAGCTGGGCTACGGTCCCGCACACCGTTAGGCCGTCTTCCGCTCACGCCCCAACATCGTGCAGCCCGCCTCCAGTGGTGTCGCGACAGGCGTGAATGGAGGGACGAATGGAGAAGTGTCGTCTTCAGCGATGAGAGTCGCTTCTGCCTTGGTGCCAATGATGGTCGTATGCGTGTTTGGCGCCGTGCAGGTGAGCGCCACAATCAGGACTGCATACGACCGAGGCACACAGGGCCAACACCCGGCATCATGGTGTGGGGAGCGATCTCCTACACTGGCCGTACACCACTGGTGATCGTCGAGGGGACACTGAATAGTGCACGGTACATCCAAACCGTCATCGAACCCATCGTTCTACCATTCCTAGACCGGCAAGGGAACTTGCTGTTCCAACAGGACAATGCACGTCCGCATGTATCCCGTGCCACCCAACGTGCTCTAGAAGGTGTAAGTCAACTACCCTGGCCAGCAAGATCTCCGGATCTGTCCCCCATTGAGCATGTTTGGGACTGGATGAAGCGTCGTCTCACGCGGTCTGCACGTCCAGCACGAACGCTGGTCCAACTGAGGCACCAGGTGGAAATGGCATGGCAAGCCGTTCCACAGGACTACATCCAGCATCTCTACGATCGTCTCCATGGGAGAATAGCAGCCTGCATTGCTGCGAAAGGTGGATATACACTGTACTAGTGCCGACATTGTGCATGCTCTGTTGCCTGTGTCTATGTGCCTGTGGTTCTGTCAGTGTGATCATGTGATGTATCTGACCCCAGGAATGTGTCAATAAAGTTTCCCCTTCCTGGGACAATGAATTCACGGTGTTCTTATTTCAATTTCCAGGAGTGTATATTCCTGTGGGCCTACGTCAAGTAACGGACGATATCCCTCATAAATGTTATCCAGGAAAATACTGGGTCTGTAATCGTAGCGGCTAACAACATAACAGGCGAGGTGTCCCCGGTGTGTTGTTGGAGGGTGCTCGGTGGCTGCCGTCCGGCAAAACTAGACGTGAATTTAATAATGATATATGACTGAGGATTAGAAATCCCAAGTACAGAGGTGAAATGATTATTGAAGGGAATGAAAGGGTTACGTGAGGTTATCGGCTCATAAAGCTTGTGTTCAATTACAAACTCGCGGTATCTGGCCCATTATTGGGTGCTTACACTGAAAGGTTTGTTATCAGATGCATGCATACTACACCAAGAAACAAGCTAGTGCCCTCAGATTCTCCATGACATAACAAGATCCGAAACAATGACGCAATCGTAACATCGCACCTACCAACAACTTCTTAGCCAAAAGGTCCAATTTCAGTCTTCAGATGGCTTTTATTTTTTTAAACTAACCAGTTTCGGACCAGCTGCCCGTCTTCAGATCATTTGTCACAGTTACGAAGTAACCTGTGGATACAGAACTGCATGTTCACTGTTCAAATGGTTCAAATGGCTCTGAGCACTATGGGACTCAACTGCTGTGGTTATAAGTCCCCTAGAACTTAGAACTACTTAAACCTAACTAACCTAAGGACAGCACACAACACCCAGCCATCACGAGGCAGAGAAAATCCCTGACCCCGCCGGGAATCGAACCCGGGAACCCGGGCGTGGGAAGCGAGAACGCTACCGCACGACCACGAGATGCGGGCACATGTTCACTGTCATGTGCTATGAACTTGCAGTTGTGTTTCGAAATGTTACTTTGTAAGTACGAGGGTTGAATGAAAAGTAATGCCTCCACCTTCGTTAACTGGGTTTGGATGGGAATATTTTGATAAATCAAAAGCAGAAATAACCCTTAGAATGTGATCTTTAATTACCAATATTAACTTTTCCACTTAATCACCAGCCAATTGGATACATTTATGCCAACGATGAACAAGTTTGCCAGCCGTGGTGGCCGAGTGGTTCTAGGTGCTACAGACTGGAACTGCGCGATCGCTACGGTCGCAGGTTCGAATCCTGCCTCGGACATGGATGTGTGATGTCCTTAGGTTAGTTAGGTTTAATTAGTTCTAAGTTCTAGGGGACTGATGACCTCAGAAGTTAAGTACCATAGTGCTTGGAGCCATTCGATTTGATGACCAAGTTTTCTGAAGCCGTCACGGGAGAAGTCGACACTCTGTTTCCGCAACCACAGTCTCACAGTTTTCTCGCCGTCTTCATTAGAAGCATAATGATGTCCTCGCAGATCGTCTTTCGTTATCGGGAACAGATGGAAGTCAGACTGTGCTAAATGTTGACTGTATGGAGGATGCTGTACGGTGGCGAGATTCATTCTCTAAAGTTCTGCTGTACCCATCGTGCAAAGATCTTCCGACAGCCAAGCAAAGTAATAATGCGACCCACTCGTTCTTGTGAAATGCCGATTGTGCTTGCAATTTCTCTCTGAGTGATACGACGATCGTCCTGAATCAATCTGTCAATATTTTGCTTGTGAAACTCGGTGTTTGTTTGTCACGCAGGTCAGATGTTCCCACCTCAACCTCTGTAAGTAGACTGTTCAGGTTTTTATGTTGGTAACACCACGTCGCGCTCTGTATGAAAGTCACTGGCTGTGCTGTGTGCAGTCTGTGGCTGGTTGGCATTGTTGGAATATTCGCTATTGTAGTGTTGGGCAGCTGGATGGGAACAGCGCGTAGCGTTGCGCAGTTGGAGTTGAGTCGCCAGCAGTGGTGGATGTGGAGAGAGAGAGATGGCAGAATTTTGAGAGCGGACGATCTGGACGTGTGTCCATCAGAAAGAGTAAATTTGTAATACTGGATATGATGAACTGATATATATATATATATATATATATATATATATATATATATATATATATATATATATATATGATGACTTTTGAACATTATTAAGATAAATACACTGTTTGTTCTCTATCAAAATCTTTCATTTGCTAAGTATGCCCATCACTAGTTAGTGCTTACAGTAGTTAGAATCTTTTATTTAGCTGGCAGTATTGGCGCTCGCTGTATTGCAGTAGTTCGGGTAACGAAGATTTTTGTGAGGTAAGTGATTCATGAAAGGTATAGGTTATTATCAGTCAGGGCCATTCTTTTGTGGGGATTATTGAAAGTAAGACTGCGTTGCATTAAAAAAAAAATATTGTGTGTCAGTTTAGTGATGATCAGAATAAGTAAAGAGAGAAATGTCTAAGTACGTTCAGTTTTGCTCAGCTGTTTGAAAATCAAATAACGTAAGAGGTTTTCCAGCACTGTCATTTATAAAAAATTTCTAAGGGGATGTTTTAAAACTCACTCGCCCAACGACGCACAGTATTCACATCAACACAATCACCATAAACTGCTTTCATTCTCTGACGAATCTCCTTCGGGGTGACACCTTCGGCTGTCACTGACGTGTCCTGAGAGGGAGAGGAAGGACTGCAAGAATGCGCGTCAAAGAACTTACTTGGCAGGAGGTCTCGTAGTCGTGGGCTGCCTTCTGTGCACTTGTTCCCCTGAAAATAGGGCTGTAGGGTGAGTTGGAATATGGAACTCGGCTGGGATCTCAGGGTACACTGGATGCAATCATAAATCATTGTGTGAGGAAATGTACACTGGAAGCACCAAATGTTCAAATGTGTGTGAAATCTTATGGG